>NC_092628.1:20709284-21438451 GCF_039555335.1 Amphiura filiformis
CACAAGTATGTGGAAGTGGCAGGCATAGTAGACTGCCTAACTGGCCTGTATCTCGTTTTGGCCAAAGTACGTCTGTAATACATACCTGTTTTTAATGACTTTGCAACAATGTTTCTATTGTCAGCAATAACAGCTTGCATTCACACTTTTGAGTTTATATGGTGAATTTTTGTACACATCATAAATAAGTGAAATCAGAATATCCTGAAAGGAATTTAGGTAACGAATTCAACGACACTGACCTCGCAACAGCTAATGTTTTCATGTAAACATGGCGTCATTAGACATTTTAGCCTACGTTTAGATCCTACTATCGGATCGCTGAAGCAACGAAACCTCAATCCCGGCCTCATTCACGAATTCACTCACCTTCGGGTCATTATTTCTCAAATCACCCAAAAAAAATATGATTTTACACCTCACCCCCTTCAAATTTGTTCAAAATTGGTATACAGGGTGATTTTGGCTGGCAAAGCTCAAATTTCAAATTTTAGCTTAATCGGACGTACGGTTTTCGCGCTATGCCCCGCCCATTTTTCGCGATTTCGGCGAAAAATGGCGCGCCACCAATATTGTCGCGACCATATCTCCGTAACCGTAGGTCCTACTGAGCTGAAATTGGTGTCATTTTTTAGCTAATCTCTCAAAGAATCCAAATCTACTATCATTTAGTGTGTAGGAGGAAGAGAAAAAATATGACTTTTTTTTCTGTACTTTGACCTTGAATTTGACCTTGTTGCCCACGTGACCCGAGGCGAATTTGCGTTGGAATTACACCTCCATATGTTGTCTACATAATATCAAAAAATTGGAGGGGTAATATTTTTTGTTTTCTTGCTAGGCTTTCATAAAGCAAGCATGTGGTTGAAAAACTGTAATTTTGTATGTAGGCTCATTATATTGTACACATGATACTATTATAATATAGGCCAATTGTATATAGGCCTATATGTACATGCATTAAATACATATGTTTTCACCTGCATGCTTGCTTTGTACAAGCCTAGCAAAAAAAAAAAAAATATTACCCCTCCAATTTTTTGATATTTTGTAGACAACATATGGGGGTATAATTCCAATGTAAATTCGCTTCGCGGTCACGTGGGCAACAAGGTCAAATTCAAGGTCAAAGTACAGAAAAAAAGGTCACAAATTTTCTTGTACTCCTACATACTAAATGATAGCAGATTCGGATTCTTTGAGAGATTAGCTAAATAATGACACCAATTTCAGCTCAGTAGGACCTACAGTTACGAGATATGGTCGCATAATATTGATATGCGCCCATTTTTCACCGAAATTGCAAAAAATGGGCGGGCATAGCGCAAAAAACCGTGACGTCCGATTAAACTGAAATTTGAAATTTGAGCTTTGCCAGCCAAAATCACCCTGTATACCAATTTTGAACAAATTTGAAGGGGGTGAGGTGTTTTCCATTGGGTGAATTGAGAAATAATGACCCCTTCCTACACCACCAGTTGAAATAAAACTCGAAACATCCCGTGTTATTCCTCAAAACTACATGCACCTTCATTAATAAAAAATTGAAATCCTAGTAGAAATCCGTTATCGAAAATTGTTTGATATAAAACGTCACCAAAAGTAATTTTTCTGAAGAGTAGATACCGCGTGTCAAAATGGCGGCCGCAGTCGCATCCCCCCAGCTTTGCACGTGTTCCCAGGTCACGGTATGTCTACGTGACGAACAGTCAAGGTCAGAGAACAGCGCAACCTGTCTGCTGTCATGACGTAATATAATGGCTCCGCCCAATGAACGGCGCTGTCAATCATCCTTATTGCCTTTGTCGAACAGACTTTTACGCAGGTAAGAGCTCACGCTGTCCTCACTTTTAGGATCGACGAGCGGCAGGCCGAAAACATCTGGTTGTGTAGGAGAGTATCATCGTGATGCCCACGTTGGAACCATTGGATTACGGAAGAAATATTCATACCAGGACTGAAGCAAATGTGGCCATTTCTATGTTTGTACCGGGCAAGTACCGGACATTTTTCAACACGGAGCTAGCGGAAAATACTGCAAATTCGTCCAAGGTAAGCAAAGGTAGGTACAATACAAAAAAATTTGAACTTTTTTTGATTCTCATCAAAGTAATCTCATATTAAAGAGCTAAATGAAAGAAAACTGATGAGGCATAAATGAATGTCATACGACATGTGGTTGCGGAGATATGCTAATTTGAATGTCTCAATTTTTCAGCCAATTTCCTGTACAAACTTTTTGTGCATGCACATATTAAAATGCTTATAGGCCTATACTGTGCATTGTGAGTACACAAGTTTAAGAAACAAGCACTTGTCATTTACCGGTACTGAACTGTAAATGTAATCCTAGATTGATTGAATTTGTATTGATGTGAACATAAGGGCCTGGATCATTTTCTTTGGAAGGGGGGGGGGTCCCAAATATACACGGGGGGTCGGGGTCCTTTTTTTTTGAAAGAAAAATAGGGGGGTCATACAATTTTTGATGACCAAAATGTAGGAGTCTCAAGATGATAACAGATAGTGTGTTTATCTTATTCAAAAAGACTGAATACAATTTTAGCCTCTTCATGGGGTACATAGGCCCTAAGGTGTTGCCGAAAGGGGGGTCGCAATTTTATTGATGCTGACTTTTCGTAAATTTGGGAGCCCCCTTCCGCAGAAAATGATATCCCCCTAATATACAAATGAACATGTATGAGTAACATTTTGTTTTATTTCTGTTTTCTGATGCAGATTCCAGCTTTGACAGAGGATGGTAACCAGGGACTGTCTTTTGGAATTTGCAGGAGAGCATTAAATTAAAAGAGCAGTAGAGAGCGATTGCTCTCCCTCTCCTCAAAAGGCAGTCCCTGGGAAACCACAGAGAGGGCCAACATCATGCAAAAATAAAGAAAAACTGAAATTTGTGTTCAAGTGTCTTATTTTGTTTTTGTTTTGTCATTGAAAAACTCACGGTATACCCACCCGAGTACACCTTTTCACTGATACAAGGGGGGTAATTAATTATTATAAGCACTAGCTGATGCATTCACCCCCCCCCCCCTCCCCAGGAAAATGTTTTGAGCAGGCACCCTTTGGAGCACTGGCTGGCGCATGCTCCCTATTCCGAAGACCATTGCGGAAACTCAAGGGCCAGTTCACTTGATCATCAGAATGGGGTAATCCTGCTCAAGTATGAACCCCATTGCCCCCTTCCCCCAGCTTAAGTTTTGTCTTTGAGCAGGCACCCTTTGGAGCACTGGCTGGCGCATGCTCCCTATTCCGAAGATCATTATGGAAACTCGAGGGCCAGTTCACTTGATCATCAGAATGGGGTCACTCCTGCTCAAGTATGAACCCCATTGCCCCCTTCCCCCAGCTTAAGTTTTGTCTTTGAGCAGGCACCCTTTGGAGCACTGGCTGGCGCATGCTCCCTATTCCGAAGATCATTGCGGAAACTCAAGGGCCAGTTCACTTGATCATCAGAATGAGGTCACTCCTGCTCAAGTATGAACCCCATTGCCCCCTTCCCCCAGCTTAAGTTTTGTCTTTGAGCAGGCACCCTTTGGAGCACTGGCTGGTGCATGCTCCCTATTCCGAAGATCATTATGGAAACTCGAGGGCCAGTTCACTTGATCATCAGAATGGGGTCACTCCTGCTCAAGTATGAACCCCCCTGCCCCTTCCCCCAGCTTTAAGTTTTGTCTTTGAGCAGGCACCCTTTGGAGCACTGGCTGGCGCATGCTCCCTATTCCGAAGATCACAGTGCGGAAACTCGAGGGCCAGTTCACTTGATCATCAGAATGGGGTCACTCCTGCTCAAGTTACCCCCCCCCCCATGACGTAGCATCATAGGAGTACGCCCCCATCAATTTGAACATTTAGAAAATCAAATAGGAAAATTGCCAAAAAAAGCGGCCTGTGGTCCCCCGCCATCATACCCGATGTGCCCACCCCAGTCATTCAACATCTATCATAGCAAAAATCTGCTAGCGCTATGCATGATGGGATAGGAATAGGAAAGGTCCAAATTTGCTTCTTCCCCCGACTCATAGTCGGCACAGAATGAGAATCTATCCCAGCATTCACAGCATTGAGCCCATTCAATTAGTATACGCAAACCATGCCGGGTTAAACATGTTCACTCACTGGCAAAAGTCGCCGAATTGTACTACACAAAGTCCCCAGTTCACTCACTTTTTGCGCAAGGCATCCATCAAATCTCATCAAACCAAACATTTTTATGTACAAAAAGATACCTTTATTCACCGTGTGCTCCATTTAACTTACCGCTCAATTCCGTTATTTAGATATTTGGAGAGTAATTTCGAAAAAATTAGATCGAAATCGTCACTTTCAAACCCACTAGAAAGTCGCCAAAATTTGCCGCGACCACGTGCATGAATCATCTGACCTCTTCCGGGTTATGATCAAGTTTAACCTTTTGACTTGGCCTTGTAAGCTTTGGAACTGTTTCTAACTCGATCTAATTCCCCCAAAAATATTTTCAAAAACATCGCCGTAAAATTTACTACCGGTAATGAATTTCCAAAATGGCGCCGGGTGCGCGATTTCCCTATGCTGAGAGAGGCTGAATATTGCGCATGCTCAGGTGAGGAATGCTCACATACCTAGCAAAGGGTTGGGGATCGCATTTTTAACTTTGACTAAACTGTTTCGGAGTTAAGGCACGCTAAAAGTAGACCATTTCGGGGGCTGTATTTGGTGTACATGTGACGTTTTGAAAAGAGTAAAAAACGACCACTTATTCGCTATTGCTGAAGTATACCCGCCGAATCATGTACCAATACACAAGGTATTGGTACATGAGATCAGGTATACATAGACTCGCTGAGGCTCATGGACGCCGTTCCTATGTCCATGGCCTCGTATTTCCCATTTTGTGTGTAAATTTGATTTACACGCTATCTCTATGGAGAAATACGCTTTTAGACTTTGCTTACGCTATTCCATTTTAAAAATTTCTTTGAAATTTGGACTATGCATATAAAACTGTACTCATACTGGGATCTAACCATTGGAGGTATTCTTACCTACTTCTTGAAACGCAATATCATTTCAATTTCGCAAATAAAGATGATTTACTGACGCCGTCTCTCTCACCCTGCCCCACAAAAATGATCACGAACTGAAATCAGTGAAATGTAACAAATGCTATTGCGCATGCGCTGTAGCCTGCATTTACCAGTCGCACTAATTGGTAAGCATTGAGGTCAGCGCCCAAAATGGTGAGATAAACTAGCAACACTTCATAATTCAGTGGGTGACATACGTGATGCGGGAAGATCACACATACAGTGCGTTAACGGCATAGGGAGTGAGACGACAACAAGGAATATCCAGGGTTGCCAATGCAACAATAAATAAGCCCAAAATGCCAGCAATAAATACGGATTTGAACGACTGGTAATTAGATTAACAACAAGGTCACGCATTGAAAATATAAACGCTAAAATTGATGGCCACCTAATTTTCACATATCGAAAACACACCAATATCATTATTAATCGGTACCACCAAAAATATCAATAATATTATTATAATTAAATAAAATCTTTTAGCATTACTATTTCTATATCTTCTAGATTGCAAGTCACTTGGCTAATTCATGTCATTGTTGACATACTTGTGTCACGAAAATAGCATAATGGATAGCATATGCCAGCATCAACGATATCGTAACCATAGGGGAAAAATACAAAACAGATATACACATTTCAGAGATATAAAGTGTTTTCAGATTCCTTCAAGAATAATTTATACAGTTCTGTATTTCTTTATATATACATATGCACATAGCACATTAAAAAATAAGCCATGTTTGCGAAACACAACAATATAAATCTTTCTCCCCACGCATAATAGAACATTCCCATCAATTAAGTACACCGTAAGCTCCTCCCATCTTACCGACGACTAAACAAATGCGACCGAGAACGGGACGACGGATTTTGTCCTGAAAATTGTTTCATCTTGACGATCAGAAACGCCAAAAATTGATTTTTTACTACGCTGCATATTCTACTGGAATCAAAGTACATGTAGGGATCACATTTGAAGGTAAATAGGCCAAATATTGCAAGAAAATCTACTCACTAGGACTTTAGGGAGTCCGCTCGGAGTACACGGCTATAGGGAAAACCGATAACAGTGACTAGGTATACAGGCATGACAGGCATAGGATTCGGCCCAGGGAATCGGTTGATGTTTTCGTCCTTCAAAACATCTGCTTGGCAAGCTAAACACCTCTACACATTCCTGATGTTCTCTATTAGATCCCTGGTATTAATTTATTATCAATTATCTTTATAAATACTTACATTCTTGAAGGGAAAACCGGTATTTTATCTTTACCTCCCGACATGATTAGTTCGGTGTTTTTGGAAGATGGACGATAAGGTCACGAGATGAGCTTTGGTAAGGTCAGCACGCAAGCGCAATAAGTCGTTGAAGTAAATAAATAAGAACTCCCTTTAAAAGGGAATTGTCACATACATGGGCAATTAAAGGGATGTCATTTTACTGATTTTAGCTGTCATCTTGTCATTGCCCCGGGCCCCCAACTCAACACAAAATTTGACAACCATGAGATTTACCAAATTGCGTGGAAAAGGGGTTATTTTTTTACCAGTAGCAAGGACCTCGAAATTGGCAAAATAGGGGTATTTAATTTCCACTGTCCGTGAAATTTGACACAGTGAAATCAGCAAAATAGGGGTGTATTTTTAAATTAAAATTTGCACTGTCTGCGAAATTTGGATAAAAAGGGGTAGGCCATTATTTAGTGTCATTGATAAGAGGTGTTTGAAATTCTAGTCATTGAAAACCACAAAAAGGGGTTGTTTTTGGCCAACTTGATTTTGTCCTCGATTTTGCATGAAAAAAGGGGGGGTAAATTGGATGAAAAATCATTGCAAAGGGGGCTTTTGAAAGATTTGGTAACTCTCATATAGTTGTCAACTTTTGTGTTGAGTTGGGGGCCGGGCTCAGTGCTTCTTCACCCCCCCCCCCCTTTCAGCTCTAGACAAATTATTCATTGCTGGCACTAGGCTCGGAGTGCGCCAAAACTTGAAGTTTTTAGTGAAGAAAGTGTGCGGACGGTGCGTTAAAATTTCGATCGTAAGTGTAACGATGGCGCGCGGAACGTGCACTATTAAATTTAGCATTATATAATTAAAGATTGTGCGCACATTCTGATTGTTAAGTTCAAGAATGCGCATGCAACAATTTTGAGTCACCAGCCCTTAATAATTCTATAACCTTGGGTGTTAAAATGGTCTTAGAGTCTATGACCATTGACCCCCCCCAGTATATTCATGACCCATCCCCTCCGGAAGAAAATGATAGCCCCCTAATTCCAAGCAAACAGGGGCATGACCCAAAACAGGAGAGAAAAATACTCAGAACTTTAGCCAAATTCGTTACTTTTTTGGAAGGAAAAAAGATCTACATTTTGGATCGCCTTCTCACACCTTCATTAATGTTTTATGCTCAAGGAATATTGAAATTTACTTTATTCTATGGGGGTTTTCATGGGTTTTTTTTTCAAATATACCAACTTACGTTTCCATCTTTGGGTCAAACTAGACGAGTTACTTTGTGTTTCTGAGCAAATCATTTTATGAATGGCATATTTTTCTAAGGTACACCAGTGGCGGCGGAACGATTTTGAAAGTGGGGGGGGGGGGGGAGTCAGGGTAATGTAAAAAATCGAAATTATGGCCCCTCAGAACTTTTGCAAAATGAAGGCCATTTTGGTACTATTATTGTGTACATTTTGAATTTGAAAAGCCGAAAATTGGTGAAATGAGCTAGTAAAGCCATTCGTGGACAAGTTCTCACTATTATTAAATGTATAAATTATTAGGCCTACTGTAAACATTAAGTGTCGGGTGTCCAAAGTAGAAAAGGGGCGAAAGCAGGGGGGTGTCTAAGGGGGGGTTGTGCCCCCTCAGAAGTGAGAGACTTTTGCAAACTGAAGGCCCAATCATGCCAATTGAAGCCATTTGGTGGACCATTATTATCATGCATGATTATTACAATTTTAGGCTATTTTAGTTTGAAAAATCCAAAACTTGGGTTAAATGAAGACCCAAACTGAAGCCATTCGTGGATAAGTTTTCACTATTATTGTATAAATTATTGCTTGTAGTGTTGGGTGTCCAAAGCAGAAGCGAAAAGTGGAATTTGTTTTTCCATAGGCCTACACACCCAACACAGGGGAGTTCGAAAATTTTGCAAAATGAAGGTCCAATTGAAGCCATTTCGTGCATCATTTTTTTAAAACTTTCTTTAAGCATGTTAAGGGTCTAGAATAGAGATTTGATTTAATTTATGTTCACCCAGATGCATGTTACACACAGCACACTATGGGTTAAAGGGGGGGGGGGGGCAGGCCCCGCTGGTCAAAAAGTGGAGGGGCCAGTGGTCCCCTGCCCCTCCCCGCCGGTTTCGCCGCCGTTGCACTATGACGCTACGCCACTGATTCCTGTTAAAAAGACCTTTTCTCCGAGGAATGAAATGGATAATCTTGTCAAATAATGAGTTGCAGATCTTGTCTAATAGTTACTTGTGGGGCAGGATGATTTAAGGAAGCCCCATCATGCACTGCAAACGTGTTATCACCAGAGTTTCAACTGCCACTTGACTTTTCAAATCCCATTGAATTCTGTGCAAAAGATGTTGTTTAAGAATTGTGCGTGTGTCATTATTATTTGGTCGATTTCAGATCTAAAGTGATGTATGCATGAAGGATAATTCACACCTTCTGTACACTGCAAAAACAAGTGTTTATATTTAAACACCATATTGTGTTTATTAGAGCAACACTTAATAAACACATAATTCATGTTAATGGTCTAACACTAATGTTAATGGTTCTAACACTAATGTTCATAAATTAACACTTGGTGTTATATTACAAACACTAATGTTTGTAATATAACAACAAGTGTTAATTTATGAACATTAGTGTTAGACCATTAACAAGAATTATGTGTTTATTAAGTGTTGCTCTAATAAACACAATATGGTGTTTAAATATAAACACTTGTTTTTGCAGTGTAGGTAACATAAAATGTGAAATCGACCAGCATTGTGAATGCGTTTTTATTGTAAATATATCAGTCCAAATTCAAATTTAACCATGCCCGTCACACACCGACACCGCCTGGCTAATAATTATTTGGTGCAGCAGAGACACTATAATGAATACACGGGATCGATACACGTGAATTGCTATGCACGATTTTGATATCAGACGAAAATCTTCGGATACCGGGTTAGAAAATGATGAATATCTCCCGTAAATGAATTTTTCTCAAGAAACCAGATGTGGTCTCATACACTTGAAAATGCGTGTTGAACAGATATGATGGTCGCTAGAATGCGCTTTGAAAATTGGCCGTGCGCTTTGAACTCAAAATCGGACCAAACTCTAATTTTATATTGCGTTGGTCCTGTATGGACTACATCGTGTAGTACAGCTGCACTCACTACTAGGCAGTATAAAAGTCGATGACCATTGACCTCAATGGGGTATACAAGCTTATTCACGCACAACCAAGATCAATTACCCGGCTATTGTGAGTAGCCTTAGTCATGTCCCTCGACTAATTATTCGTCTCAAAGAGCTTCAAAGGTCTGAACCAAATGGCCAATCGTGGCTGTGGATTCAACCTACCATGGCGATTTCTGCCATGAAGATATAGGGTCGATGACACTGTGCGTCAATGCAATGTGCGAGCAGTAGTGTCATGTTCAGCTGTGCTAACCGCAAGTCAACACAGTGGCGTGGTGGGAAGTGCTTAAATCATCCTCTGCTTGTGGGGTACCCCCGCAAAAATATACAGCCCAGTGGATTTGAACCAGTTTTAGACCCATTTTTTTAAACGTCTTTGGTGTTAAAAAAAAAGGTAACAATGGCAAAAGCGGGCATTTCCTCAACATGCTCAAGAAATCCCACAAAATTATTGAAAAAGTGAAAGAATCTGTTAGTTTGAATGCACGAAATTTCCTTCATTTATTGCCATTTATTTATAATGTGCATGGAAAGTTGTTCTATAGGAGTAGATTTATAACTGGGCGTAATTTGCCGAGTATGGCGAATTGATGAATTGTAGGGTATGCGCATAGACACTGGAAAAAGTTTCCAGGGTCTATGGTATGAGCCTCCACCCCGATCCGACCATCCTCACATTGAAATTTCTCATTTCACAAGAAAAGGCGCCTACACTTTCAATAAATCACAAAACTATTGTTATTTACATTATTACAATATTCAGAACTTTATTTGAAACCTACTTTATTTGAAATTCTACTTGAAATTAACTGTACATACAGCAAATATGAAAAATTAGATTTAACAATTAGAATTTAAAAAAAAAACCACACTAACACGCCCCCCCACACCCCCACACACACACACACAGACTTTGACGACAAAGCACTGTGATGTTTTTATCACTAATGATAATTACTTGTTTAAAATAATTATGTATAATTATTATATTGCATCGATATGGATAAACATTAACTCCCACTCATCACATTTTCCGGCAAAGCATTACACATTTTTGTCACTCGATATGATAGTTATTATATGTCATTATGTAAATTATATTATATTATTATATTGCATTGATATGAATAAACTTTATAAGCATCATAAATTATTATAATACATCACATATAATATTTGTAAGAATAGCAACTATATAGATCGGTTCAAAATTTACGTTAGGATCAAGTTTAAAATGCTCTAGTTAAGGGGGTACCCATGCCCAATTTTGTGCCTATTTTTGCATTTTTCTCAAAAATTATAGCCCATTGGGGACAAGTAAGATATGTATATTATAGGGGCACGGACTACAACTACTGCACTGGAAATTTTATTTCAGCACAGACAACAGTTGTGGAGTTACAGTCAAAAATGAGGGAAACCAATATTTGATCAATAAATCAATAACTACTTGCTTTGAGTTGCTGAATTTTCAGTACAGTAGTTGCAGTCTTTGCCCCTATAATATATATATCTTACTTGTCACCAAAGTCCTATAATTTTTGGGAAAAAAATGCAAAAATAGGCACAATTGGCCAGGGGTGTAGTACCCCCTTAAATCTTTAGGCTATATAATTATTATTCTTTCATAAAAGTAATCTATATTTATATTTACATGATTTGTGATACTACACTCTTAAAAATATTTTACTCAACATTGAGTAATAAAAAGGTCACAACTCAACAAATTGAGTAAAAAAATTACTCAAATTGAGTAAATAATACCCAAACATTGAGCTCATATTGATAAATATTACCCAACATTAAGGTTATATTAATTATCAATATGAGCTCAATGTTAGGTATTATTTACTCAATTTGAGTAATATTTTACTCAATTTGTTGAGTTGTGACCTTTTTACTCCAGTTGAGTAAAATATTTTAAAGTGTGTACAGACGTTATCATATACAGCTCATCTACATTTTGGCCGGATCCAAAACAGGGGCGTGGCCAGGGGGAGCCGGTGGGGAACATTGCCCCCCCCCAGATATTTTTCAGCAATAAAATGGGGACGGCAAAAAGTAAAGTGCACTTAAAATGACTAAAAATGGGACAAAAACAATTGACAAATGGGGACGACACCCAATTTGGCTTTGGCCTCTACACAAAAATCATACTATATACTTCTTTGTGGTTGACAGATCGGGAACCAAGGGCCAATCTAGCAGATGAGATGCCTATATTCCCAGCATGGACTGGAGAATTTCTACAGTCCATGTTCCCAGCCTATCATTCCCTTACATGGGCATCACATCACAGATAACATCACAGATATTGGAACACTCCAATATCTGTGATCACACGCAGGCATGGACCACCAGCAAACGCAAAATGTTTTCAGATAACTTATAAATGTCGCGCTATATAATGGGTGTAAAGGGTACATAAAACGTTTTTAATAACATTTAAAACAAAACTTGCTGTGAAACAGTTTAACATAATGTTATTAAAGTGTTGGCAAATATTTGGAAAAAGTGTCTGCCAACAATATTTTACTATAACATTTTGACAACATTTTTAAAATGTTGGTGCAGTGGTTTGTTTTTTTCAAATAAAACGTTTTAAAAACGTTTTCATGACCTTTGTATAAACTGACATTTAATGTTATTAAAATGTTTTGATAAAAAAAAAACACGTTTATAACACGTTAACATTTTTAAAAGATTTAGTATTTGTTGAGTAGCTACAACCCAACAAACGCACAATGTTTTGTAGAAAACGTTTAAATATCGGGTTATATATCTGATATAGGCATTTACATGCAAAAGAGTATAAAACGTTTAATAACACTTAAAAACATTGTTTAAAATTCGCTTTAAAACATTCTAACATAATTTTATGCTAAATATGTTGACAAAATATTTTTGCAAAAATGTCTGCCAATAATGGTTTACAATAATATTTTTAAAATGTTTGTGCGGTGCATACTTTACATTATAAAACGTTTTTAAAACGTTTTCGTTTATTAAACGTTTTTGACCAAATAAAAAAGATGTTTATATTTTTTTTCACAACGTTTTAAACATATTAAAACATTTTTGTGTTTACTAAGAATGTAATGCTGCGAATTTCAAAATATCACGGTTTTCTCAGGATTCCTCAAAACTGTATACATCGGTAAAACATTTAACTCTTACTCTTACACTGTAAAAAATATTTTACTCAACACTGAGTAAAAAGGTCACAGCTCAACAGTTGAGTAAAAAATTACTCAACATTGAGCTCATATAGATCAGAACTCAACAAATGAGTAAAAAATTACTCAGTACTATACTATTCCGTAGTACAATTACGGTACACTTAACCATTCCATGGTTAATTATTAATTATTGGCACAACAACACGTCTCTCTTCGAGAATATCTTCAAATCTCAGAGGCTGTTTTTACAACTGCATGCATGCATATCGGGTTGCAACATCATTTTCTCTGCATCTTAATTAGTATTGATTAATGCATGATCATGTCACGTCATACGCTTTTCATCAAACGGCACGATTATATAATTGTTACAAAAATATAGTTATCATCCAATGTTCGTATATACAGACTTGACATTTAATATGGAATATTTTTCGCAAAGTTCCAAGACTGGTTTGGACGGAGTGTGCATAGACTGCACGGGCTAAATATTAATTGGGGTGTATCGGGGGATGGTGTAAAATAATTGTTTGATAGAAAATGTGCTTTCCATATGTTTACATTATGGTGCTCATAATGTAGCGGATTTGCCTAGAATGGCGGAATTGGGGAGGCTGAAGTTGAGCTTTGTGGGGGACACAATTTCAGACTTCATGCAACATGGTTCTGTTTATATCAAATTTTTAGGGGTTTGAGGTAATATTTCTTAAACTTCGTCAGCAACTGGCATTCATCACAGCTGAAATACACTTACAATGTACCAAGTTTTTGAACAGGGGAGGAGCTTAAAACGGGGCTCTTAGAAGCTGTACGTACTCAGAAAGTTTGAATGCCCCCCTGGGGTCAAATGTTATAAACTTACGGTACAAAAACAACTGTGTGGATTCCTGGTTATCCAATGAACTCACGTTGTTTCTTTGTGTACAGTAAGTGTATAACTTTTGGTCCCAGGGGACCATTCAAACTTTCTGCGTGCGTATCACTTTTAAGAGCCATATTTTTAAAAGCTCCTCCCACTTTCAAAACTGGTAGATCACAGGTGCATTTCAGTTCAGACGAACACTTATTGGTATTCAGGTTCAGTAAAATCGCCTCAAACCCCAATGAATTTGATAATATCAGAATAATGTTGGTCAAATTCAGAAATTTTACCCCCACAAAAATCAAATCCAGTCTGCTTAAATCCGCCATTTTAGGCCAATTCACTACATTATGAGTGCCATAATGTAAACTAATGGAAAGCACATTCACTGTCATACAATTATTTTACATCTCCCGACACACCCCAATTAATATTTAGCCCGTGCCGTTTATGCAGACCTCTACCAGACCAGTCTTGGAATTTTGCGAAAAAGTATTCCATATTAAATGTCAAGTCTGTATATTAATAAATAATATTATTTTTTGTTTTTTCTATATTTATTATGCTATTATTGTACCTACATACTTTTGACCATGCGGAAAAGCAGAGATTTTCATATATCGTTCCACAACAACCTACAGTAGCCTATTAATATGGTAGGCCTATTTCTTATTTCGTTTTTTAAACCAGAAACCTTTTTTCATGAGTCATGACAGTTGCTTTCAAATCTCAAACCATTTCTTATCATTATTATCATGATTATATATAGCTATAAAATATAATGAAAATTATTGTTGGAACAAAGCCCGTTTCTTTCAAGGGTTTGAGTCCCATTAGGCCTATTTCAATTTCAAAACCTCTTTGTTCATGCCATCTCTTTGTCTTCAATTATGTATTCATGACAACATAAGTTACAAATGTATGGTATTTCTCCAGCTGGCACATCAGCGTTGAAATTTCAACCTTATTTCAATCTTGCAACATTAGGTTGAAATTAGGTTAGCCTTGTTTAATTGAGCGTTGTTGATACAACGTTGAAATTGCATCTATCCCGTCTGACATGGGAATTATAGGTTCAGCGTCATATATATTTTTGGCAATAAGCTGCAAATACCGTATATATAATAATATATAACATGAAAATTATTCCTTTTTTTGTTTTTTGATCCATTTCAAAAACACTAAAAACGGATGGAGAACAGATCGATGAAGAACAATCATCATACCGTAAAAAATTGATAATAAGCATAAATTATGTGCCTATTAACGAGTTGGTCGGAATGAATTTTTAGGATAGTTTATTTATTTTTTTTTTCTTTTAATTTACATATATCTGTACAGATATTTATAAATTAAAGGAAAAAAAAAAGAAAAAAAACTACCTTAAATTTTTTTGTCCGAGCAACTCGTTAATAGGCACATCTGCTTATTATCGAATTTTTACGATATAGGTCTACAGCCTGTATGCCAAAATGTTGTCATTTTCTTTTTCATTAGGCTGACACGTCAAAAGCAACCCTGTAATCATGGTAAGTATACTGCAGGAATTCAAATTCAATATGAGATGAACAGCTTTTCTACACGGTCACCTTCGTTATAAGCCTATACCAGATTCAACGTAGGAATTCAGCATTTTTGGTAGCGGTAAATCGTCATATATTTCTGGCCCAATTTGGGCGGCAACAACATGACGTCGTACGCTATGTCTACACAAATGCTGGAGTTTGCGCACATTGGACATTTTCCCGAGAACCCTTCTAACAGTGTCTTGCTTCTTTCTGTTCAATTCTTTCTTCCCCTCTTCAGTAGACAAGTCGCTATCATCTGCATCGTCTTCTTCTTGCGCATTTTCTTTTTCCTCATCTAAATCTTCATCAGCAAACTGCCAGAGTCGTGGTAAAATATAACGTGATAATCTAAAATTTGGCAAAGCGCGAACAAGCAATTCAATGCAGTCGAACACCGGTTCATCTACGTTTTGAATTTGGCGCCCGTGACATAGTCTCATAATAGTATAACCGAGTGCCGTAAAGCCCAGATGGTCGGTAACGGACGGATCCGCTCCATATTGAAGTAGCAGCTCTAAACACTGAATGCGACCAAGTTTACAGGCTACATGAATAGCGGATCTACTGGTACCAAACTTTCTACATCCTCCTTTTCTATCAACATACCTTCTATCTGAATTGAAGTTATTAATCTCGTTCACAAGCGCATTGCTCTCACATTTTCCCTTACTTGTCATCGTATACTGCAACAGCTTCTCAACAATGTCCGTTTTGTCTCTATCCACAGCGCAAATAAGATGAGATCGAGACCATTTTGAGACTTCAGTAGCTTGTTCCATATTATGTTTTAGCAAATATTCCACCATCTCAATATGATCGTAATGAATTGCCATCATAAGTGCCTCAGATAAAGACAAATGTCTGTCCTTTTCTTCAGATTCCCAGTCGAAAGCGATGCGCTTCCGTAACCGTTCCAGTTTTTTCACTGGCCTATGTTCTCTCATACCAATTTCATATTCAACGAAGTAAGATCTCACCATTTTTGTTACTCTCCAATGAGTAAAACTGAAGACAGGGTCCGAAATACCGGTTCAACGAAAATGTTGGTTCGAAGATCTATTAGTTAAACTGCTGACACCAGGGTCCAAAATGTCGGGGTGAGTAAATCTGTTCGAGTTTTATTTGTGCTGATTTTTTTCAAAAATTATGTTGTCAATTTTGTTGAATATTCAACAGTATTATTACGATGTTCACTCTCAAAAGCGATGTAGTGTCGACGAAGATCATTTGTATGTCATTGAAAGGATGAATTTAATACAACATAGTCGTCTTCGGCAAACTTTTTTTTATTACAGTCAGTTCATGGACGTTTTACTATAATAGTACGTCCATGGTCAGTTCCAGAGCTCCAGTATTGATCAAGACTATTAATTATAATCTGTTCTTCGCTTAATTCCTGAAAACAGCAGCTTGATGATAATGATGATCTGCGCTGCGTGTAAGAAGACAAAATAATAATCTGCATGTAGTGTACCATCTGCTTCTCAGTCAACCTAGCATTTATGCATTAATGCGCAAATCACAATTTAGCATATTTTTCAACAGTCCAATACCGTATGTTCAACCAGGAAATAATTTCTCTGTCCTATTCATGTACAAACCATTCTATTATTTTGGTCCGAAACCGAAAGAAATGGCTACAAACAAATGTTGGACGTTTGCAAAATATTTCGAAGAAAATTGCATGCGTTATCTCCGATACAAGATCGAATTTATCGTTCCTTGCTCCAACATGTAAATAAGTCAAGTGTACTTGAAGTGAGTAATTAAAATTTTTACCATTTATCGGAAATGATGAAATAATAAAGAAGATAGGCGGAAAATGAGTCCATTATTTGGGTTGGTCGATCTTTCGTGTAAAACAATACCACAGCAGCCGACAAAAAGGTTGAATATTTGCAAATATTCAAAAATGTTTGATGTTGTTAAATCCAGCTCACCTTTCTCCAATAGTACACATTTATTAAAGTAGGTCTATAATTATGGCGTAGTCACGGCAGACGATTTCAGCAGACGACGAAATATGTTTTTACAAAAATTGAAATTTGATCTCGTTACTCCACGGTCCCGTTATCCCTTTATTCATCACCGGCAATTTCAAGTAGATCACACCCCTGTTTTGTCCAGTCTCTATTGCATACAAAAGATACTTGGGTTTATAACAACACCCATGTTCAGTTATGAATGGTCTGTTGACAAAACTGTAGTATTCGCTCAGCTGATAAAACCGATTATGCAAAAATATTCTTTCTTCGGCCAATATTGACTGCCCATTGATTACGTTGATTGACCGTTGACCGGCAGTCGATCATTAAAGATGCAGATACCTTAAAAAGGAAATCCGCTCGCTACATATGTTATGCATGCGACTTTAAGGTCATACGGTGGGAAATGTTTAAAACCGGTAATTTTCCTGTATTTATGCAAATGTTTACAACGTTTAATGGCAAATTATTTTTTAATTGATAGGTGTTTTTGATAGGAGTTCATTTGAAGACTTTACACGTGAAATTTTAACTTTTGAGCTTGTGTGCAACTTGAGTTATGAGCAAAAACATGATTTTGACCATGGCGATTTCAGTTGACTAACACGATTTTTGGCTGTATTTTTGCTTTATATATTAGCAGATCCCGTAGTGAACTAGAAATATTCAAAATAAGATTAATAATACTATCTTGTGGCCCTTGCTCATAATATCTGTCATCATACTTTTCTAAATAAGTGCTTAAATACAATAAAATAATTGCGAAAATTTCCAAAATATTCTGCTGCAACTATACCCTTAAAGCACAAGCTGGTTTCGCTTACCCCGGTACAAACAAATTAGGACAGTCCATTTTCTTTTAGGGGCGATAAACATACATCCGCTCTCTTGTGGAAAAAGACAAATCGTGTAATTGGTTCTTAAGGTGATACTCGATATTTATTATTACCCGGATTTTATTCATGAATTCATTTAATTGAATTAATTTTTCGTTATTGTTTATGTTATTTTTTATATTAAAAAAATAATATATAAGCGAATAGGCCTACAAAAGTGTTTAAAACACATGCACGTAAAATGTGACTTCCTATCCCTTCTTTGCATGTAAAGGTTTATTTCGTCTGTAGAGTTTTCTTATTGGCCCCTTCCTGATTCTTAAGTTTATCCTCTTTAATGCTTTAATTTGCTTTTATATAATTATTTTGATTCTTATTAAATAAGAATCACAGACTGCACGGTCAGTGTGTGTTACTTTAAAAACCTTGCAGAAGGCTAAGGCGACGAAAAAGATAACCCTGTTCTACGGGCCCGACCGACCCAAATTTTGAACAAATTGGGAAAAAAAATTCCTGTACTGACAAATGAATGCCGACCCAAATTTCGGAAATTTCAGGAACAATTTTTTTTTTGTATTTTCTCAAATTGCAAATTATTTACAGATTTTGGTGATTTTTTTTCAAAAACATTTCAAAAAAAAAAAAAAAAAAAGAAGAAGAAAAAAAAAAGGGCCGACCCTACTTGAAAGGTTCGCCCTTTAGGTATTATGGTCTCAGGGTTCGCCTGCCCGTAGAACAGGGTTTCTTTTTTTCGCCGCCTAATGACTGAATGTGATCGAATCAATCGATCGATATATCATCACACAGTCTCGAGATACAAAATATTTTGCAAGGTTGCTAAACGCCGAATTTTGACGAGCTATTGTAGATTTATCAATAATTTTTTATAAATCTTAGTTAATATCCTCGTTTATAGTGGGATATTGATAAGTGCTTTTGTGATGAAACATGGTAAAATCATAACTTAGTTGATCTTTCATCGAAGTCTGTGATCTAAACTGCCGTTTTAACCTTTTATATGCGATGTGCAGTCAATTAAAATGACCATAATGTACCTGTAAAATACTTTCAAAAGATGTTGCTGATGATCTATTTGGTCAAGTTTTAAGAATAGTATTTTGCTATTTCCAACGTGTCCATGGTAGTAACATCTTCTGAGCAACTTTGTGAAATAATTAAGGATAAGAGGATAACAGAAAAGACGAATATCATCGCTCTGTGGAAGAGTTAAACAAAATAATATATACTGTGATCACGAGGTTAAAATCGATTACCTTTTGTTGATTTAGGTTTTTGTTATGCACTACTATGCAATTGGAACTAAACATCTACATGTACCAGTTTCATTAGTCGTCCATTTACGTCACGGCTAGAGTCACTCATAGTATCGGTTTAAACATATACCGTCTTCGTAGATCTTAAATACCCTTAAAATTCCGTTTCTAAGATAGGCTAATTAATATAAATCTATTTCGTACAAAAGAAGAGGACTTGCACGTTGAAAATGGTATTTGAAGTTCTTCTCAGACGGTGATGGCCAATATAGTGCATGGTTTCTCTCCAGATTAAAATGATTAAAAACGTGCTATATATTATAGTACTGATATTATTTACAAGATGTGGAAGTCTCTTTGGAGGTAAGTCAGAACCGCGGGTTGAGAACATACATTTTTCTTTTTTACTTTATCGTATTCACCCACCACTGACGTCTTAAATAGTAGGAATCCGTTCGAAGCATATAGTCGACTGAGTCTGATACATTCATTCATTCATTCATTCATATTTATTCAGTACTCACATAAAAAATATTACAGCACATATGATAAAAAAATAAACATTATAAATACGTATACAAGATGTGGTCAATTGCATGAAATACCATATATAGCAACGAAATATATGGATTATGGAGTAAACACCAGACGAGTACCAAGGATAGCCCAAAAAGCCTCAATAAAATTGAGGCTTATTTCCATTGGGGTCCTTAAAGAAAAAAAGAAATGGGGAAACAAGCAGATCAGGCAACAGAACCAAATAAATAAATAAATAAATAACTCCCGAACCCAAAATATTGCACAAAATAAATAAATAACACCCAAATCCCATATTGCACATAAAATTACGACCAAAAGAAAAGATCAAACTCCATCAATACCTAATGAAAGAACTTTGCTCAGTTCTTATGGCTTGATCCATCAGATGTTTTTGACGGTTTTTTAAATTGGGTCAAATTGGTGATCTGTTTGATGGAATTTGGTAATGAATTCCAATGTTTGATGCCACTATAAAAAAAGGTGTGACTAACATTACCGTGGTTTCTAGGAACAACAAAATTGTATGAGCTATCCATGGTACCGTAGTTATGCAAAGATTTTGTACGAGTAAAATTGGCACTTAGATAGACCGGGGCTTTTTCATGGAAGATTTTAAAAACTTGATTCAGTTTCAACTGAATCACCCTATCATGAACAGACAACAAACCAATTTTGTTCCGCTCTGCCTGACCAATGTGTGCACGAGGTCCCAAATCCAAAATGAACCGCACAACTTTATTTTGCATGGTTTGCAGCCTGTTCTTAAAATGTTGTGAGAGAGAGGAATACCATGAAGAGCATGTATAATCATAATAACACATAATAAGGGCATTGCAAAGTATCTTACGAGTGGTTAAGTTTAAAATACCAGCTTGTCTATACAAGAACCTCAACCGTGCGCTAGCCTTTTTAATAATATCTTGGGCAATTGACTCCCCATTCAGTGTTTCATCAAGGGTCACCCCCAAATATTTTGCAACCTTGGAGGATGTTATTTTCTGACCACCACAAGAAACAGAAAATGAATTAACTTTCCCGAGTCTTTTTTTTGTACCAAATAGCATGCACTCAGCCTTTCCAAGGTGTAAAGAAAGTTTATTGTCTATAAGCCACTGTCTACATGAGTCAAGCTCTTTACCAAGTCTCTCTGCAATGTGCCCCGGATTTTTATCAGACACTAAAAGAGCGCTGTCATCAGCGTAGAGCAGAAGCTTGCAGTCGACACTGCTGGCCATGTCATTCACATAGCAAAGAAACAAACATAGGTGATGGAATTCGTGGGGAGATGCTGATTTTGCAGTGGTATCCTGCAAGACTATGCCATACGGTCGAATTGAAAGCTAACAAATAGAGGGAGTACGGTGACTGCCGTGACTGAAAAGATCAGATGTGATCCTACTATTTTCGAAACTGACTGTGATATATATGTATAGGTGTGATTCTATATATAGACGGGACCGACAGCTTAACGTCTCCTCCAAAGGAAGGAGTACTCTTACGGTTTATTTACCCAACTCTAACCATGTGCATGGTGGAGGAGAGTGGAAGTCTGAAAGTTTCTGCTTGCGTGTATACCCCAGTAAGTGCACCGCCGCGCCGGGGATTGAACCCTAAACATTGTGCACCAAAGACGAGTATAATAAGCCATGCTCTTCCAATACCGTCCTGCTGTGTGCAATATAGCAAATGTGGCGAGCAGGAACAAGACTTCCAAAGAATATCAAGGAGAACTAGTAGGGATATATTCCTATACACAGTAGGGATGTGAAATCAATGTGAACTTCCCTGTACTCAGATCCTATAAAGTCCTGATGCCTGTATTGTATGGAGCGGCATGTGTTAGACTCGATGGATGAAGAAAAGTGTGCCTTAAGGGGGTACACCCCTGCCTAATTTTGTGTCTATTTTTGCATTTTTCTCAAAAATTATAGAGCATTGGTGACAAGTAAGATATGTATATTATAGGGGCAATGACTACAACTGCTACACTGGAAATTTTATTTCAGCACAGGCAACAGTAGTGGAGTTACAGCCAAAAATGAGGGGAAACCAATGTTTGATCAATAAATCAATAACTACTTGCGTTGAGTTGCTGAATTTTCAGTGCAGTAGTTGTAGTCCTTGCCCCTATAATATACATATCTTACTTGTCACCAATGCGCTATAATTCGTGAGAAAAATGCAAAAATAGGCAAAAAATTGGCCAGGGGTGTAGTACCCCCTTAATGGAATGCATAATGATCACAAGACTAGGAACAATACATAATTATGACTTTGTTGTGCGGACGTCTTTCCTATAGAGTTTGCCACTGATGGTCTTATGGTATGCCTCTGCATGTTGGCAGTCAGATTTGACACGTTTAACGAACCAGGTACATGACCAATGTAACTCTTTTGTTAAATCATGTCTAACTGGGTCACTAGAATATTCGGATGGGGTCCCAGACTGCAAATTCCAGGGCAGTGCGAGGCGAAGTCCAGCGAACATAGGTATTAGGAGGCCTATGATGATGATGCCTGTTCCTTGCAAGAAGAGTCCCCTGGACCTGTTGATCTATTTGCAGATGTTGTTGACATGACACTATATGCTTCCAGCTTAGATTTGTATGAATGGTTAAACCCTAGATATTTAGCTTCATCGATATGTAGAATCTACTGTAGAATTTTTTGATCCGTTGTGAGCACTGGTCATTAAAGGGTGTTTTTTTTGTCGTTGGTAATTCGAAGCACCTCGCACTTGTCTGGGTTAAATGTCATTTGCCATGTCTTCCCCTATGTCTGATGACGTCGCCCTGAAGAGCATCATCAGCAAAGACCCGTATGTTAAATGTAACATCTGCTGGTAGGTTGTTGAGGAAGATCAAGAAAAAAGAAAGTGGGAGTCATCTCGGGGACGTCAGAAGAAGCAATGGACGTGCAATTCTTTCCCCTTCTAAGAGAACTATGCTGAATTCGACCAGATAGGAAGTCTTAAAAAGCAAGTGGCATCAGCCTGTTCTTTATCTCGAAGGCACTTGTAGATGGTGAGAAGAAGCCGAGACTCACAAGGGGACTCACACAAATGTCTCTTCCTGAAGCCAAATTGCCGGTCAGTTAAAAGGCCATGTGCAGCTGTGCGTCAAGATTGCAGATGACGGGGCATGATGGGGAATGTGTTCCATATGCATGATCTTTATTCTTAGAAACGATGGCGACTAATGACATGTGACGGTATAGTTCTTCAGCTTGAGTCTCTATGGCCTTGTTTTAAGATATCGGCGAGACATCTGCTGACTTTCAACTTGGAGTGGAATAACACGGTCAATGCTGGTGCCAGCACATCCGCTTCTTCCTGCAGTAAGTATGCAGGGATGTTGTCGGGCCTTGAAGTCGCAGTGAATGACATAACCTTAGAGACAACCGTATACAGACTCCACCAACTCTAATAGTGAGTTGAGCTAGCGCAAGATGGATACTCGCACCGGGTACTCGCACCGAAACTGGAACATATAATGTATTAGTTGTACGATAGGTTGTATCGGTATTAGAGGACGGAGTACAATCGGTCGTTCAGGAGGTTAACATTAACATTACAACACCATTCCTTGGGAGGAGACCATCCTCATGACAGTAGCAGTAGCAGCAACCCCGGAATTGCCACACATTTTACTTTATGAAAGACATGCTTGGAGTTTTCAGATGTATTAATATAGATTAAGTTGTCGTAGACGTTGCGTCAGTTTAATAGACTCAAAAACAAGACAATACACTATTTTTACCGTCTGCAACATTCATGTCTTTGCAATAGTGTTTTACAGTTAGCGTAGGCATGCCTTCAACCATTTAGGAAACATTTTCATATTGTCATGCTGGTTTCACACTGTCATGCCGCTTGCCGCTTTGATGATCAAATCACTCCAGTTCGCAGGCCAGCACCTGCAGGCCGCGCCAGCAACCGCTTTACCCAAAGCGGCACATCGTTTGGAGTTAACTTCGAGTCAATGCAGGAGCGTTGCCGTTCTGACATGCTACGATTGTAGGCCAATGAGCAGTAAGCAACAACTGCTGACGGCGAAGTCGGATTTGAGACACTTTTCCAGTGCAGTACGACGCATGTTTTGGCACATCATTGACAATATCTTTTTTGGGATGCCGGTTGCAGGCCCGAGGTTGCAGGTCTTCATCAAATGTCCCCTCGCAAGTACGTGCTACCTGAGACTATCAGGTATAATAGTCTCAGGTGCTACAATTCATTATATTATTCATTTTGTCTTCTTTGATATAGGTACGACCTGCTCATCGGGGTGGCCGATTATCAACCGTGATAGTTTTGACAGTTATTTTTTTACAATGGTTGCACCTGGTAAACCATTTTCTTGTCACGGAAAAGTCACCTCTTGGCGATATGTAGGGAGGAGCTCATCACCATTCCGTGCTATGGTCTGGAGACCCGTGCCAGGGTTCGATACTTATTTTACCGTCGTGGGCGTTAATGATATACCAGAAGGGGATGTCGACGTACCAGTTACGTACGAGGTGCCCTACTGGTTACAAATTACAGTGCTACCCGGTGATGTCATTGGATGGTCGTTTGAAGGTAACGGTTTTTGAAAAATATATTTTATGGTTTCGGCATATAATTCAAGAAATTACCCAAGCCCAGAAAATAAAATTACCTCCACGAATCAATAGTCCGACGGACGGGTAGGACCTTTTTTCTTAGTTACCAGCTCAGATTATATACCTCATATATAGATTCCTGTCCTCTGATTGGTTGAAAGTGCAGTCATTGAATTAACTATGCCCGCAAAATGAACTATGGACCGGTCCATGGAAATGAACTATGGACCGGTCACGTGCGTCACGATCAAACTGCGCGTTTTTCCCAGCGTAAAATGATATTACGCACGCGTTCATGTTTTCACGCGTTATAATCACGCAGAAATCGCAGATTGTAATCTGTGTGCCGTTCGCATTGAAACTATTAATTTCTCTTCCCAAAATCGATGCTTTTAACCAAACAGATGACAAGAATCTTAAGATTTGGTATATAAAACAAATATTGACTGCTTTTTATTCGGGGCATGGTTAAAATAATAGGCCCGCGGTGATCTCAAAACCATGACTATGCCCCTCGGCTACGCCTCGGGGCATAGTCATGGTTTTGAGATCACCTTGGGCCTATAATTTTAACCATGCCCCTCATAGCAGTCAATATTTGTATACTATGATCACTTTCTCACATGGCACAAGAAAGACGAATCACGAAAGTCCAGTGACCGCGCCGCCCGAAAAACATAAAAAATGTCCTACAATAAACGTTGTTGGTGTACCGGTATTCCCGTACAAGTTAACTTGACACCAGTGATGACCTTTGACAGGCGATGGATGAAATAATGCAGGGAGTCCTCCAGTTGCGTTTTTTTCGGGCGGGCGGTTAGAGGATTTTTGTGGTTAATCTTTCTTGAGCGATCAGAGTCTGAATATAGTTGGTAAACTAAGAAAAAACAGGTCCTACTCGTCGGACTACGAATCAATGCATGCTAATTACCATGCCTTATACATATTACACACTTATTTACATGCAGACTATGACATATTGAACAAGAAAATGTAGTTGAAGAAATAATGATCATAATAATTATCAATTAATAATAATTATCATGATTATCAGAGATAGGAGTGTCCAGTAATACTCCAGTTTACTTGTCTTTGTTATTATAAAAGGTGCTCGGGAAAAGCTGGTAAAAAAGATAATCTAGGCAGAGCTGTAGGATTGCAGCCATGTGCTCTCTAAGAAGAGCACTTATACACCTCCAATCCTCAGATTTTGGAGTTTGTGCGTCCGTCAAATTTGGAGGTTATACGGAGGATGAAGACACTCTGAAATCGGCGCAAGTACAACACTCGCTCGGTTGGGAAAACTGCTGAGTGCTGAGGGTACTTCTTAACCATTTAACAAGCTAGTACCACATCGTGAAGATCACAACCAAATTTCAAATTTCATTTTAGATTCCGTTTTGCCCTATACCCCTGGAGGCGACGACCTGGTACGCTGGAGTTTCGGGTACTTTTCTGACACCCCAGAAGCAAATCAAATACATCAATTTGATCATAATGCTGCTGAACACCGTGAATACTCAATTGAAGCGACGGTTTCCGTCGGTAAGTGTTCTGATTTTATAATAAATTTAGCGAACAATTATTCCCTCCTGAGTCCTGAAAGTCCTGGTACCGTCACTGCTGGGATTTATCGGTGGTGCAGTGCAATCTTGATGTTTTGGACCATGTCAACCTCAGCACTATTCGGCGCATTCAGTAAAACCGGTTGTGTTTCGATATCTGTTTTATGATTAGTTGCTGAGTTACTTGTTACATGACTGATACGCTTCGTCATATCATTGTTTTCCAGACCAAATATATTTGCTGGTATATCCATCAATAGCAGCTTTTTTTTATTTGATGTCGTCAGTGGCATCGAAAGGTTTAAGGGGACAACCGGGCAGGTTGTTTGGTCGGTATTTACTGAAACAATTGCACGCAGGCGAGCAAAAATGACCAATTCCAGACTATTTTATTCCCAAATGAACATTTTGGTATTTACCTGGCCATTTTTTTAAAATAACATGTGGTTTCATTTACGTCATTTTGTGACAGACACAGGTGACTCTTTTCCAGCCATTCCAGCATACATTGGATGCTTCAGCGACAACATACCCGATGAAAGAGGACTTCCTATAGATGGGGGATACAGCGGGTACGGAATGACTCTACAAATGTGCCAGGACTCCTGCTCTAATTATGGTACTGATATGTATGCAGGTAAGCGAATCTCACTAGTTCAAATGAGCCCCGTAATAACCCTCACCATATTGAGGGATTGTATTATTAGAGCCAGAAGGCCATATCTGCATTTTATGAAAATATAACACCTAGCAGCTATTGCAGATGGGGACTTCTGGTCCTAAACCCTCGATTTGATCCTGGTTCTACTTCTAATCTGCAATTCTGCGCGAAAAGATTGGGACACGCATTCAATGTTGAATACTGAAAATAGTGAAAGGTGGTTATGCTTAATGTCCGCTCCAACATTGTTTCTAGGGAGGGAGAGGGAGTAAGCAAGTACATAACATGAGCTAGGAAACGTATATCATGCATTTTCAGACGCATGTTCAATTCACAGGAATTTGATACATCAAGTGTCCCAATGATTTTCCCATAATGGGACATACCTAACTATAATTTCACGGTTATCGGTAGTCCGAGGTTGCTCTGACTCAAAATCTCCAAACATAGGGACGTAGAGGCATTGGCATGGAATGCACTAGGCTACACAAGAACTGAGCTATAGGTTGTCGGCTTTCAAGGCTTCCACTGGAGCCACTGCATTTCTTCATACCCATCAGTGATAGGAATCACGGTAAATGACCGCCAATGGTGTCGACCTGGTTTAGTTTTTGGGTTGTTTTAATGTGGATGACTTCTTACCGATTGGGCTATTCCAGTTGAAATCCATATACACCTCCTATATATTTTTCTTATTAATTTTACAGGACTTCAAAATGGCGTTCAATGTTACTGTGGGGATATTTCGGCAGTTTTTTATAAACGTACACAACAGTCGGACAGCTTGTGTCAGACTACGTGTAGTGGTGATGACAATGACCAATACTGTGGCAATTATGGATATAGTGCAGTGTATGATTTGGGTAAGAAGAATGTATTCACTGATCCTCATAACCAGCGAGACGACTCCTCACCTCTATTCACAAAATTATTTCCATATCTTAACTTTGGTACACACTTAAGCAGTGTTTAAAAAATATTACAAATAAATATTGAAGTCTCTAATAAGTGTTGTTTAAATTTCTTTATTTACAGTGCACATGCTTATTAATCTGTTTCTTGTATGAAGTGATTTATACTAAATCTGTTTCTTGGATATTTTTAAATCTTTATCTCATCACGTATGAGGTACCTACAATTTCGGTCCGAACTTTTCACAACTAATTGTATATCAGCGAAAAAGAGAAAAGTCAGATTCCTTGGGTACCGTCTAGTATATACATTTCCAAGCTCCACTCTATCGACAATATCATGACGCATGCGTCCGCATCGACATCCGCATTGACTTTACATAGATATCGTAAGCCCTAAAGATACTCGACCAGGCCGGGACTAGGACTTAACATGCTAAAGATACTTTGAACATAAGAAGATTTTAATCTTAAAAACTTTTACTCAAAACGTAAAATTAGCTCACCTAATCTTTCGGAATTAATTATGTCGAAATGAATATGGAGGAGACCAATGTCAACCAAACGTTACCGCACTGGAGGGAGACTGTTTTGCAGTCCATTCTTGATAAACAATTCACCCCAGCTATGCCCTTCCATAATGAGATAACACATCCCCAGTGAACGTTCTGTCCTGGGCGTTGCGGTTCTCGGATGGGAGCGGTTCTCGTTCTGAACTTGTAATCATATTAAAGAGTGAATTTCGAAAAGGGGGTATTATGAATACCACAACGGAAACCGATGCAAGTTACCAAGAGTATAATGTCCCATATGGGTTACAGTGTCCAAGAGTTCGCTGATCCCTGGATTGGCTCTGTTGAGCATCTGGTTATCCACATTATGGGTTACCCGTTTCCTGATCATAAGTTGCGACCGAAAATTATGTGTTGAGACCACAGGTTAGAAATAAAAGTCAACGAATCTTAGCAACCAACACAGGTAAATTTTCCCATCTGGTAACTTGGTAACTTGGTAACTTAGATATGTGTATCTGCCTTACCTTCCTTATAGATTCACAGGGCGGTGTGTCCCTTTGCTCTGTGAAACGAGTCACCATCGTTCACTCTGGGTTCCACTCGAGTCCGAGTGCCTAGCCTCGTGCCCTATGTTCAGCATCCTTACGCCGTGTTGTACTTGGTTGTGGCCTAAGGATAGTGAAGTTGTCTTGGTAGGCTTGAAGAGGGAGATAGTGGTTTGGCATACGGACAACATGGCCAAACCATTTCATGGACGACTTCTTTAAGAATGGTATTTTGGCGTTCAGTCTATGCATAGCCCAATCTCCTAATTTCTTATCTTGTCCATTGGTCGAACAAAAAAAAAATATTCCCAATATGTTTATTTCTTCAATTTACAGGAAGACCAAACACATTGATCCGCCTCGTTGGATCATATGCCTCTTACAAGGGGCGTGTAGAATTATTCTACAATAACACTTGGTCCACAGTCTGTTCTGATGGTTGGGACATGTCCAGCACTCGAGTAGCCTGCAGGATGGCCGGATTCCAAGGAGCTGAAACTTTCGACACTGACGCATCAACCTTTGGTCACGGAACTGGGGATATTATAATGAACAATGTTGCGTGTAGTGGAGAGGAAGATAGCTTGTATGCATGCGAACACTCGGGACTGTTTAAACATGTGTGCAATCATGGATATGACGTTGGGGTTGTTTGTTATAGGTGGGGAGGTATGTAATACATATTATTATTGTAGTGCAATAGCCAGCTTTTCAAGACTTGGAGGCACAAAGCATTTGATGTTCAACGCCCTATTTGTGTCGACGTGATGGGTGTTTTGGGTTTGGTTTTTAAGTGTTGCCTGGAAATAAAATTCGATGGTTTGGAAGCAAGCAATTAAA
This sequence comes from Amphiura filiformis, assembly GCF_039555335.1. NCBI lineage: Eukaryota > Metazoa > Echinodermata > Ophiuroidea > Amphilepidida > Amphiuridae > Amphiura > Amphiura filiformis. Next base: position 20,738,691 of record NC_092628.1, read on the forward strand.
ACAAGACAAAAAAACTTTCCATGTCGAATGAAACCCGATTTCTGTAAAGTCAGACGTCGAAATTGTGTCACATGACCGGGCACATGACTCACCTCATCGCAGTCCCGATAGTCTCTCAAATCATTTGTGTATAAGTTGCTACCGTAAATGTTGTGACAATCTATTTGTAGGAGTGTCGAACCCGTGCCCTGAGACCATGGTGATCCTCTGAGATATTTAAAATGCAATGAGAGCTAATGGGCTTATGTATTATGTCATATTACTGCACACAAAACCCAGGACTGCAAGCCAGTGCAGAACAACTTCATGGGCCAATGCAGGGAAAACAGAGCCAAAAAATAAATACACGGAAAAAACATTTAAAAGAGCCAAATATGCAATGATCAATTAGAGCTTTTCGAGGTCGTCCCACAAGGGTTTTTCCCTAAAATTCCAAATACCATACGAGCCCAACAAAGGTAATTTAGACTTGTCTTTTGTGACCTTTATAGTGACTGCAGCCTTGCACAAAAGAATAAAGATTTTAATACTAATACTCTTCTCTTATAATCCAGGTGTTCGTCTTACTGGAGGCTACGCCGAAAACGAAGGCAGGGTGGAAATATCCTATGACGGCATATGGAGAGCGATATGCCACGATTCTTGGGATATCGAAAACAGACACGTTGTATGCAGACAGCTTGGCTATGGTGGCGTCAGTGGTGGCTTAATGACAGACGAAGAAAATTTAGATTTTGGTCCGGGTCCAGCGTCGTATGGTCTGTATGGATTTGAGTGCGGAGGGACAGAGACTGATTTGTCCGATTGTTTCGTTGGTAGTCTCCACGTAACACACGAATGTAGTGAAAAGGAAAGTGTCATTTGCGAACCACTAACAGGTGAGCTAACACTATGGACCACGAGAGCCTCATCCCAATGGCATAGTCCAATAAGGGACCGATCGTTATTTACGGCAGGGGGGGGATGGGTGTTTTGGCAAAAATATCGACAAAAAATTTCGCGTTCCCCCCTCGCGTCCGCTCAAAATTTTCGCGTTCCCCCTTGTTTTCCCAATTTTCTCCATTAAAAATTTAACAATCCCCCTCCTGGTTCAACTAAAAATTTCAGGTTCCCCCCTCAAGACCACAAAAAAAATTCCTGTTCCCCCCTAAATTTAACCATCCCCCCTGCCATAAATAACGATCGCTCCCTAACCTCAATTACATAATCATAGTGCAAAATTTTACCTTAAGTTGCAGAGTATGAGTTTTTGTACCAAAATCTTCAAAGGTCATTCAATGAATGTACAAATGTATTGGGGTTTAGGAACTGTTCCCTTGATATATGAGCATGTTATGGGTCCTAGTGTAAAACTAATATCTGTCCTAGCCGGTTTGTTTAGTGACGAAGGATCTAAGTTAAAATAAGATGTCGGCACAAATTCGTTATTAACAGGTTAAGCTGTTGCTTACCATCTTACGGTATGACGAGAGAACTATTATAGATGTTCGGTAGTTTCCGCCTCGGGTCTCTATTTATTTAGTTTATGTGTGATGTACACACAATGGCCAAACCTATTGAAGCATCGCTAAAAAAAGCAGAATTCGGCAAACTGTAAGTTGGTCATTAATCCAGTATCCTGTCCATTTCACATTACGTAGATGGCAATTTTCCTTGCATAAAATATTAAAGTAAGATTAGACTAATCAATGGGATGAAGGTGTCGGTGGTGAGATCATGCGCGTATCCAATGGCTGGATATTCCGTGTTCATGCTGTTTGAATGCAGAGACGAAGAAACTTTAGTCCAAGATTTCGAGATATACAAGATATAATGGTCGCCAAATGGTTTGATTTGTTTCTGCAAAATATCAGCAAAATGGCGGTGGAGAAAGATTCATGAATATGTCGGATAAGTTACCAGTCATAGAAGACAAAGATCCTTCGAGATTTGGGGGTCTCAGAAGAAAAGAAAGATAAGTCAGGTGGCTACACCATAAGGCACTGGATAACCTTAAACCACATAAAAAAGTAAAAACATTGTCCTTTGAGTTCATTGTGTGTTTAAATGCCATTATGTCATTTATAGAGTAACCACTTGACCTTGCAATTAAAATATCAAAGTCTTCCAACCCCTGCAAGACGTTGGCCAACTTTGACTGTCCTTTTTGTCCAAGTACCACTTCCGTGCAATCTTCTTCCGTAACAAAACCATTTTCCTTACAGAAACCAATTAAACCATTTGGAGACCATTCTAAAGACATCTGGACATTTTATGGACTATTTTTCAGCGATGTTGCAATACTTTTGGTCAGTGTGTATAATGCCTCCCTCACTGTTTTTGTCAACAGTTTCTGATCCTTCTTCCCAATAAATAGTGTGTTATCTGATTGCATTGTCCAGAATATTTCTTGATTTTTATAGTACAAATACTTAGTTCTGCAATAAGGACCTCGGCTATCGGGGGGGGGTGTCGATGCCTTCAGGGCCTGATAAAACCATCAGTTAAAATGCAAAGTGGCGGCTTAAAACAACAAAGGCTTATGACGTGGGCAGTCCACCCATCAGGTACCGAAGCCACTGGTCACTATAACTCTGAAATAGCTCTTACACATCTCCGTTGGATGCCAGATTGGGCTTTCATCCACATATACCTTACTAGTGTCAGTCTGGCTTGTAAAATGGACGTCGATTCGCCAATTACACAACTATGACAAAATACTATGGTTAATACGGTATCTCAATCATGTCAATTGAGTTCTTTGAAATAGATCAAGTTCGTGATATTCAGACTTCAGAGAAATAATTCTTTTTATCACAGAAAATGGTGTTCTTCGTTTGATGGATGGCGACACTCTATATGAAGGTCGAGTAGAGGTTTATTACGAAGGATCTTGGGGCGCTGTTTGTGATGACGAATGGAGTGATAAAGACGCAGAAGTCGTGTGTAGACAACTGGGATATGGGTCCGTTGTAGCTGCGTATAGGTGAGACATCCTTTCTTATCTCTCATTTTAGGCAATTTTAACATTTTTAACATACCTTAATTATGATAATGAAACCTAGATGGCCACGGATGGCCTGCGGGGATTTCCCAAAGTCTTGGCATCTCTTCCCTGTGCGGCCACTCAACCAACAGTCCAACACTATGGAAAATGCAACCTTTTTTTTAGCCCAAATTCCAAAATCGTTGGCACATTATTTTCAATATTGTTCCCAAATTAATTTTACCCTCCCCCATGCCATTCGGAAAACAACAATATTTTTTAAGGCACACAAACGTAACTTATTGTTGCAATATCCGGCCCAAAAAACGAATATTAATATATGTTATTGGGAACAGCGGTACCAGGATACCGTGGATTTTATAGCCCTGTGGAAAAGGGCTCCCAACTTTGACTCCCCACCACCCCCCACCCAAAAAAAAAATAATTCTGGCGCCGCTATTGTGTAGACTACATCGACATCAACATTGGTTCAATTTGTTACCAAAGCCCATAAACGTAAAATAAATTTGTTACCATGTTAGCATAATTTTTTCCTACTAATTCATTTCCAAACAGTAATGCTTACTTTGGAAGTTCTACTGGTCATTTCTGGCTAGATGATCTTGGTTGTGAAGGGACTGAGTCAGCCCTCGAGAGTTGCGTTCACATTGGATGGGGCAACAATAACTGTGCACCTTCAGAAGCTGCTGGGGTTCAGTGTAGTGGGGAAATCGACAAGCATGGTAAGCTTTACCCGGCTGACATCAAATATATATACTATTGAGTGTGTACCTAAGTTAAATTGAAAACATGATTTTTGTAAATACGATGTTATAAAATAAAATGTGATTCGGCACATCAAAAGGGGGGGGGGCTTTATCGCAAGGTGCTTTTCACGATAAAGATATTGGGATGCTTTTTTTACTTATGAATGCCTTGATCAATCTTAACAAATGAGGTGCCATTTTAAAGCTTGCAAAATGCTTTCAAAGCAGATAATATACTGAGCTCAAAAATAATGGACTTTTCCTGCCAAGCCCTCCCCTTTCTTTGATGTGCTTTTGATAGCTCTTTTGATATTTTTTCATATTGCCGGACCTGTAGCTAAAGAATTCTTATTTTGAAAAAAAATATCATAATCTATTCAATTTGTATCAATTTTCTAAATAAACTTCATTATGTCAGGCACCAATTCTGGTTTCAAAGTCACTTTACATCGTGTTTAACTGTTGTGAAGCTTTAAATGCGTGAAAAACATAACGACATTATTTGTTGCTAGGCTTGCTGCTGACGAAAAAGCGAAATCATGTATATATAGGTCTTAGGATGTTATATGGAAACAAAGGATAAAAATAAATGGATGGAAGGAATTCAAATATAAAATCATCAGAACTTGGAAAAAACATGTGTAAAAACAATTGGGCTCAAAAGAGAAATGAGTCATTTTAAGAGTCATGGGATCAAAATACAGATTGAGAACCGACAAATTTGAAATCAGCACATCTTTGGTGTAAAAAGGTATGACCCAATTATACATAAACCTGTTTTAATACAGAAGCATATGCTTTGGTCTACTCAGCAGCCAGTCTGGTTCCCCTCCTTCCATACAATTGTGTGGCGGGAACGAAACCAAACTGGCTGCGGAGGAGACTACATAGTCAAAACGGATAATCAATTCCTCGTTGGTAACTTCCTTTTCCTTCCCTTCTTTTTAGATTCTTCAGGATTAAGCGGAGGAGAAATAAGTGGTATTGGCTTTGGAGTTCTTGCATTCTTGTTTCTGCTGTACATATTTGATAAACAAAAAAAGTTAAAAGAAAGAGAAAATCGCGACGTTGGTCTCATTGAGACTTGTCAAGTCGTCTGCTGTGATCGGAAACTATCTGAACAGACTGAGGAACAAGCTGTCAATCACAACACAGCTTCCACGCAGCAAGTTGTCAATCACAACCCAACTTACCAATCCACAGAACCAGAATCAGAAGATCAAAACGTCATAGGTTATCCAAAAGCGACAACCCGACCACAGTACTTCGATTACGACACTAACGGCCTACACGGTTTTCCGTCCAGTCAAGTTCGTGGTTCAAATTTGCCGCCACTTTATCCCACGGATATTTATAACAGTACAACAGACTTGAGTGATCTTCCACCGCCTCCTTCATATGAAGTCGCAGCATTTACATCAAATTATGATTTGCCAAATACGGGACCAAATATATTTAATGCAAGGAGGCTGCCATCACACAACAGCTTACCAGAAATAAACAACTAGATGACTTTTAATTTTAATTTTTTTAAATGTGTTTTGCTCATTGGAATTAAGGATGGTAAATATCATTAAAATTCATATTTTGGCACCTTTGTTGGTGTCATATAGATGTGCTAACATGACCCGCTAACATGGCCCGCTAGTGGTTAAGGGGGTACTACACCCATGTGGTAAATTTGTGACTATTTGTGCATTTTCTCCAAAATAATAACACACTGGTAACAAAAGTTATGTATATTATTGGGGCAAGGAATCCAATTACTACACTGAAATTTCAGTGACTCAAGACAAGCGGTTCAGTATAATATGATACGAAACGAGGTACATCCTAGCGTACCTTATTTCTTATCATAAATAACGAACCGCTTGTCTTGGGTCACTGAAATTCCAGTGTAGTAATTGGATTCCTTGCCCCTATAATATACATAACTTTTGTTACCACTGTGTTAATAGTTTTGAGAAAAATGCAAAAATAGACACAAATTTATCGAGGGTGTAGTACCCCTTAAGTTTCGAAAAGTCGTGTAGTAAAGACAAAATAAGACATTTTACATGAAATTGCCATTTCTGTACTTAGTAGAGAAATCATCTCAGTGTATTTGAATGTGATTTAGTAGAGAAATCATCTCAGTGTCTCAGTGTTTTTGAATGGGAATTCAACTTTGTCAATTCTGCTGTTTTCCTAATTTGTTGACAAAATTTTTCATTTCAAAAATACCGAATGGCAATTTTAATGACTTTTCTTTAACTTTTAAACAATTTATAAACAATTTTAATTTTTTTTGCACTGGGCCTGTAAGGCCAATAATATATAAATCTGGGCGTTTTTCCTTCCCAAGAAAAGTCGTGCACATGGGGCGGAAATGGTCATTCTCCTCTTGTCAGCTTAATCTGTCTAAATATTTAAGTGCAATTTTTTTCAAACCTGATCTTTCTTATATTCAAGTTGTAAATTATGTATAAATTTTACCTCGTTATTTTAGCTTCAAAGGACAGATCTCCTGACTTTATTACCAATATAATTTCAGCATTTTGGGTACAGAATAACAAAATTAAAACTAGAGCTACTGTGGCTCACGATTGTAATGATACTCGTTGCTTAATCTTGGTTCTACTCCTTTTCTCTGTAGGTAAAAAACATATGTTCATTGTGCAACACGTGTTTGTATAGTTGAACTTGGGTGCAATTGTGACGGAGATGACGACCGTGATGGAAATGACATCAGCTGCAGAAAAGCCGAAAAAATATATAAAGTTGCTAATGAAGATTGAGTTAAACACTTTTTCACTACAATGGAGACATATCTCTTTCTTAATCTGTAAAAAAATGAATAGAAAAATTATTTTGACATGTCTACAGGCACCTTACCGCATAATGACCCTGTTCTGTCTGGAGCCACTGATAAGGGGCCTACTACGCCCATCAATGTCTCCGTTCCACATGGACCAATCCTTTACCACGGTCTTCATTGACAATTTTATGTGTTTGTGAAAATAAGCTGACACAATCTGATGACCCGACCCTCGTTGTATCCATCAAGACATTGGTTGGCATTAACGCAGCAGCTGATAGTATATAAATAACTGTCTATGAGTGTAATGGTCGAAATATAATCACGAGGTGAAAGATGGATTGTTCCATTCCACGAGCCGGAACGGCGAGGGAATTGGAACAATACATCTTTCACCTCGTGATTATATTTCGACCATTACACGAATTTAAGACAGTTAATATTTGTTTTATATCACTCATGCATAAATTCTATTATTAAAATACTATTTAAGGTAGGAAATTCATCAACATAACACCATGTTTTGCCGTGATATACTTCACATCCACCCCATAACTAAATCGGCGAGTCTAAGAGTCAGCGCACGGCTTGGCGCAGGCGCACTACGGCAGAGCACTATGATGGTAAAGACTATCACACGGAGAGGGTGATGGTAAAAATGATAAATGGTAATCAACCAATGAACTGTCTAGAATTTATGTATGAGTGATATAATCTGAACTATCAGTAAATATGAAAGTGTGTGCAGATACGCGGAAGGTCATCCATGAGGAAACCACACCTCAATGCCCATTTTTGTTAAATACGACATTTCTTCACTCGATTTATTGGAGTGATCACTGTAGGCAATTCATGAAAGATATTTCACTCTTTTACATTTAGAGAGTGCATATACCTGAAAAAAACAAAAATACACACACTCATCTCATTTACACACTTAACACTTGCACACCACTTACACACTCCTATGCCAGGTTGAAAAGAACGACTATCTCCTGATGAAGATTGGTAGGTTATTGAGATGTTTATAGGCAAGTATACATGTACCTGACACTGAGTTGAAGCATTCACCGTATCGCGTGACTTTAAGTTTGCATCCAAGTTTCCGTTTATTGGTACGCGCGCAATCTAGTAAATCGATAGAGTTGCATAATAGACGACAGGCGATGTTTCATTAAAGTTGTTCAATGCTCTACAATAATAAGCTATTTACTAATTATTGTAAATATAACTTTTATTCAAGGGAGTAGCTCTAAACGATGCACATCATTCATCATGTTTATAGTACGCTATATTTTAGCGTTTTACAAACAAATTCCTAGTGTTAAGTGTTATTGTACACATGTAGTTGGATAATAGACTGCAGGAGAGGTTTCATTGAAGTTGTTCAATGCTCTATAATAACAAGCTATCTACTAATTATTGTAAATATTACTTTAACTTTTATTAAATGGAGTAGTTCTAAAAGATGCACATTATTCATCATGTTTATAAGGTCGCTATATTTTAGCGTTTTACAAACAAATTCTTGTTATTAAGTTCATGTATTGGTACTTCAACAGCACGCAATCTTGTAAATCGATATAGTTGGATAAATAGACTGCAGGCGATGTTTGATGAAAGTTGTGCAGGGCTCTAATAAGATATCCAGGGAAGCTATCTACCAATAATTGAAAATGTGACTTTCATTAGAGAATGAATTTGGAGAAATCCTTCTGATAATTACAAACACTGGCTGACCAGCAAGACCTTCCCTCTAAGCTTTTAATCCGATAAGCTGATTATCTATTTGTTTTCATGAATTGGAAGACATTCTTTGATGTATTACTGAGCTCAATCATCTGAAATTATTGAAGCGTGAGCCACCCAGGCTGGTGGCTCAGCATAGTATTTTATTAACAGAAGGTTTTCTCCAAATTCGTTTCCTAATGTTAACCTTTATTAAAAAGATGTACATCATTTATTATGTTTATAGTAAGCTATATTTAGCGTTTTACAAACAAATTTTCTTTCATTAGCTTTTATTGGTGCTTCATCCGCGCGCGCGCAATCTAAAAACTATTGGACAATAGACTGCAGACGACGTTTTCATGAAAATCTAACAACCATGATAACACGCTACGATTGTTGCTCCGCTCATCAATATGTTTGGGAGTCAAAATTGGTACCTTACTTTATAGTAATTTCAAATCTCTAAAGCGTCACTGGAATTGGACTACATAGCAAACATTGTCAACAAGACCAATAAAATTGTTGCAGTGAGAGAAGCCCCAATTATTTGAATACGAAGTTTGCCCACAACCAATGTAACAAAAACAGATACGGTAATACTAATTTTCTTGTCAAGTGCATTCTTTGAGTAAAAGGTGTCTCATATGGAGGCGATAAATACATCTCAGTGTCAGGTATACCTGCCTGTAAACATCTCCATAACCTATCAATCATCGCCAGTAGAAACATTTTTCTTCACAAACATAGTTCAGATCGTCACTTCAATCGGCGCTTTGATCAACTTATCTTTCTTCTTCGTCATCTACCGAATTAAAGAAATGCAGACAGTGACCAACGTTTATCTGGGCAACCTAGCCGCTGCTGATGTCTCTGTGTTAGTTATCTATGGAGCCACGTACACAGCTTCAGGTATAAACTCTCCACGATTCCGCATTAGTTATTCTTTTCAAGCTGAAGCCAGCTGTATCATTGCGATACTTTTCAGTTACGCAACTTATTTCGCTGCTGTGTTTTTCGTCACCATAGTCATGTTTGAGCGATACATGGCGATATGTCACCCCTTAAAGCATCGTATGATTCGGGGCAAGGGAAGAGCTCTAAAGATGACCATAGTGACTTGGTTGGTGTCTTTAGCTATGGGATCATGTTGTGCTTACTGCTTCAAACTAACGACGTACTGTGCAGAATGGCTCAATGATGTCGGGAGCATCCAAGTTGATGTTTTGCAAATGTGCGATACATATCCCATTGCTATGCCTATCATATACCGGGTCATTATTGTAGGCCCCATGTCACAAGGGAAAAAACGGGAAATCGCCATAAACTTTGTGTTTTTTGTAAATATTTTAATGTATTTAAAAATATTTTAAATATATTTATATTTCACTATTGTCATTTAATGCGATTTTATAATTAATTCTTGTAATTTTACAACATTTTTGCCGATTTTACAAAAATTTCGGTGATTTTACAAAAATTTGGTGATTTTACAAAATTGTCGTGATTTTACCAAAATTGTTATGCGATTTTACAAAAATTGTTGCGATTTTACATAAATTTTGATAATTTTACAAAAATTATGGCGATTTTACAAAAATTTTGGCGATTTTACCAAAATTTTGGCGATTTTACAAAAATGTTGGCGATTTTACAAAAATGTTGGCGATTTTACAAAAAAATTGGTGATTTTACAAACATTTTGGCAATTTTACAAAAATTTTGGTGAAGTTACCAAAATTTGGAGATTTTACACAATTTTTGGTGATTTTACAAAAATGTTGTTGATTTAACAAAATTGCAGTGATTTTTGGCGATTTTACATGTTAATTTGACCAAAATTGAGACAATTTTACACAAATTGCAATGATTTTACAAAAATAATAGTGACTTTCTTTTTACAAAGTATCCTGTGTGTACATGTACGTGTACATGTATCTATTACTAGAGCAATTGTTTTGCCCATGTAGGGGTGTGTTCTGTAGCTTCAGATTGTCCTATTTTTCCTATCCAACATGTCCAAGATGACCATACAAGTATGTGAGCTATTGCCATTGGGCTATTCCAGTTGAAATCCATACACCCCCTAATATGGAAGACATGACCTTAAACCGCCCACACTGGGGTCTATATATTGAAGCACCCATTCAAGTCACCCCAGTTGAATTTCACTCTCCTTGTGAGTTTGTGTATTTTCTCACCATTTTTAGTTATATTTCTTCTTTCAGGGGGGAAGAGTGTATGAATTGCACCCATCCCATAATACAATGAACTGCACATTTAGAAATGTGACCACCTAGGCCTAAATGGGATTAATTTATATAGATTTATAAAATACTATAAAAGACTACAGAAGCGCATTGAAAATTGCTTTGAAAATATGTGGTTCTCCTAATTGATGATATAACTTGGACAAAGAATGACTTTTATTAAATTTATCTATTGTACAGGTCCCCAGTCAAGTTGTCTGTGTTACAGACTGGGAATCTGATAACTACATGTACCTGTGAGCACAGATCCTGGCAGTGATGTATCGTTCGAGTCCGACTCGGACTCAAGTCCGACTCAAGTCCACTTTTGTCGGACTTGGACTCGACTCTAACATTTAAAGACTCGGCTCGGCTCGGACTCAAACACAAAAGGACTCGGACTCGAAGCCAAGTCCGGTCCGAGTCATGCAATTAGATCCATGTTTAAAAATGTGAACTGATTATACCTAAATATGTCAAAATAGATCTAAAATTTGATTTAAAATTTGTTGACTTCACTTTATTTGCCCTTTTTTTTAAAATTTTGGGGCTGTCAAATAAGTCATCTGTCATGTATCCTACATATCAGCTCATATCCACCATATTATTTAGGTTAATATCTGTGAATTAGCATAATCATATTATTGTTAGCATTAATGAAATAAACCAGTTTTATATAATTAATTATGCATAATTTTACTGTTTAAAAATATCTTAAACTTCTTTCATGAGCTTTCATGGAACTGTCTAGTTTCATGAAACTCAGTGAAAAAGAGAAAAAGTGCAAACTGGACCATGCAGTATGCATGGCAGCTCATCCTAACTTTGTGCTCCTCCTTACATACATGTACATGTATGGGTATGGGTATGGTTATTACATAGGGTATTTTACATTCTGTCGGTCGCTCACGATAGATTCGGCTATTCCATCTTGTGCCCTCAGACACAGGGGACACTTACTGTTGTACTCAATGGGGAAATCACAAAACATGTCATATGATATATACCTCTTTGTGAAACAATTTAAAAGTTTGATTTCTTATCAGGGAATACGCTCCCAATAATGAGTAATTACAAAGGAAAATTAATGCACATTGATGTGTTCTATGCGGAGAAAATTGACTGGAAATCAAAGACCCTGTACAATCCAATAGGGATGTTGTGAGGGTGTCCCTTTGACAGATGTGAGAAATGGGTAAGTGCACTAGATGGAACAACCCTGACCGAGATAATACATACATGTGTAGTTTGTATGTGTTCACTAGATTTGGTGCACATTTGTTCAGTTTTGGTACAAAGCATACCACATTCTTGAACTTTTGTTTGGTGACAGCATAATCCACCCAGACTGACTGATAAAAGTGGGGGGATATGGACCCCACACCTAACTGATTTGTATACATGTGTAGTTATTCCAAATCTTCAGGCTTGCTTTAATGAATATGGTAAAAAGATGTTTGCATACTGGTAACAAAATGCCAAACTGGGAAAACATTTCAACACATTTTCTTCTTGATATTTCTGAAGGCTGAATTTATATTATTATGATTATTATTATCATTTATTTTATTATTTAAATTATTATCATTATTATATTTTTCTATAATTTATCCCACCCCCATTGAATACATTGCTCTCCATGTACATTTATGCTGCACACAGCCTGGTGCCCCTTCCCGGTGGCCTGTGTAGATCTGTGAGTTACATGCGACACGGGCATGTGACTAATGTGACATACACACAACAACACATCCACATTTACTGCTGTCTGATACATGTAGTTTTTAGAGAACTTCTAATACCTGTGACCCCCATCGTTTACAATGTTTACCAAATTACCCCCTTTTTCTTTTTTTATACCCAATGACCCACACCCACACTTTTTAGGCCCCTACTTCACTGATAAAAAGCTGATAGACACAGGCATGTCAGATATAAAGTTCAGTGCCCCACCCCAGGCATGGACTCGGGTCGATTTTTGTTGGACTCGGACTTGGCTCGGACTTGGCACCCCCGGACTTGGACTCGAGTCCGGACTCGGATACAAAAGCACTCGGACTTGGCTCGGACTCGGGTTCAACTGGACTCGGCTCAGCTCGGACTCAGACGAGCTGGACTCGAGTACAAGTCTGGATCCTGGATTGAGCTATTCGAAAATAGATGCACACCCCTATAGAGGAGTTCGAAAACTGGACTTTTGTCCAGTCGTGACTGTTGGAAATCCAGACATTTAAAGTGCCCAAAGGCAAAAAAATCAGGCAAAAAATAGTTTAAAATCAGCAATCCTCCATTTGAGAGCTTATTTTGGAGATTTCTGTGATTTTTCCTTCATTTAATTGGATTTCCAAGCTTTATCAAGTGACATTGGCAACAGGAATTCCAGTGGTTTTCCGAAAGAATAATAATCCAGACATTTCTTTGATTGAAAAGTTACTCCTCTATATAGGGGTGTTCCTGAAATTTTGTGTTATTTTACATTATCTCCTGAAAATTTGCAGTTTTACTAAATGTTCTTAATTTTTTTTAAATTACAATTGTTTGTATTAAAACATTTTCTGAAAGTTTGTGTTTTTGTGTGTGTTTTTTTGTTTGTTTTTTCATCTTATTTTACATTTGTAAACAAATATTTTGGGTATAGTTTTTGATTGTTTACAATATTTTCTGAAATGTGTTTTTTTTGTGATATTTTCATATATCTTTCTTTTTTTTTTATATTATGTTCATATACTAATATTTTGTGTTATTCTTAGTATTTTGACCCAATTAACGCTTTCCATCTTGAATGGTTCACCTTAACCCACATATCCCATCTGTAAAGTGAGAACTGAAACTGATTTTTTGAATTCAGTAGGGCCTATTGTAAACCTAATATTGGTCAACCAAATTTAGACCACTCTCTGTAAAATTAGGGATCGGGCCATACCCTTTAACATATATCTAAATCTTACTAAAAATACATCCCCTCATCAATTTCCATGGTGCTCAATTACAAGCATGCAAGAGGGGTGGGCAGTAAGTGAGTCATGGAAACTAACACAGGACAGACTGCTTAGTCATTCTTGCTATCTACTGAAGATAGCTTATTTTCATTGATTTGTCATGAAGTGAATGATAATAATATGCAATCAGAAACGCTCAAAACATAAACAGTTTCAAAACAGCTCTCAAATCTTATCTTTATCCACAGTAACTTTTGTTTTTGTTTTCCATAAGGCCATATAAAATTAATATTTTGGTTCTCGTCCAGAGGATGTTCATGAATTGATGAGGGAGGGAGGTGTTTTTTTTTTTTTTTTTTGTAAAATGTAAAATCAGCATTGTCAGTAGTTTTCGGTCTTTTCCAACAGTGCTTGAGGAAACGATGAGGCACTTTTTTTTTTTCAAATGTGAGATTCTGAGGGATAAACCCCCTAGAGTACCACAAAAAGACTTGGAAGTGATCCGTGTTCTCTAATAAATTTATATGTATGAACAATTCATAAATCATTCCAAAGTCTAAAATAATTGAAAAATCTATAAAAAAAAAAATCTGACAAATCCCAGAAATTGAGGAGGGAGGGGACGAGAAGCAAAACATTAATTTTATACGGCCTAAACTCTTTGTTCTTCTCATGAAACATGTATATCACCAATATATTTAATTATTGCTTAATGTTTATATTTTTGATCTTTTGTGTTTTGCTTACTAGCGCTTTGAAACTTATCTCGAAAAGGTGCTTTATAAATGTTGTAGTAAATTGACTAGTAGTATGTATGTATTAAATGTCTGCCTTCCATGAATAGGGCTAGGATGTCTCAGTGGTTGTTCTGTGCTAATTATCAGAGCACATTTTATACAATAGCTTTCAATTTTGAAGATGTTCACACACCCCGGCCCGTACATACACACAACCACCCTACACAGGAATAATAGTACTAAAGATTCAACCAAGCAATCCCCCCCCTCTTGTAGATGCTGCCAAGTGTGGAGGTGTGTTTGTAAATGGTTCTAACTGTGGAGGTGTGTGTGTTTTGTCACATTCACAATGTGGAGTCTGCTAACAACCGTGGAGCTCCACAGTTGGAGATAACCTCAAAATGGGTTTTTGAGCCATAGAGGGGGGGTATACCACCTGTCATTTTCTGATTAGAGCAACCTCCACAGTATGGCGGTTGCTGTGAGATTTGTGTAAACAAATTTCCCCAGTTTGAATGTGGGTGTGTGAATCTCCCCAGTTGGAAAACACACACATTACCTCTAGTGGCGTAGCATCGTGCCCCCACAAATCAATTGTAAAATTTGAAAATCCCATAGGAAAAATAAGAAAAAATGGCTTGTGCCCCAATCAGACCTGGTGCTCCCCAATCATGGTCGGTGCCCCCCAATATGATGACCCATGCTTACGCCACTGCAATAACTTGATCATGTTGATACAGCCACCCAAAACTCCTCTTTTGAACTTCATACTTCAATATCAACTCATCTGACAATGATTACAAGATCAGAACAAGAACCACTCCCGTCAGACCGGGCGGAGGGACGCTGAAGTGTGTTGTGTTTTATGGAATGGCCTCGAAGAATGGCAGCATAGCTGCATGGTAAAGAGTTTATTAAAAGGAATGCATAGCAGTCAACTGACCCCAAAACTAGAAGGTCCGCTTGACCACTGCAGTGGAAGGTTGGCTAGAAACATGATAAATCCATGTTATAATAAGCTACATGCCATATAATGTTATTGCATCAATTAGCAACCTGTCAAATTCATAGATAACCTTGAGAAAAGATAGAAATTATGCATGTATACCAGGCCCGTAGCCAGGGGGGTTCGAGGGGTTCGATCGAACCCCCTAAAATTTTGACACAAAAAAAGGAGAACATGGGAAATGTGGTTGAAATGTCCATTTTAGCACAAAAATTGTTATTTTTCTCACGCTTCGCGCGAATTTTCCTATTACTTTTAGGCTCAGATTAGCGGGACGATTTGAAAAATCCCCCGACGCCCAGTTTATGTAGCCCTATGACTTAATTTAATGCTATAAATACAGCAGAGTCATTGTTTGCCTCTTTGTCTCATCTAGATTTGAAGATTTAAAAAAAATATTTGGTGTGCAAAAAAACGATAACCGAGAAAGCTTAGTTCAGAGATGAAGGGAGTGATATAACATAGGAAAATAAGATAATTGATATTATTTGTGATGAAATAACGCACTTGATTAGCAATTTTTCTTGTTTTAATCGAGCTAATTTTGCTATAATATATCCATTATATTCCTGATAATAATGTAAAAATAATGCACCAAATGCCTTCAATTGGGACCTCATTTTTCAAAATTCTTCCAATTCTGAGGGCGCCTGATTTGCAACTTTTTCTTGTTTTAACCGCGCTAATTTGCGTCTTTGCTGTAATATATTGAACCAATATGTTGATAATAATGTAAAAATGGTGCACCATGCCTTCAATTGGGACTACATTTTTCAGCTCAGACACCCTGTATGCCTGATTTGCAACTTTTTCTTGTTTTAACCGTGCTAATTTGCCTCTTTGCAATAATAAATTGAAACCATATATTTCTGATAATAATGTAAAAATTGTGCACCAAATGCCTTCAATTGGGACTTCATTTTTCAAAATTCTCCCATTTCTGAGGGGGGCACTGATCCCCCCTCAGACACCACCCTGCGGCCATTACTCATCAGTTATACTTAACAGAAATCTGCAAAAACGAACCCCCTAACTCGGAGGGCTGGCTACGGGCCTGTATACTCAAAGATTTTAATCTACCGGTATGGTATACTCTAGCAGCACTGGCAGTTGTTGGTGAAAGAAAGTTGACCATGTTGACTGGGTGAAATCTGAGTTGGTTGAGCACAAGGTTGAATATGAATGCATGAAGGGGCTCTTGTCAGTCCACAATGCATGCATTTTGTTGCATAGAACTTTTACAATTCAAAACTTTTCAGTAATAAACCACATTTTCAAATTCTGCATTTTCAAATTTTGAAAAGAAATAGATAACTAAATAGAAAGATTTTTTTTTGGTCTGACGTCTGGAAATTACATGAATTTTTCAATGCTTGCAAATTTTTCAGGCATTGAAAATATCTTACTTTACAGGCTTGTCCTTCACCTTATATTAGGTGAATGGTTTTGCAGGAAAGTACTTACTTTCTGAAAACACAGACATCAGAGAGCAGTCATGGTCATGTGCAGTGGTGTCCTGGAGTGGTGTTTGTGTGTGTGACATACTAGTACTACATGTAGACAGAACCCACATGTGGGCAGGAACCAGGGAAGTGTCACTTGATTCGTGCAGCATACATCAGTAGTATAGCCAAGATTCAGTGTGAGGGAGCAAAGCCAAATGTTGGTCCCCATTAATTTTGTCAATAGTAATTTTAAGGACACTTTACTCTTTGATGTACCCATTTTATCCCTGAAAATTATTCATGGCAGGCAGCCCTGGGTCCCCCTTAGCACACATACAAATACAGGAGGAATAAATTTTTAAAAATAACACCATTGTCAATATAATAAAAATTAAAGCCATATAAAGGCCCTTCACAATTGATTCATAGTTTCCTGTTTCTTACATTCACACTGTATGTGTGTATGGGTCGTTCATAAAAGACCCCCATTGACATTCTACAGTGGTAGGGTATTCTAAAAGAAATCCCTGTTTCATGGTTGAAAACAAGGGATGAGGTGACTTTTAATTATTAATTATCTATTATTTTAATTTTAAAACAAGCGGTCGCAACCTACATCTACATCAACCCGCTTTTGACTAGGAGCATGGATTTAATTATTTTACAACTATGTTAAATTTTATACAGGAGTAATCGTACAGTTATGTTGTTAGTTTATTCATCATTATAGTTGATATGATCAAAGTCAGAAAGTAGCAACTGGAAGTCATTAAAAGTTACTTTAAAAGAGAAAATCCAAAATAAAAATAAAATAATTAGGCCTAAATATTTTGCAATTCTCTACTTTGGATGCGGACGGAAACAGGAAACTAAGAATTATTTGTAAAAGTCCTAATCTACGATCTTATTTTATGAAATTGGTTAATTTTTTCAAACCTGATTTTTTGGCATATTTGTATAAATGTTTACACATGTCCCAACGTCCACCTAATTGGAATTGGCCAAATTTGTTGTGTTTGTAAGTCAAAGCAAAGTTTGACATGAAGTCATAATTCATAGAATTATGACTTTATGTCCTCCCATCGAACTGCATGTTAAACGGTCAAAATAACCGGTAGGGTTTTTTCACTTTAACTTGTTATTTCAGCTCAAAACGAACAGAAACCCTTCCCTACAATAAGTCCAAACAATAAATTGTTTGCTTGTCCATAGATCACTTTCAGAATTTGGGTCGGTCGGTCAGTCAGGAAAAGTTTATCACTAAAAAGCATAGCCTAATGTAAAGTACTTGCTTGTATGCAAAACACTCACTGACCGCAGAATTTCCACCAAAGACAAATTCAACTCCTCTACTTTATTTAACATGTAGGTCTGCATGTCTGACAGACTTAAAATATTGCATTTTTAAATTCACAAATGTTATATTCACTTTTTACTTGTGTAGACGCTGAGAATGATAAAATATCAGAACCCTCAGCCAGGTACGAATGGAGAAGGGAAACATGCAGGAAATTGTATTTTACACACCGGCGTGCAGGATCTTTTCTGTGGGGGCTCAGAGATTGCCAAAAAGTGGCTAATTTTACATGATTTTTAACAAAGTGTGGGGGGGCTTTAATTTGTTGAAAACTACACATGTAAATCAAGGATACAAGGTTCATGCGTGCGGTTTGCTTTGTCTGTGAACTGTGTGGGGTGGTTGTGTAAATATGTGGGGGTTGGGGGTGTGGGGCCGGCCGGGTGAAAGTGTACACAGGTGACCAGAAAAACACAAATTAGAATTATGCATCCTTTTCTGAGAATAAACATGAATCACACAAATCCTAGTAGGGTTTTGTTTTGCTCAAAAGAGCAAATCCTGTTCCCCCATATGTTTTAAAAATCTCTGGTCATGCATACCTGGGAATGTTCTCTTTGGATAAAGTTAAAAAAGAAGAGAGACTGGCCATAGCATTACTGTTACTATTTGTTGCCTGTTTACTATGCTGCCTTTTCTTTGTTATTTAATATTACACTGCAAAAAGCGTTTTAAGGAATTGCACCCCTGTTTTTAAACATATTTAAATGCTACACATGTTTAGAAACTTTGTGTAAGAAAAGTGTTTAGTTCCTAAAAACCAATGTCAAATTCCAATTTAGACATCATGTGTTAAATTCTTTTACACAGCCTATCAAATTCCTTAAAGACATGGTGCAAGATATTGTTTAGAAAAGTGTTTAAAATTCCTATTGCAGTGTAGTGACCAGTGACAGCCAGGCCTGATATGTATACAGCTACTGATTGCTCCATCCCGGGGCATTCAACTTGACAGAGCAAGGGGTGTGCGGACAGCAGTTCAAAACTATAGGGGTTTCGGAATCAAGCATGTTTAGAAACGTGGTTCAATACAAGTGTGAAATCCTAAGCTTTAACAAACTTTTATCCTTCAATAGTGACTTCCATGGCAAATTTATGTAAAGTCATCAGTGGTGTAGATTTCTTTTCAACATTGTGTCTGTCTTAATTTAATTTAAAAAAAGGATGATTGATCTTTGAAGCCCTCTGAAATAATTTTTTTCCTGGTTTTCCATTTGGCAGGCCAATGGTACATGTATGTACATGACACTTGAACATGGCTGCAATGCTTGATGTGTGTTGTTTAGAGAGTAGGGATGATTGTTGAATGATGGTTTAAATTGTTGTGTGTTTGTCAATTTCCATTTTGCCCTGTGTATCATGGGGTTTGAGATTTCTTATGTTTGGTGATGTGGGGGTGTGTGTGGTGTTTTGTAATTTAAAAAAATTAATATTAATGTCAAAAAAATATTGTGGTGATGGACTTCCTGTAAAGTGTTAAGTCTGTGATCAAGAGCAAAATGAATTATCTTTTGCTTCTGGCTATTCTGCAATTTTATTGACGGCAACTTTTTGTAAATTGGGAACACCCTTCTGAAGAAAATGATAGCCCCCTGAAGGCAAACAATAATTAATGATTCTTTCATTTCTTTATCCCCTCAAAAAAGTGCGTAACATCTACACAAACAGGCCTGTACATGACATGATGTTTTTGCAAGGAAGAAGTGCAGAATTTTCTACTTCATCTTACTTCATCTAAGAATGTACTTTTGTTGGATATTTTGAACAGCTCAAGTTAGCATGAAAAGTGGTCCCTTTGTGAAATCTTCTTTTACTTGGGACCTTCTTTGATAATTTTACTCTGAAAAGAGGACTTACTTGTTGATGTAGGGGCATCGCACCACGACCCCCATACCACCCCTTTTTGGTGGATTTGGGCCCCCGCCCTACACAGGCTAACCCCTCTAGCAAAAATCTCAGCTATGCTATTGAATTGTTGTTCAATTACCTGAATCTAAGTTATTACCCGTAACTTTCTGGATATCTTGACTTCTCTATCACATTTCCATCCCTGATTTCACCAAAGATACTTCTAAAATTCTTGAAGATAGTTTGTGGAGTGCAAATTTTCACTGTGCATGTGTTTGGGCTGAGTAAAAATAAAAACATTTTTCTAGTCCGAAATTTTAAAAAAAATGGAGGAGGGACTTTTTCAGAAATGAGACTTTTCTGACTTTTGTCGGAATTGCAACTTTTTGTGTACACATATAATCCTTGAGACCCCTCTCCCAAATACTAGTAAACTGATGCATTATTTCATCAAATTTGCATTGTGTAATTTGGTAGGCCAATAACAATATTACTTTAGGCCTAGTATACGATATCCAAGACTGAGAATGAAGAAACAGAGTAATATTATAGGCCTATATGTTTTCTTATATCCACTATAAAACAAAAGAAATTGAAATGTGCATGGATTAGCTTTTCTGTGTCCATGATTTCGACTTTCCACTGCCCATATTAATCCACAAAAACAATTGGAAACAACACAAATCCTGTGAGGTACTACTTCCAGCTACATCATTGCTTGGAATGTTCTGGAGTTCTGAACCTCTCATTTTAATTTAATCTGGAAATGATATTATTGACATTAAGTTTACTTGACAACATTTTTTGTATAACATTCATGTTATACAGATATACTAAGATGACAAACATTAAACCATACCACACAATGTCCCACATAAATTAGCATGAACTTGCTATGTGTTCATTTTTGTTTAATGCTAAACAGTACAATGAAAATTCTGAACATGCTGAATGCTTGGAAATCATTCGGGATCATGGAAATTATGTTTTGTTTTATATTATTGGCACCTACCTATACCTATCCTATTTGCCAAGCCCATAAATAAGACCTTGCCTGCAGGATCTCACATCCTTGGGTATACAGAAACTCATACTCCACAACTTGAGTTTGCATTTTAAGCACTATACTGTTGTATGAGGCTATTGAACTATGTCATTGGAAATGAGGCTAGTTTGCTTCCAAAGACTTGAAACAAGTCTAACGCTTATCGAAGAAAAAGTCTACTACCAGGATCACCATCACCATGATTTTGGAAGTATATTAAAGGGGCAGTGAGAGATTTCGCAGGAAAATTGAATGAGAACATTTCACTTTATATTGATAAAGGGATCCAGAAAAACCTACCACAGTGGTAATTTCAAGAAAAAAAACAGTAAATAGTAAAATAAACGACATTTTATGAGCGTTTCGTTTAGCGTGCCTAGATCTTGAGTTTTGCACTCGCGTTGCATTATGGGATTGAACCAAGGCAATTCGGTAACGATTTGACAGCTGTGGTGACAACTCGCGATACGTAAACAATTGACCGTCGATCGGGCACATGGACATGTGTACAAACTATGTAAACAGCAAATTACGCCGTACTAATTATATTCATTTTCTTTTGAAAAGATAAATGATTTCATGTCAATATATCCCGGCAATATATTGTCCACTATCGTGTTTAATTTCCCACTATAAAATTCAAATAAGAACAGCTTATACATGAAGAACCATGCACGTACATGTAAAGGAAGTATTCCAGTAAGCTTATGTATACAATTTCCCCCAGTGCATGACGATTACGTGTAATCAGTGGCAGACCCAGGATTTTTTTCGGGAGGGGGACTTGGGGAGAAGTGTATCTCAGGGGTGGGGGGGTCAACCAATTTTGTAGCAAAAGTTGCAGCAAAAATTGGAAATGTGTGTGATTTTTTTTTTTTTGGGAGTCAAGTTGCCTAAAAAATGGGAAGAGAAATACCCCTTGCCCCCCAGTCCCAAATTTACAAAAGTCAGCATCAATAAAATTTCGACCCCTTATTTCGACAACAATTTTATGACCCAAACACCCCTCCCCACCACCACAGTCCACCACCAATACACCTTACCCCGGCAGGCTAAAATTGTATTGAAATCTGTCTTTTGAATAACATAAATACACTATCTGTGGACATCTTGCAACTTCCTACATTTTGGTCATCAAAAATTTTATGACCCCTTATTTTTTCTTTGTCCGAAATTTATGACCCCCAGTATATTTGGGACCCCCTTCCAAGAAAGTGACAGCTCCCTAATGCGGGGTCATACGATATCAGAAAACCCTTGAGAAAATCCAATCAGGATCACATTGACCCTTTATGCAAACCACAGATACTGTATTCAAACCCACATCCTAACCCTAACCAATAAACACAATCAAAAGCCAGAAGTGTAAACTAAGTCAGAATTTTGTTTCAACTTATACAAATTGCATTTATGGGTTAAACAATTTCACAAAGCACAAACACCTAGAAACACAAGTGCATACCCACACACAAAAGTATCCATAAATCACTTGCAAATATAATTTTCTAAAATTCTGACATGCTTTTTACACTTCTGACTTTTGCTTTTTACATTTACGCTTCAACCACTTGTGATATCAAGTGACTTGAAATGACTTGACTTGCCCTGAATTTTTGGTGACTTGTTATAACTGGGGTCTGGGGTGGACTCAACATTCATACTGGTATTCAGTGCTTGGGTAAGCTTTTTGAACTCAACAATGTCATCAGGGTGCTGCCAGTTCTTAGGAGGGGTCCCAAATAAGTGGAGGATCATGATAGGTTTGGCATAGGCTACTAAAGGGGTCAAATTGTTTTCCACTAAATGTGTGGAACATGGAGGGTTTTTTACAATTGAAATTGAAAAATAATGATAGGTTTGGCATAGGCTACTAAAGGGGTCAAATTGTTTTCCACTAAATGTGTGGAACATGGAGGGGTTTTTTTACAATTGAAATTGAAAAATGAAAAAGATTGTAAATGAGGTATCATCATGGCCCTCCAACCTATCCAATGCTTAAAAACCTTGTTTACTTCAGATACATGTAGGTGACAAAAAACAATGCAATCTGGTCACTGATAGCCCCCCCCCCCATTCCTTTCCAAAGAAAATAGCCCCACAGGCCCTTCACTGAATGCACACTATATAATATCCCCATATTATATAGCCAGTCAGTCAATGCGTACAACTACATGTAAGACACAGGGCATGTGTATGCCAAAATAATTTCTCTCTTGGACCACTCACAGAGTGAATGGGCCATGTACTGTATGAACACTATGTGTTGATGATCCAGGATCAAACCACTGGTACAGCTACAAACATATAAGAACATGGAAAGTGGACACAGTGTTGAAGAAATTGAAGTCTTTTATGGAAATAAATTTAATTACTCTTTTATTTTATTCTGCTCCTTTTCTTTTAATATATAACATTGTAAATTACAATAATTATACAAAAACACCTCACTTTTCCCAGAACATGGGTATAGTATTATAGTATAGTATAGTATAGTATAGTATAGTAAAGTCCCATGTTTGAGTAAAGTTCCACCCCTAGTTTTTTGACAAATTCCACAAATTGTCCAAAAATTGGATTTTATTTTTGGATTTGGAGTGTCCCTGGACCAAAGAGCTAAATGCTAGGATCAGCCATGGTTGACTTTTCAAAAAATTAAAAAGTTACATTTTGTGTTTTCAATATGCAAAGTTATAATTGGCACTTCAAAATGCATTGGATTTGTATCCATTTTGAAATATGTCAATAGACTAATGACATGAATAGGCCTACAAATAATAACTTATGTTAAACTTTTCATAATTTAAAACTTTATGCTTATGAACACTGCTCACGGGTTCCCGCCTAAGATTACATTACCCGGCAGGAAATTCCCTGCCCAGGTACCAAATTTCAACAAAAATTATTTTTCCAGTATTGGAGTGTGTCCCTGGACCTAGAGCTAAATGCTGGGATCATTCATGGTTGTTGTGTTTTTTTAATGCAAAGTGATATTTGTGTTCATGTTATACCAGTACTCGATTTCAATATATATATATACAAATTCAATGCATTTTGAAATCATTATAGACTACACCCTGTGGTAAATTTAGACTATTTTTGCTTTTCTCAAAAACTTATAACACACTGGTAAAAAAAGTTAATGTATAATATAGGGGCAATGAATCCAGTTCCTACACTGGAATTTCAGTGACACAAGCCAAGCGTTCGTTATTTAGGATAAGAAATGAGGTACTGCTAGGATGTACCTCATATCCGATCATATATACTGAACCACTTGTCTTGAGCCCGGTCTTGAGTCAATTAAATTTCAGTGTAGTAATTGGATTCCTTGCCCCAATAATATACATAACTTTTGTTACCAGTGTGTTATTATTTTTTGAGAAAAATGCAAAATGGTCACAAATTTACTACAGGGGTGTAGTACCCCCTTAATAGAGTATGAACAATGGAACATGAATACAAATTATCAATTTGTATATTAAAAACATAAACCTTTTTTTTGTAAGTCGACCATGAATGATCCTAGCATTTATAAAAAATAGCTCTATGTGTAGGTCCAGAGACAACCGAAAAAGGAATAAAATATTTGTTAAAAATTTTTGGGTACCATATTACCAGCCCGAAAAATGAGTCGGGTACTCGGGCACAAATTTATTACCTGAAAATCCATGGCTTAAGGTGGTACTACACCACTAGATAAATTTGTGACTATTTTTCTCAAAAAATAATAACACACTGACACTGGTAACAAAATTTATGTATATTATAGGGGCAAGGAATCCAGTTACTACACTGGAATAATTATTTCATTGACTCTAGACAAACGGCACGTTATTTATGATAAGAAAAGAGGTACCGCTAGAATGTACCTAATTTCTTAATGTAACTGAACCACTTGTCTTGAATCACTGAAATTTCAATGAAATAATTGGATTCTTTGCCCTATGATATACATAACTTTTGTTACCAATGCATAGCTATTTTTTGATACCAATGCATAGCTATTTTTTGAGAAAAATGCAAAATTAGTCACAAAATTTATCAGGGTGTGTAGTACCACCTTAATGAACACCATTTACTACTTGTTGTATGCAGTACATGATCAACTACATAACAATACGATGACATTTCGTCAACTATGAATGGCAGTCAAAGGTCTCATATCAGGTGTCACATCCCGGGGTCACATCGCAAAAAGAGCTATCGATCATGCGATGGCATTTCTTCTTGAATTGAGTCCCTGCTGGCATGGCTGGCAGCTGCCATCAAGTCATTTCCAGTTTATCGCCATCCCATGCCATGCCATGGAAGCTAGAGTTAGACTCGAGTAAATCATTCTTGAATGCTCCGTTGATTTTCCATGATGTTCCCCCCTTTTCATGTTTTTATCATGTACATTTGCACCCCATTCATGCATTTGCACCTATATGCCCAGCATGTGAAGTAATGCTTTGATCACTACTATTAATTCATGTGCAATAGTTATAGCACTGACTAGTCTAGTATTGATGTACTTCACCATTAGGCTCATCAGAATGTTTATCGCGTCCTCACTTACACAGGATCGGCTACATTATACATACATGGTACTAGTAGTTGATGTTGCAAATAATGAAATTGCAATGCATATTGAACATGCATCCAGTTGCTGAACAGAGAGAAGAAGTGCATGCTGTCGAATTCTGCACTCGTGCGTAGGTACCGGTATATTCGACTGAACACAGTACATACATCGTCATCACACGCAACGGTTGAAATGTAAAGTTTTCCAACTTCAGTTGGTTCCTGAGGATGACTAAACTGAAGCGCAAGCAAACTGACCCTTGAAGCTAAAGAAACGAATAGTTACATATCGTCCTGGGTGTATCGCACCATGTACAACAACACTGTTATGACTGTTTCACTCGCTCGCCAACTCATCATCTGCCAACATCAACATCAACAACGTAACGTAAATGTTATGGCTCATTCCCATGATGCAATGCACGCATTAACCTAAAATCAACGGGAATTTTATGTATAGATCTATACAAAATATTAGAAAATCATGAAATTTTACCCGAAAGACGCCGAATTTCGCTTAACTATTTCAGATTAAGATTTGTATATGTATAACCATTACGTATATGTAAAAAACCAGACTTTGAGCTAGTTTGACCGAAATTGAGGGCGTTCTGTGCGCGATATCTCTCAATGCCCCTTTAAGGCATAAAGCTCTACATAGCTCTATACATAATTTTACTCAGTTAGCCTGAGAATCTTTGGCATTTTGGTATGCAGGTTTATGCAGTTTTATGCACAATCTGTTATGCAAAATAGACTTGCCGCTGCTGAGTGCTGTTTTCTTTGTTGTTGTTTTTTTGCCAAATTTCTCATTTCAAAAATACCATGACAATTTGAATGACTTATCATAATCATTCACTTCTAAGCATTATAATTTTTAATTTGTTTACAGGTTCGCTGGGATCACTCAATGGGTCCAGTTTTAATAATAACACTATAGAGTCTACAAACTAGACCCACTGACTAAGAATAAACTTTTGCCCAGCCAGATGATGCTGTGTACTTTCTGCAATTTGCGAAAAATATACTGCCACAAACATTTACATGTCTGAAACTTTAAATAATCAGACAAACTTGAATAACATTACGTAGTAGATAAAGGGTGAGAAACAGACCATTATCAGAAATAATGGGTGTGTTGTTCATGACTGGTGAGATGTTAGTTGGTTTGAGGTTGAGACCCCGATAGGGGTCGAAACCTCAAACCAACTAACATTGAGCCAGTCATGAACAACACACCCATTATTTCTGGTAATGGTCTGTTTTGAACCGTTTATCTTACATATACGGCGAGCAAAATTAAATTGTTTGCATCAAAATATGTATATATAATTGTTTAAAAATAAGTTTAATGCCAAACTGTACTTTCTTGAATTAAAAACACTAACACCTCAGACGCCAGCATTATCAAATCAATAATAGTTATTGATCTCAATTCACATTTGTATTTGAAGTGGTTTGGTAGGTTATTAATCCGCTGGAGTGTATTCACCCCGTGACCGTTGTTATTCAAATGATTAGTGAATAATGCAAAGAGTTGTCAACGTTTGTTCTAGGGTTTCAACACCATGAAATTTATATTTTAGAAAAATGTGAGTAACCAGATTTTTGAAACACCTAGTAACGTCACGGAATAGGCCTGGAAGCGGCGCTAGAAATTAGCATGAGGCCACATTGATATGTAAATAGCGTATTGTTATTTAAATTTGCGCCCAGACGTATTGAGGGCGACAGTCATGTTATCCAGACGGAGAATGGCTGCATATATGCCGGGCATGTGAATTTGCTGAGTGAAGGCTGATAATCACCTTTCTGTAGGTGATAAGCTAGTATATTTCGTGTACCAGTTGGTTATAACAAAAATAGTATCTTATTAAATATATTAAATGTATAAACTTTGAAAGTTACATGAATTTGAAGAGCAGAGCTTCGAAATCTAGCTAAGTCAAGTGATGTGAAATTCTGCTGCGTGACCCCCTCTGCGTGGTAGAATTATATTCATAAAACATTGAATTTAACAGATATCATGGGCAGCCAACCACGATTTATCAGCATTTAAAATATATGTTAATTAACAAAGATAAATAATAAAGAGTACAAATGGCAATTAACTAGTAAACAAGCCTGAAATCTTAAAATGTTGCCACGTGTTTTCCCGAACACATGATATGTCACCATGTGACCACTATTCAGATTTACCGTAAATATTTGGAGTATGCTTGCACATCATGCACATACACTGTGCATTTCTTTACCTCAGTATAAAATCAATAATTCATGCTGGGAGCCAAGTAACATTGTCTGCTCAGCGCAGATTGGTATTTTATTTTACTTGAGAGCATAATAGAAATACATAAATAAACGAATCATGGCGCCATGATGGAAGGTCAGGTCGGGTATCAAAGGTTATTATAACTTAAATACTACTTGTATTTCCCACCTTGCCTCTGTCACATATTTCCTTCATATTATTGACAGCAAGTCCTAATTTTGACTTTGCTACTGCAAAATGTCATTTCATATCAAATTAGTAGACTTTCTTTGAAAAAACATATCACTGGTGCCTGATGGGAATACCCGTCCGCCATTTCATTAAACTGGATCGTTTTCGCCTGGTTTGCGCCCAGATGTATTGGGGGCGTGCTATACTCTCATTGAACAGGCAAAGTTCGCAAAACTAACAACGTTGTTATTTGCCAAACTCAATTAACATGATCCAAGGGGTCGAACATGAATTATTCATAACGAGCTATAACGGATCGATAACTGGCCTCACTTTCTAGCTAGTAAACCAGCTGAATTTTTCATAGATTTTGCGTTGCTAATAGAACAACCGTGAATTTAGTGTCCCCCCCGTGGTAACGTGTGTCCAATGGTGCTCCCCATTATGGGTAGGTCACAGTAAGGCTTTGCACTCCCAGCCTCTTGACTTGTAATGAGTACCGCAGGTTAGTTGCGAAGCTCCCCTGGTCGGGTAGTATCCCGGGGTTCTTGCCTAGTAGCTAATTAGCATGGACCGTTGAGCGTTTTTGGGTTGGGCAAGGATAAAGACAAGAAACTAATTTTATATACATGTACTGAGTATACATTCAACGAAACGGTTACTTTTCATTTATGAGTATTACCTCGTTATGCTAATCAAATTTTAATTTGCATAAATTTAACTATCTTTATTAATTGAGCACCAGTGGTGTTCTATAAAACAGTATTGTTAATGTTATACGGACTGCAGTAGCCCTCTATAATTTTCTCTTGCCATGTAACATTTGCATTTAAATTGAGCTGTAAATGCATTTGTTTTCTAAGTCTACCTGAGACTAGTAACGAACTCAGATTCTACATGTATGTTGTGATCCTTTCCATAGTGTTTCTAGAATGTTCATGGTATTCCTTTTGTTTAGCTCGCAGCCCGAGACCGTTATCTTGAGCTATTGTGTTGATAATGGTCTCTGGGCAGCTAGCCACCTCCATTACTCTAGGTAATGGTGTGGGCAGCGAACCTTAAACAAAAGAAATACAATGGATAATCTGTGAATAGAAAAGGGCTAGACGTATATTATTACATAATACCTGGCCTTGTGCTCACAATTTTAACCAAATCACCATGCACATAATGATATGCTGATTTATCAGTGGGTTATATACACAGTGGTAATTTTATGCAGTCATGCACATCACAATCATTCACTTGTCCACTCACTGGACTCAACATGCTGAGATAGCTCCATTGAAATATAATTATTGAAGTATTAAAATCATAGATTAATTGGTAAAATGAATTAAGTTAGTTGCTGAATGACACTGACAGACCAGCACCTACCTTATAAAGTTTCACTGGAGTACTTCCATGTCCTGGGCAAGTCAACAATATTTTTGGCAGCTTAAAAATTTGCCAGATTTTTCAGATATTTTTTTCATTTTCACCAGAAGAAACCATGAGGCTTACAAAAAATTATAGGCCTACACACAAAAAGTCAAAAAACAAGAGACATACTAAATAGAAAAGTGTGGATTTATTTAGATAAGGCCCTTTACAATTGATTCTGAGTTTACTGTTCAAGATTTTAAATATAGGACGAGGTGACTTTTAATTATTAATTATTAATTATCTATTATTTTCTTTATTTAGTATTAGTTATCACAACCAATTATCAGCCCGTTTTGCCTGGAGCCGCATTTAATTATTTTATTACTATGCTTACTTTTACACATACACTGTAGTATAAGGTGCAGTTATGTTGTTTGTTTATTCATCATTATTGTTGATATGATTCATGTAAAAGTCATTAAAAGCAATTTTAAAGGACAAAAAAATTAAATATTTTGCAATTTTCAATTTTGAACGTGGGCGGTTCACAATAAACTAAGAATTGATTGTGAAGAGCCTAAAAGTGTTTTTATTTTTTATGAAACAAAATCCACCTGCATACAGCTGCATAACAATTTAAGGGAAGCAAGAAATATATCCCTACTTTTTTTATTTAGTATGTTTGATATTATTTTTGATGACAAATTTGCTAAGTGATGAATTTTTTTCATCACATCAATTTGTGACAGGGCCAAAAGCCAAGGAGGCATTTTTGAAAATTGAGTTACTATATTAAATTATTTACCTTGTACAATGTAGTAACATTAGGCTATCATTATACTGAAAACACCAAAAGTCTTGTATACTTGGTTCTAAAGTTATGAGGTTTTGTGATGTGCATTTTCTTATCTATTTTATTGTTTTTACTCCATATTTTTGCCTTTATCTCAGTTTCAAATTTGCCACCTTTGGCCTCCATGGACCAGATCATGTTACATTTTAGATTTCTTATGGTTTAAAAAAAATTATTTTGTGAGGAAAAAAGTGAGGATTTTTTTCAACACTCTGCAACCATTTTTTATTGTGCTTTTTATTATTTTGTGAGGAAAAAGGTGAGGATTTTTTTCATCGCTTAGCAAATTTTTGTTTACTTGTACATTATATAATATTTTATGAGGAAAAAGTAAGGAATTATGTTTTATATTATTTTATGAGCAAAAGACAGGAATTTGCACCACTTTCCAGTGTTTTTTATTTCCTTTTGAGATTATTACCCAAATAAAAAACCCAGTGGAACTATTATTTTATTATTAAAAATTATTTTATAAATCAGCAATTCTAAAAAGTGATGAATTATAGGATGGCAAAAAATGAGGCCACTTTTGTTATCCCCTAGGCATGGATAATTTAAGAAGAGAAATATAGGCTATATTTAAAAATAAAATGAAATTTTCTTATTTTGTGATATTGGCAATTAAAAACCTATCCCTGTAATAATTCAAATTGCTTATGTCAAAATCTAACCTTTTCTGATCATAAATATAGGCCTACACATAATTATAATCATTTTCAGTAAAGCAATATCCCGAGCAATATTCTGTGCAGAGCTTGCCACCTTAAAAATATGGTATGGCATGCTAAAATAATTTGAACAAAGACTATTTTCAGATACTATTGCATTGACATGAAATTGCATTTCATAAAAAAAAACCCATTAGGCCAATGAAAGTCAATTCCGAGTTTATCGTCCCTTTTTTACCCCATGTTGGTGAGGTGACTTTTTCATTTTTCATTATTTCATCAGATTTCATTATTGACCTAAAATGCATGTTGAAGCCAAACTCATACCTGTGAGTTATAAACATGTTTTTATATGGACAGGGACTAGAAAAGTTAGAAAAGAGCCTGGTTTTGCTTCCAAGTTATGAATTTATATGTTTTACAAACAAAAATATATGTTTCCAATTGCTAAAACTGGTGAAAACACTGATAATTTGAAAATAATGAATTATTTTGGCAGTTTTGAAAATTGGACGCGGGTATTTTTGGTTTCCAAAAAGTGACGCGGGCGGGGGACGATAAACTCGGAATCGACTTTCATGCGCCTTACAATGTACATTAAAGGAGTATTTTGTGATCCTAGCATCTTCATTTTCAGTAGATATCCATGAAATAAGCTTATTCCCAAAATTACAGTTGATTCTGATTTTGCGTTTGCGAGTTCTGCATGATTACAGAGGAGGCTTTAAAGGCATTCCTACAATGCACTATGATTGGGAATTTTGATCAATATAACCTAATTTTAAAGACAAAGTCCCCATAATTGCCACACACACAAAATGGTAATTTTAAAACCGCAACCAATGAGCTCAATAGTTGAGACTTATAACTTATATTTGACTTTCTTACAGGAAACTTTCATATTGTCCCACTGCATTAATTTTATTCATAAAGTCACAATGTTTTGAATGTTAATTTAAATAAAAGGATGAAAACACCAGATATTTGCACACAACTGTAGGTCAACTGTACCACATGTGTACAAAAGCCAGACACCATATTATAGACAATGTGTTATAATTTCAGTACTGGTATACCAGAACGAAATTCAAATTTCTAATATCTTTGCTAAACGAATTAATCTGCAAGAAATTTTTTGTATAGCCTATACATTTATGTATAAAGCCAGAGGTTTCCAGTGATATAAAAATCTCAACTTTTTTGAGAAAAGTAGGGGGATGATGCTGTGGATCACAAAATGCCCTTAGGTCACAATCAAAATACTATTAAAGAATGTTGATTTTATATTGTCTGAGATGTAATTTGCACCAACCTAGATTGACCCACAGTCTCGGTTCAGTTCCATCTCTGGATAATGTAACACATTAATGCTCTATGAACAAATGTGACATGTCATGTCAAAAGGAGACACTTTTGGGCAGGATCTTAAATGGAGAAAAAGCCAAAAATCTGCCCAGGTGATTTTTTTTTTGGGTTTGTTGCTTGATTTGTGATGTTATTAATGTTAAAAATATTGTCTGATAGTTTCAGACCAGAATATAACTGGCATCTTGTATCTTTTGAGACATTTTGTCAAGGTAATTCCTACTCTCAACATTGTCAATGATATTTGTAAAGGCCGATATCTTAATTTCCAATTTTATAATACCATAGCTTACGAACTCAATATCTTCGCTTAGGAATGTCCAATTTCATTGGGGGATAAGGCATTATGGAGCAAAATATCTCTTTATTTAAGATATGTAAAAACCTCAAAATTGATAACCTGCCCAAAAGTGTCTCCTTTTGACATGACACGTCACAAATACCAAAATCTTGTAACCCCACCCCCTTAGTTTTCTCAATGCCAAAAACCCATTCCTCTTCATCCACAAGTCCACAAAGTAGAAGACCAGCCTGTGACCAACTCATAGAACAAAGATTTGAATGTTATTTTGTGATCTTTGATTGATTCTGAATCAATTTAGCTTGGGCTCACCTCCTGAAACTTCCGGGCATTCCGGGGAGGGGTCAATCAAGGCAGGGGCGACGCTAGCGGGGGTGTATGGGGTGTGACACCCCATACACAATTTTGTAGGCAAAAATTGACTTTTGTCGTCAAAACCATGTGATTGTCAGCAAATGTAGTCAAAGCTATGTATGATTGTCGACAGATTGCAAGAGTCATCTAAAATATTAATTGTGCTGTTGTTATGTAATATAGCTATGGTTAATGTTACAGTAGTTACTCATTAATAAAATTTCGTCAAAATTTTTTTTTTACTCCTACGTTTTAGGGCTTTTAGGGCGCTAGCGCCCATAATCCTTCCACAGTACAGAAGTATTATGGAACACAACCAAAAAGAAACACAATACAAGTCTGACTGTACAAAAATTCTAGTAAATGGAACTTAACCAAAAGGAGGCCGGGGAGGGGGGGGCACTCCCATATACTGGTACACATCATTGGACCTGTCAATGGACCCACTTTTTTGAGGCAAATCAGATTACACCTAATGACCCTCTGTATTTGTATAGAAATTTACACCAAATCTTTGCCCAACCTCCCTGCCCCCCCCAAATCAAATGGTGCATCCCTAGGCCTACTCATCAAACAGGAGTAATACAGACCTTCACTTAACAGGAACACACACAGTACAGCAGATCTGACTCTTGGCTCATCCAACAGAAGAAATCATAGAATATCCCAAGTTCACCAAACATGAACACAGTACAGAAGTAGGTCTATTATAATGGAACGCAACCAAATAGAAACACAATACAGGACTGACTGTACAAAAATTCTAGTAATGGATCTTAAACAAAAGGAGGCACAGGGGGAAATGGCACTCCCATCCCATATATTGGTACACGTCATGTACCTGAGGCTGATATGTCAATAGACCCCCTTTTTTTAGGCAAATCTCCCACCCAACTTCACCAAACACAGTATATAAGTATTATGGAACACAACCAAAAAGAGACTCAATACAGGTCTAACTGTACAAAATTCTAGTAAATGGAACTTAACCAAAAGGAGGTCGGGGGCACTCCTATATACTGGTACACATCATTAGACCTGTCAATGGACCCCCTTTTTTGAGGCAAATCAGCTTACACCTAATGACCCTCTGAGGGTCCCCCCCAAAAAAAAAATCCTCTGTATTTGTATAGAGGGTCCCCCCAAAAAAAAAAAAATCTAATGGTACATCCCCTAGGCCTACTCGTCAAACTGGAGTAATACAGACCTTCACTTAACAGGAGCACACACAGTACAGCAGATCTGACTCATGGCTCATCCAACAGAAGAAATCATAGTAATATCCCTACACATCATTACCTGGCAATAGACCCGTTTTCTGATGCAAATTTTCCACCAAACATGAACACAGTACATAGTATGGAACTCAGCCAAATAAAAACACAATACAGGACTGACTGTACAAAATTCTAGTAAATGGAACTTTAACAAAATGAGGCACAGGGGGCACTCCCATATATTGGTACCGGTACACGTCCATGAACCTGATATGTCAATATACCCCTTTTTGAGGCAAATATCCCATCCAACTTCACCAAACACATTAGGCCTATACAGAAGTATTATGGAACACAACCAAAAACAAACACAATACAGGTCTGAATGAAACTTAAACAAAAGGAGGCACAGGGGGGCACTCCCATCCCATATATTGGTACACCGTCATGTACCTGAGGCTGAATAGACCCCCTTTTTTGAGGCAAATCTCCCACCCAACTTCACCAAACACAGTATATAAGTATTATGGAACACAACCAAAAAGAGACTCAATACAGGTCTAACTGTACAAAAATTCTAGTAAATGGATCTTAACCAAAAGGAGGCCGGGGGGATCACTCCCTTAACCAAAAGGAGGCCGGGGTCACTCCCATATATTGGTACACATCATTAGACCTGGCAATAGACCC
Organism: Amphiura filiformis; assembly: GCF_039555335.1. Taxonomy (NCBI): domain Eukaryota; kingdom Metazoa; phylum Echinodermata; class Ophiuroidea; order Amphilepidida; family Amphiuridae; genus Amphiura; species Amphiura filiformis. Next base: position 20,773,393 of record NC_092628.1, read on the forward strand.
GTTTTCTGATGCAAATTTCCCACCAAACATGAACACAGTACATATTATGAAACTCAGCCAAATAGAAACACAATACAGGACTTACTGTACAAAAATACTAGTAAATGGAACTTTAACAAATTGAGGCACAGGGGGGCTCTCCCATATATTGGTACCGGTACACGTCATGAACCTGATATGTCAATAGACCCCTTTTTGAGGCAAAACTCCTTCCAACTTCACCAAACACATTAGGCCTACAGAAGTATTATGGAACACAACCAAAAAGAAACACAATACAGGTCTGACTGTCAAATATTCAAGTAAATGGAATTTAACCAAAAGGATGCCCGAGGGGGCACTCCCATATACTGGTACACATCATTAGACCTGTCAATGGACCCCTTTTTGAGGCAAATCAGCTTACACCTAATGACCCTCTGTATTTGTATAGAAATTTACACCAAATCTTTGTCCAACCTCCCTGCCCCCCCAAAAAAAAAATCAGATAGTGCATCCCCTAGGCCTACTCATCAAACAGGAGTAATACAGACCTTCACTTAACAGGAACACACACAGTTCAGCAGATATGACTCCTGGCTCATTCAACAGAAGAAATCATAGAATATCCCACCCAAGTTCACCAAACATGAACACAGTACAGAAGTAGGTCTGTTATTATGGAACGCAAACCAAATAGAAACACAATACAGGACTGACTGTACAAAAATTCTAGTAATGGATCTTAAACAAAAGGAGGCACAGGGGGAAATGGCACTCCCATCCCATATATTGGTACACGTCATGTACCTGAGGCTGATATGTCAATATAGACCCCCTTTTTTTTAGGCAAATCTCCCACCCAACTTCACCAAACACAGTATATACAATGTAAGTATTATGGAACACAACCAAAGAAACACAATACAGGACTAACTGATGATGGAACTTAACCAAAAGGAGGCCCGGGGAGGGGGGCACTCCCATATACTGGTACACATCATTGGACCTGTCAATGGACCCCCTTTTTTGAGGCAAATCAGCTTACACCTAATGACCCTCTGTATTTGTATAGAAATTTACATCAAATCTTTGTCCAACCTCCCTGCCCCCCCAAAAAAAAAAATCTAATGGTGCATCCCCTAGGCCTACTCATCAAACAGGAGTAATACAGACCTTCACTTAACAGGAACACACACAGTACAGCAGATCTGACTCTTGGCTCATCCAACAGAAGAAATCATAGAATATATCCCACCCAAGTTCACCAAACATGAACACAGTACAGAAGTAGGTCTATTATTATGGAGCGCAACCAAATAGAAACACAAAACAGGACTGACTGTACAAAAATTCTAGTAATGGAACTTAAACAAAAGGAGGCACAGGGCACACCGACATCGCCTGGCTAATAATTATTTGGTGCAGCAGAGACATTAAAATGAATACACGGGATCGATACACGTGAATTGCTATGCACAATTTTGATATCAGACGAAAATCTTCGGATACTGAGTTAGAAAATGATGAATATCTCCCGTAAATGAATTTTTCTCAAGAAACCAGATGTGGTCTCATACACTTGAAAATATGTGTTGAACAGATATTATAGTCGTTAGCGTGCGCTTTGAAAATTGGCCGTGCGCTTTGAACTCAAAATTTGACCAAAACTCTCAATTTTATATTGCGTTGGTCCTGTAGGCCTATGGACTACAGCGCGCAGCAGGCTATAGCGGCACTCACTCAAGTGGAGACAGTATATTAACCATTGACCGCAATGTCGTATACAAGCATGTCACACAGCGAGAAATCAATTACCCGTCTATTGTCATAGCCTTAGTCAGGTCACTTCGCTAATAATATGCATCTCATAAGGTCCGAATAAAATAGCCATGTGTGGCTGTGGATTCAACCTACCATGGCGATTTCTATACTATGATGAAGATATCGGGGCGATGTCACTGTGCAGGGGGCACTCCCATCCCATATATTGGTACACGTCATGTAGGCCTACCTGAGGCTGACATGTCAATAGACCCCCTTTTTTGAGGCAAATCTACCACCCAACTTCACCAAACACAGTACATAAGTATTATGGAACAGAACAAAAAAGAGACTCAATACAGGTCTAACTGTACAAAAATTCTAGTAAATGGAATTTAACCAAAAGGAGGCTGGGGGGGATCACTCCCATATATTGGTACACATCATTATACCTGGCAATAGACCACTTTTCTGATGCAAATTTCCCACCAAACATGAACACAGTACATATTATGAAACTCAGCCAAATAGAAACACAATACAAGACTGACTGTACAACAATTCTAGTAAATGGAACTTTAACAAAATGAGGCACAGGGGGCACTCCCATATATTGGTACCGGTACACGTCATGAACCTGATTATGTCAACAGACCCCCTTTTATGAGGCAAATCTCCCTTCCAACTTCACCAAACACATTAGGCCTACAGAAGTATTATGGAACACAACCAAAAACAAACACAATACAGGTCTGACTGTCAAATATTCAAGTAAATGGAATTTAACCAAAAGGATGCCGGGGGTACTCCCATATACTGGTACACATCAATAGACCTGTCAATGGACCCCCTTTTTTGAGGCAAATCAGCTTACACCTAATGACCCTCTGTATTTGTATAGAAATTTACACCAAATCTTTGTCCAACCTCCCTGCCCCACCCCCCACCCCCAAAAAAAATCTAATGGTGCATCCCTAGGCCTACTCATCAAACAGGAGTAATACAGACCTTCACTTAACAGGAACACACACAGTACAGCAGATCTGACTCATGGCTCATCCAAGAGAAGAAATCATAGAATATCCCACCCAAGTTCACCAAACATGAACACAGTACAGAAGTAGGTCTATTATAATGGAGCAGCAACCAAATAGAAACACAATACAGGACTGACTGTACAAAAATTCTAGTAATGGAACTTAAACAAAAGGAGACACAGGGGGGCACTCCCATCCCACATATTATTGGTACACGTCATGTACCTGATATGTCAATAGACCCCCTTTTTTGAGGCAAATTTCCCATTCAACTTCACCAAACACATTAGGCCTACAGAAGTATTATGGAACACAACCAAAAACAAACACAATACAGGTCTGACTGTCAAATATTCAAGTAAATGGAATTTAACCAAAAGGATGCCGGGGGTACTCCCATATACTGGTACACATCAATAGACCTGTCAATGGACCCCCTTTTTTGAGGCAAATCAGCTTACACCTAATGACCCTCTGTATTTGTATAGAAATTTACACCAAATCTTTGGCCAACCTCCCTCAAAAAGAAAAACACAATACAGGTAATTGGAATTTAACCAAAAGGAGGCCGGGGGCTCTCCCATATATTGGTACACATCATTAGACCTGTCAATAGACCCCTTTTTGAGGCAAATTTCCCACCAAACCATGAACACAGTACATATTATGGAACTCAACGAAATATATCGAAACACAATACAGGTCTGGTCTGACTACAAAAATTCTATAGTTAATGTGTACAAAAGTGAAAAGTTAAAGTACAAAATAGGCACTTTCATTAATTTTCAGTGCTTTAAAATTTATGGGGGTAAAAATATAGCTGATTTTGAACATATTATTTTTTCACCCCCCCCCCCCATGTACCCCCCTTCTCATTTGGGCAATTCTCAATTTTTGCTCATTGAGGATCTCTTGCTTATGCATGTGAATTTACAAATAAAATCACCTGGCAGGCAGGGTGGGAGTTTTTTGCTGTATTCTGTTACACATATTGACATATTGACCAACCACACACGCTTGAGGAATCCACTTCAATTTGAATTTTATCCCTTTTTTTATCTCCAAGTCCAAAAGTAATATGTTATTCCGATGCCAAAAATCAAAATGAGAAAGATTTTAATTTTTTTTCTCAAAGGATGTTTCCAGAAAAACGAATGTGAATTATTCATTCTCCATTGAAATGTGTACAAAAGTATAAAGTAGAAGCCCAAAATAGGCACTTTTCTTAATTTTCAGTGCTTTGAATTCATGGGTGTAAAAATATGGCGATTTCAACATATTATTTTTTCACCCCCCTTGAAAAACCCACCCACCATGCACCCCCCCTCCCCCCCCCCATCATTTAGGCAATTTTTCAATTTTTGCTAATTGAGGATAAATATGTGTATGAATTTACATGTAAAATCACCTGGCAGGCAGGGTGGGTGTTTTTTGCTGTATCTGTTACACATATGTGTACATCCATATCAAAAGCGATGCACTTGTCGGATGATAGTTTATACATGTGTCTCATTTCACATAATAGCTAGGAATACAGAACAGACTCAATTCAAGTGAAGGTCACTTCAAATCATCCCCAAGTGACATGGTTAAGGAATGTTCTCTGTATTCTTAAACCATGTGACTTGGGGAAGATTTGAAGTGACCTCCACTTGAAATGAGTCTGGTATTCATTCCTAGCTATTATGTGAAATGAGACGCATGTAGCAGCCGACAAGTGCATCCTTTTGATATGGATGTACACATATTGACATATTGACCGACCACACGCACTTGAGGAACTCACTTCAATTTGAATTTTATCGCTTTTTTATTATCTCCAAGTCCAAAAGTAATATGTTATTCGATTCCAAAAATCAAAATAAGAAATATGGCCGATTTGAACATGTTATTTTGTCACCCCCTCCGAAAAACCAACCCACCATGCACCTCCCCCACCCCTCATTTCGGCAATTGTCAGTTTTTACTCATTGAGGAGTTCTTACTTGAAATATGTGTGTGAATTTATACATGTAAAATCACCTGGCAGGCAGCAGGGTGGGAGTTTTTCGCTGTATTCTGTTACACATATTGACCAACCACACACACTTGAGGAACTCACTTCGATTAGGCGCTATATTAAATTTGTCTTTATTATTATTGATTATATTACATTAAAAATTTTCAATAATGAAAAATAGTCCCTATTTTCATCACAAAATAACTTGATAATCTTATCTCTATCCATTAGGCTACCACCTCCCACTGATAAATGGTGGTTAAAACTCGGTCTAATGTAAGCAGTTATAAGCAGACATTGTATGTAACTTTGAAAGCTCCCTCCTTTTTGCCCAGTGACTTGCAATGGATATTACAATTGGAAAGACATGCATATTTATCAGTCAGTCCTCGAATTGATCCCAAATTACTGGTCAAAACCTTTCAATCCCTTTTTTCTGTGCATTTTTAGCAGTGGTGTAGTGTCATAGGGGCATGGGGGGCAAAATTGAAAAAATCCCATAGGAAAATAGCAGAAAAACGGCTTCCCCCAATCAGACAGTGCCCCAAATAAGATGGCCCATGCTACGCCACTGATTTTCAGTGGGGGTGGTAAAGTCCCAGGTAAAGTGTTACCTGAAATAATAATGGTGCCAATTCTGACAATAATTTTAAACACAATGGTCTTCATTGCTGGTCTAAGTTGCCAGGTAATCAAGTTTGGTGAATATACACATGATACAAGTCAAGTATACAATGAATTTGTATACAGCTTGACTGGTTACCAGGTAGTCAGATAGCTAGTCAAACCAGGTGGATACACTAGTCAAGCAGGAACTTGACTAATTTGGATGTTGCTTAACTAGGGAATTAGGTTAGTCGAACTAGTGTCAATTTTGACAAGAGCTTATTACAACATCTCACTCAGTCAGCACATTTTAAAATTAGTGGGTCATTCTTGGTAAGTTGCTTATTTGAAGGTTTGAAAAATAGACATTTCAAAATGAATTTTCTATTTATTTTTACAGATTAAGAATGTGAGATATGTCTCCAATGAAAAAGTGTTTGTTCAATTGATATCTTTTTCAGCAACTTCATATATTTTTTGGCTTATTCTGCAGCTGATATCATCTCCATCACGGTCATCATCTGTGTCACAATTGTCACGAAGATCAACTATAGCAAAAATGTGTCGCACATTGAACATTTCTTTTTACCTTCGATAGAGGAAAGGAGTATATAACCAAGATTATGCAACATATCATTACAATTCCATTTGACTATTTTTAAGGTCAAAACCGGGCATTTTCTGTAGAGTGACGGAGATGATGTCAATAATGGAGATGCTGCTTTATCATCTCATTCATGTGACAGAAATGATACTCTCATTACTGAATTCATCTTTGCACGTCATAGCTGTCACAAAATTGTGATGGATATGATGTGATAGTATTATATATTACTGAAATAAACAAACCTATGACCCTAGTAGTAAAACTGTAACGCATACATGATCAATAGAAGAGGCGAGTAGAAATAAACTTAAACTGTAATTTTGAAAAAAGCAATATAAATAATGCGAAAATTTTAGTGATCAGAAGCGTTCAGAGATAAAGGTACCCACCTGTATGCACCGGCGTGTCCAGGATCTTTTCCTGCGGGGGGCTCATGGGGGCTTTCAGAGTTATGCGGGGGCTTATAACCCTGAAAGTGGGGGGGCTGCAAATAGGCACCTTACCAAAGAATGACCCCAGTACTATCTCTGATTAACATGATTAAGGCAAATGATTCAAAAAGACTCAGGTGATTATAAAGTAAGTACAAATAATATTAAATGTTATGTGGATTAAAGAGCATGTATTGAGCTTTAGTTGTTTTGTTTTGCTCATGTAAGCTTACCTATACTTCATAAGCTTATACCTACATCATGAGTAAAACAAAACAACTGAATAAGCTAAAATACATGCTCCTTTTAATCCATTGAAGTTGTACTTCATTGTATAGGCTACTCACCTGATTTCTGGGAAATTTCATTCATCTTTTTATGTAGACAAATTCTATGGCTATATCTTGTCATAAATGTGTTCACGCAGTCTGCTGTCAATTTTTTAGCTAAACCCTTGGGTTCATCGGGGTCTCAAACAACATCAGTTCCCATTCTACTGGTCAGGCTTCAGAACATTGTATAAGTAGAGGCGAGAATGACGAATCGACTTGAGAAGGGGTTTGTTAATTTAAGTCATCTGGACAAACTTACTTATACATGTAGGCCTAGTGATGGCTCAGAATTACAGGTACACCCTGTCAGTCCAAAACCCCCGTCAGTCTGAACCAACGCTAACCCTAAACCTAACCCTAACCTTTCCCCTAAACGTAACCCTAAAAATTCGGACTAGCGGTGGTTCGACTGATGGTGTTTCGGACTGACGGATGTGATGTGAGTGCAATGTTTAGAAGCTTTCTACTGAAGATAGCAATATGGGTGACTTGTAACTTGATAGGCCTATGAGAGAACCTAGACATAATTATATATTAACAGACATATAATGCTATACATGCAGGGCGGGGGCATGCACTCGGCGTATAATGACTTGTGACTTGATATAGAGAACTATAGGCATAGGCCTACAGACATGTCTATCTAATAAAGAAACAGCAATGTATGCTTTTGACTTTCATGCGAGGTTGCTTAAACCAAGCTGGACATTCAGTGCTCGGAAAACTATCTTCTGAAGACAGCAATTAAGTGACTGGCTACATGACTTGCTATGAAAGACCCTCAAAATTATAAGTATATATGTCATATAGGGCCATTCTTCGGTCACGTGTGTGACATAACTAGGGGTATTTCACACCAATGCTCCTGTGCCTGCTTTGTAAATAAAACAGATAACACCATATCTTTTGCATGATAGTTACACTAATGTCTATACTTTTCAAAAATATTTTGAAATTTTTTACGTTGTGTTATTTTCGTGTCAGGGGTCAACAAAGGGTCGGTCACGTGTGTGACATCAGACGGATGCAAGTTTTTGGATTTTAAAATTTCTAAATTTCTGTGAATATTAAAGGACCTACATATTCATACCAAATGTAGTAAAGCATTGATATCTTGCAATTACAATAACACCAACATTGACAAGAAACATTTGTGCCTGGCTGTGTTAATTGAGGGTTTGATACTAAGCGTTTGGTAACGTGTGTGACATTTGGTCTTGGTCGTCTGAATGTCACACACGCTACCAAACTTTTGGTGAACAATTAAAGTATTTTATAAAAGCAAATTTGTTTCCAAATTTATTTATTATATGCCCTATAACCAACTAAATGTATTGTTTAGGGAAAAACAGTGGTGTCATGTCAACAATCACTTCATCCAAACTTTCCATTAAAACTAAAATAACCGGATGGTGACACAGAAATCCATATTCTTAGGGGTAGGGGTAAAACTTGGGTCAGTTTTTGCTCTTTTAAGAATATTTCAGGTGATGTTGAGCTAAAACTTTGTGTTTAGGTTCATTTTGTGATTTACTTTTATATGGCAACTACAAATCAGGTAAAAATTACATGTTTGGGTTTTTTTTCTTCCATAAATTCCATTTTTAGCCTATTTGTGTGTACAATCAAGGTTTTATCACATTTGTGAGGACACAACCACAAAATGATACCATAGCAGCAAGGTATCAAAAATGTTGGTACTTATTTTGGTGTCAGTGGATAGAGGAGACCCATAGCTATACATTGATACCAAAATTCAACATCATAGGGTGCTCTTAATGGAATTCCATGGCGGAGTTTGTACGTCACACACGTTACCAAACTTGTCACACACGTGTCCCCGGTCACGTGTGTGACTTGTTAATTATCATGAATTACGTAAAACTAACAATAATAATTTCCATTTAGGAAGCTGGAATGGAGGGTATAATCAGTCTACCTTTTGACATAAAATATGAAGTTCAGTTAATAAAATCTTTTCTGATGGTAAAAACAATTGCATGTTTTTGGTCACGTGTGTGACATACAAAACCAATTACCGGTAATATGTTTTATTAATTACGCGATTGTTGTGGTTTGAAAAAATTTTCAACAGTTCTGATTTGTTTTAGTGGCGTCATAACAGCATATTTTTTAGGAAATTAAAAAAACAGAAATATAAAATGTTAAAACTACAGTAAGTGTTAAAATGGCCCAAAAACCTTACTTTTAGACCCAAAACTAACAATTATGTTAATTTATGCAAATTAGGGTGTTCGGCGATTAATTGTTCATGAAAATTACAGTTCTTAAAACTTTGAACTGTACTTGTCGCAAAAAAGTTTTAAAATAAGTGATACCTACAATTTGATTTTTTTTCAAATTAGTTTCATTTTCTGAAGAATGGCCCCATATTGTTTGGTTACATTAATTATACCAAACTGACATGCAGTGCTATCTACTGAAGATATGTATGGCTTGTGACTTGTTGTGAGAGAACCTTTACCAATCATGTCATGCTATTTTTTTAAAATAAACCCAACTTGACAAGTAGTGCTTTAGTGCTATCTACTGAAGATAGCCAAATGTGACTTTCAATCAGAGAGGACATTTTTGATTCATAGGATGAACACTTACTATTGAAATATTCAATAACAGATCTTAACATTAAAAAAAGCATTTAGTACAAGTGTAAAAAAGCATTTGGTACAAATCATATGAAATCATAAGGGATTCTTATTTTAAAGATGTTTTATATATGGAAGTCTATTCAATGGATACAATCACTGTTTAACTTGAGCGTACAGTTCTGTTATCAAATGTTGCACAGCTGACAGCCAGACTTGTAGTACCCGTGCTCGAGTCCCAATTTTCGTACCGATGCACCTGTACCCATGGCTCTGTACCCATACCCGCACCCATGACTCCGTACCATTGCTGGTACCCGTACTCGGGCCAGTACTCACACCTTATTTTGGCTTAGGACCCATACCCGTGGCTTCGGACCCGTGCCAGACGCATGGAATGGGACCCGTGCCCGCACTCATGGCCTGGGACCAGCACCTGTACCCATGGGTGCGGGTACCATACAGTACATGGCTAAATGCATGCAGGAAAGTGAGAGTCAGAGCTAGCTCTACTCTTACTTCCCACCCATGAATCCCACTGCACTGTGAGCCCCACATATATGTTAAAACAAATCTAGGTTGCATGGGATGGGATGGGGTTAGGTGGGGAGTAACACATTAAGCCAGATAGCCAGTGCCCTAAATTTTAGCCTGGCCCAGGGCCATGAAAAAGGTAAATATGGCCCTGGCTACACAAAATGTGTATGCTACATATTACAGTGTAGATTCCTACATTGTGACAGCCTCCAGACTGATGTGCACACTTTATGCTACCCATATACATACAAATTACAGTCGCATTCACACTCTGACAGCTTCTGACTGATACAGAAAAAAGCAGCAAACTGGACAAACATTTCAAGAAATTGTGTTTTTGTGGTGAATTTCAAGTTATCGTGTTCATAGCTTTTATTCATCATTTTAATATTCCCCATCTGAATACACTCTCCTATAGGCCCACATGAACAAGTGCACACATGAAGAACTACCAGGGTACATTATGACTGGTGTGAGCAGTGAACACTTTCCGCCATGTACTTGGGATCATAGGTTCTGTGTTGGAGTGTGGTAGTGTATCTGAATAGAGAGTTCCTTTACCTGTAAACACTTGAGAAATTTATGATTTATAGTAGCTTATAGGCAAAGTATTAATAAATCTTGGATATAATTATCCCGATGTACATAATTAATGATAATGATTATATTAAGCTAATTGGATAATCTGGTATGTGTGGCAGGATGTGTGGATGTGCATGAAAGCTAGGCTCCACTTATTTGGAAAATTGACAATTAATTTTTAAAAGTCTACCAAAATTGGATCAAATTTGAGATCCAATTGATGTTTTGAGATAAATAATAACTTGAATGCTATATCACTACTAAATGTATGTTGAAATTAGTATTGCACAGTGTGTGTGTCCATACAAAAACATAGTTTTTTCATTTGCATGAAATTTGCATCCCAAAATATGCCACCTTTAAGCTAGATTCACTAACACCATTAATATTACATCTGTTTTTGTACTTGATTAATTCCTAAAAACCAGTTCTGCAACTTTCTGTAAATGAGAGTACTTCTTTGCAAATAAAAATGTCTCGGCAACTCATGGCACACATACAACTTAAAATGTATGTTGTATGATTATGACGTAATAAATTTCTGTAATTTTTTTGTTTTTTTCTGTAGTTTTATTCATTTGTTGTGGCATAAATGACATCAAGGAGTGTATTTACAGCATGGTATTGCTAATAAATTAATGTTTACACCAATAACAAGTACCCGTGACGCATGGCCCTACCTGTACCCTTACTGGGACCCGTACCATACTCAAGTCCCAATTTCCGTACCCGTACTCATGGCTCCGGACCCGTACCCATTGGCACCCTATTTTGGGTTCGACCCGCACCCGTGCACCTGTACTCATGGCTTGGGACCCGTACCTGTACCCATGGCCTGGGACCTGTACCTGCACTCCATGGTCTGGGGCCCGTACCCGTACTCATGGTTTGGGACCGTGCCCGTACTCATGACGGGTCCCAATACTACAAGGCTGCTGGCAGCAGAGTAGCTACAGTTCAGAAAGCCAGGTGTATCATCAAAACCTAAATGTTCCATACTCAATGTTTACGAAACAAAGGTGAACCAACATCAGCACCAGCTAACATGCCCCCATCGATTTGAAAATTTAGAAAATCCCATAGAAAAATGTCAGAAAAATAGCCTGTGCCCTCCCCCATGGTTGGTGCTCTCCTACCAATAGGATAGCCCATGTTACGTCACACGGCTTTCCTGGGAAGTTATTAAATAAAGTGATTGAAATTCAATATTTTACAGAAAATGCCATCTGGGAACAAAATATTAATATTAATGTTCTGCTCACTGGTGAAAACTGATTGCTCATCAGACAAAAATTGTCAGAAAGATACAATGATGATACCCCTGCTAGTGCTATGGGAGGGCATTCATTCACATGTAATTCAGCAGCTAAGTTTGTTCCTACATGTACATGTATATCCTCAAAAATATTTTGCTTTATTTGACATTTTGCTTGTGACTTTTTGTGTTATTGCTTGATGTGCACCACATAATACCATGAATACAGTTGGTTTAATTGTGATGTGTATATAATTGTGAGTCTACTGTGTGCTTATAATTAATTTTTCACCAATGTGTGAAGGGGCAAGGCGCTGAGCGAAGGCTCCATGCAGGCAATGAGAAGTAAGGTGCATTTTTGATACAGTTTGTGTGGCTCAGTGGGTGGGTGTATTTTTATGATGGGAAAAGTTAACGGGGGCATTTCAAAGACTCAACTCAACTCAACCACTGACCAACCGTACACAAAGATCATACCCATGAACAGGTAACTCCTGAAGGTGAAAACTGTATGTACAGGGATGTATCAGACCATTTGTATCAGACAGCAGTCATGTGGGGGTATTTGTGTGTGTGGCCATGTCTTCAGAGTCTATGGTGTGGCACACTACATGTAAACTCACAGTTAACTTGCGCCCAGGGACTGGAGAAGTGTCACTATAGTCTGTCCGCTTAGAAGTACAAACCAAATCTGTGGCATTGGGGGTCGATGCTTTGCGTCACACGCGAGCGTGATGCGTAAAGCGTGGTTAACAACTCGCGCAGCAGTTGGCGCGCCAAAGAAGCATTGCACTGAAATAATTATTCTCATACCTCCAGTTTCCGAGGTCTATTTACTTTGAACTTCTATGTGGACAGTCTGTAGGCTGCGTGCAGCATACAGGATAATGAATTGCAATATATTCAAATACCTACGTACATTATAGAAAAATAACATCATCATCAATCATCATCATCGTCATAATAATGATAATACTAACAGAAATTCACCTTTAATTCTATCTTTTCAAAATTGTCCCACACAATGTGCACTTAGTAGTGTGCACACACAAACTACAGACACCTTATAGCCCTATGGAAGAGTACCAGTTTACTGAGTGGGAGCTGATATGTATGGTCCAGTGTGCATGTTTCTCTCTTTCAAGAGTATTTAATGGATTGGAAAGTTCCAGAACTCCAAGATATTATTATATGCCCAAATATTTTATAAAATTATACATTTAATTAATTATCAATTATTTCATTAATGATTTACAATAGTTTACAATAATATGATTCTGCTCAGTGACAGATAAATCTCAATTATTTGGTGGATATTTAGGATTATATGACAGATCACTGATTTGAGAGCCCCCAATTAATTTGGAAAATGGCCAAATAAGTCAACAAATTTGAGATCTATTTTGACATTTTTCGATAATCATTTTACATGGATTTAATTGGACAGGACTCGGACCGGACTTGTATTTCTTATTGTTATTAACACATGTTTTGACAATAATATTTGGCAGTTTTATAGAATTGTTGACTATTTTATCTAAAAACTTGGTGATTTTGACAAAATATAGGCGATGTTAGCCAAATTTTGGTGATTTTACCAAAATTTTGACGATTTCACAAAATTTTTATGATTTTACCAAAATGTTGGCGATTTTACAAAAATTTTGGCGATTATACAAAAATTATGACGATTTTACAAAAAATTTGGCAAATTTACTAAAATTTTGGCGATTTTATAAAAATAACGGCGATTTTACCAAAATTATGGCGATTTTACAAAAATTACGGCGATTTTACAAAAAGTTACGGCGATTTTACAAAAAGTTTGGCGATTTTACAAAAAATTTGGCGATTTTACCAAAATTTCGTCGATTTTACAAAAATTATGGTGATTTTACAAAAAGTTTGGCGATTTTTTACAAAAAATTGGGTGATTTTAGAAATATTTAGGTGATTTAACAAAACATTTGGCGTTTTTATGCGAGTCTGCGATTTTAGGCGAATTCCCGCGTTTTCCCTTGTGACATGGGGCCTTATTGTGATGGGGTTCGCTCAATTCGCCATCGCGGTTGTTTCTGGCGCATACATGATGATATCGTATCATCAGCGCTTTAAGCAACCGAAATGTTGATAACAATACTATTTCTATTGAAAAGCGCTGAAATCAGGTCGCAAGAATGCTCATTATAAATGCAGTGGTATTTTTAATTTGTCTGGTTCCAATTCAGATCCTTAATGTCGACAACACCTACCGTAGGGTATTTGGAATAAGTTTAATTAAAACCAATCTTTTTACTTGATTCTTGGATGGAGTAGTCGTATTGCAATGCTGTTAAATTCATTTATCAATCCGATTCTGTATAATATGATAAATAGCCGATATCGAGAAGCGTCAAAGAGGGCTTTTGGTTGCCGGAAAACGCCGAATGAAATAAAAACATCAATATCAACAGTTGAACTTCGTCATTCGGTTTTTAAGTAGCTACCAGCTATATAACATCAAAGTATTCTATTGTGTTGGAATTCTCGGAACGGTACTGACGATTTCAAAATGCCGTCATGTTTGTAGAAAACAAATGATGTCAAACCTTAAATCCCGTGAACACAGTTTGGTTCTAAATATCACACTGGACTGTTCGAACTGATCGGATTATAGATGTTCTGATCAAACTGAAGCCAGCTGTATCATCGCGATACTTTTCAGTTACGCAACTTATTTCGCTGCTGTGTTTTTCGTCACCACAGTAATGTTTGAGCGATACATGGCGATATGTCACCCCTTACAGCATCGAATGATTCAGGGCCAGGGAAGAGCTCTTAAGATGACCATAGTGACTTGGTTGGTGTCTTTAGCTATGGGATCCTGTTGTGCTTACAGCTTCAAACTAACGACGTACTGTGCAGAATGGCTCAATGATGTCGGGAGCATCCAAGTTGATGTTTTGCAAATGTGCGATACATATCCCATTGCTATGCCTATCATATACCGGGTCATTATTGTGATGGGGTTCGCTCAATTCGCCATCGCGGTTGTTTCTGGCGCGTACATGATGATACGTATCATCAGCGCTTTAAGCAACCGAAATGTTGATAACAATACTATTTCTATTGAAAAAGCGCGAAATCAGGTCGCAAGAATGCTCATTATAAATGCAGTGGTATTTTTAATTTGTCTGGTTCCAATTCAGATCCTTAATGTCGACAACACCTACCGTAGGGTATTTGGAATAAGTTTAATAAAAAACCAATCTTTTTACTTGATTCTTGGATGGAGTGAACTATTTTTTGGGACGCGGAATTGTGCAGTACCGCGTGCGGTACTGCACACTTCCGTTTACAGTCCCGCATGCGGAACTGCACATCCCGACCTGCATTCCCGCATGCGGGAATGCAGGTCGGGATGTGTAGAACCGCATGCGGATGTGCAATATTTTCGGTGTATTTCCGCGTGGGGAACTGCAATATTTTTTTCGTGCCGCCGCTAGGGGATGTGCAATTTTTTTGGTGTTTTTCCGCATGGGGATGTGCAATATTTTTGGTGTATTTCCGCCAGGGGATGTGCAATATTTTTGGTGCATTTCCGTTAGGGGAACTGCAACATTTTTGGTGTTTTTCCGCATGGGGATGTGCAATATTTTTGGTGTATTTCCGCCAGGGGATGTGCAATATTTTTGGTGTTTTTCCGCATGGGGATGTGCAATATTTTCGGTGCATTTCCGTTAGGGGATGTGCAATATTTTTGGTGCATTTCCGTTAGGGGATGTGCTAGGGCATTTCCGTTAGGGGAACTGCAACATTTTTGGTGTTTTTCCGCATGGGGATATGCAATATTTTTGGTGTATTTCCGCCAGGGGATGTGCAATATTTTTGGTGTTTTTCCGCATGGGGATGTGCAATATTTTGGTGTATTTCCGCGTGGGGAACTGCAACATTTTTGGTGCATTTCCGCTAGGGGATGTGCAATATTTTTGGTGTATTTCCGCGTGGGGAACTGCAATATTTTTGGTGCATTTCCGGCAGGGGATGTGCAATATTTCTGGTGTTTTTTCCGCATGGGGATGTGCAATATTTTTGGTGTATTTCCGCGTGGGGAACTGCAATATTTTTGGTGCATTTCCGCTAGGGGATTTGCAATATTTTTGGTGTTTTTCCGCATGGGGATGTGCAATATTTAAATTATATTAAATTACTATCCTCCGTAAATTGATTGATAATCGATCCACTTGAGGAAATTCTCCGTTGGAACTTTAATAGAAAGTGGTCACAATGTCAAGTTGAATATATAATAGTCATCATTAAAGAGGCGTGTGAAATTGATTTTAATAAAATTAATTTTATACAATAACTATAGGTTTCTATACTATGCCGACCTTTCGGACAAGACTTTCCAAGACTCTCTTTTAAATACAAAAATGCGACATTAATTACATGCGACGATCATTGATTGTCTAAAACTAATTACTAAAAAAGGTAAAAACACCTAAGAGCCTGACGTATTTTTCACCACGAATGAAGGCCTACTAAATTTTTGTCATGCCTATTTTGTTGCATGTCCGCATGCGGAACTGCAAAATATTTGGTGCAGTTCCGAATGCGGTAATGAACATATCTTTTCGCATGCCCGCGTGCGGAACTGCCAAATATTTGGTGTAGTTCCGCATGCATTTAATGTGAATGTCCGCGTGCGGGAATGTAATATATTTGGTTCATGTCCGCATGCGGGATGTACATGTTTTTTTCGCATGTCCGCATGATGAGGGAATGCAAGACGAGATGCACAGTTCCGGATACGTAGGTGATTTTTGGCATTCGGTGAGAGCAAAGTGTAAAAAAATATGGGGTCATTGGGTGAGAACATGACCTTTTTATAGAATGGAATCTTTGGGTGAGAGCCAAAACAGCGCCTCAAAAACCTCGAAATTCGAATTTCTAGTTCTAAATGCCGGGTCTAAATGGCTTCAAATTTCATTGTTTTTTTCTTCAAAATACGGTAAGTAACAAAATCAGTGATAAATGAAAAATGCTGTTCAAATTGAACTTGTAAGGGTCTTTGGGTGACAGATCAAATGGGAAAAATAGGGGGTCTTCGGGTGACAGAGCATGTGTTCGTAAAAAAATATGGGGTCTTTGGGTGACAGCGACGCTGAAAAGGGGGTCTTAACAGCCCTACATACGCGTCACCTCCAAAGTGGGAGTGCCCCCCTGCCCCCCCGGGAGGTCTGTCTGGTCTACCTGAAGAATTTTTAAGATTAAAAAAAAACCTTTTAATTTTTTTTGTGTGTGTGCATAAAATGTATACAATATACGAGCGGTCATATTATTATAATCAAGACAATATGGAGGCACGCGGAATATTTGGTACAGTTACGCATTAGTATCTATGGTTATACTAGTGAAAATTTATTTTCGCATGCCCGCATGCGGAACTACAAAATATTTGGTGCAGTTCCGCATGCGGTAACAGTCGCTTTTAATACCTGGTAAATATATACATTTCATCATGCTAAATACAATTATTTAATAGTTGATTATATAATAGTGTATAGGCCTACATTTCATCATGCTAAATTAAATTATTATCCTCCGTAAATTGATAATCGATCCACTTGAGAAATTCCCCGTTGGAACTTTAATAGAAAGTGGTCACAACGTCAAGTTGAATATATAATAGTCAATCATTAAAGAGGCGTGTGAAATTGATTCTAATAAAATTAATTTAATACAATAACTATTAGCTAGGTTTCTATACTATGCCGACCTTTCGGACAAGACTTTTTTCAAGACTCTCTTTTAAATACAAATAATGAAACGGACATAAGAGCACCTCGGACGTATCGAATTGCATTCTGAATACGAAGCATGTCTTTCTGATATCAAATAATTTCCATTTTTTGAAATTCACGATATAATTCAAATTTTATGACAAATTATTAAAATTTGATATGTTTCATATAATTTTTGATATATAACAGTCCTCAAAAAATGTTTTTGAATATTCACCTCGTAAAGTATTAAAGCGCGCCGCCACAGCTTAATTCCATGATCTTGATCCTATTTTTATCGATATACATCGATCACTTATCGGATTAAGTATTGGACACAATAGATGAAGTATTTGATTGACTGCGTCCCCTAGCCGCTTGTCTATTAATGTGTGCATATTATAATTTATACCATTAGGCCTATATGATTATGAGAGCTTTAATGAGGGGTTATAGTTTTTAGTCTGGTATGTCTGCCTATGCATGTTATGTTTCCATTTGTAAATGTGCTAGTGTGCGATGCATAATTCTTCTTTGCCCTGTATATTATATAAAGAATAACGATTAAGCATCATTTAATAATTTGACATGTTTGTAATGTTTCCATGTTCCGGTGTATGATTTGTTTAATATAGCTTACTATATCATGATATCGCATGTAAAGCTGCACCAAATATATTGCAGTTCCCCATGCGGACATGCGAACAAAAACAGCTTTTGCCATAAGCGTAGATCCCGAGGGATGAGGGGCTAAGGCTAAATCCCCTAATATTTTGCCAGGGGAGAGCGTGGCCTAGTGGTTAAGGCGTAGGACTGCGAATCCGAGGGTCAAGGGTTCGAATCCCAGGTCCGGCTCTTTGTGTCCTTGAGCAAGGCACTTCACTCTACTTGCTTAGTGCTTCGGAGGGCACTTTAAGCTGTCGGTCCCGTGTACATGCATATTTTCTCACATTAATGTAGTGTGCACGTTAAAGTACTGTTGACTGTACTTCAAAAATACAATCATTAACTCTAGGTTCCAGAGTTCTCCTCGCCTGGTTACAAATGTAGCATTGAGGAGTATCGAAGCAGAAGCAGAAGCAGAAGGTTCCATACAACCCCACCCCCAAATGTTGACGCCTGTACGACCCCTGTTAGGTTTATCTTAATTTAGCTATTTTAGATCCGAGACGAAAATACCTATTTCGTCTCAGTTTTAGATAGCTTTAGATGTCCTTTTCGTAAACATCAAAAAACCCTTCTCTGATCTCGCCGCTACTATTCATGGGCATCGTTTGATATCTGCGTAAATTGATCCACTTGAGAAATGTCCCTTGGACAGCTTCTAACATGAATAAAATGCACACAATGTCAAGTTTATTACAATGGCCACTAAATAGATTCATCACAATAGCCACTTATCATTAAGCGACGTGCGATAATATTTTTAATATAATAAAATACTATAGACTTTAAAGTTTATAACACTTTCTTTTAATTACAGCAAATGAAGCAAAACTCACAATAGTCAAAGTAAAACGATAGTAATATTAAAGAAATTTATATATGCATGTGATAATATTTTCTACGCCGCAGGGCCTACAAATAAAAAACAAAACAAATAAAACCAAAAACAAACAACAACAACTACAACAACAAAAACCTTTTCGCCGCCGCACACGCGGAACTGTAGGGCATACAACTCGTCTTGCATTCCCTCCCGGATTCTCTCATGAGGACATGCGAAAAACATGTTCACCCCACATGCAGGGCTGCACGAAATATATTGCATTTCCGCACGCGGACATTCGAACAAAAACCGTTCATTATGCGGAACTACACCAAAAATGTTGCAGTACCCCATGCGGAAATACACCAAAAATATTGCAGTTCCCCATGCGGATAATACACCAAAATATTGCACATCCCCTAACGGAAATGCACCAAAAATATTGCAGTTCCCCATGCGGAAAAACACCAAAAAATATTGCACATCCCCATGCGGATAAACACCAAAAATATTGCACATCCCCAAACGGAAATGCACCAAAAATATTGCAGTTCCCCATGCGGAAAAAACCCAAAAATATTGCACATCCCAAAAATATTGCCATCCCCTAACGGAAATGCAACAAAAATATTGCAGTTCCCCATGCGGAAAAAATCCAAAAATATTGCACATACCCTAACGGAAATGCACCAGAAATATTGCACATCCCCATGCGGATAAACACCAAAATATTGCACATCCCCAACGGAAATGCACCAAAATATTGCAGTTCCCCATGCGGTACTGCACATCCCGACCTGCATCACCGCATGCGGGAATGCACGTCGGGATGTGCAGTCCCGCATGCGGAAGTGCGTGACGGAAGGTGCAGTTCCGCATGCGGGACTGTGAGCGGAAGTGTGCAGTACCGCACGCGGTACTGCACAGATAGCAGTCGCTTTCAATACCTGATGGAGTAGTCGTATTGCAATGCTGTTAAATTCACTGATCAATCCGATTCTGTATAATATGATAAATAGCCGATATCGAGAAGCATCAAAGAGGGCTTTTGGTTGCCGGAAAACGCCGAATGAAATAAAAACATCAGTATCAACAGTTGAACTTCGTCATTCGGTTTTTAAGTAGCTACCAGCTATATATCACATCAGCGCATTCTATTGTGTTGGAATTCTCAGAACGGTACTGACGATCTCAAAATGCCGTCATGTTTGTAAAACAAATGATGTCAAACCTTAAATCCCGTGAACACAGTTTGGTTCTTAAGATGTTGATACTGTAAAAAATAATGACCAAAATATTTTTCTTTTTTAACATAATATTGTAGTCTTTTAACACTTTCATAACTTCAGCTGTGTAACTTACATAAATTCCCGCTAAAAGTGGTTCTAAATATCACACTGGACTGTTCGTACTGATCAGACTATAGATGTTCTGATCAAACTGAAGTCAGCTGTATCATCGCGATACTTTTCAGTTACGCAACTTATTTCGCTGCTGTGTGTTTCGTCACCATAGTCATGTTTGAGCGATACATGGCGATATGTAACCCCTTAAAGCATCGTATGATTCGGGGCAAGGGAAGGGCTCTTAAGATGACCATAGTGACTTGGTTGGTGTCTTTAGCTATGGGATTTCAGCTTCAATCTAACGACGTACTGTGCAGAATCATCTCGATGATGTCGGGAGCATCCAAGTTGATGTTTTGCAAATGTGCGATACATATCCCATTGCTATAATATCGCGTCATTATTGTGATGGGTTTGCTCAATTCGCCATCGCTGTTGTTTCTCAAAGTTGCGCGTACATAATGATACGTAGCATCAGCGCTTTAAACAACCGAAACGTTGATAACAATGATATTTCCATTACAAAAGCGCGAAATCAAGTCCCGTGAGAATGCTCATTATTAATGCAGTGGTATTTTTAATTTCCTTGGTTCCAAGTCAGATTGTTATTGTCGATAACATCCATCGTATACGTAGGGTATTAGGAACAAATATGATTAAAAAACATCTTTTTACTTGATTCTTGAATGGAGTAGTCGTACTGCAATGCTGTTAAATTCACTGATCAGTCCGATTCAGTATAATATGATAAATAGTCGATATCTAGAAGAGGGCTTTTGGTTGCCGGAAAACGCCGAATGAAATAAAAAACATCAATATCAACAGTTGAACTTCATCAATTGAATTAAAAGAAGCCAACAGCTATTACACCTTATCAGCGTACAACGAGCTTTCCGAGGAATTCGTACTGCCGATCTCAAAATGCATTCATGTTTTTAAAAAACAGATTGCCTCGAAATGATTTTAAACTTGTAAATCCCGTGAACACTCTGGTTCTTAAGGGATTTCTTGGGTTATTACGCGTTTATGTGCCGGTTAGTTCGGTCACACTTTACCATGTTGGTATGCTTGCTTTTATCATACTGTACTTATGATTGTATTTTAATGTAATCGTAACTATTATTTGGTAAAATTGAAATTGTATCATATCATATTGTAAAATATTAGTTGAAATGTGTTGTAGTATATTTAATATTATTTATTATCACACGAGGAAAAATACACAATCTAATGTGGCGCTACATGTGGAATATCAGACCTGCAAATGTTTTTAATCAAATGAAATTACGATATTATTTAAGAAAAGCTATTTCCTTCTCAATTGATTAGATTTTTTTCCAAAAAACAAATCAGAGGCCATGATAGAACCCGTATTCGATATGCTTGCACTCGCATTAAACAGGCAGTTCGCAAAACCATGGAAATAGTATATACTATTTCCATGGCTAAACTAACGCCTGCTTTATTCAGTCGTCTTTAAAGGGCATTTAAATAAAAGCACTTAATTTAATGCCCACGTGACCACATGGGCGCAGACATTACAGCGTCTAGACAGGATGTCTGGAATAGTGACCTTTGGCACAGCGGGGGTCTTCCTGTGTATTTCAATTTGAAACGCGGGATGCATGTCCAAATTTTCTAGCAAATTTGTCATTTTTTTGCAACTTTGTAGTATTACCGTATTCACTCGATAGTTAGCACATGTGCTTACTATCGAGGGCTTTTGAAAACGTGCAAAAACCGAAAAAAAATGAACAGCGCCATCCACAAAAGTGACAAAAGTGTAAAGGGTTTTGAGCAAATCATCGATACACATAGCTATATACGAACAATTAAACCTACAAATTTTTGTGTTAACTACATTAGCTCAGTTGGTAAAGCGACAGAATTTGAATCATCTTAAGAAGAGCGAACTGAGCAGGAGTTCGAGGCTCGTTATAAACTTTTCCGTTGTTTAATTTTTATTTTGGGGTTTGAGCTTTTCTTGATAAATTTAATCTTTTTTTGCTTTGTTTTTCATTTTGTTTCTTTATTGTTTCTTTTTTGCTTTATTTTGTTTTGTTTTTTCTTTTCTTTTCTTTTTCTTCTTTCTTTTTTGTTCTATTCATACTGGGGTCATGGGCTATTTATTCAACAATGTAGTTGGGTATGCCATGGGTATGCCCTCAATGTTAAAATGAGGTGGTCATGGTCCTCTTTGCCATTACACGCTACAGAAATTCCATATTTTTCAAAGGCTCTGATGATGGTTCCTTCTATCAAATGACTATCATTGAAGACTGAGTTCCGCAGTCTATTTCAAAATACTGACTTCGTTTTACATCAAGAAGGACACAATAACTGCGACTTAAACGTGATATGGACATGCTTTTTAACCGCAAAGAAATCTTTTGCATTTTATCATTTTAACCTTATCCATTATACTTTTATGATTTTGTGCAATACGAAAAATAAAAAAACAAAGAGCGTGTTTATAGTGAGCCAGATTATGCGGTATTTATATTTGTTTATGTTTTACTAACCATTGCAAATCTAGACTACGCGGTAGTTTAGCTAAATAACGGAAAGATTGTCTCACTATAAACACGCTCATTGTGTAACATGTAAAATCCCGCTCCGATTCAATTGCGCCTGTTACATTGTGTGCTTTATTGAATCAGGGACCTTGTATAGAGGCCCTGCATGAAATTATCGATTGGCTCCAGACAAAGGATTTGAACCGGTGTCCTTCACCGTAGTTATAGCGGAGTGCAGTCCATTCAATCAAATGTTGTCATCAACCTATTTGATCGTAGTGCAGGGTTATGTGTGTGAGACGAACTGTCACGGTAGATTACAATCATGCTTTTATTGAATGCATTTGAGTAGTCCGCCATATTTACGGGATGATACGTCACATGCAAGGCCTCTATATGGAGGGACTGTAAACGGCTTCCACCCATTGTACCATGCGAGTTGCTGGTTTACAAATTATCCTCAGTTGAGCAAGCATGAATAATACGTTGATCAATAGACCCTGGTACGAATCCAAGCACAGTTACAACACAACGCGTGGCTTGTCTTGTACATTGCGAAATGAGCCTACATGTTTAATGACATACTCTAGAAATGCCAACATAAATCTTCAAAGAACATCATCAGGGATCGATATAATGGGATAGGCATCGTAGTATTACGTAACACACCGAAAGATGTAGTTTAACTCTAGACAATAGGCGCCATATTGCAGGAGGGTTAGAGTTCATAGAGGAAACGTTAAAGGTTAGTAGATTAGGTCACCCAGGCACATCACTAATGTGTTTCACGAGTTGTAATACCGACAGGTAAAAACATTGATTTTGTAAAATTCTCCCGATTTTTTAAAATTACTAAATAAGGTTAGTACTTCAAACCATTCTTTGATGAATCTATGCAATATGACGGTAATTTTTGAAACATCTAAGAATCAATCTTAAACATCTTCATGATATTCATTTTTTTGCGCATGGTCAAAGCATGCTCTTGAGCTATCCACAGACTATCCGGTGGAAACTTCAAAGCAACGATCATGCGTTAATATTTACAAAATGGCGAATGATGTAGTTTAAGTCGAACAATAGCGTGACCGGCGTGACGTAGTTTTTGGCATTGTTCCTATATGCACTTTCACCCTCCTGACATCATCTTAAGAATTATTTCACTATCGAAATCAGTAGGAATACCAAGCGTACGGTGTACACATTCCAGAAAAAATATTATTTTGTTTGTTCTAGCATTCTGTATCTCCACAAAATTATCACATTTTGTCTTCAAAATCCTATGTAAATGATTTTCCATGCTACACAGAAATTGTGTTCGACAAAGGATAGACATTTTATACAATTTTACATAACTTAAAAAAGATATTGGAATATTTTGATGTTTTTTTTAATATTTAGTAGGGCAACATGAGTAAATACAAGGGGGTGACACTAAATTCACGGTTGTTCTATTAGCAACGCAAAACCTATGAAAAATTCCGCTGGTTTACTAGCTAGAAAGTGAGGCCAGTTATCGATCCGTTATGAATAATTCATGTTCGACCCTTGGATCATGTTAATTGCTATTGGCAAATAACAACGTTGTTAGTTTTGCGAACTTTGCCTGTTCAATGAGAGTATAGCGCGCCCTCAATACATCTGGGCGCAAACCAGGCGAAAACGATCCAGTTTAATGAAATGGCGGACGGATATTCCCATCAGGCACCAGTGATATGTTTGTTTCAAAGAAAGTCTACTAATTTGATATGAAATGACATTTTGCAATAGCAAAGTCAAAATTAGGACTTGAGGTCAATAACATGAAGGAAATACGTGACAGAGGCAAGGTGTGAAACACAAGTAGTATTTGAAGTTAAAATAACCTTTGATACCCGACCTGACCTTCCATAGCTTTCCATCATGGCGCCTTATTCGTCTTTATGTATTTCTATATGCTCTCAAGTAAAATAAAATACCAATATGCACTAAGCAGACAGAATGTTACTTGGCTCCCAGCATGAATTATTGATTTTATACGGAGGTAAAGAAATACACAGTTGCCTGCAAGCCGTGCACCATACTCCAAATACTTCGGTAAATCTGAATAATGGTCACATGTAGACATATCATGTGTTCGGGAAATCACGTGGCAACATTTTAAGATTTCAGACTTGTTTACTAGTTAAATTGTCATTTGTACTGTTGATTATTTATCTTTGTTAATTAATATATCTTTTAAATGCTGATAAATCGTGGTTGGCTGCCCATATTGTATGTTAAATTCAATGTTTTATGAATATAATTCTACCACGCAGAGGGGGTCACACAGCATAATTTCACACTACACGATTTAGCTAGATTTGGAGCTCTGCACTTCAAATTCACGTCAATTTCAAATTTTATACACTTAATATATTTAATATAATACTTATTTTTTTGTTATAACAAACTGGAACACGAAATGTACTAGCTTATTACCTATACAGAAAGGGGATTTATACACATTCACTCAGCAATTTGACATGCCTGGCGCATCAAGACATTCTCTGTCTGGATAACATGACTGTCGCCCTCAATACGTCTGGGCGCAAATTTAAATAACAATACGCTATTTACATATGAATGCGGCTTCATGCTAATGTCTAGTGCCGCTTCCAGGCCTATTCCGTGGTAAATAATAAAATTCAAACATAGCGCACTCGGCGCAACTCGCATACAATCGAAGGTCGAGAAGATAATCTGATAACAATAGCTTGACAATAGCTATCAACATCTGTTTCCAGTCCCTGATTGAATGGCCAAAAATACGCCAACAATGACATAACAGCAAGCCAAAGACGAATTCTGATCACCAAGTGGGTTGGAGAAGTATGGAAGGACATTACAATGAAGGGAACCAGACATATAGACCTACTGTACATATTTCGAGGAGCATAACAAACAGCAATTGGTGTCGTATGACCTTTGACATGCATGCATTCTTTTGTCGAGAGTGACATGGTCTTTCAATTCGTGCCGAGTGTCCTTGTCAGACTTGACTATGCATCAGTGGTCATGAAAGGATTCAATTAACCTCTGCCCCAGTAATCCAAAGCAATTGTCTGAAATTGCTCCTCGGAGATGTATCATACTCCTCAAATGATAGTCATATAATGACCAAAAGATAAATGACTGACTATCATTGAGGACTAAGTTCCGCAG
This sequence comes from Amphiura filiformis, assembly GCF_039555335.1. Classification (NCBI taxonomy): domain Eukaryota; kingdom Metazoa; phylum Echinodermata; class Ophiuroidea; order Amphilepidida; family Amphiuridae; genus Amphiura; species Amphiura filiformis. The sequence goes on from NC_092628.1 coordinate 20,799,424, forward strand.
TCTAGGTGAAGCTGAGTCCTATCAAAATCAAACAGGAAACAATTTCGTGCCTAATTTTAACACCGGGATTTTTTTCAAATGTATATCCAAGAACTATGTTTTTATTCAACATTTTTTATTTAACATTACTGAAATAAAAAAAGTTTTTTATTTGACCGAGAATTTTCAAAGCAAAAACGCGTATTTCTGAATTGTGCTGAGTTTAACATGTATCGACCGACTTTTAGCACGACTATGCGTAACATTAAATTCGCAAGGGAAATGTTACGTGTAATCCGATTATCACTGTCAGCTGGATCACGCTTTTGAGTTCTGCACCACGATCGATATGATTGCAACACAAAGTCTATGGCATTCAACGCCATTTATTGTTTTATTGTGTCCCAGCAGCTATGTCTGCCATTGAGGTGTAGCATGGGTGTAGGAATGCATGAATGTAGGGGTGAAATTTTAAAGTTGATCCAATTATTCGCCAGCGAAGTGTTACGTTTAATCCGATTATCACTTTGTCTATTAGAACGAAATGAGCGTATTTATTTGCCTTCAAAAAGGTGCGTGATTAAGTTACCAAGGAGTTATGTAACCACTCCACTTTTAATCCAACTGATCTCTAATTGTTCCTTTGGTAAAAATAAATAAATAAATAAATAAAAAGCCCACAAAAACCTTCAAGAATTGTCAAATGTAGGCCTATATTCGTAGTTAAAAAAAGACCTGTAAAACAAACATGGCAGAGAAAAAAATCTAAATAGTGAAATACTGAACAGATTTGAACTTCACCGAGTCTCGAAGTCCGGCGTTTTCCAAACTGAGCTAATGGGGTTAAGACATACATTTGCAGGTTGAATTGTTCGTATATAGGTATGTTTTGAATAAATAACCCATGACCCCAGTATGAATAGAACAAAAAAGGAGAAAAGGAAAAGAAAAGAAAAAACAAAACAAAATAAAGCAAATAAAAAACAATGAAAAACAAAGATTAAATTTATCAAGAAAAGCTCAAACCCCAAAATAAAAATAAAGCAACGGAAAAGTTTATAACGAGCCTCGAACTCAGTTCGCTCTTCTTAAGATGATTCAAATTCTGTCGCTTTACCAACTGAGCTAATGTAGTTAACACACAAATTTGTAGGTTTAATTGTTCGTATATAGCTATGTGTATCGATGATTTGCTCAAAACCCTTTACACTTTTGTCACTTTTGTGGATGGCGCTGTTCATTTTTTTTCGTTTTTGCACGTTTTCAAAAGCCCTCGATAGTAAGCACATGTGCTAACTATCGAGTGAATACGGTATTGTAAGAGTTTCCGTCGATAACTTTTTTCCGTCGACCAAAACTTTCCAAATTTAGTTCTTGAAAACATACTAAAAAACAGAATCTCCCAATTTTTAATTAAGTTGCACATTAAATTTTCAGCAATTTTGATGATATTTGTCTGAAAAATTCCTACCTCTTAGCATTGTAGCACATCTACTGATCACTTGGTGGTCTTGGTATGGCGGCACCCATGGGTCACGTTGGCATTGAATTTAGTGCCTTTTATTTAATACCCTATGGTAACTGTTATTTGCCAACCTTTATCGAGAGGTGAGTTCGAGGTTTCATAGTCATCTAATATCTTGCCTCAAATTCTATTTCGCAAACCAAATTTGTCATATAAGTTTGAATTGCTAGAAGAAAACCTGTGAATTTAGTGTCACCCCTCTACGATGTGATGTTGTGTTTAACGTGAACAGGTCGCCATATTCTGGAATATATGCACAATTCGGTGGGCAAACATTGTGGTCAAATGTAAGTAATGAACTAAGGGAGTGTTCATAAATACTTTGGTGGGGGTGGTTGGAAAAGTTTGAACGTCGGACGTCAAAATTATTTTGATCCCCCCTAAAAAAGGGTGGATTTTTTTTGATCCCCCCTTTTTATGGTCTAAAATTTTTTTGATCCCCCCCCCCTTTCATGTCCTAAAAAAGAAACCAAAAATATACATCATTATTAACAGTCCCCAGCATAGATTTATTTTTGACATTGGGGTTGGAGAAAATTTCTTGAAGTCCAGTGAATCCAGCACCTTTTGGCGACAAAATAAGTTTATGGTACAAATGCGCGCGAACCGCACAAATTTATTTTGAAGCTAAACTGGTGAAATATAGTACAAAACTGGAATTAATTTGCACGAAGCGCAAAAAAATTGGCACTTTTTATTTTAAAATGACCAAATATGGGGTTAATTTTGGTTAGAAACCCATACAGGCATCAACTTTGGGGGATGATTGTATGGACCATCCCCTATCAAAATATTGGGGGATTTATCCCATCCCCGGGATCTACCCCTATGGTCATTAACTCATTAGCTAAAATTACCGTTTGGAGTTATTACTTATTGGAGTTATAACCCTAATTATAAAGTGCACACATTTTGTTGATTTGTAGCTTGAGATTACAAAATTGAATACTTAACATTCATGCGCGCGAAGCGGGCAAAAATTGTGGAATGTACATGCCATCTCGTACATTTTACTCCGGAATTTTACCCTCAAATTTTTTTGATCCCCCTATTAAGGTCTGAATTTTTTTTTGATCCCCCCCCTTTTTAGGACCCAAAATATTTTTGATCCCCCAATATTTTCCACCCCCCCACCAAAGTATTTATGAACACTCCCTAAAATCGCCAAATTGGAGTAATATCAACGAACATTGAGTCAAGACTACGTGGAAAGTTTGGGGTAAGTAAACCATTTTCTTATTATATACAAAAAACCAAGGATATCCAAAACTCAACTTCTTTTCACAATGCGATATATTATAATAGTCCATATTTAGATCGACGGCCTACGCTGGTTCTTTTAAGTTAATCAGAATAAGAATGTATACTGACAAGTGACTTGCTTGTCCTGTGAATAAATAATTTAAAAACCACAGTTTAACTGGTCAGATTCGCCATATCTTCTGTCTTTGTTTCGTCACCAATTGTACCGTAATTTTTAGCAGATTTGGTTTTTTCACCATGTACATGATGTGCCTCCTCCGAGCGTTCTTTGTCTTCAAGATCTTTGATCTCCATCTTCGGTTTCCCTTGTATTTTCTCTACATGCGAAGACATTGCGTCTGAGATATCTTCAATAATAATGGCTAGAAACACTAGTCCTAGGATGATCCAACAAAATATTATGATCTTGTAGATCTTTGGGTAGTTGATGTCTGGATTTTGGATCGCTGGATTGAGTGCTGGGTAATGTCTGAAGAACACTTGAGTCAGTTGGACCTTGCATGTTATATAAGTCAGAATAATTTTCTCCCCACCTATCCTTGATTATTTCCTCATCGGTGAGAACATTTCCTGCTTTGTCTTTTACACTTTTCGTCCGTTTAGGAGGCTTGGTAGCATCTACTTCCTTGCATAAATTATTGATCCAGATGTCCTTACACTGTTTTGACTGCCTTTCGATCTCTCTATGCAGGAAGTTGTATCTGTTTTTGGAGTTGTCTGTAACCTTTTGTTGCTTAATCTCTCTCTTTTCATCACATAATTTATTTGAGTACATTTGTAAGCCAATCTGTAAGCCCATCTGTAAGCCAAGGCTTTTCATTCATTCATTCATTCATTCATTCATTCATTCATTCATTCATATTCATTCATTCATTCATTCATATTTTATTTTGTCAATCATCAATCAATTAGAAAGATACAGATGTAATACAATAATGATATTAATAATGATAGGCTTTTGTGGCTTTGGTTTCTTGAGGCCGAGCACATTATCAGATATTTTCCTTGAAGCTTTGTTTTACTGAGTTTCCCTTGTATTTTCTCTACATGCGAAGACATTGCGTCTGAGATATCTTCAATAATAATGGCAAGAAACACTAGCCCTAGGATGATCCAATAAAATATTATGATCTTGTAGATCTTTGGGTAGTTTATGTCTGGATTTTGGCCTGTAAAATGTTTTAGAAGAAGAAAAAAGAACAAGAAACGGTGAAGGTAATCGGGTGTTATCATTTTATCATTTGTGTCATAAATAATTTCTAACATTTCAGTTGCAAAGATTACTTCAAAACTAGCAGCAGCATTTGGGAAGTATCTCTTGTGTCGTTTGGATAAGCATAACAAATATCTTAATCCAAGAATCACAAGGCGTTCTTGGATGTAAGTAGAAGCTGTTGACAAATGTGTCCATAAGTATTGAAATCTAGTAACTGACCTTTTCGGTAAATCCTATAAGCCTTTGCGAGTACACCTAAGAGGTCGTCATTTGACGTCACGCCGATCTGCGCCGATACGTACATCGTTTATCGAACATCGTTACGCATTGCAAGTCGGCATGACGTCAAATAACGACATCTCAGGTGTACTCGCAAAGGCTAATGGGATTTACCGCAAAGGTCAATTAATATTGGTGACAGATAATTTCATTTAAATAAAATCAGAATTGATCATATTATATCCTATACATAGAAAATATTAATTAGTCATGAAAAGTGTCTTAATTTAATAAAATGCTGAAAAAAAGTAATTTTCCACGTTAATAAAACTAAGCAACATAGTAATATATTGTTAGCTGTCGGGAATATAACACCTTTTTTCACTATCACAGATGAGCTTGTCATGCAAATTAGTTGTGTAACAAATTGTTTTTACGATGAAACAACAATTTGTTATGTGCGTTACAATACATGACAAAGTCGCCTTTTTCGAATTGTCACGACCATTGTTCACTACATCCGTGACATATAAGACATCAATCAATGATTATTTTTTCGGTCATTTTACAGCATTTTTAATTATTTTCTTGGACGATGAATTTTCAATTTATCATTAACTATTAATTAGTCAAGGTAAGTCGTTTTTCTAATTAATATTTTCAATGCCTCGCTATGAAAAACGGCTGCAGGATATTATGGACGTATTAAGTCAGGAAATGCTGAAATTGGTTTTAATCTTAAAGAGTGGAATAAAGAAGAAACTATGATTATGATCGATATTATTCTTACTATACTTTCAAATTTCAATATTAATATCAAAACTACCATTCAACATTTCCAGCAACAAACATAATAATAATAATGCAGCCTTCTTGCACTAAATAAGTCATCGATTCCTCCAAAGGGCGGCTTATTTCAATTGGGGACCATTAGCCTTTTCGGTTTTAGTATGGCGTACACAAAAGGAGGGCAGTCTTCAATCTGGGTAAAACCAGGCAAATTAAAAAGACTTGACCCACTTCGTGCAGCGCCATCCTATTGTGTCCGCCATTTCTCTAAAAGGCTAATGGCAATTGACAGAATCAGATAACTGCCTTCGAGCTCCGGCATTGTCATGACAGCAACCTACAGTTCTCGTGACAGTTACCTGATTGAGACAGTCAGTGGCTAATACCCTACTCTCGATACTTATCATGCTTATTGTGAGCTTGTTGCATGCGCTTTTATGGCTCTCTGTGCACGAAACAGACGGCATAACGTCCCCTCCGAAGGACGGGTTACTTTCATATTTGTTGAATCATGTTACGCTATGCACCATGAATCATGTTTCTATATGCACCAAGTTTGGATTTAATCTACATATTCTGCCAATTAAATTCAGATTTTTTTCCAATCTCCAGCTGCAGTTGCAGCCGCCAGGAATTGAACCACGGGTGAGTACCATAATATTCACACCTTCTTGAAGAGAGGACCATGCCTAGACGCAACTTTACCTGCAACGAAGTCTCCGAACCCAATAGTCGTCAGCGATATGAAACAATAGTACCAGGCTTCATGATACGTCCATCCTTCAATAGCTTTGAAAATTATCGCAGGAATTACAATGAATAATGCAAGTTGTACCACGATCAGGACAAAAACACTGATTGCTTTCCGCTGTGAATTCTTCTCAATTATGTGAAATTGGCTATAAACTTTATCCATGGCGTTCTTCTTTAGTTTATTGAATTGGACTGCAAGAGCTGATAGCAGAAAGCCACATATTGGTATGCCGATGAGAGCATAGACGATGCAAAATGATTGTCCAGTTCTTGTGCTTGGAGAAATGTGACCATAACCTGGGAAGACAAAAGAAGCTAAAAATTGATACAAAGATCTTCGTTTTCAGGGCCGGATTTACCTTTTTGGGGGCCCTGGGCCAGGCCAAAATTTGGAGGCCCCCAAACTCACTGTGAGGAAGGCATGTGCACACAAGTGGCCAAGTTTTGGTTTAGGTATAAGATCGACAGTGGCAGCGGGAGCATTACAATTTAGAGGCAGACGAGCATAGATTTTACCAGGACATTTTCGCGCGAAGCGTGCAAAAAAATCAATATCAGACTATTTTAGCCACAATAAAGATGAATTTTGCTATATACTGTGCTGGTACGCGCGAAGCGCGCAGAATTGTGCAATTTTACCTTATTTTGGCCCAAAACATGGTGTTTTTCGGGCTAAAAAGGATGCAGAGGGTGATATTGGGGGCCCGGGCCCATCTGGCCCAATGGTAAATCCGGCCCTGTTCGTTTTGACGGGAGGGTGCCCCTGGTGAAATATAAATTCGGGGAATGTCCACTTTTGTGGCAAAGAATACCACATTTTAGGAAAACTTTCGAATTTCGCCCTTCAAAATCTCTCCTCTTTCCACCCCTTCCAAACGAAATGATGGTGCCACTACTGAAAAACATAATGCAGCATAATGATACGGGGTTCAAAAGAAAATTACAAAACATTTCTCTGCATAACTTGACATTTATTTTGTTGATTTGAAAAAATCAAAATTCTGAGAATATAGGAGTTGTTTTTCTACCCTCCCAAAGTTGTTCCATTGCCAAAACCAATTTCCTTGGTCAAAAATAATCACAAATTCCAAAAATGATCAACATCCCATACAGGTAATGTACAAAACGGTCTGGTATGATTGATTTGATCATGATTTGATGTGGCCACAATAGATTATTAAGAGGCTGGATGCTGACCGTAATTCAATCAATCAATCTCTGATGCTGGCCATATCTCTTCTTGGCAACTAAAGAACTACTAGAGCATCACACATAGTGATTTTACCATTTTTGAAACACCGGTAACCGGTTTAATATAGAAACCCCCATTCATGACAAAATTCATGGCAATGAATCATTGTTTTATATTGAAAGATGATTGCATGGCTGACCGAGTTACAAGACATATAAAATTTACATAACAATTTAATCAATAAAAACATTGATCACGCTCATATCGAGAACGTTTTTGTATTAATGTATGTATTTAAGGGGGTACTACACCCATTGATTTTTTTTGCATTTTGTGAAGAAATTACAAATAAAAATTGGACAAAGTGGTATGCAAAATGAAGGGGCAAATCTTCTCGTTTTATTGGTGGCATCGGTATCAACGTAGCTTACATGCTTTTAAAAGTAGAAGCCAAAAGGTGGTACATCACTGATGATTTAAATTCACTTCATTTTGGAAAGCTTACTATCAACGGATTTCGTTAAAATTTTGGATATGTGTTGCTAACACGTTAGGGAAATAAAGTTGATATGTAAAATGGGAATAAGTGGTTCCTGATTTCTTTTATGACTTCATGAACTTGGTGCTCCACAACTATCAAAAAAGGCACTGGTTAAAATGCTTCTATTTTCAATGTTGAGCTATATTTTGTATTTTTAACTTGCGACATTATTTCCCTGAAACTTAATTAAGCCACAGGTAACAGGTTACCACAACCATACTACAGCAATGTTGAAAAAAATTGTATTTCTTGTCACCTATACCACCATATTGGGTAGTTTTCCGTAAGCTTAACGTTTGTGATTTTGGTAACTATTTTATATTTATTTGTGAAATCCATCTCAACTAGGCATTCTAAATTGTACTCACCATTTACATCCCAAGGTATATTAGTATATCCACCTTGCACTTCTCGATATATATCCAGTTAAAGACAGAATATCAAAATTATTCCTCATGATATCACAAACTCTCACATATGTGTATTCAAAATTGATGCTTAAATTTGACCTGAACCAATTGACCTATAACCTGACATACGGTGACCTAATAGCCTTTTCTTCTCCTAACAACACATTATAATATTATTGACTAATGACTATACATCCATTGTGTAAGTGTTTATATATTTTGCATGCACCACTCGAGTATAACAAAGGATTTAATGTATTCTATTCATGTACCCTACTTGAACATGCTGAATAGAATAAATCATGGTTTGTTATGAAACACGCATCTGAGTAACTAGGATACAGTAAACAAAATATATATAGGGCTAAAATGACTTACTACAATTGTTTAAAAGCACTTTTTTTCTTCTTTTTTTCATATTTTTTTTATTTCACATGATCCGTGCATATATCGCCTAGCTATAAATGAAAAAATATTTATTTAGACCAATCAAACCAGTATATGGGTGTAGTACGCCCTTAACATGTTGAAAAGTGCAAAAAAAATTATATTTTGGAAAATGTGTTTATTTTTGACCAAAGAAAAATGTTTTTGAGAAGGGAGGGTAGAAAAAAGAGAAAGATTCCTCTATTCACAGGCTTTTAAATTTTTCAAATCAAAAATGTATGTCAAGTTAGGGAAAGAAATGTTTTGCAAACAGAGACTGGGTCATACACCAATGCACTATGTGTATAACTCTTTGTGTATCTACTGAGCTAACTTGACTGCTTGCCAAATTTGAGCTGCAATCAGGGAATTGCCACTACTGGAAGCGCAGACCCTATTCATACGGGCTATTCATATCACAACAAACCATACCAGTATCAGCACCCCGGGTTCTCGTACGGGTAACCAAGAGAATAAGGTTACAGCCCGCTAGTCCGAAGGCCCGCCAGTCCGAAGGTTCGCTAGTCCGAAGGTTCGCTAGTCCGAAGGTTCGCTAGTCCGAAGGTCCGCTAGTCCGAAGGCTCTTTATTCCGAATTCTAAATAAGGTCCGCTAGTCCGAATTTTTAACAAGGTTCGCTAGTCCGAATTTAAAATCATGTCCGCTAATTCGAATTTGATTTAGGGTTCGCTAGTCCGAATTATAAATAAGGTTCGCTAGTCCGAATTTTAAATAAGGTCCGCTTGTCCAAATTTAAGAAAGAAAGAAAGAAAGAAAGAAAGAAAGAAAAAAGAAAGAAATAAAGAAAGAAAGAAAGAAAGAAAGAATGAATGAATTAAAGGAAGAAGGATTTATAGAGAAAGTAATCAATGAAGAAATAAAATAAATAGAAAAGTTTGTATTTTACACATTCATAATAGGCCTAGCTCTCGTTGTTGTTTTGAATTATTTCCATTACCATTGAGGCGATGGTGTATATTTGGTTACAGCCCGCTAGTCCGAAGGCCCGCCAGTCCGAAGGTTCGCTAGTCCGAAGGTTCGCTAGTCCGAAGGTCCGCTAGTCCGAAGGTTCTCTATTCCGAATTCTAAATAAGGTCCGCTAGTCCGAATTTTAAATAAGGCTCGCTCGTCCGAATTATATTATAAGGTTCGCTAGTCCGAATTTAAAATCATGTCCGCTATTCCGAATTTGATTTAGGGTTCGCTAGTCCGAATTATAAATAAGGTTCGCTAGTCCGAATTTTAAATAAGGTCCGCTAGTCCGAATTTAAGAAAGAAAGAAAGAAAGAAACAAACAAACGAAGGAAAGAAGGAAGGAAGAAAGAAAGAAAGAAAGAAAGAAAGAAAGAAAGAAGGAAAGAAAGAAAGAAATAATTAAAGGAAGAAGGATTTATAGAGAAAGTAATCAATGAAGAAATAAAATAAATAGAAAAGTTTGTATTTTAGACATTCATAATAGGCCTAGCTCTCGTTGTTGTTTTGAATTATTTCCATTACCATTGAGGCGATGGTGTATATTTGATTGCAATTTCATTCATTCTGCAAAACCTACATCAGTAATTTTTAAAAGGAATAAATATTCAAATACTTTAGAAAAACAGCATCTATACCATGTATACTTTTTGTGTCTTTAGAACCTAAATATACAGTTTTCATCGATTTGGAAACTTATTGGGTTACTTGCATTGTTTCCTTTCTGAAAATGTATACTTTTATGTACTTGCCATCATTACTTTTAAAGAAACAATGCAAAACATGAACAATGTTGTGAACCTGTGTGCACCTACTCAGGTAACACGCTATATTTGATCAAACACCTCCAATACATTTTGAGACCGGTGTATGGTGGCGCTGATCAGGTTCTTTAAAGAAAATTCGGACTAGCGGACCTTATTTAGAATTAGGACTAGCGGGCCTTATTTATCATTCGGACTAGCGAACCTTATATAAAATTCGGACTAGCGGACCTTATTTAAAATTCGGACTAGAGCACCTTTTTTTTTATTCGAATTAGCGAACCTGATTAACAATTCGGACTAGCGAACCTTTTAATAAATTCGGACTAGCGAACCTTCGGACTAGCGAACCTTCGGACTAGTGAACCTTTTTTTCGGACTAGCGAACCTTTTTGCAAATTCGGACTAGCGACCGTCACGTCCTCCATTGAAATACGTGTTCGGATTAGCGAACCTTCGGACTAGCGAACTTTCGGACTAGCGGTCCTTCGGACTAGCGGGTACTCGCCGTATATTTGATTGCAATTTCATTCATTCTGCAAAACCTACATCAGTTATTTTTAAAAGGAATAAATATTCAAATACTTTAGAAAAATGGCAACATCTATACCATGTATATTTTTTGTGTCTTTAGAACATAAATATACAGTTTTCATCGATTTATATAGAAACTTATTGGGTTACTTGCATTGTTTCCTTTCTGAAAATGTATACTTTATGTACTTGCCATCATTACTTTTAAAGAAACAATGCAAAACATGAACAATGTTGTGAACCTGTATGCACCTATCAGGTAACACGCTATATTTGATCAAACACCTCCAATACATTTTGAGACCGGTGTATGGTGGCGCTGATCAGGTTCTTTAAAGAAAATTCGGACTAGCGGACCTTTTTTAGAATTCGGACTAGCGGGCCTTATTTATCATTCGGACTAGCGAACCTTATATAAAATTCGGACTAGCGGACCTTATTTAAAATTCGGACTAGAGCACCTTTTTTGATTCGGATTAGCGAACCTGATTAACAATTCGGACTAGCGAACCTTTTAATAAATTCGGACTAGCGAACCTTCGGACTAGCGAACCTTCGGACTAGCGAACCTTTTTTTCGGACTAGCGAACCTTTCTGCCAATTCGGATTAGCGACCGTCACGTCCTCCATTGAAATACGTGTTCGGACTAGCGAACCTTCGGACTAGCGAATCTTCGGACTAGCGGACCTTCGGACTAGCGGGTACTCGCCGAGAATAATAGCAGTTGAGTTCCGGTCCTTGCCCAAAAGAATTGCAATTCAGCTCAATTTGTCTACGAGAAAAAACAGGGAGCACGGTGGCCGAGCGCGGGTTCGAGCCCTGGCGACGCCATCGTGTTGAGCCCATGAGTAAGGCACTTTATCTCGATTACTCCTCTCCACCCAAGTGTGAAATGGGGAGCTGTTATGAATACTGTCCATTGAGCGCCGCCCAAAGGTATGAGCACTGTATAAAATACCAACATTTATTTAACATTTTTATAATACCGGGGGCTCGAACTCGCGCCCGGGAAAGCGTCTTACCGATTGAGCATGGCTGCTTGAATAAGTAAAAAAATTACTTCCGAATCAATAAAAATGACCCTTTATCAAATCAAGATATTTAAAATAACATGCCTACTCACCAATTGTTGTAATAACGGTTCCAGAAAAGAAATAGGCACTATGATATTCCCAGTTAGACGGACTTGTCACATTATAGGACGGGTCTACGCCGTTGTCGATAGCTTTGGTTACAGTGGCTATCAACTCCAAATCTGCGCTTGTCAAACACGTAAAATTTGTCAAAATTTCTTCCTTTAGATTCCTGGTATCTTCCCTTACGTTGTCCTCATTTGTTGTTTCCAAAGAATGAAAAGCGAGCATGCCGATGATTAGATAAATATGAAAGACGACGAAGAGAATAAGGATTGTTTTCCAGCCCGCCATGTTGCTATGTAGGAGCTTCCCGGAACTATCATACCATTATACCAATGCAGTTTGTAATATAATGTACTCTCACTTTTCAGTATAGTAGTACGGTACTTTAATTTTCCGGGTTTTATGTTTGGACAACTGGAAGCGTGTGCAAAGTTCAAAAGGTTAGTCGTGCAACTGGTATTAACAGAAATTTCAGCAAGTGAAATTATATATCACGGCATTATATAATGCAGAGGAAGATATACTTGGGCTAAAATACCCTTTAAAGGGTCACAATGTGACAAACTGAAATAATAACGAGATCATACTAGTAATGAGATATCGTTTATAGACATAATAGTGTTACTATTCCACATAAACAATGAACATTTTAATATTCGCTTTAAGGGTTCCAAAATGAGCGTTTATTGCGTTTCGACAGTATTTTTTTGTGGGATATGAGAGCACCTCAGACCTATCGAATTGCATTCTGAATACAAAGCATGTATTTCTGATATCAAATAATTTTCATTTTTTGAAAATCACAATATAATACAAATTTTATGACAAATTATAAAAATTTGACAAATTATAAATTTTTTTGATATATAACAGTCCTTGAAGTAAATTATATAAATCTAATGACATATTCTTAAAGTGTATGTAGCAGGAAGGAAAAGCCGACGGTCAATTGAAAATTTTGACCTTTCATATTGAAGATATGGATTTTTTTCCCAAAAAGACCTAATTTTTTTTGGTGTTTTGGGTAAAAATCTTCAATACGAAATGTCAAAATTTTCAATTGATCGTCGGCTTTTCATCCCACCTACATACACTTTAAGTATAAATCATCAGATTTATAAAGTTTACTTCAAGTACTGTTAAATATCAAAAATATCAATTTTAATGATTTGCCATAAAATGTGTATTAAATTGCGAATTTCAAAAATCAAAATTATTTGATATCAGAATGACATTCTTCGTATTCAGAATGCAATTCGATATGTCTGATGTGCTCTAATGTCCCACAATAAATACTGTCCAAACGTTCATACCCCAGCCCTTAAGTTTTCCATTTCATATCTTTACAAATATTTCGAAATTTCATAAAGCGATCAGTTTCAATTGGAGTTCCATCCTATACTTAATTAATTCTAACAAAAGATGGCCTTGGTAACCATGCTAACAACAAAACCAAGTTTTCTGACAAAAACCTTTTCAGATTCCTATTCTACTGTAATGAAAGTGTATGCGTATTATCTTCAATGGATATTCTTCGTATACGAGGGTCATTCAATAAGTTCTACCTCATCTCCTATAAACTTAGCAACCCAATGCATTTTAACTTTAAAAAAATTTAAAACCAGCATCCAGATGGTCTTTCAGAGCATGAGAATCTGTTTGTATAAAATGACTTTTAAGTTCTGTCTCAGAGCTGAAAATTAAAGACACCCAACCACTTTTTGTCACTTGCTATTTGCAATCAGTTTTCTTGGTGTTCAGTTACCGGTCACAGCAGGTCTAAAATGCTTCCAGTTATCCCTTCAAGTTTTCTGCATTTCATTACAATTCTTCTCTGCTCTTATCGTTTCTTTGCGAAAAAACAACATATTTTGTTGGAGTGAAGCAGCTGTTTCTATCACTTTACACAATTTTCGATATTATTTTATCATCATCATCATCATCGTCATTGTCATCGTCAGCGTCATCTTCGTTGTCTTCATTATCGTCGTTTTCACAGTGATCATCATCATTGTCATTGTCATCGTCGTCATCATCTTCGTGATTCGTCATCATCATAATCGCGTGGCATTCGTCGTCGCCATATAGCTGTCAGCGTACTTCGGTTATATTTATAAATGCCCTTTTATAAATACGCGCGCTGCCATAACAGCTTATAGACAGTAAGTCTCGAAGTGACCTTCTACATAGCGAGTGGTCTTCCTATACATTTCAATGCAAAGGCAGAACAACATGAGACTGCTGTGCAGCACAATTTTCTATTTTGTTCAACTTTGTGATTATATTATAAACGTTTCCGTCGTTGAATTTTTTTCCCGTCGTCTTTCAAAATGTTGTTTTTGATAACATATTACAAATTCGGAATTGCAACATGTGTAATAATTTTGCAATTAAATTAATACTTAAATTTGATGATATTTATCTACAGAGTTCCTATCCTTTTCAGTATACTGGCTGTGGTCATGATTTGGCGTCTGCATTCTTTACATAAAGTATGGGTTTCTCATCCAGTACAGTCTCATCATATCCTGTTAACACTTCGTTCTGGACAGTTACGTTGGAGTGCCCATTAACCTTTGTCTCATCCTCGCCTTTCGGTTGCGTCTTTTCAACTTGTGACGTCAGGGCGTCTGATATGTCTTGAATTATCATCGCAAGATATACTAGCCCAAGGATAATCCAATAGTAAGTCATAATCTTGTAAATAGCTGGATATACTATGTCTGGGTTTTGACCTGAAGTAAAAAGACAAGAGATAAAAACTTAATGTCAAGAAAATAGGGTATAATGAGGCTTTGGTTTTATTTGCCGCTTCACTTTTTGTTTATAGCAAAAAAAATGAAGTAAAATCAAGTCATGTACTGAATTCATAGTTTTAACAACTAAAAGCCGTTGGTGACGTATTGTCCATCGTGTCAACTGGTTCAAGGTTTGTTTTGTACTCAGGCTGTGACCATGGTGACCAAGTGTGACAGTAATTGCCAATGGTGGCAAAAATGGTGCATTATACATCTCAATCAATAATGATATAATATTGATGTGGGATAGGTATAGACGAATCCAACGAGCCAAGTCATGGTCAGGATTTGGTCGGACATCTTTGGGTAGCCGCTAGCACCAACCTGGTGTTTTGAGCGTCCAATTATGCAAATAAAAGCCGCCTAACACCTAGAGAAGATGCAAGGACGAGGAGGGTTAATAGAATAATATATATAGTACAGATAATTCCGCAGGTAATCCCATCGCATCTATTCATACATAGTCCTGTTGTTCGCAAGTACATCAATGCATAGATACCGCGTGTAGTTAATCCGATTATAATGTATTAAAGTGTAAAACGGGTGATGAAATGCAGTTTAAAATTTCCGCCAAGGCCGAATCATTTCACATTTTGGGTGCATTGTAGCCGACGGCTACCCAACTAAAGGCTGCTAGTCAGGTGTAGGAATGCGTGAATTTAGATTCGTCTATATTCTCAGCTCTGGTATATACAGTGCACTGTGTCAACACCAGGTAAATTATTATTTTGTACAGGCATGAAACTAACCAATAGAAATACGCCCTGCAGCGAATCACGTGGAATTGTAATCACACCGTCAATTGCCAATTAGTATAAGCCCTACTCCGTCGCTGAGCAACGAGCGATTAGTATTTGAACAATAAGGTAGCTCGCTTTTGACAACGCAACAAAAGGAGATCCATCTCATTGGCCGACCACTCGATATCACTCGGCGATGTAGTATAGACTTGTCGTTCCAATTGGCACTAACATAGTCAAATCCTATTAATAAATGGGACAATAACCTTGCCTTGTGATTTTTGTTCCCCGGGGTTGTTACTTTGTATTATTTTATTGATCGATACATTCAGCTACATTGCATCATACTAAAGCTTACATATTCTTTTAACACATATATTCAAGTGCAAGCCTAACAAAAGCTTTTTATAGAGATCAAAAATAACAGGATATATTTATGGTTTTCTACCCATATCCAAATATTAACATTCGGTCGTTTCAAATATTGCGATTTAGTATTGGATTTGGTCACGTGGTTTCCTATCATCCTGCCTAGGCTCTTGACTGACGTCATTATCGATATCTTTGTTTGAATTGCGTCATGTGTTGACGTAATGAAAAAAAAACGTGTTTTTAGTAGTAAGTGTTAGATTTCGTTCGATATTAGCTGACGGCATGTAGTAGGTTCTATGCACCTTTCTCAATGCGGGTATGATGAAATGATATTGGCAATAGGAAAGACAACTCTATACTACCTCGCCGAGTGATATCGATTGGTCGGCCAATGAGATAAAACTCCTTTTGTTGCGTTGTAAAAAAACGAGCTACCCTATTGGTCAAATACCAATCGCTCATCGCTCAGCGACGGAGTAGGGCCTATAAATTCAGCTTATTTTATTAATTGGCAATTGACGGTGTGATTATAATTCCACGTGATTCGCTGCAGGGCGTATTTCTATTGGTTAGTTTCACGCCTGTACAAAATTATTATTTACCTGGTGTCGACACAGTGTAACGATCACTGCGTGGAGTGCGTACTAATTTAAACTTACCTGGAACGAAGTCTCCAAATCCAATAGTGGTTAACGTTATAAAGCAGTAATACCAGGCTTCGTGGTACGTCCATCCTTCTACAGCTTGGAAAATTAATGCAGGAATTACGATAAATAGTGCCATTCCTGTACAAAACAGTGTCAAAATACTGACTGCCTTACGTTGCCATATCTTCTCAAATTGTTTGTAAATTTTGGCCATGACTTTGTTTTTCAATTTGTTGAGTTGTTCACCAAGTGCTGAGAGTAGGATTCCACATATGGGGATACCGATGAGGGCGTATACGATGCAGAAAGAACGACCATATTTTGTGTTCGGTGATATGTGACCATATCCTGGAATAAGAAACATGTTAAATGGAAATTTCTGGTTACTTACTGTACGGACAATGACCAAAAGAACATTATTCTTGATTGTGCCATAATGTATTTCAATACTTTAACAAATTCAGCTGCAATACTAAGGCTTCATGAGTACGTCCATCCTTCTAAAGCTTGAAAAATTACTGCAGGAATTATGATCAACAGTGCCATTCCTAATTTGCATAACAATGTCAAAATATTGCAAGATCGGAGTTGTCTCTTTGGAACATACAATCAGGGCCATCGATAGGTCATTTTCTCAGGGGGTGTATAGTATAGTAATGTAGGCCTACTACCCGCTAAAAAGTGGTTCTTTTAATTTTGGAAAATAAACTGAACAACTTGTTCCGGGCTTTAAGTACTGATCAGACTATAGTTTATCTATGGTTGGTTTATTCATTAAGGTTCAGTGGAGCTCTAGATTTGTATAGTCTCTGGTCACACTATTGAACGGAATACATGTATAGAAACAGCTATAGTTTATATAAATTATTTTGAAAACTCGGAAGGGAAGTACCACCTTAAGGCATATATCCCTTAACGTGATTTTATAAGACTTTTATAGATACTAATAATGAGAGGGGAAAACAGACCCTATATAAAATCGACGGAGTTTTATTTTATGATTATCATTTGTGATGTGTGATAAAACATTAGTATTAAGTTAAGGGGGTACTACACCCTGTCCAATTTTGTGCCTAATTTTGCATTTTTCTCGAAAATTATAGTGCATTGGTGGCAAGTAAGATATGTATATTATAGGGGCAAGGACTACAACTACTGCACTGGATATTTTATTTCAGCACAGACAACAGTTGTGGAGTTACAGTCAAAAATGAGGGAAAACCAATATTTGAACAATTAATCTATAACATCTTGCCTTGAGGTGCTGAATTTTCAGTGCAGTAGTTGTAGTACTTGCCCCTATAATACTGATATATAGGCCTATCTTATTTTTCACCTATGCGCTATAATTTTTTGAGAAAAATGCAAAACATAGGCACAAAATTGGCCAGGGGTGTAGTACCCCTTTAATGAATCTGAAATGAGTACCGAAAATGAACTCACCTATTGTCGTAATAACTGTCCCGGAGAAAAAATAGGCACTCTCGTATCCCCAATTAGACGGACTACTCACATTATTGGACGGGTCTATTCCATTACTAAGTGCATTCGAAATAGAAGAAATAAGTGTCTCCAGATCCTCACTTGTCAAGCAAGTAAAATTAGCTAGAATTTGCTCCTTCAAATTTTTAGTGTCTTTTCGTACTTCACCTTCATTGTCGTTCTCCAGATAGTGAAATCCAATCATGCCGATGGTCAGGTATATTTGAAATATTATAAAGAGAGACAAGATCATTTGCCAGCTCGCCATTTTTTTACTCCTGCTGTTAGTTCTTTATTCAATAGTAATTATATCATCCAAAAGATTACATGATATTTACGAGAGATCTTTGCCCCAATGTATTGACTTGTCTTGCTTAATGTAGCGCCACGACTTATTGAAAAAATTGGCTGAAATCATCACTGAAATATCGTTCCAATTGAATCAAAATGATGGTGGTCTCTTCCCATAGTGTAAGACAATAACGAAACAGACACTGTGGGTCCGACTGTTTGCATTAATCGTCAATGTTGATATAAGCACAAATTGCACAATCTTATGTAATGATGATCAAGTGTATAAGACAAATATAACAATGATATTCCACACGTACGTGAACAAGTCAGTCTATCTAAAACCAATCTAAAACCAATAATTGCAAATACCAATACATATTTCACTGATAAGTAATCTCACTCCGTGATCATGAAACGACTATAAGGCCTGCTTCATACTTTATTCGATGTTCAAGTTCGATGCAACATCTTAGTCAGGGAGCCAGCATCACTGACCAAGACCGTAACCCAAACCAACTGTTTCAGGTTCCAATCTGGTTCCTTCAAGATGATCCCAAATTAAAAGTGCGCTAAGCGCATAGGGTCAATCTAACTTCAACACATGGGCAAACTTCAAACTTGCTCAAATGTTTGAAAGTATTCCTCTGTGATCTAAAGGATCATCAGAACAGCTGCGACATACCGTTCTCGAGTTACTAAGCAAAAAGGTGCTTAATTTTTTTTCCACACAGGGGTTAGAAACTAAAATTACTCCGATTTCAACGAAAATGGCCTCCGGGAAATGGCCTCAAATTGTTCGGCATGTAAAAACAATCAAGTAGGGCCTAATGTTTCGTTACCTATAGGAAACACCGCAAAATACGTCTATGGTTAAATAGGCCTATAGGCTTCATTATGTGGGTTGACCTCACATGATCGGATTTAGTCAGTAACGATTACGAAGTATCTTCTTCCCTATTGGACTTATCCCCGGGACTTTATCTTACATTGCGAACAATTTGAATAAGTTTGACATTTGACCCTTGTGTTGACCTTTGATTGACATCTATGAACTTAAGGCCACTGTTAATGGGAGCATCTTGAAATTTGGTTTTGGTTAGTTGTGGGGGATGCGAAGCCGAAGGCAGTGGTGTTGGCTCCCCGTCTATTTCGTTATTTAATTAATTCACATTCTATTTCCAGTCATATTATTTTTTGTAATAATTTCTAATAAATGTTTGATGACGCAAAATCAATATTCCACCAGACATTCGACATCAAATATAATTGATTTTCCGTCAACAAACAGCCGTTATAAAATTAAATATAAATTGAAATAGATTGAATAACGGATACTTATTGAACAATTATTTTACCGATAAGGCCAAAAAAATGTTTGTTTCCTGTAGCAGGTCAAAAAAGTCAAATGCGAAATGCGGTATTTTATTTTATTTTTATAATCCATGTCTTCAAATGAAAAAAAAAAAAACCTTTTTTGCTGAAAATGGGAATAGAAATTTACAGTGGGTCTCTCCGACACACAAAAAAATCATATTTCTTCATGTTCAAGAATATTTATGATCCCCTTTCAACCTGCAGATTAAAAAAGTATTAAAAAAATGTGTGATGTTTACTCCAGTGTTTTATATTATTTTTTGCGATTTTTTTTTCCCGGTTTTTTTTCAAAAGTGAAAAAAATCTTAAAAAACACGCAAAAAGCCGTCAAAAACGAAATGCGCGCTACAGGAAACAAACTTGTTTTTTTTTTTTTTTTGGCCTAAGAGATACACCAATAGTCATTGAACCATAAAATAGGCCACAAGGCGGCAAGGATGCACACTTTCCCGTGACTAACATCGAAAATATGATAACACTTCGAAGCTGTAGTGCACCCACGTTATTAATTACATATGTATCTGTTGTATGACAATCTATTATTAGTATTATATTATTAATATACACCTGGAGCATGCCAATCCAGTCAACATGTCGATTTCTTTACCAAACGAAGATTGCATGGTTGTACCACCCCTCTAAGAGTTTTTATCCGTGTACGCCCAAACGACCTAAGCTAATCTTAGATACCTTTGCGCTCATTTTGGTGATATATTTTCATCCCAGCACCTTACCCGGGGTAGGACCGGTCATCAAAATGACCATAGAGAGGGGTTGGTGAGGCCCCAATGATTTTCATTTCGCTCTTGTTAAATTATTTCATGAGCTACTGACTTTTTAAGCTTTTTTACTTGTTAGTTTAAGTGAAAATATTAGTTTCCTTTTATATTTGGAGAAAATTCGATGAAAATAGCATTTTTGTAGAATTTGTAGCCGAAAATCAATTTTGCCTATACTTTTGTACATTGCCAGAATTTTCCAAAATTGCACGGGCGCACTCACATTATGACGTCATAGCGACATTATCATTATGTGGGGAATGTTTGTATTTATTTTGGTATCACTGGATAGAGGAGACCCATAGCTATACGTACATTAGTACCAAATATAATGGTATATGACGTTTATAATTCAAATTAAGGGGGGTCGCAACAACTCCCTCTTCGTAGTTCGTGTTACAAAATATAGCTCAGTAGCTCTACATTTCTAGGGTTAAAGAATAGTTTATACATCAAATTTGATGTATATATATTGCTATATATTACTTAGCTCAATTATATGGTTGCTTTTGGCAGAATTGTTGCATCTCCTTGTCGTAATGCTTCCTTTTACTTCATATCTCATTCCGTTTATATCTACATTTCTAACATATTTTAACAGACGTATATAAGTTCAGCTTCTTCCCGCGCACCACACTGGACTGGAATTCATTACCCTCATCATTACTCGATTGTAACAAACTGGAATCGTTTACATCTGGTCTTAAAATCAAAAGTATTGATTAAGGGATCCAAAATGAGCGTTTATTGCGTTTCGACAGTATTTTTTGTGGGACATGAGAGCACCTCAGACCTATCGCATTGCATTCTGAATACGAAGCATGTCTTTCTGATATCAAATAATTTTCATTTTTTTAAATCACAATATAATACAAATTTTATGACAAATTATAAAAATTGATATTTTTCAAATTTTTGATATATAACAGTCCTCGAAGTATATATACATCTAATGATATATTCTTAAAGTGTATGTAGCAGGGAGGAAAAGCCGACGGTCAATTGAAAATTTTGACCTTTCATATTGAAGATATGGATTTTTTCCCAAAAGACCTTTTTTTTGTGTGGTGTTTTGGGAAAAAATCCATATCTTCAATACGAAAGGTCAAAATTTTCAATTGATCGTCGGCTTTTCATCCCACCTACATACACTTTAAGTATAAATCATCAGATTTATAAAGTTTACTTCAAGTACTGTTAAATATCAAAAATATCAATTTTTAATGATTTGCCATAAAATGTGTATTTAATTGCAATTTCAAAAATCAAAATTATTTGATATCAGAATGACATTCTTCATATTCAGAATGCAATTCGATATGTCTGATGTGCTCTAATGTCCCAAAATAAATACTGTCCAAACGTTCATACCCCAGCCCTTAAGTAGTGCGGTTCTTTTTGTAAGTTTAAGTAGCTTTAAGGGGGTACTACACCCATTTATTTTTTTTTGCATTTTTTTGCATTTTGTGAAGAAATTACAAAAAAAAATTGGACAAAGTGGTATGCAAAATGAAGGGGCAAATCTTCTCGTTTTATTGGTGGCATCGGGATCAATTTAGCTTACATGCTTTTGAAGATAGAAGCCAAAAGGAGGTACATCACTGATGATTTAAATTCACTTCATTTTGGAAAGCTTACTATCAACGGATTTCGTAAAATTTTGGATATGTGTTGCTAACACATTAGGGAAATAATATTGATATGTAAAATGGGAATAAGTGGTCCCTGATTTCTTTTATGAATTTATGAACTTGGTGCTCCACAACTATCAAAAAACGAACCGGTTAAAATGCTTCTATTTTCAATGTCGAGCTATATTTTGTATTTTGAACTTGCGACACTATGTCACTGAAACTTAATTAAGCCATAGGTAACAGGTTACCACAACCACACTACAGCAATCTTGGAAAAGATTGTATTTTTTGTCACCTATACCACCATATTAGGTAGTTTTCCGTAAGCTTCATTTTTGTGATTTTGGTAACTATTTTATATTTATTTGCCCAATCCAACTCAACTAGGCAATCTAAATTGTAGTCACCATTTACATCCCAAGGTATTTTAGTATATCCACCTCACACATTTCCATTATATATCCAGTAACAGACAAAATATCAAAATTGATGCCTCATTATGACATGTATGATATCCACAGACTATCACATGTATTCAAAATGGATGCCTGAATTTGACCTGAACCAATTGACCTATAACATGACCTTTGATGACCTTATAGCCTTTTTTAATCTCTTTTCCTAACAACAACATATTATAGAAGATACATACATAGTGTAGTATTGAATTGTCTATGTGGAAGAGATTAGGGGGGATTTAATTTATTCAGTGTTATAATCAGTGAGTACATTTCTATAGATAGTATAACAAAGGATTTAATGTATTCTATTCATGTATTCTACTTGGACATGTTCAATAGAATAAATTATGGTTTGTTATGAAACACACATCTCAGTTACCAGGATACAGTAAACAAAAAAAATATATAGGGCTAAAATGATTTTCTAAAATGGTTTAAAACCACTTTGTATGTAGAGATATTTTATAAGTTCAGGACATGAGATGATGAACATATTTATATACTTCATAAATTTGCAACAAAAAAAAGAAGATGGGTACTGATGAAAATCAGGGTATTAAATCGCCTTAAGTGTAATTTTATTATTTGTCAGTTTTTGATCCGTGTCTGATGACCGGTGTCAGTATTGTTTTCTCAGTCAGATATTGCCTTTTGGCAACTTTACTGAGTATCCTGGTAGATGTAGAACAGGTCGACTTGTATACACAGCTTTATAATGTAAATAATATAAAACGATCCGCCGATTCCCAAGTAGTGTCATTTATAGTTTTCTCCCGGTTTTTTTCGCCATCTTTTCGCGTCTGGCCCCAAGGGGCCAGATGCATTTAGTGTCGGGATTAAATCCCCAAGGAGTTCCAGTGACACATTCTAGAAGTTATCTGTTATAACTCAGCTGAAGATGTGATCATTGATACTAAGACAGAGACTGAGGCAGAGATGGGATTTGACCGACCAGCCTTTTATGACTCTTTAGGGTAAGGCGGCTTATGGTGTCATAAATTTAGTAGGAAGAATTGTGGCCATAATAGGTTCATAGGTCAACGCTAGAAAGTACAATATAATAAATGAGAAGATTATATGAACATAGTCGTGTGTTGCCATAATATTAATGTATTACAATATATTGCTGTAATTTTTGTAATAATGTTCCTCCAAACTTAATGATATCCCGGGAATGATATGAAATAGTATAATTTGAAACTATTTTTGTTCTCTAATTATATTACAAAAATTAATTAATTAAAAAATTAATTAAATAATTAATTAATTAATTAATAATTAATAAATTAATTAATTCCATCCGAGGTCAAAGGTTATCAATCATAAGTCATCCGGGGTCAAAGGTCATATGGAGGTCAACGGGGTGAAACAGAATTTACAGTACCACTATCATGCCGCAACTAGGATTATACCATTTTGTGCCAGGGTTGCATTATAATATTAACCTTTTAAAGAAGAAAGAGTAGTCAGTTAAATAAATAATTAATTAATCAATGTCATCAACAGAGGTCATTCGGGGTCAGGTTATATGGGGTCAACGAGATGAAACAGTGTCGCTATCATGAGTACATATCACTTGAGTACATATGTCCAATACCATCAACAATAAAAAGTAATAATTCTCAAAAATTATTTAAATACCACCAACTATATTCATTTTTATATTTATGTCGATTAATAAAAAGTCATGAGAATATACTAGTACTTGGATCCTGATTCGTCAAGTCTGTTTCCATGACCACAACGCATCCAATCTTTTCTCTGGACCAGACGCATCCCTTTTTAAAGGGATTTTTATTATTTGATGGAGTGGTCTTTTCCTGTAATAGACCTTTGACCCTTGATACTGGAATGGTCAGCCAGGACTTCGGGGCTCTTCTAAACATTTATACTGCGCAACTGTTGTGCGATCCCGGGGGGTCACTCCCATTGTGGCCTGCACACCATCCGCGATAATCAACCTTTGAAAAGCACCCTAAACAAGCATTTAACCCTTTGCTAAAACGATACCCTAAACAGGTAACACGTGCCTGTTTTCACACCCTAAACAGGGATTTTACTCCTTGCATCAACTTGAATTTCATACCCTAAATTTCATTTCCGCGTAACAGCAATATTGCAATTTTGCTACCCTTTTCCCCAATTGTTCATGTTTTTGACACCCTAAACACGATACGCGCGTATCGTGCCTACCCACAAAAACTACCCTTTTACGCGTTTTCATTATCGCGGATGGTGTACAGGCCACAATGGGAGTGACCCCCCGGTGTGCGATACCCATCTGTTTCGGTAGAATTTCAGCACCTCTGATATCCCGGGCTCAAATTATAACCCCTGACTGACATTTGACCTGAAATGTATAAAGACTCATCTTGTTGCTCCCTTAAGGGCTGGGGTACGTTTGGACAGTATTTATTTTGGGACATCAGAGCACATCAGACATATCGAATTGCATTCTGAATACGAAGAATGTCATTCTGATATCAAATAATTTTGATTTTTGAAATTCGCAATTTAATACACATTTTATGGCAAATCATTAAAATTGATATTTTTGATATTTAACAGTACTTGAAGTAAACTTTATAAATCTGATGATTTATACTTAAAGTGTATATAGGTGGGATGAAAAGCCGACGATCAATTGAAAATTTTGACCTTTCGTATTGAAGATATGGATTTTTTTCCCCAGAACACCAACAAAAATTAGGTCTTTTGGGGAAAAAATCCATATCTTCAATATGAAAGGTCAAAATTTTCAATTGACCGTCGGCTTTTCCTCCCTGCTACATACACTTTAAGAATATATCATTAGATTTATATAATTTACTTCGAGGACTGTTATATATCAAAATTTGAAAAATATCAAATTTTTATAATTTGTCATAAAATTTGTATTATATAGTGATTTTCAAAAATGAAAATTATTTGATATCAGAAAGACATGCTTCGTATTCAGAATGCAATTCGATAGGTCCGAGGTGCTCTCATGTCCCACAAAAATACTGTCGAAACGCAATAAACGCTCATTTTAGATCCCTTAAGGGTCAATAAATAAATAAATAAATAAATAAATAAATAAATAAATAAATAAATAAATAAATAAATAAATAAATAAATAAATAAATAAATAAAGTAAATCACAAAACTTTATGACATTTGTAACATTTTAAATGTCTAAAATTTTAAATTAAATTGTTGTCTCAAAAACGGCCATCGTGACTGCCTGTATCTTCACATTACATTACCAACCATGATTACTGGAATTGTGGTGCGCTAACTATGCCTAGTAAAAGGAAATCTTGTCTCATTTATCTGTGTAATGTAGGTGTTCAATAACACAAATGGGTTCTGGGCGGATGTGTATCATGAAAGTCGACCAAGGGCAATGGTCAGGCCCGTGCGCAGGATTTTTTTTTGGGGGTGCTGATTTTGAAAAAGTGGACTTTTTTCCAAAGGGGGGGCGATTTTGTAAAAAGTGGACTTTTCCCCCAAAATTTGGACCTTTTTTGACCAAAAAACCGTAAAAAACCTGATTTTTTTGCTCGCTACGCTCGCAAATTCTTAAATTTTTGGACTTTTTGTATACTTTTGCAAATTTGGGGAGGTGCGGTCGCACCCCCCCCCCCTGCGTACGGGCCTGGCAATGGTCATTATAGTATAACGGGATGCTTAATTTCTTTCTGCAACCATAATGGGCCTCAATACCCTAATACCTTTAGGGTTAGGGTTATCATGGTTATAGGGATAGCGTTTGCGGCCCAGAATATAAATACACATACGGCATCGATAAGGGAAAACCCGAGGGAAACATAACGCGTTCTTTATATCTATATATTTATATTTATCTATATATAAGCACAACCGAAGACAACAGGCTCAGTTATAATCAGGCAAAGTCTGAATTAGCAGGAGCCTATAATCAGGCAATAGAGGATGATCTATTGGAGACTGATTAATGACATAACAGGAAGAAAATCGTCAATGAGAGGCCAGCTGAAAGGAGATAGGCCTACTCAGATGGAAAGGGTTAACAACTGGTATCATCATTTCAAAGATCTGCTAGGAAGTTCCCCAGATATAGAGGGGGAAGATGATATAATAGAGCCCATCACAGATGATTTCACGATTGAGGTTGGTCCTTTTAGCCATGAAGAATATACAAAGGCGAAGACAGCAATAGCAGAAGGAAAGAGTAGTGGAGAAGACGGCATCCCACCAAAGTCTTAAAGAGATGTGACCTGGATGACCTGGTGCTAGGATTTTGCAATGATGCATTGCTGAAAGAAGGAATGTCTGATCAATGGTCTATTCTAAATATAATCCAAATACCGAAGTCAGGAAACCTAAGTCAAGGAGGTAACTACCGTGGCATCAGCCTATCCTCAATAGTAGCCAAACCTTCAATAGGAAGATACTCAACAGGATAAGACCCGAAGTTGATAGACTTTTGAGAAATAACCAGAATGGTTTCAGAGTGGGAAGAACAACTGTCAGCCACATACTGGCTCTAGTAGAAGGATAATGGAAGGAGCAAAGGCCAAAAATCTACCAGCTATAATAACATTCATTGACTTCAGCAAAGCCTTCGATACTATTCACCGAGGCAAGATGCTACATATCGTCATAGCCTATGGGATACCAAAACAGATTGTGAATGCTATTGGAAGGACATAAAAGAAAACCAGAGCCAAAGTGAGCTCCCCTGATGGAGAAACTGAGCTGTTTGACATCCTAGCCGGAGTTCTACAGGGCGATACCCTTGCCCCCTATCTGTTTGTGATAGTGCTCGACTATGCTTTGAGAATGGCTATAGATAGACTATGCTATAGTCGAATATTGATAAAAATATATGTTATTATTAATAATGATGAACGCATTCCGTTGAACTCAAAATTATACTGATGTTTATTTGAATTAAAGTGTTCAATAGTAAAATGGTCATAAAGAGTTTATATAATTAGATGATTAGTGACAATAAAAGTTATATTGAATGCAACTTGCATAATTTTAATTGCTCACTTAATATTGAACAATTCTGATTTTGGAATCTACCAGTTTATTGATCGCAAAAGCCCGAGTAAAAAATCCGACTATGTATTTTGACTTTTAAGCAGAACTTTACCCCGGGACTTTGGTCTCTAAAACACACTGGCAATCATACTTGTTTATTATTATTTTTTTTTTTATTCAAGGTTTATTAGAAGAAATGCACTTCGCAGCCAAAGGCTGAATTACCTATACGTTGCACATATAAAAATACATAAGCTAAATAATAAATGGCATATAAATATAAATTGACAAATTTAAACAAAGACACTTAAAATGCAAATAACCTTCCTTGCTCGCTCATACAAACTGCCACTCACATTTACACAACTGCAACACACATTCACACCCACCCCACCCACTTACACCCATCACACTCACCAAATATCACCAATAAATAATTGACCTACAACTACCAAAATTAGTACTACAACAAACAATATATGCAAAGAGATTGACTTTCCTCACCTCACAACCACACACCAAACACGTCACACACACACACCCCCACACCCCCAATCAATCCAAATTACCGCAAGTACCAAGCATGGTAGTAAGACGCCCTAAATGTACGTCCATACACACCACTGAGAGTTTAACTTTCGCGCCAGATCAAACGTGCCGCAAATTCCATAGATTGCTGTGTACGATGTAGTTAATGGTAATAGCACGTGCACGAAGGATTTAAACCATAGCGAGATCTGGGCGACCAATCAAAGGCCAGATCCATTTAAAGATGCATTACATCATGGCCAATTTTAGTTAGGCCACAAATTGGCCGAACTCTCCATAGAGTTCCGTGTTAAATTTAACCGCAAGTCAAAGTAAGTAGTCCACTTGGGAAGCTAACAAACAGAGGGAGTGCGGTGACTGAAAATATCAGATGTGAAAATCTATCAATTGCACACAAATTAATACAAATCAGCGTTTTATGCTTAAATGTAATAGCCAGAGTAAAATGGGCAAGTGGACTACGGAGAAGTCTAGGCTATAGATGGCAAGGAAGAAGCACTTGAATTTCACCTTGTAAGGAGAAAGAGCAGACGAGTTGGGCCAGAAGTGGACTTCGCGGATGACATCGCCCTCCTGTCAGAAGAAATTGAACAAGCTCAGGAACTGCTGCAAAGGGTCGAAACATCAGTCGGGAGAGTCGGCTTCAAGATGAATGCCACCAAGACAAAGTTCATGTCTTTTAACCAAGATCAGCAGGTTAACATCAGCACAAATAATGACACAAAGCTAGATGAAGTGAAAGACTTCAAATATCTCGGAGCGTGGATGACTAGCACAGAGCATGATGTCAAAACACGTAAGGCAGCTGCTTGGGGAGCATGTAACAGCCTAAGCAAGATCTGGAAGTCTGCTCTACCAAAGAAATTCAAACAGCGGGTCTCGAGTACAACAATGGAGTCCATGCTAACATATGGATGTGAAGCCTGGCCCGTAACTCCCAAACTATCTAAAGAGAATGCTTAGGACAGTGTACAACATCCATTGGAAGCAGCACATAAGCAACAAAGAGCTGTATGAAGACCTTCCAAGACTCTCAGAAAAGATCAGAGAAAGGAGAACACGCTTTGCTGGGCAGGCTGCTTCAGGAGCAAGTGTGAACCTGTCGCCAACCTGATAAAACTGGCCACCCAAACATGTAACAAGAAACCCTGGTAGACCCCTCCTTACATAATTATGTCAGATGTAGATGTACTCAAGCAAGACACAGGACTGGAAGCATCATCAGCGATGCAGGACAGGAGGATATGGAAAGCTGTCGTGGTTCGGGAAAACCACCCGAAAAAAGCAACCAAGGGTCCATTAAAACATAAATCACAAAACTTTATGACATTTTTAAATGTCCGACAATTAAGATTAAATTGTACCATTAAAATTGTTATCTCAAAAACAGCCAAGTGACTGCCCGTATCTTCACATTACCATGATTACCAACCATGTTTGGAGCCATGCGCTAACTAGAAGGCTATAGTAAGTTAGTAAGAGCAAATCTCGTGTCATTATCTGTGTAATGTGGATGTTCATTTACCCAAATGGGTTCTGGGCGGATGTGTATCATGAAAGTCGACCAATGGTAATGGTCATTATAGTATAACGGGATGCTTAATTTCTTTCTGCAACCATAATGGGCCGTAATACCCTAACCTTTAGGGTTAGGGTTTAGGGTTATAGGGTTAGCGCATATTGCGGCCCATTATGGCTGCAGAAAATAAATACGCGTACGGGATCGATAAGGGGAAAACCCGGGGGGGGGGGGAACACTTTTCATAAATTCTACGCGCTCTTTATATCTATATCTTTATATCTACGGCCAGATATACCTATAACATAATGGTCTAATCTATTTAAAATCTACACTGATACCTGTCGAAGATTTAACAGTCTTCCATAGAGGTTATTTTTGTTTCAAATGTAATTGGCTAGGGCTAATTAATCTGAAACCCATGCTCTCCCTGTATGGCTTTTCCGATATTTTCCACAACTGGAGGAGTGAGTTTTTCAAATTGAAAGTTACCCCAATTGTCGGCGATTCTATTTTGAAACCCATGATACTCCCTCTGTGGAAGACTAGCTAAATCTTTCACAGGATTTCAAATGAAATAGCCCAATATCGATGCGCGTCCTAAATTATTCTCAAGATTGAATTTGATGGCATGTAAAACCACACTTAAAACGGAGTCATTTTTAAGAAAAGTTGAACAATGATGGCGCTATTTATCTTAAATCTTGTTTGCATCTTTACAAGGGGTAAACACTTGCATAATAGTATTAGAACATCAGCAAAAGGACAAATAAATGACAAGGGAATTTTTAAAAAACGTTTTATCATGAAATGTAAGGTATAACTCATTTAATTTGGCTTAATTTAAATTTAAAATATATGTAAATAGCGCCCTCAATTTGCCCACAAATATACAGTTTATAGAATAAAAATTAGCACAAAAAAACAGAAAAAGATTAATAATTTGATATAGTAATGAAAATTTATGTTGAAAATTGCTATAAAATATGATATGTATATACAGATAATCAGTGTGATAGCTGTTGGTATTATTCAGGTCTAGAATTAAACATTATAATGTTTTGTTAGAAAAATAAATAAATGATCACATCAAACAACCGTGTTATGAGTACAATGGTAATTTCATTGAAATATGAACATTTCCATTCAACGAGGAACAGTCCATATTTCACCTCATGAAAATATTCTTTCCATTGAACGAATAAAAACATTCAATATTTGTTTTATACTCATATAAAATTCTTTATCTTCCACTTAATTTTATAAATCACCAAGAAAACTAAATAAATTACAAAATTATTACAAACTGTATTTATTTTAGAAGCGACACCATCACCTATAATTGGTGATTCGAGTTGGTCACCGTTCGCGATATACACCCGCGTCTGTCAGCGTTGCCATGGTAGCTGCCGCCGTTCAATGTAAAAATGGACTATTGCACTGGCGCGGAGTGCAATAGTCTCGGTCCCAGCCGGTTTGTGCTCCTTCGTCACTAAACAAACCCCAGCCGGTTTGTGCTCCTTCGTCACTAAACAAACCGTCTGGCGACAACCTCATAGTACGTCTTTTCTGATTGGCCAATCATCATCAGAAGAAAATCTTCTGGTTGAGAATTGCTGTCAATCAGTGCCGGGCTTCAAAGCATGCAACGGTTGAGTGACAGCTATGCGGTTACATAAATCCACACAACGTACGAGAGTACGCGCGGGAATACGCGCTGTGAGTCGCTGACATGAAAGGCGATATCAGACGATTGGCGCCTCAGTGGCCAATGAGCTAGCGTATATTTTGCGTTTGCGGTATCTACAAACAGTGAGGGGCCTACGCTGTTTAGTGTCACTTACACAAGTCACGTCCTATAGCCAATTGAAAACAGTTTTATTTGGAAATAATTGGAAATGCATTAACCAATCAGCGGATCGTTATTTCGGGGTTGTCGCCAGACGGTTTGTTTAGTGACGGAGGAACACAAACCGGCTGGGACCTAGACAAGGAGTGCAATAGTCTGTTTCTATAAACAGTCCAAGAGAACGCCAAATATGGATCAGGAGTATTACATAATAATACCCTGCTATGACAATAGCTGCACTAGGTTAATCGTATAATCTCCTTATGTGGTTAGCATGGCTGAGCCAGGAAATCCACAAGGTCAGCCAATGTATGTACATGTATTCGGTACATGTGCCATATCTTTTACAATGGGTGATAAATTTCTGGTTTGTTTTATTTCAAAACGCAACATTCGATATTCTAAAGCTTGGTCCAAATCCAAGAGAAGAACCAACTCTAGTAATTTATGTGGTTTCAAATTATATCAGACGTTGCCTTTTGATAGAAATGGTGTTTGTTGATGTGCACAGTTTCCCATTAGATCATAACATGCTGTTGTACATCCAAGGTCAAAGGTCTTTTAATCCATATTTGGCGTTGTTCTGGGACTGATAAATAGCAAAAACATTCAATAGTAATTGACCAATCAAATGATAACAATCTTTGAATGAGTTATATAAAACTGGATAGTGTATCTGATTCAGATTATGGTTGTGGGGGCTCGTCCAGGGAAATTATGGTACTCATCATGGTATACGAAATACCCTCCCCATCGACATAGTGAACATTAGCGATTGACATACAATGACAAATCATTCTTGATACTTAGAGCAATTGTCATAATTCTATGTCATCTCAATTATTGACCTTTTTTTGAAGACGCCAAGGATAATGGTTCTTATCATACGTACATCAGATCAAACATCAACCACCCAAATCGTGCTCTTACCATTTCTGACATCAATGCGAAAAGCGATGTTGAAGCTTGGCTTAATAAAATATTACAAAAACGTAAGACTGGATGATTACGAGTACAATCAAAAGAATGAATAACATCTTTTCTTATTCTGCTTCATTTATTTCATATAAAACCGAGGTCAGACCCGAGGATCAGACCCACATCATACAATATAAATGTGATATAAAATGGTCTCTTCACAACAATAAAAATAGGAATGTAAATATTTTCACGAAAACAACTTAATGTGATCCTTTTATGGCTACTTTTATTAAATTTTGATATCTTTCGATCGAAGCAAATGGAATTTTTGTTTTTTCAAACAAGCCTAATTACTTTTTGTTATTCACGACCATCTATCTAGTACAAAATAGAACGGGTTTTGCTTAAAACTACTTCCACTTATTGATGAATCATTATATCAACAAAATAATATATAAATATGAATATATACATAGAAGCTGCTTGAAGAGATGACTGCAAGTCTATGTTACATACTGCAAGGACATAATAGTTGAATTCGAGGTAATTTATTGTTTTGAAAATGCAACCAACACTACGATCATGATTCTTGAAATTAGTAACAAACAAGTTAGATCAACTTGATTCAGTGTTTTTAATATTTTACAACGCATAAGCAATAGTCACTGATAGTTGCTTTCCATGCAAGGTAAATGGAAAAATTACAAAACCATTACTCTACAGATTCCATTGTTGATTCTTTTGTTGATTTTCCAATAATTTCATTTGCTGCATATCTGTCAAAAAAAGTTGAAAATCACGCTAAAACAAAGGTTGTGGATTGATACCCTCTGCTCTTTAAGACTCTTCCTTCTGTGAGATATTTCTATGGGAGTAATGATTTACTTTGCATTAGTTACAGAGAACACCAGCGAATGATCAGAATGACTTTTGAACTTGCTAACAATTTCGTCAAAACCACGCTAAGATCAGCTATTGGGTCATCACAACAACACATGCCGCTTTGATAGTGGTTTATTGGTTTATTGACTAAACTGTTACAAAAAGCATGAAAAGCTTTTATCTTGGTTTTGACGAATTAAACTCTTTATTGTCTTCAATTACCAAACCTAATTAACCTGTTTCAAAATTGATCTTTATTTATGTCAAAAGGAAAGATTGTCGAGTGTTTGTTATGGAGCTTTTTGACAGCCTTCCAAGTTTTTTTCTTCAATCGTTTGAATTCGTAATTTCTATTAAAACCTCAATTAGGGAAATAGCTATAATTGTTCTCGGAATTATTCTAAGCTCTCGGTACCGTAACAGATATATTTCAGATAGTATTGTGATAGTGCGACATTAAGGGCTGGGGTATGAACGTTTGGACAGTATTTATTGTGGGACATTAGAGCAAAACAGACATATCGAATTGCATAATACGAAGAATGTCATTCTGATATCAAATAATTTTGATTTTTGAAATTCGCAATTTAATACACATTTTATGGCAAATCATTAAAATTGATATTTTTGATATTTAACAGTACTTGAAGTAAACTTTATAAATCTGATGATTTATACTTAAAGTGTATGTAGGTGGGATGAAAAGCCGACGATCAATTGAAAATTTTGACCTTTCGTATTGAAGATATGGATTTTTTTTCCCAAAACACCAAAAAAAATTAGGTCTTTTTGGGAAAAAAATCCATATCTTCAATATGAAAGGTCAACATTTTCAATTGACCGTCGGCTTTTCTTCCCTGCTACATACACTTTAAGAATATGTCATTAGATTTAAATAATTTACTTCGAGGACTGTTATATATCAAAAATTTGAAAAATATCAAATTTTTATAATTTGTCATAAAATTTGTATTATATTGTGATTTTCAAAAGTGTAAATTATTTGATATCAGAAAGTCATGCTTCGTATTCAGAATGCAATTCGATAGGTCTGAGGTGCTCTCATGTCCCACAAAAATACTGTCGAAACGCAATAAACGCTCATTTTAGATCCCTTAATGTACATCTACAATTGTGCTTAAACTTCATTGGCTATTGGACTAAGCATACCAATATCCTCGCCTTTCGTTACTTTCTGATGTAACACTCTCCTGTAAATACACACGGCAACGGCCCTCATCATGGCATGGCAAAATGTTATCACTATCACTGAAACTATACAATGCCAAGCAAATACCATGGAGTAAAAATTTGCCATCCCTTGGTTATCACCATCCCTGGTGACGCCTGGAGTTGAATAATTATTGTTGTTGACATCAAATGTGTACTGGACAACAACGAAGTCGGAAGTTTCTGACGCCACTGGCTGTTTTGGTGCAGTCTCGGGTTGGTATAAGGTAAATGCCATTTGAAATAACCAGGTGCCCTGTAGAGAAAAGTACAGAAAAGTGGGCGTTAAGAAAGATTTCTATCTATCTTATAATGGAAGAACACCTGACTTGAAACCCGAAGGTCCACAAAGTAACGGTCATTAACGGACTTCTTTCATCATCGGTTTAAACTTTATTGAAATTTTATACTGATCATGAGATCGTATTTACATTAAAATAATTTGGACACTTTAAAGGTGGTACTACATCCCTGATAAATTTTGTGACTAATGTTGCATTTTTCTCAAAAAATAACTACACACTGGTAACAAAAGTTATGTATATTATAGGGCCAAGGAATCCAATTACTTCGGTGAAATGAGGTACATTCTAGCGGTACCTCTTTACTTATCATAAATAACGTACCGCTTGTCTTGAGTCACTGAAATTCCAGTGTAGTGACTGGATTCCTTGCCGCTATAATATACATAACTTTTGTTACCAGTGTGTTATTATTTTTTGAGAAAAATGCAAAAATAGTCACAAATTTATCACGGAGTGTAGTGCCACCTTAAATTATCATCCACGAAGAACATTTGCTCTGTTCTTTATATTGATAATGTTCTTACCTGTAGAAAGGTCGAAAAACATCTCAATCGAACTAAAAGAGGATCATCCCACCATCCTTCCATCATACCAGTTAGTACAACAGGAACCACAGTCAATACATGTAAAAGATGCAATCTATAATCCAAATAAGTTCGATCATCTTCAGAATCTACCAACTGGAATATTAACAGCAATGCTTCAATTGCAAAGGCGAAGCATCTGTACAGTGGAACATAATACCAAACTCCTTGGATTGATTTAGTTGCGAGTGCTTTACAGATTCCATAGATCAAGAAGGCGACATAGATAGTGCAATGCAACCATTCCGATTGGTTCACTAGTTCTGAATCTTCATTAAACATTTTCCATTTCCAATTTGGATACACCTGCTCGGTGCAAAATGCACATAATGTAAAAAGTATAATCACAACACCTTCCACGGGAAGTTTATTAAAGGTCCTGACAAGTCTTGGCGGTGTCCAGACTATTCCACGATTGTCATAGAATTGTCTTGCGGTGTTGAAAGAATTCTGTAAAATCCAGAAGACACCGAGTAGACAAAATACCACGCCAGCGGAGATGCAACTCTGAAATGGTTCCATGGCGATTCAATGTCCGTGACTACTTCAACCACAACTACTTAGTCCACTATTAATGAACGTATAAAGTCTTAGATTATCTATTTAAACTTCACATTATGACCATCATAATTGTATGAAAACACGTTTGACGAATACAAACATACATTGTAATGTCTCACCGGTTCTTGAATAGTCTTGATATTTTATCATTAAAACAATTCAAAGTTCTATTCAACTTTGTACATGGTGAGACCGCACGTATTGTGAACTATTTACGTAGTAGTTGTTACACTGCTTTTGCTATGTAGTTGTTGTTCAATCTGACTATTGGCCCGTGCAATAGCATTTATTGTCAAAAGAATGAAGGTCAAAAAGTAAAATAGAAAGGTCTCGTTATTCAAAACGCTACAAAATAGTGGTTATGGCCCAGTGGCAATGACATTTGAATTGAGTTTTAGCATACCTGATGTGTATACAGGCGTGAAATTAAGGTGACGCTGACTCAACACCAACCTCCATTCTTCAGTGTCACCTTAAGGTTAGCCACTATTGTCTATTTTAAACTGTTGCGATTCGGTCAAATATCACAGATATACTTTTGTAGGTCCTGTGGTTCTTGAGTTATGTTGTAAAGAGGGCTGAAACAATAACACTTTTGTAAAACGTATAACTCATTAACGTACAACAATAAATCAAGCAAGTTTTCAAAGTAGGCCTATATGATTTATAGAAAGAACTTTTGAAAAACATCAAAGTGTTATTTTTCAATAATTTATTGATTTAGATAATGAAAATCTGACTCAGCTCAGCGTCAACCTCCATTCTTCAACATTGTCCCCTTAAAGGGAGTCTCCGGCAGTCATAACATTATGCCTTAGGTTATTTATTATCATCGGACAAATAGTTGTCAAGCATGAATCACATGGTTTTATTTAAAACAAACTCATATTGATCACAAAAACGAATAAAAACAGCCGGCTCTCAACACGCGATATTCAAAATTCCCGCGCCCGGGAATTTTGAATATCGCCTGTTGAGAGATGGATGTTTTTATTCGTTTTTATGGTCACTATAATTTTGTTTTAAATAAAACCACATGATTCGTACTTGATAATTATTTTTCTCTCATATAAGGCGTAATGTTGTGATTGCCGGAGACTCCCTTTAGTATGAACGTTAACGGCTAATCGGGCTTAATTTATAACTTAGAACAAACTAAAGATAACGATAA
The DNA here is from genome assembly GCF_039555335.1 of Amphiura filiformis. Taxonomy (NCBI): domain Eukaryota; kingdom Metazoa; phylum Echinodermata; class Ophiuroidea; order Amphilepidida; family Amphiuridae; genus Amphiura; species Amphiura filiformis. The sequence goes on from NC_092628.1 coordinate 20,836,311, forward strand.
ATCTTCACTCCATCTATTTGTAGAGTTTCATAATAATAATAAAAAGATTGAAATTGAAATTTAATAATAATAAGAACATTGTTGAAATTAAAATTTAATAATATAATAATACATTTATTATACTTCTTGAGCGCATCATGCAGTGACGCCCCTATTGAACTAGGGACAAATGATGAAAGAACTATAGAAACGTACCATCATGGTTCCATATTTAATAACTTGAATCGTAAAACCTTGAGCTGTATTATTATTAGGCGATATAATAATAGCCTTCACGTTGAGGGTAATGCATCCGCCCTGGGGGCACTCAACTTTGGAGGTGACGCGTATGTAGGGCTGTTAAGACCCCTTTTTCAGCATCGCTGTCACCCAAAGACCCCACATTTTTTTACGAACACATGCTCGCTCCGCGCTCTGTCATCCGAAGACCCCCTATTTTTCCATTTGATCTGTCACCCAAAGACCCTTACAAGTTCAATTTGACAGCAACTTTCATTTATCACTGATTTTGTTACTTATTTTGAAAAAATAAAGAATTTTGAAGCTATTTAGAACTAGAAATGCGATTTTCGAGGTTTTTGTGGCACTGTTTTGGTTCTCACCCACTATTCCATTAAAAAAAAAAAAAGGTCATACTCACCCAATGACCCCATATTTGTTACATTTGCTCTCACCGAATGCCAAAAATCATGCTCTCACCCAATGACCCCATATTTTTTACATGTTGCTCTCACCGAATGCCCCTTAGTGCGAAAGCGCCAGCCCTACACCTATATCCATTTCAAATTGAAGTGCCCCCCCCCCCCCCGGGGCATCCGCAGCCTCACGCCATTTTGTAAATAATAATGGTATGACTATGAGGATGACACAAGTGTATGCCTTCCTGACTCGGCGACAAGATACTTGTTTTCTATGACACAAGAACGATGCTATCATGGCTATGGTGCTTTTTTTCCAACCCAGGGTGTCCTCAATGGGTTTTTATTACTATACAATAGTGTGGGTCAAATTTGACCAAATGTTTTATTTTCTTTCGGCCATAGTCCAGTTGTGTTCCAAGTTCCCTAAAATGAAAATGTATGACCTTTTAAAGTATGCAGGGAGAGCGTGGCGCAATGGTTAATAGGGTACTTGCCTTTAGTGCATGAGGTCCCGGGTTCAATTCCCGGCGGTGGCGATTTGCTGGGATATTGACTTGGAAAAAAAAGTCTGAAATTAATTGGCAACTTCTGTAGATTAAATTCAGACTTCCGTTCTCCCCATGGTTCATTTAGAATTGGGTACATGAATCGTGAAAGTACTCCGTCCTTCGGAGGGGACGTTAAGCCGTTGGTACCGTGTGCAGAGAGCCATACCTGTACATGTATTTCGCAGCCAGTTTTGAAAAGAGTAGGGTGTTAATCCCTGACCGTTCCCGTCCCGGTGTTCAAATGGACCCCAATGGAAATAAGCTTCAATAGAGGCTTTCTTGGGTTATCCAGAGTTGTCAGAACCCGAACAAATCAAATCAAAACAATTATCGAAAGGTGTCTTCAGACTCCATCGTCGGCTTTGTTTCCCCCAGACCCCATGTGTGAAATACAAGAAATTAAAAATCGCAATTCTATCTTGGCAACGGGGAAAATGTGTTCTGATGTACCGAAAAGGAATACCAAACACATTTAAATGAGACTTTAAAGGGTTCTTGATACCTTACTGCAGCTCAATATAAAACTAAAATCCATCTCTGGGGTCAATTTCTTTATAAAGTTCATAATGGTGCACCCTGACTGAATCGGTTACAAAGACTTGTAGCACCCTCTAAACCTTATTCAAAAGTGATTACATTTGGCGTGGGGTATTTTTTCCACTAAAATGATCAAAAATCAAAACTTCACTTATTTTTTCAGAATTAGCCTCATGAACACTACTGCAACCTGTTTGGCAATTTTAAACAATAGAGACCTTGCGGAATGAAGTTACTTTAACTTTAACTTTAACGTCTAGAGGATTATAGAGGATTATGTATTCAAAACCACTATGCCATTAAAGCCGCTTGAAGTTAAAGTTAACGCGAGAATCTATAGTGTGCCGTAAATTATGATGAAATACGTCATACTTTAGAACAATAGTTTGCCTATTTCCTCACAGACTACATAATTACCACTTATGTATTATCTAGTTAAAAGACCAATTATTGGAAATTTAATTTGGTTTGGGTAAAAAACATGCTACATGTTGCTGAAAATTACTGATTGAATTAAATCAAAATAAATTTTGTTCCAACCGTCACACTTGATATATAATTTTGTGTGTGCTCATGACGTACACCAAATCAGCTTGCGGAACCAAGTTTTTGGCTTGACTTCAACGCCAAGGGGATTAAGTTCCCGTAAAATGGTCTGGTTTTACTTGAGCCAGCAGTGTACGATACTTCTGGAAGAGTAAAGCAGGTGCATAACATTTATATAACATGTCATAGGTTGTGCCTGGTAAGAGAGAGAGAGAGAGGGGGGTAGGGAGGAGGAGAGGGAGGGCATTGGAAGTGGACAGGGAGGTGCTTTGCTGGTAGCCAAGGGGGGGGGGGGGCTCCCCGTGGGACATCTTCTCTTCCTTCTTGACCCTTCCCTTTTGGATGCTGGCCGCCGTGATATTTTACGCTTTTAGGCCTTTTTCTGCCATTAGCCCATTTTTGTAAAAACGTTTCCCTTTGAGAATCGGCCCACGCCCTCATAACAGAAAAACCCTGACAAAATCACTGGGGAGGGGGAAACAGGTGTGCGAGTGGGTAATTATAGGAGGGTCAAGTTTGAGAGAGCGAGTACAGATAGAGGGGAGAAGGAGGGGAAAATAAGGAGAATGTAGGGAAGGGGAAGCAGGAGGGGAAGGGGGAGAGAGATTCAGAAGGAGGGGAAAGAAATAAAGAATATGTATTTCATTAGGCTTTGCGAAGTAAATTGGAATATGGAATTGACAAAGCTGACGAGCCTTTATTAAATAATATTATATATATATAGGCCTATAACTATCGTAAGAATATTAATTGAAACGTATAGGGCCTAGCTAGTTTCAAAATAATATGATAAGGAGATTAACGCTGGGTCCCGACATAATCCATGTTGAGTGGTATCGCGAGTTCATTCATGTTTACTCAAACGAAGCTCTTAAGGTAGAGTCTTTTGTGTTGAAGTGGGACTAATCAAGGAGTTTATATAGGAAGGAGAAGAAATAGATTATGTAACGCTTATTGTTCCTTTGTGCCAATTGGAGTTCCCGACACGCTATTCATCGAGAGGTACCTTTTGTTCGAGATAAAGGGCTTCCGCCATTAAATCGGTAACTGACCTGACCAGCGTATTAACGCTATAATAGGCAGGCTACTGTCTATAAGTGATGAAACGAAAGTCACGTAAAAGCGCCTATACGTATGAGAGGTACCTTTTGTACTAGTCCCATCCCAAGGGTGTGCGTGAGTTGTCGCATGCACACAAAACAGAGGTTCACCTACAATAAAAACCTATTGCAGCGCCCAAATTGGTTTGGGCGCTCATTTGATTATACTCAGTGAACACGCTTTGCTCTACCATTTCGCTACGGGCAGTTCAGCAGCATAGGCAAAGTGTGCGCTCTGTATGGCGGATATAAGAATCTACACAAGTAAGTTGTCTACATTGTTTGCCAATAGGTCTACATATAAGGATTTGAAGTAATTATGATATCACTCCTACTGTAGTATTTTTCAAGACATTAGCCGCGGTCCACTTCGTGTTTTATTATGTATAGGCCTAACATAGTATTTTACATGAGCATCGCGTATATAGGAGTCTACCCTGGACCTCAAATGTGATACATTTGCTGAAGCATATAGCCATACTATTTCTGAATGAATCAATAAAGCAAAGCAAATCATACTTGTAGGCCTATAATACTATATTAAATATAATTGCGGATCAACCGATGCAGCTCGATACGCCCAATGTATTAATAAAAGCACCTGTCAATAAAGTCGCCCAATTGAACAGCTGTAGGTGTTGATCGCACGACTTCATGAATATTGATTGGCAACATTTTCCAATATGTCAGCGCTCAAATCGGAAACAATAGAACAATAGACCCTTCAGTGCGTTGGGACTAATAACCATTTGACTAAACAAAAGAGAGACATTTGGATGTAGTTGGTAACAAGCTCTTACACATGCCCTTCTTTTGAACGCACATTGATACACATGTCCCGAGTTTAAGCAACAAGACGCTGTTGGTACAGAAACCAATCTGACGTTCGCGTTGAAGTGAATTTGAGCAATAAATCCAATCAATATTTTTGAAGTTGCCGTTAAAGTTCCAGTAACTTCATTCCGCAAACTCTCTAATGAATATAGTTGGTGACTTTCACATAGAATTAAAAAAAACAATCCTTTGATATTGAAAGTATTTCTAGTTTACATTTCTATATGAGACCACATCAGTCTTGTTTTATAAGTTATGTAAGTAATTTGAATTGACTGACCTAGTTTTTAAACACTTTTACAATTTTCTTATGTTGGAAACTTTTGAAAACTGAGAAATTAAAAACGGGACATGATATAAATTATAATCATAATAATTCCTTACTGAGTTGTGGGCACCATGCAGCCAAATTTGTTTTAAATTTGATATATACTTAAAAGTAAAAGAGATTACTTTATGACACCAAGTTTATATCTCATTTTTGCATCGAATGTTCTTAATTTCTTTTTGCACGTAAACTTAATTCCGTTATCTACCATCCATCTTCGGTCTAGGCTAGAGGCGAATTACATCTGTATCGATCAAACATGTTAAAACTGTTTTTGAATTCAGACTAATTAAGTTTAAGTTTCACGTTCTATGACAAATGGAAGAGCTTTTATCCTGCTCTGTCAAATCCAACGTACCGTTGATACGTCACGTACTGCATCTCATTTGTGTTGTTTGAAGAAGAAAAAAAAACAATTGAATAAAATGTGCTTTTTAAGTGTTGAGTCCTGTATAATTTATGTTATTAAGGTTATTAATTATTTTAAACTGTTGTGATTTGGTAGTTCACAGCATTTAACGAATGGTAGTGAGCTTTGGCAAAAACTGCATTGCTCAATTCATAGCGAGCGTGTACAAGAATTAAAATATCACAGATATACTTATATAGGTGCTGCGGTTCTTGAGTTACGTTGTGAAGAGGGCTGAAACAACAACACTTTTGTAAAACGTACATAACTCATTAACAACAATAAATTAAGCAAGTTTGCAAAGCATACGATTTGTAGAATGAACTTTTGCAAAACATCAAGATGTTAATTTTCAATAATATATTGATTTAGATAATGAAAATCGATTTTTAGGTTGCTTCGACCAACAATACCTCGTCTACCCTTAATACTTTTAAAATACCATAAAGACAGACAACACCAAGGTCAGAATTATGTTACCCGTCTTCGGGTGTTTTGCTCTTTTCCTGAAGTGAAAGTGATGTTGACTTTGTGCGTGTTTAGTTATATACCAGAAAATGTTGCTTATGATGCTTATCAACTTTGAACAAGAACATCATACAGAATGTTATAATTTTAAGGTATACTCTACATTAAGGTGGTACTGTATCCCTGATAAATTTTGTGACTAATTTTGCATTTGTCTCTAAAACTGGATTCCTTGCCCCTATAATATACATAACTTTTGTTACCAGTGTGTTATTATTTTTGAGAAAAATTCAAAAATAGTCACAAATTTATCAAGGGATGTAGTGACCACTTGAAATGATTGCTGTTACAAGTAAAATTACGTAAGAAGCTTTAAGATTGATTTGAATGAAGTAAGTCACTTTGACGAAACTGTCAGCAAGAAAGTTAGAAACCAATAAATTTCTACGCTTGGTTTTGACAAATTAAAAACATTACTAAGATACTAAAAGATACTAATAATTTACTTTCCACAGAAATGTTAATTTTAGAAAATAACGAGAGCTAGGGTTAATATGTCAATAATTGAACAAAATACAAATATCTTTATCTTTCTTGTTTATTGTTAACTGCAATCGTTCTAAGCGTAAGAAATGGTACAATGTAGCGAGACTTTTAGGGCAACTGTACTTCGGTGATTTCTACGATATTTTGATAAGCAGGCGATCCGGAGCGTGGAAAGTCTTCATTACTTGCAACATTGCTTGCAACCTTACGTACTCTTTGTGTGTGTGTTATGAAGTGGCTGGGCTGCGTGGGTGTTGGAGATGGGTGTATGTTTTGTCCAGGTGGTGGCCGCATTGCATTTTCTAAATTCAGTAAATTTTCATCGTCAACCGTGTAATTGAATGGGATTTTTTTGAAATTTTAAAACGCTTGAAATATCACAAACAAATAGGCCTATGTTGATAAATAATATAAATACAAGCTAAAACCGTTAGGATAAGGATAATGAACTGAGTGCAATGCATTCGTCAAGATAATCGCACGCGCCGTGGAGTTATTGCATTTAGCTCGAGAGCCGATAGGCTCAAGAGCTAAATGCAATAACTCCATGGCAAGTGCAATTATCTTGACGAATGCATTTGCACGAGTACATTATCCGTCATACACTTTGAGTGTAGGCCTATTAAAACAATAGGCAATATTAATTGCTGCATTCATTATATTAGTTTTAATATTAGGAAAATATCTTACATTTTAAAAACACCGTCAGGACATTGACCAGCTACGTAGCATTTAACTGGTAAAGAAAATCAATCCCTGTATAAGTTTGCTATCAATGGTATCGATTGCGCCATACGTCATACTTTAGTAACTTATTCACGCACGGTTTGTAACCAATTGACTTTTATGTTGTGATCATTTAGAGCACTGAACCAGTTCGTTCACCTGGAAACGATCGATTTAGATGTCCGACTTGTACTACGGTGAATATCAACTGGACTTTATAGCTCTTTAATAATTTGAACTTTAAAATCTACTTATATTAAACACACGACATTGGGATTTAACAATTTGTTCAGTATTATCATAGGCCTTCAAACACATGTGTTTGAAGGCCTATGGTATTATAAAGCATGATCATGATATTATGCGCTAGTGTGTGTTTCCCGGGCCCGGCTATGTTATTTTAGATAATATATAGGCCTACATGTATTTCATTTGTAAAATGCTGAATATTTTGCAATGGTGTCATCTTGTATAATTATGATCCACCTGTTTTTGGCCCTTTTTAATTAATAGAAGCTCGATTATTCTCATTTGATGTTTGATTTATATGAGGTCATTAATCATAATTTATGACAATGATAAACCCTAACCCTAAACTCCGTAAACGAGGACTGGACTCAAGTCTAGCGAGTTGCACCCTATTCGGTAATTGTACCCTATTATAGAACACGTTTGTAACTATACCATTTTAACACCACAGAATGTATATTCGTACTTTTTTGATGGTATATATATCGAACAGACAATTATATAGTTATGTGACCTCTGTGTCGAAAGCGTCACCTAACTCTACTATATGGTTATGTGAAAGTAGTATTTCTAGTATTTGAGCGTGCACGTATTATCTAGAATCTATTGTTTAGCGTGCAGGTTTTAGATAATGCATTGTTTAGCGTGCAGGTTTTATATAATTTGGGCTGGGAAGGGTAGTTCGCGAAAATAATGCACGGGAGAAGAATACATAACGATGAATAGAAACGGGCACTAGAAGTGTATGGTTCGATAATGAACCCCACAAAACTCAGAGTATATTGGAAAATGCCATACGGCCGGGCGGTTTCACAAGTTGCCGGCTCGATCATGTCATCCGCCGCCTGGTTTTGTCGATATTTATGATATTTTGACAAGCAGGGATGCAGCTGGGTGTGGGATGAGTGCATGGGGGGTGTTTGTGTGGGGTCGCCTGGGTGGGGTGTGTGTGTATATTAACAATTCGTGAGTACACTTCAAGGGCAGTCAATAACATGGAGGGTGTGTGTTACGCAATTAACGAAAAAGACGTCCAAATAATTTGGTAATTCTAATATAGGCCTACAATATAAAGTTATTAAGACAATTTATTTGCCGAACGCTTACATTCGCTACCAAGCACTTTGAATGGAATTGCAAACAGATTTACTTTTTTAAAACAGTATGACTTACTACGTAGTTACCTACTAAATCTTTCAATCTCAGACCTACCTCCTAGGGCCTATATCACGAAATAAAAATATTCATATCCGTTTTCTGGCTCCTTAGCTTTTCTTCAATGTTTCTTTGCCATATACTACAAGAATTATTAATTCTAGTGATAAAAATATAAAGGGTATCGTGTATCTTAATGGTGCTCATTTTACATCAGTTTTTATTGTCGCTACAGTTTGTATGTTGCTTTTTTTAATCGTCGCGCTCCCACAACCGAAAGCCCTCTTCGATGATTCTCTATATCGGCTATTCGTCATATTATACAGAATCGGGTTGATGGTCGAATTCAACAGCATTGTTGTACGACCACCCCATCCAATAATCAAATACACAGTTGGGTTTTGAATGAGATTGGTTTGATCTGCCGTGAATAATTGATAGAAGAAGTCAACGTTATAGACTTCAAATGGAACTAAACATATGAAAAATATTACTGCGTTGATAATGAGCATTCTTGCGACTTGGTTTCGAGCTTTTTCAATTGAAGCGGCGGCTGCATCTTTGCTATCTCCCCTGCGACGTTTCGGTTGCTTAAAGTCTGTATGATACGAAGCATCATGTATCCGCCTAACACAAGAGCTACGATGAATTGAACAAAATCCATGAAAATAATGACGCGATTCATGATATAAGCAATGGGATACGCGTCACAAACTGGGATGACATCAACTTGGATGTTACCCGTATCGTCGAGCCATTCTGCACAGTATGTCGTGAGATTGGAGTTGAAAGCTCCAAATGATCCCATAGCTAAAGACATCAACCAAGTCAATACGGTCGTCTTAAGAGCTCTACCCTTGCCCCGAATCATGCGATGCTTTAAGGGGTGACATATCGCCATATATCGCTCAAACATTACGGTGGTGACGAAAAACACCGATGCGAAATACGATCCATACCCGAATACGGTCGTAATAATACAGCTAGCCGAGGCTCGAAATGAGTAATTAATCGTGAATCGCGGAGAGTTTATACCCGTGACGATAAACTGGACTCCTCCGGTAACTAAGAGAGCGACATCAGCAGCGGCTAGGTTACCAAGATAAAAGTTTGTCACAGTTTGCATTTCTTTGATTCGATAGATGACGAAGAAAAACGAGAAATTTACCAAAACACCGATGGTGGTAACAATAGGAAATATGGTTGAGAAAAAGAAAGCTTGTCCTGGCGAAGTTGCGTAGTACACGGAGATGTTTATTGGCAAGTACGCCTGGCACTGTGTCGAAATATCCACTGCATCCATAATGACTGTTTCAGACACCGTTCTACCTTTCGATCTGTCTCACGATGCCGGTTTTTGGTAAACGATTACTAACGTATGTTGACTAACTTTCTTGCGGATGATGATAATGACTGATACAATGTTTCACCCACCCAAAGCAGTGATATCTTTTCGTCTGATTTTGAGGAGACACGAAAACCTTTACCCGTACATTTAAGGTTAATCAGTTTTTGATAAAGATTCTGCCAAACAAATTTACTAGTTCATGTGGTTACTATCTTAGTTTCTATCTCAACGTTGAAGAAAATCTTTGCTTTGACAACAGCTGAACTGAATCAAATGTTATAATTTGCCGTCGTCACATGCGTTATACAATAACGCTCTGCATTCTAGTACCTTTCTCGCAAAAATAAAATCGTTACTTTACACCAGGCTGCCTGATTTTGCATTTATTAGAGCGTTCGCATACGATACATGTGTCAATCGCTGCCCGCGGGAATCAAAATGATTTTATTTTGGAGAACCAACAATCATAGAGCATGTCGATTGTCAGTGTCCAATTTTGAGTGTGTCACGTGAAGCATCATGACTGGTTATACTCTTAGTTATATGCCTTACATGGATTGCAGCCGACCAATCAGACCTTATTTCATGTCCATCCGATATTTTGAACCACTGAGATGACTCAGATGAGTAACAATCCAGATTCGCCAAAACGAATTCAATCAAGGACATTATTGTTTTATGGTTAGCATGGTTAGTATAAGACTTTTCTATATCTTATTACATAAGACTGCTCAGCCACCATTCCCACCCACATGCAAAGCTTGACAATCTTAAAATAATGTCTTTTTCATACGCAGCAGATTATTGTAGCTTTTGGAGATTTTAGGTTAGCACATTACATTTTTTAAACATTGTGATATTATCTAAATGCAAAATCATTACATAAAAGCAGTTTATTGTCACTGCACAGACGGTTTACCTTAGCGGTGCGCCCCACACGCCTCAATACACCTATACTACAACAAAACAACTCCTCACAAAAAACGGGTGGGCAGCGATAGTCCCGGTGGTCATAATTTTTGGCCCGTTTTACTGGAACAATTGCGCACTTCGCGCGAAAAAAAACTTTCCAGTTTATATGCCCAAAATCAAGGTAAATGTGTGTTAATACATGAACAAGTTGAAATATTACACTATTTTTGCCTAAAATAAAAGTGTTTATTTCAGGGCAATTCTGACACGTTTTGCCCGGTATATGGAGGTGGCTAGCTCGATAAAGCCGTCTGGGCCACCCCGTTCTTACGCAACAGCTTGTTCCGAGGTCTTCCCTGATGAGTGACTGTACAACTGGGGGAAAAGGGCGTTGCCAGAGCCGTTGTAAAGAAATACTAGTATTGATTTTTTTATCGTAAAATAAATATTAGACTGATTACCACATACTATACATTATTTGCGACTCGATCAGTCTTACCTGCGGGTGAATTGTTTCTAATTTCTTAGTAATTGTTGGGTTGACACTTGAAAAATACAGAACTATTTTAAACACAGATTTTTGATTCTCACTGCACAGATATATTATCTCACTGCACAAACGTGCCAGACACGTTAAAATAGTCCCAACATCTTACGGTCAACCGGCTTCAAAGACTTAACGCGGTGCTAGCAGCTGTTGTTGTATTGAATATGCATTTTCTTTATATAAGACAAAAGGTAATTTCTTGCGTACTGAATCTTTTTTTTTCTTTTAATACAAGCCCGGAATACAAGCCAAGTTTTGAATTTATGTTTCTTATTATTTTCCCTTCGTGTTCATGATAATCTCTACTAGTGCCGTTTTAAATTTTGGTCAGTTTCGTCATTTTAATATTTCTTTATAGCTTTGCATTCGGCCTATTTGCTTTTTTTTTTTGCTAAGCTCGCGATCAATTATAGCCGTTTTGCCCTGTGATTTTGCGTACTGAATCCTCATCTAGAAGGCAATGTTTGTTTGGAACATTATTATTTTGTTTGATTTTTGCTTTGCTTGCTATCTTCTGAAGATAGGCTTTGGGGCCTACAAAGAAAATAATTAATACCTCTATTTTTTTTATATTTAATGATTTTTTTAATGATTATTATTTTAAAGATAAACTGAAGATAGCAATTACGGCGGGTTTATATAAGACAAAAGGTAATTTCTGCCGTACTGAATTATCATCATGTTTTTTAAATATACAGCCATGTTTTGCATTTTTGTTTCTTGATTTTCTCTTCATGTTCAAGATAATCTCTGCTATATATGAGTGTCGTTTTAAATTTTGGTCAGCTTCGTCATTTTAACTTTAGCTAAGCAGTCGGCCTATTAGGCTACTTTCTTCTAAGCGCACGGTCAATTTTTATACCCGCATGCGAAGCATGGACGGGTATATTCTTATTCTGTGGTTTCTTCTCCTCCTCCTTCTTCTCCATCAAACACATCATTCTGTCAAGGCTAGCACTAAAACTACAAAGGCCCTTGGGCCCATATTTGGTACACTTATGGGCCCTACCCTGTAGAAGTGCCTTTTGCCCATCTTGGCCCCAGAGGTCAAGGTCACGGGCCCTGGGGCCCAAATGTGAAAATACAAAGCACGCCATTTCTCATCAAATGAAGGAGCCTCAGAGCCCAGAGTTGGTACACTGATAGCCATAGGGGTACTCTATATTTACAAATATACAAGAGCCCCATATGTTATATATTATGGGCCCCAGGGGCCCAAATGTCAAAATATGGTGCAACAGATTGACAAGCCTAGTTCTAAAAGTACAAGATCACTAGGGCTCATATGTGGCACATGTATGGGCCCTAAGTTGTAGATGTGCCTTTTGCCCATTGTGGCCCCAGATTTACAAGGCTAGGGGCCCCAGGGGCCCAAATGTTAAAACAAAGGGCCGGCCATTTCTAAGCAAATAAAGTAGCTACAGGGTTCAGATTTGGTACACAGATATGTCTTTAGTATTATATTGTCATATGTATATATAACTCCCATATGTCACATGATATGGGCCCCAGGGCCCCAAACGCTAAAATATAGGGCCGGCCGTTACTCAGTAATTAAAGCAGCTACAATGCCTAGCTTGAGTCTACTGATAGCACTTGAGAATCATATTTCAACATATGTACATGAGCTCCATAAGTCTTATATATTGGGGCCCCAGGGCCCCAAATGTTAAAACAAAGGGCCGACCGTTTCTCATCATATAAAGCAGCTATATGGCTCAGAATTTGTACACAGATTGCACCTGAGAATTACATTGTTATATGTACATATGAGCCCCATATATCACATAATATTGGCCCCAGCGCCCCAAACGCTAAAACATAGGGCCGGCCGTTACTAAGTAAATAAAGTAGCTACAGTGGCCAGCTTGAGTCTACTGTAACCAAATACTAACCATTTTTGCTACTTTTTTTTTCTTTTGTTTTTTTTATATGTGATTTGTTGTTAATTCCGTCTTGTTTCTGAATAAAAATCAATAAATATTGAAAGATAAAAAAAAAAAAGCTTGAGTCTACTGATAGCACTAGAGAATTATACTTCAACATAATTATGTACATAGGCCTCATATGTCAAATATTATGGGCCCCAGGGCCCCAAATTTTAAAACAAAGGGCAGGCCGTTTCTCATAAAAGAAAGTAGCTTCCGGGCTCAGAATTTGTACACAGATAGCACCTGAGAATTATATTGTTACTAACACCCACCCACTCCACACACGTAGGACTAAACAGACAGATCGTATTATATCATAATTGGAAATACCAGCGTGAAGCGTTAAGGCTGTTCCAGTTAAATTACATACCCATTGGCTGTTCCATTTAATTTACATACTCCCTCTGAAATGTCCCCAAAAGGCTGTTCCGTATAATTTACATACTCCCTCTGAAATGGCTGTTCCATTTAATTTACATACTCCCTCTGGAATAGTTTCCCTAATCATATTGCATAACCTCACTGTGAGTAAGAGATACTGACAACAGCAACCTATGGAGAGTAGAGTAAGAGAGACGACTCCCCTGGGAGGGGACTTTTTACAATTTCTTTATTTTAAGTGCTATGACAGTGCAAACTACATTCAATTAAAGCTTGTGACTTGGACTTTCACTCTTTACACATTTTCTGCCCAATTGGGCGACTTTTTACAATTTCTTTATTTTTCTTTATAAGTCCTCAGCAAATAAGGACTGTAAGTTTGGGTACACCGATAACATGCGGGTATAGCCGTATTTGTGTACAAATATATAGCCTTCTAGTTGCTGTTTGTGATTCTGCGTACTGAATCCTCAGGCTAGTTTTTTGCTTTGCTTGCTATCTTCTGAAGATAGCATTTAGGGCCTGCAAAGAAAATAATTAATACCTTTATTTTTTTTCTGTATGTTTAATGAATTTTGTAAAGATTATTACTTTAAATATCCACTGAAGATAGCAATTACGGTGGGTTCATATAAGACAAAAGGTAATTTCCGCCCGCCGTAATTGCTATCTTCAGTAGATAGTAAAAATAATAATCATAAAAAACATTAAACATAAAGAAAAAAAATATTATTTTATTTGTAGGCCCTAAATGCTATCTTCAGTAGATATCAAGCAAAGCAAAAAACAAATAATAATGTTGCAAAAAACATTGCCTAACACGCGTTGGGATTCAGTACGCAAAATCACGGGGCAAAACGGCAACCGCACGCTCAGAAAAAAATTGCCAATAGGCCGAATGCAAAGCTATAAAGAAATGTTAAAATGACGAAGCTGACCAAAATTTAAAACGGCACTTATATAGCAGAGATTATAATGAACATGAAAGAGAAAAATAAGAAACAAAAATGCAAAACATGGCTGGCATTTAAAAAAAAAATTATGATTATTCAATACGGCAGAAATTACCTTTTTTCTTATATAAACCCGCTGTAGGTTTATTGCCAATTGCTATCTTCAGTGGATATTTTGAAATAATAATCATTGAAAAATTCATTAAAAATAGAGAAAAAATAGAGGCATTATTTTCTTTGCAGGTCATATAAATGCTATCTGCAGAAGATATCAAGCAAAGCAAAACACATGCAAAATAGTAATGTTGCAAAAAGCATTGCCTAACACACGTTCTAGATGAGGATTCAGTGCGCAAAATCACGGGACAAAACGGCAAAATTGACCACGCGCTTAGAAAAAAAAAAAAAAAAGCAAATAGGTCGAATGCAAAGCTATAAAGAAATGTTAAAATGACGAAGCTGACCGAAATTTAAAACAGCACTTATAGAGCAGAGATTATCATGAACATGAAGAGAAAAAATGAGAAACAACTATGCAAAACATGGCTGGTATTTAAAAAAATGATGATGATTCAGTACGGCAGAAATTACCTTTTGTCTTTTATAAACCCGCCGTAATTGCTATGTTCAGAAGATATTTAAAATAATTTTAAAAAAAATAGCGGTATTAATTATTTTCTTTGTAGGCACTAAATGCTATCTACAGAAGACAGCAAGCAAACCAACAAACATGCAAAATAATAATGTTCCAAACAAACATTGCCTAACACGCGTTCTAGATGAGGATTCAGTACGCAACACGGGGCAAAATGGCAAAAATTGACCGCGCGCTTAGAAAAAATATAGCCAATAGGCCGAATGCAAAGCTATAAAGAAATGTTAAAATGACGAAGCTGATCAAAATTTAAAACGGCACTTATATAGCAGAGATTATCATGAACATGAAGAGATAAAATAAGAAACAAAAATTAAAAACATAGCTGGCATTAAAAAAAACAATGATTCAGTACGCAAGAAATTTATATAAACCGTGATTTTGCGTACTGAATCCTCATCTAGAACGTGTGTTAGACAATGTTTTTTGCAACATTATTATTTTGCATGTTTTTTGCTTTGCTTGACATCTACTGAAGATAGCATTTAAGGCCTAAAAAGAAAATAATTAATACCTCTATCTTTTCTTTGTGTTTAATGTTTTTTTAATGATTATTATTTTGACTATCTACTGAAGATAGCAATTGCGGCGGGTGGGTTTATATAAATTTCTTGCGTACTGAATCATTGTTTTTTTTTAATGCCAGCTATGTTTTTAATTTTTTTTTTTTTTTTTATTCCTTCATGCTCATGATAATCTCTGCTATATAAGTGCTGTTTTAAATTTTGGTCAGCTTCGCCATTTTAATATTTTTTATTGCTTTGCATTCGACCTATTTGCTATTTTTTGTTCTAAGCGCGGTCAATTATAGCCGTTTTGCCCCGTGATTTTACGCACTGAATCCTCATCTACAACGCGTGTTAAATGTTTGTTTGGAACATTATTATTTTGCATGTTTTTTGCTTTGCTTGCTAGCTACTGAAGATAGCATTTAGGGCCTGCAAAGAAAATAATTAATAGCTCTATTTTTCTTTATGTTTAATGGTTTTTTTTTAAAGATTATTACTTTAAATATCCACGGAAGAGAGCAATTACGGTGGGTTTATATGAGACAAAAGCTAATTTTGCCGTACTGAATCATCATCATTTCTTTTTTTTAATACCAGCCATGTTTTGCATTTTTGTTTCTTATTTTATCTCTTCATGTTCATGATAATCTCTGCTTTAAAGTACCGTTTTAAATTTCGGTCAGCTTCGTCATTTTAACATTTCTTTAGAGCTTTGCATCGGCCTATTGGCAATTTTTTTTCTAAGCGCGCGGTCAATTATAGCCGTTTTGTCCCGTGATTTTGCGCACTGAATCCTAATCTAGAACGTGTGTTAGGGCAATGTTTTTCTGCAACTTTATTATAATTTTGCATGTTGTTTTGCTTTGCTTGATATCTACAGAAGCGCGCGGTCAATTATAGCAGTTTTGCCGAGTGATTTTGCGCACCTGAATCCTCATCTAGAACGTGTGTTAGGCAATGTTTTTCTGCAACTTTATTATTTTGCATGTTTTTTTGCTTTGCTTGATATCTACAGAAGCGCGCGTCAATTATAGCCGTTTTGCCCCGTGATTTTGCGCACTGAATCCTCATCTACAACGCGTGTTAGGCAATGTTTGTTTGGAACATTATTATTTTGCATGTTTTTTGCTTTGCTTGCAATCTTCTGAAGATAGCATCTAGGGACTACAAAGAAAATAATTAATACCTCTATTTTTCTCTATATTTATTTAATGAATTTTGTAATGATTATTATTTTAAATAACCACTGATGATAGCAATTACGACAGGTTTATATAAGGCAAAAGGTATAATTTCTGCCGTACTGAATCATCATTTTTTTTTAAAATACCAGCCATGTTTTGCATTTTTTTTTCTTTAATTTTCTCTTCATGTTCAAGATAATCTTTGCTCTACATGCTGTATGAGTGTCGTTTTAAATTTCGGTCAGCTTCGTCATTTTAACATTTCTTTATAGCTTTGCATTCGGCCTATTGGCTATTTTTTTTCTAAGCGCGCGATCAATTTTTGCCGTTTTGCCCCGTGATTTTGCGTACTGAATCCTCATCTAGAACGTGTGTTAGGCAATGTTTTTCTGCAACTTTATTATTTTGCATGTTTTTTGCTTTGCTTGATATCTACAGAAGCGCGTGGTCAATTATAGCCGTTTTGCCCCGTGATTTTGCGTACGGAATCCTCATCTAGAAGGCAATGTTTGTTTGGAACATTATTATTTTGCTTGTTTTTTGTTTTGCTTGTTATCTTCTGAAGATAGCATTTGGGGCCTACAAAGAAAATAATTAATACCTCTATTTTTTTTATTTAATGATTTTTAATGATTATTATTTTAAAGATCCACTGAAGATAGCACAATTACGGCGGGTTTATATAAGACAAAAGGTAATTTCTGCCGTACTGAATCATCATCATTTTTTTTAAATACCAGACATGTTTTGCATTTTTGTTTCTTATTTTTCTATTTCATATTCATGATAATCTCTGCGTACTGAATCCTCATCTAGTTTTTTGCTTTTGCTTGCTATCTTCTGAAGATAGCATTTAGGGCCTACAAAGAAAATAATTAATACCTCTATTGTTTTCTTTATGTTTTCTTTATTTTTAAAGATTATTACTGAATATAGCAATACCGGCGGGTTTATATAAGACAAAAGGTAATTTCCACCGTACTGAATCATCATCATTTTTTTTTAAATACCAGCCATGTTTTGCATTTTTGTTTCTTATCTTTTTCTTTCATGTTCACGATAATCTCTGCTTTAAAGTGCCGTTTTAAATTTCAGTTAGCTTCGTCATTCTAACATTTTTTTATAGCTTTGCATTCGGCCTATTGGCTATTTTTTCTAAGCGCGCGGTCAATTTTTGCCTATTTGCTCCGTGATTTTGCGTACTGAATCCTCATCAAGAACGTGTGTTAGGCAATGTTTTTCTGCAACATTATTATTTTGCATGTTTTTTGCTTTGCTTGCCATCTACTGAAGATAGCATTTAGGGCCTACAAAGAAAATAATTAATACCTCTATTTTTTCTTTATGTTTAATGTTTTTTGAATGATTATTATTTTGACTATCTACTGAAGATAGCAATTACGGCGGGTTTATATAAGACAAATGGCAATTTCTGCCGTACTGAATCATCATCATTTTTTTAAAAATACCAGCCATGTTTTGCATCATTTTTTTTTATAAATTTTTTAAATAATCTCTGCTATAAAGTGCCGTTTTAAATTTCGGTCAGCTTCGTCATTTTAACATTTCTTTACAGCTTTGCATTCGGCCTATTTGCTCCGTAATTTTGCGTACTGAATCCTCATCTAGAACGTGTGTTAGGCAATGTTTTTCTGCAACATTATTATTTTGCATGTTTTTGCTTTGCTATCTGCTGAAGATAGCATTTAGGGCCTACAAAGAAAATAATTAGTACCTCTATTTTTTTTTTTTTGTTTTTAATGTTTTTTAATGATTATTATTTTAAATATCCACTGAACATAGCAATTACGGCGGGTGTATATAAGAAAAAAGGTAATTTCTGCCGTAGTGAATCATCATCATTTTTTTAAATACCAGCCATGTTTTGCATAGTTGTTTCTTATTTTTTCTCATCATGTTCATGATAATCTCTGCTATATAAGTGCCGTTTTAAATTTTGGTCAGCTTTGTCATTTCAACATTACTTTACAGCTTTGCATTCGTTTTGCCCCGTGATTTTGCGTACTGAATCCTCATCTAGAACGCGTGTTAGGCAATGTTTTTTGGAACATTATTATTTTGCATGTTTTTCGCTTTGCGTGCTATCCTCTGAATTTTTTAACTTTTCAAGGATAAATCGAAATAAAATCCAAATCCCATTTAAATGTTGAAATTTGAATTCTTCGTTTTAACAAAGCTTCATAAGAATACAAACATGCAATTGAATATATGAATACAAAAGCCACCTAAGTCCATACTTTGGCCAAATTGAGTTAAGCATGGGAAATTGTTGCTATACATAGGCCTGTCATATGCATGAAAGAACAACTCAAATTCATCCTCTGTGTCTATTGGGCATGTGAAAAATAGCATGTATGAAAGAATCACCCAATTCCATGATTTGAGTCTTGTAACACATTGATTGAAATCCAGTATGTATAAAAGTCCACTTGTAACACATTCATTGCTAGAGAATGACTTTTGAACAAAAAATGGGTTTAATAAAGGAAAGTGTGTGGTTTATATTACATGGCAGAATGCTTATCAACATTATACATACCTATGTGCTTTATTTTGTATTATCTTACTAGTGGTAATCTCATTCTAACATTGTTGTCTTTGAATATAAATAAAAAACCACCTAAGTCCAAAATTTAAAATGAACCCCACGAAGTCCTCGAAATGCTAATCGTCATACCTAATACAGGTTAATCCACTCATTTGCACGTAAAACTTACCATATTGACCAGGTAAATCTAACTGAAGGAATTAAAATGATACACCGGTTTTTCTCTCAAAATAACTTCGCATGGACTTAGGTGGCTTTTGTATTCATGTATTCAATTCTATTATGCTTAGTGTTATTTTATTTCTTTTTGAAAAATCAAAATGTCCGAGTTCCAATTTTCACGGGTTACATATTGGAATTCAATGGTGCGTGAAAGTCAAATTAAATTGGGAAAATATAGGCCAAACTAACCACATAAATGAAACTCACTTTGTTCAAAAAACACAATTGCATAATTAAATCAACGATATTGAAAGTTACTGACCTTAAACCTTAATAAACAGAATTTTTTTTTTTAATGCAATTTGATTGACACTCTACGAAAATAATTGTATAGAGCCAATTTACGAAAACCCGTAGCACAGGGGCGTAGTCAGCTTTCTTAGATGGGGGAGGGGGGAAATAAAAATTTCTCAATTGGGTTTGATGTGGGGCGTTGCCAGCGTTCTTGGTTGGGGGAGAGGGGAAAATGAAAGTTTCTAAACTGGTTTTACTGGAGGGAACTTAACGAACAAAATCCCGGTTGCATATTTGGATCCAGTGTTATTGATAGGATATAATATACATATACCGTGTTTATGATGTAACAATCTACAATCTGACCAACACCACCCCACTGGACAACAAGACCCATCAACTCAAATTTCTTGGCCAAATACCGCATCTCATTTTGTTTACTTTCTTTTCTCTCTAAATTTCAGTGAAAAAATAAAAAGTAAATCTTCAAATACAACATCATTTTGGTCTGGATTGTACCATTTTTAATAAAGTAAACTCTTTGTAGAATAAATCACAACAACTACATTATTAACTTTCAGTTGCAATATTTTTATTACATAATAAACAAAGCAGCATAATTAAATTTTCTCTGTCTGCGTTGAGTGTATTTCTATTTCTCTTAACTATGTGTAGTAGCTAGGGGCGGATCCATGATTGTCATGGGGGTGCAGAGGCTACAAATGGCTGTAATTGGATTTGGCATGATTTTTTTGTTTTAGCTGAATTTCCTATATTTTGCAGAATTTTAGGGGATTTTTTACTATATGGATCCGCCCAGGTGGTGTCTGTATTCATCCATTGCACGGCTCCACCATATATATGTGAGGAGAGCCTCAATCTGGCAGCATACGAGGGGGTATCAAAAAGTTTTAGGAATCGCCCAGAAGTGAAAGAGCTATATCAAAGAAATTTTGTCAGTGCTATCACTGGTCATTATGTACATTATGGTGCAAAAATGGTCTCATAAGTATGTTTACTTTTTTACAGGTGGCACTAGATGCCAATACCCCGCTGCCCCAGTTACTACACATAAACTGCAAGATTGACAAAATTGAGGCAAGCTGCATTATTAAGATCCTGCTTTTGAAGGGTTGCAGTGCCTAGAAAATTGATGATGAAATGAAAGTTATCTTCGGTGGTGATTGTGATATGTCACTGTCGCTTTTGGAAAAGGAATTTTATTTCATCACAGATTTTCTGGGCACTGTACCCCTTAAATTGAACTTAATCATGCTGCATGTCTCAATTTTCTCCATTTTGCTGGTTATGCGGTTACATAGGCAGGTAGTGACATTTAGTTCCTTTAAAAAAAACTAAACATACTTATGAGACCATTTTTGCACCATAGTGTACATAAGGACCAGTGATTGCACTGACAAAATTTCAGTGATATAGCTCTTTCACTTCTGGGCGATTTCTAAAACTTTTTGATACCCCCTCGTACATGAATGGGAATTGAACCAGTCATATAACATTGTGTACAGTTACGTAATTCTTCCTATTGAGGCTCTCCTTGCATATGGCGGAACCGTGGAATTGTGAATCAGCATTGTTCATATCCATTTTTATAACAACTCTTTAAGTTTAGAGGCTATTCCATTTGAAATTCATACTCCCCCTGTGGAAGATATAGCTAACATCTACCACAGAGGGAGTATGGGTATCAAATAGAATAGATAATTGGGCAACTTCCATTAGAATACCTACTACAGTTGTGGAAGATATAGGTAAAACCATATACAGAGGGAGTATGGGTTTCAAAACAATTAACTCTAGCAAATTTCATTTGAAAAAACATACCCCCTTTGTGAAAGAGAAGATGTTTCTTAAATCTTTCACATGGGTATTGAAGATTTCAATTGGAATAGCCCTATACTTGTTTGCATACAATTGTTATTTTCTTTGCTGCTAGTGTTATTTGAGACTTATAGGTCCGATTTCCTGAAGCTTGGCTAGTGGTCAGGCTTCCTAAGCCAGTAGGCTAGCCCTACCAAAGTGGATCTATTTTACTAATTTATCTTTCTTGGTGATGTATGAAGTGAAATTGTAAGCACTGGTGTATAGGACTAATTGGGCATAAGCCTGTTGGCTTAGGAAGCCTGATCACTAGCCATGCTTCGAGAGACCGGCCCATAGGGATTATTCAGAGATCCGTCACTCCCTTCCTCACACATAATTTTTTTTCACCTTTGGCATATTCACTGCATGGTGAATATTATTCACTGTATGGCTTAGTTAGTACATTAGTAATTAAAAAAAAAAAGAAGTTCAGTTCAGTATAAATCATGTGTGGGGAACAGTGTAGTTTGGTTTGGGAGTGCTAAACACTACGATTTCATGCCAAGTGAGGCAAATCTAAATTCTAATATGCCCAGGCATAAGCAATGCCATGGGAATATAATAGGGGATGTGCTATCAAAGATGGATAACACTTCTGTTTTCTTCATATTTTGTCGATATTTCTGAAAAGAAATATGGTTTTAAGCCATAATGTGATTTGTTCACTATGATGCCCTCAGTTTTTCTCTTGAAATTGCTACCTTTACACAATTGTAATCCCAATGATGTACTTAAATACCATATGAAAGACTAAGCTTGATGCTTTAAGTTTTTATAAGAACACAGGGACCCTGGTTTTATTCGCCAATGCATTGATACACACAGTGGACGATATGTGTGCTGGAATGAATTAGCAATTTTCTGTTTTACCTCATTTGTTCAACTCCAAATTAAAATAGGACATATATTTCTGATGGTGAAAACCAACAATGTTTGGGAATTTTTTTAAATTACATCGCACACTATTGCTTTGAGGGTATTTATTCTCCCAATTTATCAACCATTATTAAGTGAATCCAAATTTTTTCCAGATATTTTGGATCCTTGATTGATCTTTGAAAGTTCCTTTAATTCATACATGGAATGTTTCAATACAATAATGAAAGAAGTACATTGTATTAACAAGGACATAGAAAGTAATGTTATTTAATAACCCACTAAATTAAAATTATTTGTGTAATGATTGTGACAAAAACATAACCACCATACAAAACACTGGATGTTCAGTAGCTGATCAGATATCTTTGGAAATTAGTTCAGAAAGATGTCACACGCCAACACATATTCAACCAATCAATGTATGGCGATTTGAATGCGTATTTGACAATGCTGCGGATACCATATTCGATACGCTATGTCAAATAACATGATACATGATTGGTGTGAACAATCCTACCATGCTACATGCTCATCGAAAGTGCTGTCTCCACTGTGATTGGTTGTGGTGTATTTATCATGCCAATGAAAAGCAAACCAACTCAATTTCATTACAAAAGGTATAAAAATCATATATATATGCTACGTAATAACACATATCACTTTGTTATTCTTCAATGTAATAGTATACGATGGAAGCAAAGTATTGATTTGAGTAATTTCACAATTACACAAAGGAAAAATTAGTTCCACCAGCCTCATCTATTACAACTAATTATATACCCAGCAAACACAAAACATTTTCAAAACGTTTTAAACTGTTTATATTCTGGGTTTGGTTTTGGTAAAAACATTTTAATAACATTAAATATGGGGTTATATAAAGGTCATGAAAACATTTTTAGAATGTTTGTATGAAAACATACTACAACAACATTTGTAAAGTGTCGCCAAAATGTTGTTCTAAATAGTTTTTGCACACACTTAAATAACATTATGTTAGAATTATTTTGCAGTAAGTTTTCAAAAATGTTTTTGAATGTTATGAAAATGTTTTACACCCTTTATATATCCTTCATATAACCGGACATTTAAACATTTTCTAGCAACCTTTTCTAACCTTTTGTGAATAACATTTTGTGAATAATGTGGAAAACATCTTGTGTTTGATAGGATTATAATCAGCTAGAATTTATGTGATGCATAGAGTTTTATGATTTTATCTCCTGCATCTGTGCCACAGGATGACAAGCAGTACCTGTTTATCCGATAAGATTTGTAATTTCTCTTTTCAAAGAGTGTTCAGACTGTACCAGGGGTCTTTACACCAACCATTTGTTAGCTCTAAAGGGCATATCAGCAATGAATAGTAATCAAACACTGGTATAGCGGTGTCACAATCGCTACTGGTCAGCGTCCAGTCGTGGCTAGCAAAGTAGCCACAAAGTTGCCTCTAGTCAACTGCTAGGGCATTCCAGCGATTTATTGATCAGATATAGGCAAGTACTTTCATGATAAGCGACGGATGTTATATCAGAAAAAATGCGATGTCCTAGTGATTGCCTACAGTAGAAATTTCAACTGAATGAACACAGCCTGACATAGCATGACGATTTTTTGCGTACACTGCGCGATGTACGCCAGCGGGTGCGATGCATAACGTAGAAGTGAATCTACCCACACCAACTCACTTTTGATTGGTTAGTATTGTATCCAAGGTCATGTGTTCGCTTTGTAGTGACTATATTGCGAAATACAATCGCCGTTGGATCGAGTACAGCAGTTGAAAGCTGTGTTCATTCAATTGAAATTCCTACTGTAGTATGATATGCCTTGAAGAGGCTGGCTCAAAGAGTGATACTCTTTCTGGAAAATGCGGCATATCAAACAAAAATTCTATCCCTTCCCTACAGGAGGAAGCATGGTAAGGCATTTCATAAAAGACATCAATTAAAAGCACAATCCCTGGCCTTACAGTAAGTACTTGAGACTTGTTTACATATTGTCATGAACATAGTGACAAACAGATATTTTTCTGCATGTGAAAATCAATATTATTCAAATATTTTCCTACAGATCAGGGTTCCAGACTCGCCTTTCTCCACCTGAAATGTTGAGCCATAAATTAAAGAAGAAGGCAGTACCATCATCAAAAATGCATACCGCCCTCTACAGCTCACTATCAACACTGAAGAAATACATTTTGCTCTCAACTGAAATGCTGCCCTCTGATGCTCAAGTTTTTAAATCAATTTCAAGCTTCATTCCTTTTATATTCCATATCTGATTTGTCACTATGTAGAGTTCACAACGATATAATTTGGTCTGATTACATTTCGTCCAAATCCATGTCTAGATCTTCCTCAGGGAAGTCTCCTGTGGTGATGTATTCTGGTTTGTTAAAGCCGCCATACTTGGGTTCACATTCAAAGTATCTCTTTCCTTTAACACTGTGAAAAAAAATATACAATTCATGTCACTCATATGCATATATTTCTCCATCCGGTGACATTGAAATGTGACCATCAAGCTGTGTAAGGCCAAGTAAAATAAATACCATGTATATCGTCCGGACTTTCTCAAAATTTGGCAAAGGCTTTGTCAACACATCATAAATATATTTGGTTATTTCCCCAAAGCCCTACCTCTAGCTTGAATAAAGTGTTTGCAATGTGTTTATTAATGATAACCAAGAACTTCTTAACATGTCTTTTCATCACAACAATTTTAGAAACAAAGGAAGGGAGCAAATCAGAAAAATAACAAAAATATTTGAAAATCTCCAAAAATTGGTGAGGGCGGGGACGATATACCTGTTATTTATTTTACTTGGCTAAGCTTATGCACTGCTTATTATACAGACTGTATAAAAATGCAGACTGTATCAACATGATTGGTACCCAAGATTTTCCACTGATTATTTAACAAAACTGCCATATCAAAATACGACATATGGTCCACCTAATTGGCAGGTAAATGTTATAAATGGTTATACAACTAGAAATTGTGGCCATTTCAAGATATAAAATGTTACATTCAGGAGAAGCAGCTTTTTTAATAAAGATTCAAACTGATGAGTATCAATCATTTTGATACAGTCTGTATGCATTGCCCTAGTGTGCACTTAAAATGTGCTTGCAAGATATTAGGCAAAAAAGACAGTTTAAACAAACAAACAAACAAACAAACAATCAATCAAACAGATAATGGGGTATTCCAGTTGAAATCTATCACCCCTATGGAAGACCTGACCCCACAGGGAGTATGAATATCAAATGGGATTACCTAATGGCCAATCTACACCCTCTGTGTTAGTGATTAAGGTCATGTCTTCCATAGGGGGTATATGGATTTCAACTGGAATATAATAGTATCTCACCATCCCAATCTTACTCACCTGCCATCATTTTTGCCTACTGGTTCATCATATTTCACTCCTACCCAATACCCTGCTTGGAAGTCAGTTTTACCTGAAAAAAGGAGAAGAACACAGAATGAATACTCTACAATTCATTTATAATAGTTCTGTCATCATTACCACTTGCAACATTATACTTATGATAAGATATTCTCTATCCTTTAGGAGATGGCAGCTGGTCCACTGATGTGGTTGATCCTTCACTGGTCCATTTCACAAAGACTTACCAGTGATCTTACCTTTGCTTCAGGGCCTCTTTTTGATGTATGGCATACATTTTGAAAAAAGGAGGGGAGTATTTCAAGTGGGTATAACCCGGCAAGTTCAAAAGACATAATTTGTGCAGCGCCATCTTATCTTATCTTACCATAACAGGATAATAAGAGTTTATGTGGAAGCAATCAAAAGTAAGATCAATGAACACATTACAATACAAGCATCTTGAGCTTATTTTACCGAGTTGTGTCAAGGAAAAAGAGGGAAAGAAAACTGCATTCCGCATTAGATTTAAACATCTTTGCAAGCTCCGAGACATACTATATAATTTGGTCTAATAATAGTGAACTTACCTACATACATAACCAATCCTCTCTTGACAGGAGGCAATTTAGGATTATTAACCTCACATCTTTCCCCAACTTTGATACTTTGTGCTTTCTTCTCCTCCTCCTCTTCCTTTTGTTTCTTTTCTGCCGCTTCTCTTTCTTGTTCTTCTGGAGTGATCTCACGGAACTGTCCCATTTTGTGTTTCTTCTTGAATTCTCTTACTGTGTCTGTGTTTATACGAAAATAAATTATTGTGCATTAGGTAACAAAAAAAATTGTGCATTTTGGGAGTCTTTTTATATTTTGCTAAAATCATGTAAAATCAGTCATTTTATGGCCAAAATTGATTGATCTGGACTGAATTTTTTTTAAACAAATTCAGAACAGTTTCAAAAATATATTTGCAAAAAATCATCAAATTTGTGCCAGATTTTAATGCTTTTGGTGAAATTTTAGGGTCCATAAAAATCCAAACTGACCAACTCTTTCTTACCTTACATTCAGTTCGACTATGCAATTGAAGCTTCTTATGCAATCAAAATTTCAATTGCTAATTTCATATGACTGCAAGACCCTTTCTCCCCCATAATGTAACAGGAGCACATAGAGCTTCATACATATTTTGGATAGTTACATCAATCTATGATGTTTTAAGGTGGTATTACACCCCCTGATAAATTTTGTGACTAATTTTACATTTTTCTCACAAATATCTAAGCACTGGTAACAAAAGTTATGTATATTATAGGGGCAAGGAATCCAATTACTTCACTGAAATTTCAGTGATTCAAGACAAGTGGTTCATTATATATGTTAAGAAATGAGGTACATTCTAGCCATACCTCTTTTCTTATCATAAATAACGCATCGCTTGTCTTGAGTCACTGAAATTCCAGTGTAGTAACTGGATTCCTTGCCCCTATAATATACATAACTTTGTTAGCAGTGTGTCATTATTTTTGAGAAAATTCAAAAATAGTCACACATTTATCAAGGGTGCAGTACCACCTATAAGTACTCTTACCTGCCCTTTTGGCATAATCATCTGTGGACAATTCAAATTTCTCTACTTTGGATACATCGGTGTATTCTCCTACTGACACCGATGGGTCTCTGTCAATCACCTGTTTTAAATTTGAAAAAATAATAGGTATCAATTACTGAAAATATTTAATGGAACTCTTCACTGTCTCAACTCCAATAATATCAAAGTGATTCTGATGCAGCTACAATCACAGCTTAATTTAGCTGGTATTGCATATACCAGAATATTTAATGTATAATCTACTGCCAGTGTTCGAAATAAGCACTTATCCTCTTGTCCAAAAATCACTGGGGACAACCATATTGAGCTATGTACTTATCCCCTGGACAACCACTATATTTACCTCGAAAATCATGATTGATAAAATATAAAACTTTACATTAAATTTTGACTTTTTACTTCATGTTTGATTGTAATTTGTATCCTTTGCGAGATCTATACACCACATGTAGTATTATAACATGATGTGATGTCCACTTGTTCAGCATGTCCAGTTCTGAATATTTTTAATTAACCATTTCAGTGAGTTACCCAATGGTGGCAGTGCTTGAGATCAGAATGATGAATTTTGAAGCTTGCACAGGTTTAGCAATTTGTGGCTACGGAATTTCCAAAACAAAAGACATCAAACAAATTTGATTTTTTTGCACTCAAAAATATGACACATTTTGTGGACAACCAAAATGTTTTGACAACAAGCAGAATTTATGCTTTAGTTATCCTCGGGACAACCTCCATATTTTCCTTATTTCGGACACTGTCTATACTGCCCCCAGCCCCCAACCACAACATTGCCCCTGGACCCCATCATGGGCCCTAAGGTAGGCCAATGGACCAAACTTCTACATTGTAAGGGCCCATGCTTGGCACTTTTTTTATATGGCAGTCCAAGTTCTAAGAAAGCATTTTTTATATGCCCTGGCAGGCTTGTGGAGCTTACCCATCAAGATTGCAAGCCATTTTCAATAATACACTTTATGTCCTCAGAAGAGAATATTATTATCACATGACTTCCATTATTGTAACATTATCAGGGTAGGTTCAGAATTTTCATTACATACTGCCAGAATCCATCCAAGCCAAAGAATGTTACGATAACATTTGTTCAGTGGAAAATCTTTGCGAGAATGGATTATCAGATTCCCGCCTAATTGGGCTATTCCTGTTGAAACCCATACACCCCCTATGGAAGACATGACCTTAATCTCCCACACAAAGGGTGTTGATTTCAAATGGAGTCACCCATTCAGGTAACCCCATTTGAAATTGACACTCCCTGTGTAAAAGATCAAGGTCATGTCTTCCATATGGGGGTGTATGGATTTTAATTGGAATAGCCTATTAACCCTACAAAGTGACCAACTACTTACATGTATTCTCATTCCATCCTCTACAGGATATGAACCTAGTAATGCAGAGTCATCGCTCATCACTACGATCAGCTGGTTATCTCGACTAAACAGTTGTAACTCCATAGCTGGTGCCGCAGATCCTACTATTACTTCTAGTTTGCTCTGAAAATTGAGAAAGAAAATATATCACATTGTATTTGTAGGCCTTATAAACACTTGTTTCCATCATTGCACAGTGTCACACATCATCGATTTGTACTCAATTTCCATCTATTTGAACTCAACATGTATCTTTGTATCCACTGTCAGACATTCATAACCTCATTTCATGAATAAAATTGTTGATGGCAAACTGGACAATAGAATAGAAGCACATGGTTCTACCAGGAAAGTTGAAAAAGCTTTTTAATCCCCTATTCATGCTTAATGGATCATCCTTCTGATACCAGTAGAGTGTTTGGACAACTGGAACAGTTTTGACAGGTCTTTTGTCTACCTCTCTATTTGTAAACAGACAAGGATGTCAAAATTGTAATTTTCGCCGAATAGGAAAGTAAGAGGTTGTACATCCACTCCGGTACTTAGTACAAATGACCATAGGGGTACGTACCGCAAATTATATGGGTAGCATTTTCGGCCTTTTGGTATGGTATATCAATGACCACTTTTTCTAAGCCAATTTTGGTATGACTGTGTCCTTTTTTCAAAATTTTTTCAATTTTCTCAAAAATAGCCCAATTTTGCATCAATCTAGCAAACATTTTGAAATTGTCTGAAAAAATTTGGGAAATTTGCAAAAACCAAGACAATATGGGTTAAATTTGGCCCAAAAATTTGAACTTTGGTATATCGATGATCTTTTCTTTTAGACCACCCGAGCTATATAAGGTTAAAATTACGAATTTATCAAATTAAACTTTCGCATCAAGGTTCTTCAAACAAGTTTTATTTTGTTCCAAAATCCATGTTTTTATTGCAATTTTTGACATTATAAGAGCTGAATGCAAAACCGGTGATGCAAACTCCAACTCTTCGCGTAGCACAAGCTTTTGATGTACGCTCGTTTTGACAATGATTTACACTCACGTTACAAGTATTTTCAAGCACTTTTGGCAGGTTTTTACTGCGTGACGCAATTCTGCATTTATTCAAGATGGCGAATTTCTCGAAAAATGTGATGTATTTTTCTTTTAAAAATTCCCTCATTTCACAAATTCTTTGCCACTTTCCACTCATCTGATCATCCTTTTTAATATGTGACGAAGTGGTGCTGATTTTACGAAGGTGTGTTTTTTGCTTTTTCAATCATTTTAAAATTGTTTTTTGAGACAAACTACCTAGCAGAATAGCTGTTTTCACTTGTTTTCAAATTACCCCATAATTTCCCTCATTTATCGAAGCCCTGCCCTCCAGACTTCAAAGTGTTTGACAACTGTTTAACCTTAATGCAAAAGTAAACCTTGATGCAAAAGTAATAATTTAGTCCCTATATAGTGGTCTAAAGGAAAAGATTGCCGGTATATCAATGGGCCCAAATTTCTTGAAAATTTGGTACATACATTGTACATATTTATGGGTCCACTTTCAAATTCTCAGCAGCACACCCCTACCAAAATCAAACTTGAGTACCCAAGCCCCCACCCCCGACCCACACTTCCCTCAGTCTCAGAATCCATGATCAGTATCAGACTTGCTGAGCTGGGGTTTGACTTGACTGTCAGCTACAAGCCTGATTATCATTCATGCTTCTTGAGTTCTTCTTCTTCCTATACATTTAATGCTGTATTCTCCCAGCCGACAGAGTAACGCCTTTAATATAGCCACTCTGGCATGCATTTGCAATTTAGGGGCTGTGCAATAATTATGAGCCCCCGAGGGTAAAATTTCCAAACAGCTCGCCAAAAAATCTTTGCCCCCCCCCCACAGTGTCATCGCCCCGATATCTTCATGGCAGAAATCGCCATGGTAGATTGAATCCACCGCCACACATGGCCATTATACATATCGACCTGTTAAATATAATAGGCGAAGGACATCTGACTAAGGCTACTGACAATAGCCCGATTAGCTCGGTGACTCACCTCGCTGTGTGTCAGTCAAGCATGGTATGCCATAGGTCATATTCTTTTAGACAACCTTCACGATTGGCCTATACACTGCGCTATATAATTCGGCACATATAAATCAGAATTATTGCGGAATTATTGTCAGTTTTTGACTCAAGACGCAAGCTACTGTCTCAAAGCGCAAGCTAACGACTATCATATCTGTTCAAATAGTGTACACAGTTAATCTTGATATGTATTGTATATGTTTTTGTTCTTTGTGATTGACTACACCTTTATATTTGGTATAATTGTCAATAAAATCTGAATCTGAATCTGAATATCCATGTGCAAGGAACCACATCTGGTTAATTTATACGAAATCATTTACGGGAGATATTCATCATTTTCTAACCCGGTATCCGAAAATTTTCGTCTGATATCAAAATCGTGCATAGCAATTCATGTGTATCGATCCCGTGTATTCATTTTAGTGTCTCTGCTGCACCAAATAATTATTAGCCAGGCGATGTCGGTGTGCCCCCCTTGTTCCAAATTTTTGGGATCCCAATTTGCGAACCGGCACCTTGAGCAGGTAATTTGCTAAGTGTTTCCGTACTGTTTTCCTAAGCCTTTATAGAGCGTTTTATTTAAAAAGGCGCCCCATCACATGAATGTGTGCCAAAAATCGCTTGACCCCCACCCCCAGCTCGACAAAATTTCCCCCCAATTTCACCCTCCCACCAAGGCTCATAATTATTGCACAGCCCCTTACTGATTTAGCATGTTGTTAAGAACATCATCAATATGAGAAGATTAAAAATTAAAATTAGATTCTCATGATTCTGATTATTTTAGACTTACTTTCAATTGCCCGATTGTAAGATCCTTCTGAAAACGCTTCTCTGACGGAAAGTCACTGATTGAACTCGTAATCTGAACATTAACAATGCTCTGCGTTTGTACGGTAAATTCACCAGCCATCTTTGGTTTAAAACAGTCACAAAATCACCAAGAAAAATACCTGCATTCACTCTATGCGTTTTTGCGTTGTCAACAAACTCGCGAGTATGTGAGGTGAACAGTAAATATTAACATTTCTAAAATAATCTTTTCTATTTTCTGAAAGTTTTTCCCGGGTTTTGCTTTGAATTTTATACTCAATTCAAACCAAGAAATTGCTGCCAATGCAAATATTATGAGTTCTAGTCTTAAATTTGAAAATAAAATTAGTTTTCAAAGATGAAACAATTAAATACTTCTCAGATGATAAAAATTCTGTTGAACAATAGTTGGTAAACATCGTTTTAATATGGTTGTTTTCACAAATTTCTCCTTCTCTTCTCAAGTAAATACTACAGGCTGCAAAAATGAGTGGTTACATGCTGTGTATAAAACTCGTGGCGCGAGTTGCTGTCAGACTTGAGAAATTTGTAAGACTCCAGTTTTGTCAGTTTACTACTATTTATCAGACTGCAAAGCTATTCCAAGCAGAGAATAATGGTCCTGCACATGCTCTTGGATCCCGGACTACAAAATTCCAATTTAAATTTTTGAAAAAAGAAAAGCTATGTGTAAGCTTTACATTGTGAGTCCAGTATAAGCTTGTGCAGTTTTTGCCAAAGCTAAAAAAGCTCACTACCATTCGTATGATGCTGTTAACTACCAAATCACAACAGTTTAAGGGGTACTACACCCCTCGATAAATTTGTGTCTATTTTTTGCATTTTCTCAAAACTAATAACACAGTGGTAACAAAAGTTATGTATATTATAGGGCAAGGAATCCAATTACTACACTGGAATTTCAGTGACCCAAGACAAGCGGTTTGTTATTTATGATCAGAAATAAGGTACCGCTAGGATGTACCTCGTTTCCTATCATAAATACTGAACCGCTTGAGTCACTGAAATTTCAGTGTATTAATTGGATTCCTTGCCCCAAAAATATACATAACTTTTGTTACCAGTGTGTAATTATTTTTTGAGAAAAATGTAAAAATAGTCACACATTTACCACATGGGTGTAGTACCCCCCTTAAAATAATTAATAACCTTAAATAAAAGTATATAATTCTTCTTCTTTCTGTATAGGTTTCAGCACAGTACTTTAGCGGTCTGCAATTTGGCGCAGTTTATGGCGTATACGGTTGTGGGGTTCTGATTGGCTAGTTGAATTGTGCTGTCATCATCACATCGGCACTTCGCTAGTCAAACTGCGTTGAATATTGAAATGCCCTGGCCTACGGGCGTCTCTCTACCTTTTCTGGCTTTCCTTGTTCACTTTTTATTGATAAAATAATGTAATATTTAAGCTTGACCGTGACTACGCATTCTGTAAAGTCACTGACCTTCGACCATACATGAGCATGGTGTCCACCTTGTGATGGCAGTGCCCCCCCCCCTCGGGATTTCGGCAAATTACATAAAAATTAAATGTGCGGGTTTTGCCAACTTGGGCTGTTTTTTTACAATTTGTCAGGTTTCGCAGGTTTTTGCAGCAGGTGAAAAAAACATGGTTTTATCCGCGGTTTTAACCGCTTGGCAAAAACAGTTTTTGCCGGCAAAAATGGCAAAAACTAAAAAAGTGATTTTAGTTTTTTTCATCTCAAAACAAATTATTAAGTTACAAAAATAATTTCCTGAATGTAACAAGGCTAGATTTTGTAATTATAAGCAATTAAGAAATTAAAGGCATGCATTTTCACAGCTCGGGTGCATTAACCGAAATGTAGCATATCAAATTCAAAACTTTTTCATATGAAGGACTTGAAGCGACAAAAATATGTTGAATAATTCATTAAAAGTTGTATGTTACTTTTTATGAGCTTTCTGTGTCGCTTTTTAATATTTGAGAGACTATATGTAAGTTTTTGCCAGATTTAGCCATTTTTGCAGGTTTTTGTCGGCAAAAACCGAACCCTGCAATTTGTTTAAATTTGAGGCAGCTGCTCTTTTAATTAATTTTCAGTTTTTTTGTTCTTTTTGTTTTCTGTTTCTTTCTGTCAGGCTGTTCAATTTGAGTGAGGAGTCCAAAAGATCATAGGCAAATATCCAAGTCTTGCGATGTTCAGATATGGAGACCTCGGGGGACTCCGACTTGGTGAATACAGTGATGAGTATGACAGTGATGAAGAAAGATACTCGTCAAACAATATCAGTGATGAAGTAAGTTCAGACAGTGAAGATGAACGTGAACGTAGGAGAAGAAGAAGATACTGTCTGGACGATGAAGAAGAAGAAGAGATTTATTCGGATAGTAATTGTGACTATGACAGTGACAGTGACACACCTGATGAACGGGATGAAACCGTCATTATTGATACCAACACAAAGTATCCAACCACTCTCATGTCTTCATTGAATAACCTTCGAGATGAAAGCATACTCTGTGATATCACAATCAAAGTGGGTGATAAGACATTTGAAGCGCACAAAGCAATCCTTGCAGCCACCAGTGGTTACTTTCGCACCATGTTTACGTCCGAATTCCGAGAAAAGGATCAGGATGAAGTGACAATTGATGGAAAGAGTGAGATATTTGAAAAGTTGTTGTCATCCGTGTATACTGGAAAGTTATCACTTTGTCTCAACACACTCTTGGAGACTTTCAACATGGCTCTTTATATGCAGCTCAACCACACATTCCCACTGATTCACTCATTTCTCACACATCCAGTGTGCAAGGGTCTCCCGCTGGACATGGCATTTCAGATTTCTATGCTAGTGATGAGAGGGAGCTATAAGAATGATTGTCTGAATGACATTAAGGAACTATGCAATGATAGGATCAGGAAGGGGTGGATAAAGTTTGCAAAGATGGATGGCTTCCTGCAGGATGTGACCGAAGAGTTTCTTGAAGATGTGTTTGATTCTGGGAATTTTGCCAGGCACAAAGAAGATAAGGTAAATCCTGTTATAAATAAAGCTTCTATAGTTGTCAATGCACTAGGATCCACAACATGCTCAACTGGGCACAGTTCTTTAACCCCAATACATTTGCACATTCATTGAATGACCTCTGAAAACTTGAGTACAAAAAATACAATAATGTGTGAATGAATGTTCTTTTACATATATCTATTATATAAGAAAACTCAAAATAGCAAATTTAAAAATGAAACAAAAGTAGTTCAAAATTTGCAAACCATGAACTATTACATGTGTGATAATTGCCACTTTTACAATACTGCATGCTAGCTTTTTTGCATTATGATTGTTTAATTGAGGTTTTTGGACTATGCCATTTGGTTGAGGCCATTGTGGTCCATAGTGATGCTTGCTTGCCTTTTTGATTGTAAAAAATACCGGAATAAATGTGGACCTTTTTGTGGAACATTAATGTTCACACACAACATAGCTACTACTACAAATACAATAATGTGTGAATGAATGTTCTTTTATATCTCAAAACTCAAAATAGCAAATTTAAAAATGAAGCAAAAGTAGTTCAAAATCTGCAAACATGTGTTATAATTGCCACTTTTACAATACTGCATGCTAGCTTGCTTGAAAAGAACATAAGATTACCATTTCATTCAGTCTTAAGTGCTGTCTGCAGTTCCTGGTGTAACTGTAAATATGTAGAAAATTTGCACTATACAATTAATGTCCTGCATGTTCTAATCTAGATTCTTTTAATGTTATCACTACAGCTGCTGAAGACTGTTGTGCTTTGGCTCAAACACAATTGGGAGTCACGTAAAGTTTACTCAGCCAACCTTCTGAAAAAATCCGCCTTGGACTTGTGAAAGCCGAGGATTTGAACCAACTGATCATTGATGACCAAATCAAGGAGATACCAGAATGTCTTTGTCTGCTCAAGGAAGCTCTCAGGTAGGGACTTAATATAAAATGCTGAAACTTGCTGTGACATAGGAATCTAACACAGAAATGAGTTATTTTGTTATTCAGGTATACATGCAAATCAACCATTACAGAAAACAGTTTTACAATACATGACCCTACCGGGGGACACTCAACTTTAAAAGTGACGGGTATGTGCCTACCGGCGTCAGAGAGTAGGGGCCTATCGGTACTTAAAGCATTATTTTTAAAAGGGGTCATTGGGTACAAACCAAATCAAAAAGGGTGTCGGTCATTGGGTATAATATTTTGAAAAAAGGGTGTCATTGAGTATAAGATTTCAAAAAAAGGGTCATCGGGTAGAAAATTTTGAAAAAATAGAGCATAATTTTGAAAGTTTCGGCATAATTTTGAAAAAATTTTAGTTCAAAGTTTTGGCATTATTTTTGTCATTTTGATGATGCTATTCTACAATATCTTGAAAAAAAAGGGACCATTGGGTAGCCCCAACCAAAAAAAGGGGTCATTGGGTAGCTGCAACTAAAAAAAAGGGGGGGGGTCATCGGGTATGACTTTTAAAAAAGGGGGTCATCGGGTATAGTCGACTTCAAAAGAGGGGCCTATTGACAGGCACATACCATCGCTTCCAAAGTTGAGTGCCACCCCACCCCCGGACCCTACATCAGCAAACAAGACATAGTATTGCATGCATTTTTACGTTGTTCATAATATGATGGCCAAGGAGCAGAGGACATCTGCAGTTGCTGTTATATGTGAAGTATATTTTCTAGTCAATATCCTTGGTTGCAGTCGTTTACCAATGCACACACCCCTTAACTTGTAAATGGTAGGAAACGGGGATGTGTTCAACACTATAAAAATGGGAACATTCAATAAAATGGCACCATTATCTTCTTTTTCACAGATACACACACATCCAGTTACACACCCCCACCCACACACCCCCACACCCACAAACGAAATGCGCACCCTCTTTATGTATCGATTGGGGACACATGCCTGACACATATCATTGGGGACACACAGTTCTAGCATAAAACCCACCAATATTGGGGACATTTGTGTTTCAATTGTGTTAAGTACTGTGGGGACAACATGCATGAAGTAATGTGCACTCAAATACTTGAAAGTACCAGTACATGACAAACTAAACCTCAGTGTCAATTGTGTGAAGTCCTTGACAAAGTTACAGAAGTTCATTCATTAAATTTTAAATCTCCAATTGCTTTTATACCTCTTGATCACTACTTTCAGGATTGATGAACTTGCCAATGAAGAGAAAGCAAAGCGACAAACCGACTACAATGCTGTACCAGACAGTCATAAAAGTTCATGGTTTGCCCGACAGATTGGTTTATACCAACCATTTCGGGAGAGATTCCCAGATATGTGTGCCTCAAGGACTACAATCACTGTAAGTATGTTCAACAGAAGCAGTATGTGTCTCCAAAGGTGGAGGAGCGGGGAGCCATGTACCCCATTGTTTGTCTGCCAGTCAGAGGTAAACCTCTGCCCAGTCAGCGGAATACTGTAATTTCTGTAAAGCATGATATTTTTGCGGTATTAAAAAAAATTTGCATTTTGAAGAGAACCCATGAAAATTTTGAGAATTTGCACTGCCAGTTCCTTCATACAATATAATATGGTATTAAATAGTCAGTCATTCTGTATTGTTTATAAGTTTCCAACATTACTTTCCTATTTGTGACATGATGAGGGGATTGAGTCGGATGTCGCTAATATTGTTTTTGAGATATTGGCAAAAATAGTGTTCAAATTCTTTTGTTTTATATTGTTTTCAGCCATTGATAAACTGCTCCTAACTTGCTTCTAACCAGATGTCCGATTTTGATGGGGATTGCATCAAAATGTAGCAGTCGTAAACTGCCAGAAAATGATGTAATAAACTTCTAATTGAAAATTGCCAACATGTGACTCATCCCCCTTGATCATGTCACATTTTTCCCCACTCTTTTAATCAGGTATTGATATCTACTGGAGGCAAGGCCAACAAAAAAGGTGGCGCTTCTTATTTTGTTGTGGATGGCAAGAACCCAGGCTGGAAGGAGTTCACAAAGTTCTCTCGAATGAATGACCCAGACAATGTACATGACCAAACTACAATCGTTGTCAATGGGATGATATACATTGTTGGGGGTACAACAATCAAAACTTGGCCAAAAGTAAGTGTGATTAGGGTGACAGAATCTTGTGGGGTGTACATGGCAACAATCAAGGGTGTCGTTAACTTTGTTTAGTTAGGTACTAGTGTAGTAGAGAAGGTAATTAAACCAATCAAATTTAGCAGCCAACAGGAACTGTCAGCATCCGATAAAACCCACCTCCATGCATGATGGGTAGCCCAGGCTTTAATTAGTCTGGGTGAACATAAGTAGATCATGAGGAGCATATTAAAGCCATTGGCAATATGTATGCAAAGACAAAGGCAAAAGTGATTTCACCTGATGGAGAAACAAACCTCTTCGAAATTCTGGCCGGTGTACTGTAGGACGACACTCTTGCTCCATATTTATTTATTCCCTGCAAATATTCCATAGCAGCTATGGCCGTAAATGCGAGAAATGAATTATTTAGATTTGAAAAGCACAGATGTAGCATTAACGTATATCCAAGGAGTAACATCATCATGCACATATGTGACGTGTCATGTCAAAAGGAGACACTTTTGGGCAGGTTATCAATTTTGAGGTTTTTACATATCTTAAATATAGAGATATTTTGCTCCACAACGCCATTTTCCCCAATGAAATCGGACATTCCTAAGCGAAGATATTTGTTTACCCAGGTTGGTCCGTGAGGAACACATGCTAATCCATGGAAAACCATGGACCGTTCCAAGCTCATACAAATGCACAAGCCTGGATAGCCAGTGTAGGCTAATATTGAGTTCTTAAGTTATGGTATTATAAAATTGGAAATTGAGATATCGACCTTTAAAAATATTATTGACAATGTTGAGAGTAGGAATTACCTAGAAAAATGTCTCAAAAAATACAAGATTCCGGTCTGAAACTATCAGACAATATTTGAAACATTAGTAACATCACGAATTTGCAACAAACCCAAATTGTGAAAAATCACCCGGGCAGATTTGTGGCTATTTCTCCATTTACGATCCTGCCCAAAAGTGTCTCCTTTTGACATGACACGTCATATATTGTGAAAATCAATGAGCAGTCAACTATATAAAGGAATATTGTATTTTCTAAACACAAAACAGGGTCGGATCCAGGAATTTTTGATAAAGGGGCGCCTTTTGGTCAAAGACGAAAAAAATGTGTTAAAGGGGGTTACCCCCTCGAAAACTCAACGGTTTTGGCCCATTGTTTGCTGTTCATGGCCGAATTTGTTCCTTTTTTTTTAAATTTCTTACAATTTTGTATTTTTAAGTTACCGCGCCTTTTGCTATAAAAAAATAGAGGAGCGCTTGCGCTGCCGCCCCTAAATCCGCCTCTGCAAAAGAGTCAATTTCTTGGAAAATTTTTCCGAATGTTTTAAAGTTTAGTTATATTTGGTGCTGTGTTTCATACAAGCGAGGTTTTATTTCATAATGCGCAATTCAGGGTTTGATTTAAATTAGGAACATGCAACGAGCAGACGACTTCGGTTTGGTGAGCATGGCCCTCTATCGTTAATTACCTTGTTGCATGTATGTATGATACCCTATTTATTTCCCATGACATTCAGGTGAGACGTGTGTGCACTGAATTGTGCTGGACTTTCAGCATGGACCCTGATGTTTACATTGCTGGTTGGCGCTTACCACCGAATATGCTTGTGGCTAGAAGGAAGTGTGGGTTGGCATACCTCAAGCCACACCTCTATGTCATCGGAGGGCTTAACAATAAGGGAGTGATCGACAATGTGGAACGGTATGTATGTTTTTTTGGAGGCAGGGGGCAGATTGCCTCCAGACACCTAAAATGGGGGCGGAGAAGCGGAAAAATGGGGACAAGAAAAAGTGGAGAAAAGAAAGAAAGAAGGGGAAGGAGAGGAAGGGGAGGGGAAAAATAGGGACGATACTGACGTTTGCTCTTCCGGACTGACAATGCTGGCTATGTGCATGTTTTTTCCTTAGGGAAATGCTGTCATTTTAAAAACATTTTACCGGATAAGCATCAACCCATATGATTGGACTGGAGAAAGCTGATGGCTGTGCCATTTTTGTATGTTGCTTTTGGAGAGAGAAATAATATACCAGTGCAGTGTGGTCTTTGTTAAATAAAAACTTTTTTTGGGGGGGGGGATCAGAGTCAGTTGTCTGAGGGGGCAAAGACAACAACATTACATAATCTTGTTCCCATGTGTTCAATTGTACAGTATATTGACCCAAAATTAAGGTGAAATTTTGTACCAGGTCAATTTCTAATTTTTCACTATTTTGTGTTTACAGGGCCATTTTTACTTGGGAGGGAGTAGGAAACCAACTCATGGGGGTATCCCCCCTCTCCTCACCCGCAAAGACCAAACTGTATTAGTGTTTCTTCCTAACGTCAGTGCCCCTTGTCTGTGAATGTCTGTGAATGTTTTTCTTATGTGCAGGTTTGTCATCGCAGATTACCGGTGGGAGGTTATGCCACCTTTGCCGCAAAAATGCCATTACATGTCAGTTGTAGTTTGGCAAAGCATGCTGATAGTATATGGATGCCATGTAAAGCCACGAGTTTGGGAAAAGGATGATGAGATGTACACCATACAGGTAACAAGGGGCTATTCCATTTGAAATCCATCACCCCCTATGGAAGACATGACCTTAATCTTCTACACAGGGAGTGTGAATTTCAAATGGAGCCACCCATTCAGTGGCGTCTGCTCCAAAATGGGTTATTCCAGTTGAAATCCATACACCCCCTTTATGTATGGAAGACATGACCTTAATCTTCGACTCACGGATTGTGAATTTCTAATGATGTTATACCTGAATTGGAAACTCCATTTGAAATCTACACCCCCTGTGTGGGAGATTAAGGTCATACACTCTTCCATAGAGTGTATGTATTTCAACTGTAATAACCAACTGAAAGGAGATGATTATACATTTGAAATTGCTGCCTTCCTTCTTAGCCACTAAGCCACTGCAAATGCCACAAAGTGATGGATGGAACCAGTAGGTGCTTCGTGTGAATGTGACTGGGACCAATTAGGTACTTGGCACTGTGACCGCTAGTGTGTATGTATGTGTCTGAACATACATATGGTCACACTTGAAATGTATCTTATACAAGACCATTGGCTAAATGCAACTGGATCAGGAGTTCTTGTGGTTTCAATTTGAGTACAATAATAAAGTTTCCCTGTCCAAACGGTTGGGGTTCATCTTCTGAACATAGGCTACTGTCACACTTTAAATACACAATGAATTTAAAGATCTGCATGCTACTTGGGCAAATAATTATTAAAATGGCACAATACTTGGGGTTTTTATCACAAAAATATAACCAAATTTTATTTATTTTTTCCATAAAATAGGTGTTTGATACAAAGATGAAGAAGTGGTTTGGTGCAGGTTTCACAGAGGCACATTGCTCTTGGACGGAGGTGAAACCAGCCATCATGGAGCATGAAGGACGGTATTACAGAGTCATCTTTCAAAAAGCATCGCAGAGTAGTGCTGGTAAGAACAACGGTAGCGGAGATAACAAGATAAAGGTACCCGGCAATGACACACTAGTCCAGGAACTAATCCAAGAGATTGATGAGGGCCGATTCGTTGCCAAGATGGGAAAAGCCATCGACCAAAGTGGCATTCCACCAAACAAGGTAGGAGCTTTCCGCATTGCAGATGACGTCTTTGTCAATGCGAGTGGCTACATCCACAAAACTGGTTTGAAGGTGAACAGCTTCCCTGATGGAAAGGTTGACTTGGGACCGTGGAAGCTTGTTAATATTGACGCAACTGGAGTAGACAAGGTTGACACTAACTTGAGAGATAGTGTGACGTGCTTGACTTATGATACAAAGATCACAAAAAGAGTATGGCGATTTTAGGACGCCAGTCAACTGTGGAAGTACATACAGTGATTGGTTGCAAATCACAAACATGAGGCACCTTTAAAAGTGCACACAACATTTCATCATTTAGTTGAATTAGTTGGATTAGACTATGACGGCTTTGACCCTGTATGTAAGTGTTATAGGAAATCTACCATATTTGATTGTCATGGATGGGGCCAAAATGGTATACATTTGTCTTTCTCAACAAAGACCCAAAAGACTGAAGTGATGGTGATTTTAGAACTCCAGTCAATTGTGAAAGGAAGCACAGAGATAAATGAATTGGAAATCCCAAACATGAGACACCTATAAAAGTGCACTAATCAAGGGAACAGGCCAAAAGTTTGATGATGTCCTATGAATGAAAGTTCTTTTGTTTAGAGAAGGAGGAGGTCAAAAAGTTT
Source organism: Amphiura filiformis (assembly GCF_039555335.1). Classification (NCBI taxonomy): domain Eukaryota; kingdom Metazoa; phylum Echinodermata; class Ophiuroidea; order Amphilepidida; family Amphiuridae; genus Amphiura; species Amphiura filiformis. The sequence goes on from NC_092628.1 coordinate 20,878,251, forward strand.
TGTAAAAAACTAATTAAAATTTCGGTCAAAGTTGACCTGTCGGGTTGAAATTTTCAACATTTTACACTTATGTTCCAGAGAGGCTGGGAGTGCAGGGTCGGCCTCCTAACGAAAGCACTTTCGTTTATAGGACATCATTCAATTTTGCTTTGTTTCCTAAAACATTTTATCATTTAGATGTAAGAAAAAGCGTTTAAAGTGTAGCCCTACATGTACATAACATTACGGTAATGAAATATGCTGTTGGAATGTCATGCATGGTAGCCAAAATAGTGTATCTTGAACATTTCTTGACAAAGACCTGAAAGGAAATGATAATTTGCATTAATTATGCAGCTTGAGTGTTGTAGATTTGGTTTATGTACCAACATTCGTCACAATGGGTTATCCCATTTGAAATCCATACACCCCCTATGGTAGACATGACCTTAATCTCCCACACAAGGGTGTACAATAGACATCATATGGAGTAACCCATTTTCTGGTAATTCAATTTTAAATATGTACTTCTTGTATGGGAGATTAAGGTCATGTCTTCCATAGGGGGTGTATGGATTTCAACTGGAATAGCCTAATGCATACTGACTTTTATTATTATTTTATTTGAGTTGAGCATACAAAAAAAACCAAACCTTTTGTTTGTTTTTTTGTCTCTGTTGGTAAGCATGGCAAGAGTAATTTGGCTGTCTAAGACAAAGACAACCATCAGAGTTAATGGCTGACAGGGATGCCTTGCTAATGATGACCTTGCCTGTCCAGTGATCCCAGTGAAGGTTTAAACAAATTAAAATTGTTTATAAATTACCTAAAAACTAAGGTATTTTTTTAATTTAAAAATGATTTTTATGATCCTCCTGATGAGCAAATCACTCATCTTCAATTTCAAAAATGTGTACATCCATATCAAAACTATGCACTTGTCGGCTGCTACATGTCAGACTCAACACAAGTGGAGGTCACTTCAAATCATCCCAAGTCACATGGTTAAGGAATACAGAGAACATTCCTTTAAGAGGAAGCCCCGCCAGAGCGCTTCTGGAGTGAACCAAACCTGTCTGGTTATCAAATTAATCAGTGACAAGGTTATCTGAATCTGACAGATGCTAATTGATGTAATAACATTAAAACATCAATTAGCATCTATCAAATTCAGAAATAACCTTGTCACTGATTAATTTGATAACCAGGCAGGTTTGGTTCACCCCAGAAGAAATGCTCTGGCGGGGCTTCCTCTTTAACCATGTGACTTGGGGATGATTTCAATTGACCCCCACTTGAGATGAGTCTGGTATTAATTCCTAGATATTATTTGAAATGAGACACATGTAGCAGCCGACAAGTGCATCATTTTGATATAGATGTACACAAATGTTACTAAAAATCACATTTTCTTACCTCAAAGTCATTTTCCAAGTGTGTGGAATTAGTCTTTAAACCCCTGTGATGCACTGCTATAACCAAAGACAGAATTTAAAAGACTAGTTGCCATCTGATGTCATTTGTCAATCAAACTTGGGCACGCAGGCATGGTTTGTTTACAAGTGTCATGACTATTGAGTTATTGAATGTGGTGGTAAAACAATGTGCCTTATGGCTAATTTTGCACCTTCAATTATTACAAACTGTCTCAAAAAGTCTTGGTAAACTTTCTTTCCTGAAGGCACAATATCAACAATGGCTAGAAAGTTGTTTTTGCCTTGCAATGCAAAAGTACCATAAATTTTTACAATTTTCTGCGATTGCTTTTCTTCGATGAAGGCACCAGGTGAATCAACCTTCCTTTTTACCTGCTACTAAGCAATCATGGCTCGTGGGGAGTTTGATTGTCAGACACAACCTAGTATTTTTAATTCTGTCTCTGATTATAAAGAGAAACTTGCTGTTCATTAAGTTTATTATGTTAGAGTATGATTTTGTGGATGTTTCCTTATAATATGTAGATAGGTTATTCAGTAGTATAATAGTCCAACTGTTATTAATTTTAGCTCCAAATATTGGAAATAGATTTGACAAGTTTTGTGTTGCCTTTGGTGTTTTGAAGCTTCATGCTGCATCGTATTGGTGGGTACAAGAACACATGATCAGTTCTTCACAAATCTCGCCTCTAAGGGGCTGTGCAATAATTATGAGGCCCCATGGGGGGTAAATTTTCAAACAGCCTGCCAAAAATTGTTTGCCCCATCTCGGCCTTCCAAAAAATTGGCACATGCCAAATTTATGGGATCCCAGTTTGCAAACCTAAAATTGTCTAAATATATATCGCGAGCGCAACAAGCAGGAAAATTTGCAAATTAAGATGTTTTTGTACTGTTTTCCTAAGCCTTTTTAGAGTGTTTTGTTTGAAAGGCACCCCATGAAATGTGTGCCAAAAATTGCTTGCCCCCAATTTTGACTGGCCAAAAATTGCTTTTCCCCCAATTTTACCCTCCCCAGGGCTCCATAATTATTGCACAGCCCCTACCATGAGCTTATGTGATATTTTGAAAAACAGGGGGTGCCCTTACAGTTAAAGGTGGGCTTCAACCAGGGGTGGACCAAATTGTAGACAGTTTGATGAGCTGCAAACAGTGTTATTACTAACTTTTACTTTATATATTCATAATATATTTTTTGTGAGGAAAGGCTTTGTGGGCCAAAGGCTGGCTACCCTTGGCTTAAAGCTTCATAGTTACCATGTAACTTGCCCCTCAGTAAATGTTCTTTCCTGTATAAGGCTGTATGTGCTCCAAGAGTCGGGTTGCTATTTTTTTTTTTTTTAGGTAAGATACAAAAATGAAAACTTATAGGAAAACTGTGCATTGATTTTGGAAAAGTGTGATTGATATATTGAAACTATTTAACGAAATGCAGAAAAAGCATCTGCAAACTGATATGCACATGGACTCAAGGCATTAGCCAGAGGGGTGACCAAAATGGTCAAAAATACCTTATTCTACAAAATCAGGGTGTCCACTTCCTATTCACTCCATTATGAAAATTAGAATTTTAGGGTGTCCGAATTGAAAACATTCCGTCCAAATGACACCTGGACACCCCTCTGGCTAAATTTTTTTCGTCATTATGTTTTAATTTCCTGATTATGAACGATGAGAGCTTTCACACGGTCAGCACCTTGTCATTGTGTCATAAGCACTCCAGGTTATACACACGCCACAGCAATTATGAAGTCCATTGAGTAAACATGATTCAGTGACAAAATGTGTTCACATGGGTAACTTTCATCAGTAATTATGACACAATCATGCTACAAACCAGCACAAAGATGCAAATTCATGATGTAGTATGCCAACAACATTGAGTGGACACATAAGGGATGTGCAATAATTACGAGTTTCCCTGGGAGGGGGTGGGGAGAGGGTTGGGGGGGTAAAATTTCGAATGGCTCGCCAAAAATCACTTGCCTCCCTCTCGGCCCACCAAAAAAACGCTTGGCCAGCTAAATACCCCCCTTGCACATGCCAAATTTTTGGGATCCCAATTTGAAAACCTTAAATGGTCAAAATATATGTTGTGAGCGCAGCGAGCAGGAAAATTTGCATATTAAAGGGTTTCCGTACTGTTTTCCTAAGCCATTTAAAGGCGCCCATGAATGTGTGCCAAAAATCGCATGCCCCCAATTTTACCCTCCCCCCAGGGCTGATAATTATTGCACAGCCTCTAATATTAATTTTGTGATTCAATCGTAATTGACAAGAAAAACACTCATGTAGACAGGGTCTTAGTTTGATGTTCAGTTGTGTTATTGATTTAATCTGTTAAAGTACTTTAAAAATATTGCCTTACAGATTTTTTTTGTTACTTATTTACCTTAATATGAAACAACTCTAGAAAAAGAGCTTGCAATTGATATTTCAAAAAGTAGATAGGACCTACCTTTTATACCAAAGATGTACAAATGTTAGCAGTATTAAAATTGTTTTGTTTGTTCATTTGTCAGTTGATGTTTATATATGATTTCAGTCTGATTTTAGTTTTGTTATTCTTTACCAAAATGATGAAATAATATTTGTAATGACTGAGCAAATATGGTGATGACACTGATAAATTTGTTCATTTTGCCCCCCCCCTGTGAATTTGAAATTAACACTGTAATATTAAGGTCATGTGTTCCATAGGAGATGTATGGATTTAAACTGGAATAGCCAATTGTGTTGGTGAGATTTGACATGCAGGCCTACATGAAAATGATTATCATTGCTCTAGGCCTAAACAAAAAAGTTGTATTACCATTTTTTCTCCACAATTCGCCAGCAAAATTGTTATTTATTACTACTTGGTTACTGGATCACAAACCTATTGGAATGATGGTACATGTGGTAGACTTTGTGTGGCGATCATTTTGATTGTGGTTCGGGACATAATGGTAATCGGATTACAAATAACGCTTTGATGGCGAATTGGGAAGGGTGGACAGTCGGTGTTGTTTACTATTTTATATGTATTGAGTGCACCGCTGACTCCATAAGTATATAATATCAGGGGCGCCACTTGTATTTCAAGTTGTATATCACCTGCATGCAAAAAATAGGTTGCTTGCTTAATTTCTTAATTCGAGTGGTGTCCTCGAACTGTGATGGCTTTCCACAACTTCCTGTCCTCCATTGCTGTCTTGAAGTCTGTTGCCTCCAGTGAGTTATGTACGTGATCCACCAGTGGAGCTCCTGCGCCCCTCCGCAGAACTTCCAGTTGTGGATGTTCTGCGCTCGGAGCTCCACTGGTGGATGACGTACATACATGCTCCAGTCCAGTGTCATCTTTAAGAATGTCAATGTAGGTCAGAGCAGGTCTTCCAGGTTTCCGTCTCCCATGCTTAGGTATCCAATGAACCATTTTTAAAAATAGGTAAAAAGGTGTGTTTTTTCACGGGTGGGCACGATACGCGAGTATCTGGCTTAGGGTATCAGAAATAACAAAAATGGGAAAAAGGGTACCTGAATTGCACAGATGTTACTCGAAAAGGTTAGGCTCAGAATCATGACAACAGAGGTAGTAATCTGATATTATCATGTACAGATCAGAGGTGGGTGGACAGGATATGAAGACACAAGAATAAAAAATAAATCGAGAAGCAAAAAAAGGGGGAAAAAACACCATCCCAGAGCCCAGAAGCCTCGAACCGAGGCTAGTTCATCACAACTCATAACACTAAAAATAATATTAAAAATATCACTAAAATACTTGCTTAGGGTAGGAAAAAAGTACAGTACTGAAAAATTCTTGCTTTGGGTACTCGTTGAAAGTCCTTGCATGTGGGTGATATACAACTTCAAATACAACTCCCAGGTGTATAATGTATGAGCAAATAAATATGTAAGAACTTGCAAGACCCTATGCATTCTTCTTGTCAAAGTTGTAAGCAAATATCAGAACAGCTCTGAAATGATTCTTGTAAAAGTATCTTGACAAAATCAAAATTGATTAAAATTTTGAGGCCATGTACTATTTAACATTTGATGCCAAGGTACAATCTAAATTGTCAAGGTACGAGGGGGTATCCAAAAGTTTTTGACATCACCAAGAAGTGAAAGAGCTATATCGATGAAATTTTGTCAGAGTAATCACTGGTCCTTATGTACATTATGGTCCAAAAATGGTCTCATAAGTATGTTTACTTTCTTTACAGGTGGTGCTAGATGGACAGTAGGCGCATAACCTGCAAAATGGTGAAAATTGAGGCACGCAGTGTGATTAAGTTCCTGCATTTGAAGGGTTAGGCCTACAATGCTCAGAAAATCTATGATGAAATGAAAGCTATCTTCGGTGATGATTGCCCATCATATGGCACTATTGCTTTTTGAAAAAGGAATTTCCAAACTGGCCACATGTCCCTCACAGATTAGCCAAGAAGTGGGCGTCCATCACTTACGGATGATGCGGCCACAGTGAAAAAATTCAAGAAAGTGGAGGATCTTATCATGAAAAGGTTATGCGCCTACTGTCCATCTAGCACCACCTGTGAAGAAAGTAAACATACTTATGAGACCATTTTTGGACCATAATGTACATAAGGACCAGTGATTACACTGACAAAATTTCATTGGTATAGCTCTTTCACTTCTGGGTGATGTCAAAAACTTTTGGATACCCCCTCGTACACTCTAATTTCTCTCAAATTGAGTCTGCTGCTCTTTCAAATTCTGAACTTGTCTTTTTTTCCCTTTTTTTTCTAGTACTTCTAGCTGCCAAACTTTTCAATTTGAGAACGATACCTGTCTAATAACACGGTCTTGCAATGGCTAGTGATGGAGAATATAGCACCGACAATGAAATTAGTGACCCTGGAAGCTTATATGATAGCGAAGACGAACGTAGGAAAGAGAAATACCGTCTGGAAGGATCAGATGAGTATGATTCTGACGATGATTATGATGGTATTGAAGTAGGACACTGTGATTGTAATGACGCAAAGTCAAAGTATCCAACCACTCTCATGTCTTCATTGAATAATCTTCGAGATGACGGTATACTCTGTGATATCACAATCAAAGTGGGTGATAAGACATTTGAAGCACACAAAGCAATCCTTGCCGCCGCCAGTGGTTACTTTCGCACCATGTTTACGTCTGAGTTCCGAGAAAGGGATCAGGATGAAGTGACAATTGATGGTAGGAGTGAGATATTTGAAAAGTTGCTGAATTCGATGTATACTGGGGAATTATCAGTGAGATTCAACACACTCTTGGAAACTCTTAACATGGCTCTCTACATGCAGCTCAACCACACATTTCCATTTTTTCATTCATTTCTCAGTGATGCGGGCAAGTACCCACTGTCCGTGGCATATCAGATTTCTATGCTTGTGATCAGAGGGGGCTGGGAGCATGATTGTCTGAATGGTATCAAGAAACTCTGTAATGATATGATCAAGAAGGACTGGCTGAGATTTATGAAAGTCTTCAAGAAGAGTGCGACTGTGGACTTTCTTGAAGATGTGTTGGATTGTGGAAAATTTCCTTGTGAAGAAACAAAGGTAAGGGACAAAATCAAAAAAAAATCCTGTTATCCTTAAGTTTCTGTAGATGTTGGTGCTTGCAACATTGTCTGTCTCATGTGACCTGTCTGGTCTTTGTCTGCACATAATTATGTCCTAATACATCTTTTGATTGTGTTTCATCCTGAATGTTTAACTTAATATTGTAAAGGGTAGCCAAAAATGGTCCAGCTCTGCTCTGTTTGGTCTCCTACCATATGATTTTGCTTTACTTTGTAATAATTATTTAAAGGTGAAATAAACTGAAACTGAACCATATCTGTTTGCTTTTGTAATTTTGTATGCAGGTGCTTGAGACTGTTGTACTTTGGCTCAAACACAATTGGGAGTCTCGCAAAGTTTACGCAGTGAACTTCCTGAAAAAAAATCCGTCTTGGACTTGTGAAGACAGAGGATTTGAACCAACTCATTGACGACCAAATCAAGGAGATACCAGAATGTTTTGGCCTGCTCAGTGAAGCTCTCAGGTAGGGACATAGCTGACTGATAAATTAAGCTACTGGTCCAGCCACAAATTTGATGTCCCAATATTTTCTTCTACAATGTAAAGAAGCAAATTGTCACACTGTGTTAGCAGTGAAATTTTGATCCAGGAGAAAATTTTGATATTGCTACAGAGTTGCATAACACAACGGTGTTCACAAACAAACCCCACACACATGCACACACCCCCACCTTGCTGTCCACCCTTGGGAAGGGGGAGGGTAGTTATATTTCAAGTTGTATATCACCCACCACAAGTACCCAAGCAAGTATTTTTCATTAGTGTAAAATAGACCCAAAATAAGTACGTACTAAGTGGTTGTTTTCCTACCCCTAACCAAGTATTTTAGTGTTATGAGTCGTGATGAACACACCTAAGGGCTCATATTGAAATACCCTACCACGTTTTAACACAGAAAGAAGGCAGGATTCCCCTCGCTAAGCGTGCGCCTCAGGAAAGCTTGGTCATAAAACGAATGGATTATATGCATCAGTGATACACCCTGCCCAGGATTTTAACAAAAGAAGGCTAGCACAGGAAAGCTGCAGGATGGCGCACACCTTCCTGTGTAAGGGAATTTCAATATGAGCCCTAAAACACCTCAATTTTGATTTTTTTTTTTTAAATATCAAGAGCTATTTTAAGAGCCTCTGAGGCAATACTAGGCTTGCCCAATTTTCTGCAGTTTTCATGCTGATTCCAAATATGGTCATGAAAATGTATAATTCTGACAATTTTGATTTTTTTAAAACCTTGTCATCTGCAGTCGACACCCACATGGGGAGAGTTAATTTTCCATACATGGATTGTGAATATTCAAATGGAATTACCCATTTGAAATCTACACCCCCTGTCAGGGCTGTGACACTCGTATTTAAACCCTGTATAAAAAGTGAAGTCACTTTACGGCAGTTTAATTGACATATCGGCAGTTTGAGTGACAGTTGCTAGGCTTTTTCAGTACACCTAGTAACGTCCTGGTAACGCTCAGGCACATTAGCCTAAAATTAACGCATGTTCGCTTATGCCAAAGTGGAACAGACTTATCCCATATTCAATTGACAAGTTCGTATTTGATTGACAGTTGCTGGGCATTTTCAGTACACCAAATTTATCCAAGATGGCGGACGTCGAGTGCTAATTTACGTACTCTTTCCAGCTAAAATACAGCTGATTTAGCCAAAGTCAACATGGGGTCATCGGTTATAATATTTTCCTAGCATATTGAGCTAACTTCTCAGCTTGGTTTTTCAAAATATGATAGTAATGGAAAAAAACTACCAAATGTTTGTCGGTTTTCGCAATTAAATTTTTTTGAAACGATGACGTAAACATGCATCATCTCTTCCACAGGTGATACACTCCTACACGTACAGGGGTACAGCAATGCCATCACATGCATGATCACGCATTGGCTGTGTGACTGACTTCATTTGCGCAAACGAGTGGCTTATCCTATAGTATATTAGTACTCGAGAATCCTTGCCCCAGTGTGGAAGATTAAGGTGATAGGGGGTGTATGGATTTCAACTGGAATAGGCCATACCATGACAAAGTTGGCAAAATTCAACTAAAGAATTTTAAACTTTACATCACTTTACCTCTTGATACTTTCAGGATTAATGATATTGCCAATCAAGAAGAAGCAAAACGACAGGCCGACTTTGATGCTTCACCATCCCGTAATAAATATGCATGGTTTGCCCGACAGATTGGTTTATACCAACCATTTCAGGAGAGATTCCCAGACATGTGTGCTTCAAGGACAACAGTCACTGTAAGTATGTTTGACAGGTACAGATATGGGGAATAATTTGTCAGGCCTTGAATTTCAATTTGTTGGGGCACCCATTTTCAAAGCCACTGAGTTAAGACAAAGAACTGAAAGAAGGGCACCAAGGCCAACAAGTGATGAAGAATGCCTTGGTCAGTTGACAAAGATCTGGGGCACCAGGGCCAAAATTGAAAAAGGGTAGGCAATGGCCCTGGTGGCCTCACTGAAATTCAAGACCTGGTGTCAGTATTATTTATGTAATCCCTTTGTTTATGTGATGACTAAACTTTGAATAACTTTCTAACAAAACATGGAACCATAGAATTTGCATCTTTTTGCACTTTTAGATGTAAACTTTGATCCCCACAAAACATTGAACTTAAAGGACAATGGCTCATATTCGACTTTTTAAGACATTCCGACTTTGGAATTTCATAACTTGGTGAAGGAATATCTGATGTCAACAAAAAAAGCAGTGTTGAAAAGGAAATTAACTCTTTTTTTTAAAACAATATGTAAAAAACTCAAAATTGGCCCCTGCCCAGAGGTGCCTCCTTTTGACTTACCCCATCACACATTATCCACTATACACTATGTTCTGCAATAGCGAAAGGGCTTATGCTGGTTTCATACTTTCTGCCCCTTGCTGCTGAGTGGCATGACGCTTGTACTTGTCTGCAATCGGAGCGGCACACCGCTGAGCGGCAGGACTCCGAAAGCCACTCTTGCCACCCAGCACTGCTCTCATATGTCAGAGTGGCACCGCACTGAGTTGATTTGAATTCAACTACAAACGGTGCTGCTGTGGCAGCAAAGCAGTGGAGTGATGGATATATCGGCTTGACGCTGGCTAGCATTTCTGGTGCGACTGCGCAGTGAAGTAAAATCATCTTCAGAGCGGCAAAGCGGCAGGAAAGTATGAAACCAGCATTATTGTTAGTATGTTGATCTACCTTTTGGCATCAATCTGCATTTGTGTGATTAGCCATTGAATGAAAAGTCTTTGGATTTAAAAAGTGTCATTGGTAAAAAGCAGTGTGGAAAAAGAAATAACTCGGATAGAAACCTGAAGGAAACACTTGGGCTATTTCAACTGAAATCCATTAATCCCCTATGGAAGACCATACATCCCCTATGGAAGACATGCCCTTAATCTCCCACACAGGGAGTGTGGAATTCAAATGGAGTCACCCTTTTCAGGTAACCACATTTGAAATTCACACTCCCTATGTGGAAGATTAAGGGCATGTCTTCCTTAGGGGTGTATGGATTTCAACTAGAATATCATTATCTGGGTGCATAGATACCGGCTCCAGCTGAAAATGCATCATATATTTTTTAAGTTACCTTATTTTCTAACCATTCTTTAAATTAGGTATTGATATCTACTGGCGGCAGAGCTAACAAAAAAGGTGGTGCTTCTTATTTTGTTGTGGATGGCAAGAACTCCAAGCCAGGCTGGAAGGAGTATGCAAAGTTCTCTCGAAGTTTGAGTGAAAACCATCATGACCACACCGCAATAGTTGTCAATGGCCTGATTTATCTTGCAGGGGGTACAGAGATCAAGCAGGGATGGCGAAAGGTGAGTGTGATGGGGTGCCAGAATCATGAGAGGGTATCAAGTAGGGGGCATTAATAGACCTTTTTCCCTTCTTCCCACCATGCATTATTCCAGGGGGAATGATGTAGTCCATCAACCTCATAGATCCTGTGCAATTGTGGTCTTTGCAATCGTTTTGTCTTAATATGGGCCTACTGATTCTATATGTGGATTATCGTAGAGCCATGAAGAACTTGTGTTTAAGAGATTAGTACAGTGTTTACATATTTTTTAACATTTCTGAAACAGACACTGGCAGTATAATATCACTGTGTGTCCTGTCATTAGGTCTTCAGGTATATAAAATGTATAAAAAGTTAGATTTAAGTAACCGGAAACCTTTTTTTTCTTTATGACCTCATGTCAATATAATAACGCCTAGAAAGTTCGTCAGTGCCATTATTCGTGATTCCTTTTTCCCATGAAAGCACCAGCCAAAATGTCCATATTCTATCAATGTAATGAACTGGACTACTCTACACCCCAGGGAGATTTTGTGTTTTTCAATACTTGAAAGCCAGAATGCGGTGGAAGTACCCACCTGGAAAAGTGTATAATAGAAAGTAGTGAAAAAGTTGTATATGATGGGGGATGGCTTGTAGTACTATGTGCCTTTCCTGGGATTGATTCCGATGGTCTTGGTCATGATTTTGCCAGGCGACCAAAAGTGACCTTATACAGAACTAAAAATGTGACTGGCTTTCAAAAAGAGAAAATACATTTCACCATTGTCTTCTATTGGGATTTTTGATATTTGAATTAAAATGTCTGTTACTCTTTCCAAATCTGTAATTTTATGGAAAAAAATATCAAACTATTGTCATAGTGTTTCTAGTGGATTATGACCAAGTTGAACACAAAAAATAATTTCTAATGGGTTTCTTTTCATTGAAATCACAAGAGGTCTGTTTACACTTTTGGGTGCCTTCAATTACAAGATGCAGGTTTTCATTGAAATGACATTGTTTATTTTCCATATCACTTAGACGAGACGTAGGTGCAGTACATACTTCTGGACTTTTAGCATGGACCCTCGCATTGCTGGCTGGAGGTGGGCACCAAAGATGCTTGTGGCTCGACGGAAGTTTGCAATGGCGTATCTCAAGCCACACCTCTATGTCATCGGAGGGATGCGCCATAAGAAAGTGATTGACAATGTGGAGCGGTATGTTTGTTTCTGTTTGATGTTCCATGCTGGTCATAGGCTCAAAATATCAAGAGCTATCTGCAGAACCCCTGAACCAATACTGGGCTTGTTTGTACTCATTTTAATGCATTTTACATGCTGATTCCAAATTTGATCATGAAATTGTACAATTCTGAAATTATTGCATTTTTAAAGAAATTTTGTAACATGTCGTCTGCAGTCAACGCATGTGAAGTGGATTAACTGATTATTCCTTTTGGAAATGCCCTTAGAATTTTGCCAGTATTAATTTGGAAGACTGAGTGTAACTCATGTGAGTGTGCTGGCAAAAGCATGTAGAGATAGACCACATGTGACATTATCTTTTCCACTCGGAATTAAGTCAGAAATTTTGAAAATATCGATCAGTAAGGCTTAGGCTGTTAAGTTCAGCTTGTTTTTTTTTATTTACAGGTTCGACATTGCAGATTACAAGTGGGAAGTCATGCCACCTATGCCCCGACAATGCCAGAACCTGTCAGTTGTTGTATGCCAAAGTATGCTGCTAGTATATGGAAGCTATCAGAAGGCACCAGTTTTGCCCTTGGGTAATGAGACTTACACAATACAGGTAACAATAGTAATTTTTGTATGGTTGGATGTGTGTGGGGGTGTACGTGTTTGCTGGCAAACAAGGACACACACAAGATTTTTCACACTAAACTGCGAACTTACCTCCAACCGAGGACCGTCCTCAGTCTCAAACTGCTGCAAAAGACCTCAATTTATGCATATTGCTCAAAACTGCGGACCATACGTGTAAAACTACAATTCGCAGTTGATAGCTAAAATTCCATTTCATATCATACACACAAAAAATCCGCCATTTAAGTCCACGGTTAGGTGATGAAAACACCACACACACGTCCACGGTTAGATAGCAATATACAATGTCCGCGGTTGCCGGCAAACACACACTGGTGTGGGGGGGGGGTGTTTGTGATTACCTTCGAGGACACACACATGGATAAACACATCACAAACGTGGACACACCTGCAACTGTGGATGTCCTCAGTTGCTGGAAATAACCAGGACAACGCAAATAACGTTAAAATGCATTTAAAACCGGTCCACGTTTATGGGATTCATCAGGGGGTTAACGGCTAGATAGGAAGTTGTCGGGTGTGTGCGGGGTGGTCCATGGTGTGTAGATTGAAATTGGGTGTGTGTGCCCTCGGTTAGATAGGATTAAATCATATGCTGAATGAGGTCCTTGTTTGCAGGTATTTACAAACAGGTGTGTGAGTTTATGTGTCTTATATTTATTAGAAGTGTGGCTATCCTAGGGTGGCTGTGGAAGATCAATTATGATCGGAAGAAAAAAAATTTAAATTCTTATTATTCTGTATGGAATTCAAACCCTGACTGCCGATCAACTACTGGCGTTCCTCCCAGAACCGGCGATGTAACTGTATGTTACTCCAAATAATAAAAACAAGCCCAATCGCCAGTTCTGCTGAAGTGCCGGTTGTCCACCGACAATTGGGTTTTGAAGCCCTACATAAGTCACATTCTTGATTAAATTTTTATCACAAAAATATAACCACATTTTTTAATTACTTCTAGGTGTTTGATACCAAGATGAAGAAGTGGTTTGGTGCAGGTTTCACAGAGGAGCTAAATTGCTCTGGGACACACATGAAACCAGCCATCATGGAACATGAAGGGCGGTATTTATACAGAGTCATCTTTGGCAAAGCGTCGCAGAGTAGTGCTGATGGTGAAACTGCTGAAAATAGTGCTGCTGAAAGTAGTGATGATGGTAAGAACGGTAGTGGAGATAACAAGAGTAAGGTACCTGACAATGGCACACTAGTTCAGGAACTAATCCAAGATGTTCAAGATGGCCGATTCGTTGCCAAGATGGAAGAAGCCATCGAACAAAGCGACATTCCCCCAAACAAGGTAGGAGCTTTCCGCATTGGAGATGATGTCTTCATCAATGCGAGTGGCTACATCCACAAAACTGGTTTGAAGGTGAGCAGCTTCGCTGATGGAAATGTTGACTTGGGACCGTGGAAGCTTGTGAACATTGACGCAACTGGGATAGACAAGAGTGAAGATAACTTAAGAGATAGTGTGACGTGCCTGACATACGACACACAGATCACAAAATCAGTATGGCGATTTTAGAACTACTGTCAACTGTGGAAGCTTCCCGGGGGATACTCAAGTTTGGTTTTGGTAGGGACGTGCCGCTGAGATTTTGGAAGTAGACCCATAAATATACCAATTTTTCAAGAAATTTGGACCCATTGATAAACCAAAAGTCAAAATTTTCGGCCGAATTTACCCAAAATTGCATTAGTTTTTACAAATTTTCCCAAATTTCCCAAAATTTTGGCTAGATAAAGGAAAAATTGGGCTGTTTTCCAAAAAAGTGAGAAAATTTTGAAAAGAGGACCCATTCATATAACAAAATAGGCTTTGAAAAAGGGGTAATTGATATACCAGAAGGCTGAAAATGCTACCCATGTTTGCGGCACGTCCCCGTATGGTCATTTGTACTGAGTACCCCCCCCCCCCGGGGGGAAGCTTATACAGTGATTGATTGCATATCACAAACATTAGACCCGTTTAAAAGGGCACTCAACATTTCATCATTTAGATGTAACAAAGAGGTTATTCATTTCATTTTCATTCATTTCATTTTCATTTAAGGTTAGACTAAGAGGGCTTTGACTGGGTTTTGTATAGCCTTCATAAAGTGTTATAGGAAATCTGCCATTATTTATTTGTCATGGATGGGGCCAAAATAGTGTACATTTGGTATTTCTCAACAAATACCCAAAATGAAATTATAATTGGCAATATTCAGCTTGAGTGTTACTAAGATTTGCTGGATATATAGTGCTATGCTGCTTATGCCATGTATTTTGCAAACAAACACTTACAATAAGTAAGGCCATCTTAATTAAATCCTGTGTCTCAAAGCTGCCGCGCGCGTTAGTAAAATCGTGCACGTAGTCTTCCTTGAAAATCAAGAAATTCATTTTTTTATGTCTTTTTATATTAAAAGGCAAAAATAAAACCCAAAATTCGTATTTGATCATAAGTTTCACATTTTTTTGCAAATTTTGAACACGAAAACAATAAAAGAGAAGAATAATAGTTTGTAGCAGTGACTTTATTTGTCTACTATTCCAACATTTGCAACATTTGGGTAATTTTTGCACAAAATTGTTGTCCGAAATCCTGAACTGAAATAAATAAACATAAAAAAATACAATTAAAAAAAGCGCATTCCGCATTAGGTTTTCAATTTCTCACAAGCTTTGAGACACATGATTTAATTAAGATGGCCTAATCAAACACTGTGGGGTTGACTGTATGGCAAAATGGCTATTTCCTCCAACAGTGGGTTATTAAATTTGAAATCCACAAGTCTTAAGCTTAATTTTTTCACAATGGGAGTATGTATTTCAAATTGAGTTACCTGAATGGGTGGCTCCATTTGAATTCTACACCCCCTGTGTAAAAGATTACAGTTGTGTCTTCCATAGGGGGTGTATAGATTTCAAATAGAAAAGCCCAAACATGGCTAAGTCTGAACTCTGTTAGTGTTGCATCGCTGGGCTAACAATATGTGTCTGTCCACTTCGAAATTCTTGTAAATTCGGCCTCTGGTCAATTTTGTTTTCTTCTGTGTTTAGAAAATATATATCATAAGCTTTACAATGATATATCATTTGACTTCAAACAATATCCAGAAGCGGAGTTATGGCTTGTTAAACTTTGCTCCTTCAGTAAAAGGGTACATTATATTGGTGCTACATTATTTCTCTTTTTCCACATCGCTGGTATTACATATCAAATTGTCATAATTAGCGGTCACTTCAAATCATCCCCAAGTCAACGAGGTTCAGGAGATGATGTCCTCTCATTGTTGATTGTTAGTTTAACCCACCACTTGAACAGGATTTGGCCAAAGCAAACAAAGACTAGAGCTATTTACTAACTCTATACATAAGTATAAGCTTATTATCCTCTTCAACAATAGGATTAAAGATTGGCGTTTGACTGACACTAAAATGAGAAACATGTAGGACAAATATTAGGTAAATATGAATACAACCTTAAGGGATCTAAAATGAGCGTTTATTGCGTTTCGATAGTATTTTTTGTGGCACATAAGAGCACCTCAGGCCTATCGAATTGTATTCTGAATCTGAAGCATGTCTTTCTGATATCAAATAATTTTCATTTTTGAAAATCACAATATAATACAAATTTTATGACAAATTATAAAAATTTGATATTTTTCAATTTTGATATATAACAGTCCTCGGTAAATTATATAAATCTAATGATATATTCTTAAAGTGTATGTAGCAGGAGGAAAAGCCGACGGTCAATTGAAAATTTTGACCTTTCATATTGAAGATATGGATTTTTTTCCCAAAAAGACCTAATTTTTTTGGGTGTTTTGGGAAAAAAAATCCATATCTTCAATACGAAAGGTCAAAATTTTCAATTGATCGTCGGCTTTTCAACCCACCCACATACACTTTAAGTATAAATCATCAGATTTATAAAGTTTACTTCAAGTACTGTTAAATATCAAAAATATCAATTTTTAATGATTTGCCATAAAATGTGTATTAAATTGCGAATTTCACAAATTCAAAATTATTTGATATCAGAATGACATTCTTCGTATTCAGAATGCAATTCGATATGTCTGATGTGCTCTAATGTCCCAAAATAAATACTGTCCAAACGTTCATACCCCAGCCCTTAATGCACATTTTGCACTGTAACTCGAAATACAATTTGCCGACTTTACGAGCGGTTTGAGATGGATGGTCACATATATCGAGGGCTTGGTGCAGTTATACTGCCTCATATCCACTTTTGTCATATTGAGGAAATTGCCTTTAGCCGCATAGGCTTTGTATGTTGGCTATGTTTCACCTTTGTATGGCTTTATTGGGGTTTATTAGTGGACATAAAATCTTTGCTGGCACTGGAAAGCCTTTATTTTCAGAAACTTTTGATACTAAAGTCTTATTTTCGCCAAAAATGGAGATAAGGTGGGTTGCGCTGAGCCCTTGATATACCGTAAAAGTGGTCATATTCACACGCATAATTTTTCGCAATTTGCTGTTTTTATACTGCTTTGTTTATGTTTCAATTTGTGATTTTGAGGTTTTGTTTATAGACCTATCCATAAAATCAACATATTTGCGCATTTTTATTGTTTTGCAGTAGCTGTGTTGAGCATGAATAGCGTGAAAATTAAATTCCTTGTTGGGCAGGAAAAACCTCTTATGTCCTTGTGGCCCCTGAACATGTATAGCACAAAACTGCCATGAGGTTACATAGGAGGATTTGCTTTTTAAAATATTTTCAGGGGCCAATAACATATAGGAGGTTTTTCCTGGCCAGCGATGTAATGTTCCATAAAAATTTTTACACTTTTACAAGATATAATGGCTGATTTCAGTTGATTTTTTTTTAAAGATTTAAAGTAATGAATCCAGAAGCTTGTGATTGTTTATGTTGTACAACAAGTATTAGAGCCATTCTTGTGTGTGCATGAAATCAGTTACAGGAGATCTTGATGGCCACTAGTCATTGATTTTGCCGCTATATGAAATGCATCGTATCTTGAGCTCTGTTTTAGTTCAGCTCAAATGAGCTTAATTTGCAGTATTTAGTAAGTAAAAGGTTCATCTCTGATCTCACGGGAGATTGGAAATGCAATGCAGTATGGTTTGTTTTTTCATGAATGATTTTTCAATTATATTATGTGGGAGATGAAGCAGATATTTTCCACAGGAGATGTTTGGATTTCAACTGGAATTGTTTATTTATTTATTTATTTGCACTTTCTTTATACAGGGTAGCCCCTTCAATTGCTAAACCCAAGTATGAAAATTTATGTAAATCTAAAATATTTGTTGAAAAAATCAAGTTTGTTTCCTGTGTGAACCAAAAACCAAGGTAATTTATCTCCTTTCGTCAGTTGCAAGAATAGATATGAAACTTACAACTTTTAGAAAAAAGTTATTGATTTTCAATATCTTTTAGGAAAATTTTTTGATTTTCAATATTTTTGATTGATTTTTCATATATGAGGCAAGTGTCCGTATCAGAAATTTTCTGTGTGGAAAAAAAATCTAGATCTCTGAATTGAATTGAAATGCAGAAAAATAACATGCTAAAAATTTAAATGCATATGACCTACAATAAAAAAAAGTTGTTTTTTGTTTGGCTTTTGTTTGATTGCTTTCAAATCCAATTAGGTAACAAAACAAGTTTGTTGTTTACATTATATCAGTTGATTTATACTTGTAAAAATAGCTCTTGCAATGAAAAAATACTTCTTGCAAGTTGCAATGACACAATAATTAGCTTTTTAGAGGTATGGCGGACACAATAGGATGGCGCTGCACGATATGGGTAAAGGCTTTTGAATTTAGCGGGTTTTACCCATATTGAATACTGCCCTCCTATTGTGTACGCCATGCTTCGAAAAGGCTAATGGGATTTGACCACAATGTGTTTTTCGATTTTAATAAGACCATTTCATATCATAGGATATGTGAAAGGTGAGCCCAGGGCCCTTGGCATTTTTGTTTGGCATTTCTATGAATAGAGGGAAAATGGCACTGTAATTTACTGTTTATATTTTATACACTAAGCCAAAAAAGAAACTTATAATATTTCACAAGGTCATGTCTTAAAATCCTGTCTATCAAAATTAACCAAAATTACACACAGGATTGCCTCAATACTCTACTCTAAACACATGTCACTAACTATGCAGTTGTCCAACTGACACAACAGCAAAAATGCACTGACATGCAACACCTTCCCGGACCACATTCACGGCGCAACAGATTTCTTTGGCTGGGTTCCAATTATTCGCCTGTGAATGTGATCCCGGTAGCTGTTCCGTGTCAGTGCATTTTACTGTTGTGTCAGTTGGACAACTGCTTGGTTACTGACATGTGTTTAGAGTAGAGTATTGAAATAATCCTGTGTGTAATTTTTGTTCATGTACAGGCGAATAATTGGAACCCAGCCAAAGAAATCTGTTGCACTGTGAATGTGGTCCAGGAAGGTGTTGCATGTCAGTGCATTTTGCTGTTGTGTCAGTTGGACAACTGTTTGGTTACTGACCAGCGTTTAGAGTAGAGTATTGAAGTAATCCTATGTGCAATTTTTGTTCATTTTTATGGAGAGGATTTTAAGATATGACCTTGTGAAAAATTATAAGTTTCTTTTTTGGCTTAGTATATATACCTTTTATTATATAAAAAGAGTTCATTGGCATGTTTTGAGAGGGTTACCACCAGATTAACTTGATTTACTAAACAATATGAGTTAAAATTAGCAGTACAATCCTTTACCCAACTTTAACTATTTTATTTTTATCAAATTGGTTATAAGATAACTACCCATTTTCATGTCAACACGCAGAGCTGTAATTGTTGAGCAGTGCAAGTTGAGCAGCAACTTAATTTGCAATATGTGACCATCCTCCACAACTGAGCCCGGATGTCGCCAGTGCCACTATTGAGATATGTTCCATCGAACTTAACAATAAACAATAGGAAACAAAGGATTTATTGACTGTTTTATTGATTTTTCACTACTTTAATGTCAAGTACTATAGACATGATATACATCATTTTAAAGCTAATTTCAAGCAGAATATTTTGGTTGAATATCTCAAAAATGATGATTGGCGACTTCAGGGCTCAGTTGTGCTGAGGGGTCACATATATGAATACAGATATGAATGATTGACTTGGAATAATATAAATTCAAAAGAATGATTTAAGTACTTTCAGGTATCATATGGAATGATTTTTTTGTACATAATTATAAAGTATGTTGAAGATTTGTGTGCTACTTGGTTTTTAGGGTGTCTTTTTCGAATGATCTTGTTTTACTTGGCAAACTTATCCTGCAATATTTAATAGATAGTTTGTTTGGTCTATAATTGGCAAAACAAATGAGAGTCGCAGTTGGACGCAGCACTAGATGTGCATTTGCGTAATACGTGCCTAGCGTCAGTGGCGTAGCCAAGGGTGGATGGGGCAGTCCCTTCTCCCCCCCCCCTGGGCAGTCTTGCCCCCCTGTGGGAGGCCTTTTTTGTAATTTTTAGCCCATTTTCGTCAAAGCTTGCCCCCCCCCTAGAAATTTGGTGCATTGCCCCCCCTTGCCCCCTCTGAAAAAGTCCTGGCTATGCCACTGCTAGCGTGCGGTTATATGAATTTACACGCAGTAACAAAAAACAAATGAATTTTCCAATTATAAGCCGAACAAACTATAAAGGCTTCAATTTTAAAACTAGATCTTCAAACTATTTTGAAAATCGATCTGTATTTGCTATAGGTGTACCATAAACCACTATGCAAGATGTGTATTTATATTATTTTATTTTATCTTTGTGTCTGGATGTATGGTAAAGTATGCCTCAAATCAAAAGTATTTTAAAATTATTTTTAAAAGATTGCATGTACTCTATAGACAATGGTGAAATCAGTTGAAAAGCAGATCATATAGAATAATATAGTGGACATTTCAATGAACACAGCCTGACATGTGTGACAATTCTTATGCGTACACTGCATGATGTACACTAGCGTGTGCGACTGTGCAGGAGTAACACAGAAGTGAATTCAACCATGCCAACACACTTGTGATTGGTTAGTAATATATCCAAGGTTGTGCGTTCGTTTGAAATTTCCACTATACACAGTAAGCCAAAAAATTAAGGTACCAGTTATGTTCACCCCTGTTTATTCTAAACAAAGACAGATATGTCATAATTGGAACCAGTAGTCAATAGCTGCGACTTTTAGCTCGAATATAAGGCCCCATTCGTTGAAATCGTTCAAGAAATAAAGGCACAACATCCAAAAACCCAAGGAAGATGCCAATTTAAAAGTTGCAGTTTTCGCCACTGCAAGCCCTATTGATTTGCACACAAAGCGTTCTCGAACAAGAGAACAAAAACCAGTGCTTACATTGATTAGCATGTTAAAACTAGTGTCGCGCTTTCATTGATTCGAACTGACAAAATTGCAACTTTTGATTTCGTTTCTGCCTTAAGTTTTAGATCACAGTTTATTTAATTCTCAACCAATTTCAACAAATGAGGTTTTAAATCAGAGCTAAAGAGTAGGGCCTACATGTAGGTGCTGCTTGTTTTAATTTTGACATATTATTCTTTGTTTAGGATATACAGGGGTGAACATAACTGGTACCTTAATTCTTTGGCTTACTGTAGTGAAGGACTTATGATTTTCAGTATGTGTTATTGATTTAATGTTGCTTGAAAACAAAGTTGATGAGAAAAGTACTTTGAAAATATTATCGTATGTATTGTTGACATTTTTTCTACCTTAATATAAAACAACTCTAAAAAAGAGCTTGAGGTTGATATTAAAAAAAGTATCATATATCACACCTACCTCATACCAAAAATGTACAAAAGTTTAAGTTTATAATATTAAAATTTATTTATTGTTCATTCATTTGTTAGTTGATGTTGTTATTTCTTTACTCTCTGTTTGCAGTGATTTTTGAAAATATTTGTTGCAGAGATAAGCCTGTCTGCAATGTATAAGTAACTGTTGAGAAATACACCAGCGTGGGCCTGTCTGCACATCCAAGATGGGCTACTTTATCTTTGGATATCATCACTGGGCGGGAAAAACCTCATATGTACTTTTTGCCCTTGAACATGGATGAAGCAAATCATTCAATATAAAATCTGCACCTACAAGGCTTTATCCATTTGCAAGGGCCGAAAGTTAATTATGAGGTGTTTCCTGCATGTACTTTTGGCCCTTGAACATGGATGAAGCAACCTCTTCAATATAAAGTCTACACCTACAAGGCGTTATCCATGTTCAAGGGCCAAAAGTACATCCCGCCCAGTGACGATATGCCATTTTCCTAACCAGCTCGTCCAGAGGATGCTTCAAAATGTTGCCACTATTACTATAATTTGGTTCATCTCAAGTTCGGTAGTGACGTCAATGTTTTTTTGTGGTTGCGCTTCAAGCGTGCCAACAAACCGCCTCTGTACGCATGTGTGTACACTAAGCGCGTTTAACTTTATGCGTGCGATTTGATACTGCGGCGATCAAAATACGCACATACGTCACTACCGAATTTGAGGTGAACCAAATTATAGTAGTGGGCTAGTGCTTTACCACTTGAAAGAACTATCATCGGAAACATCCAAAACTAAATTAGTTGATGTGGTTAAGAATAAAACAGTTATCACATACTTTTTGAATTTACCACTGTGTTCTTGAAATATAATTAAATAGTACTAAAACACCCCATTTTCAACCCATCCACGGAGTCAAATACCAATCAATAACAATATAAATATGCAGTGATTGGCACTCCTAATACAGATTATTGATCGATATATGAATTTGTGGAATGGCTTGAAAATGAGATGGATTTGTAAAATTCATATTTCAAGAACAGAGTGGTCAATTGTCAAAGTTCAAAAAGTATCTGATAGCCACATCAACCACATCATTTTTTAGTAGTTATGTTTGAATGTTTGGTTTGGGCATTAAAATACCCAATCAATTAAGTTTCTTACGATACAGTTCCTTCAGGGACACCCTGTATGGCTATATGTAAGGCCCCGTATCCATAGGCTGTTCCCTTGTGGTGTGTGCCCTTGTCCCGTGTTCACTTGTTCCCATGTGACCTGCCACACAGACAACGAACCTTTGTTTTGCTTAGTGGCCGTATCCATAGGTTGTCTGTGTGGCAGGTCACATGGGAACAAGTGAACACGGAACCAGGGCACACGCCACAAGGGAACAGCCTATGGATACAGGGCCTAAGAGTAGCCAACCTTTTTGGACCAGCCACATTGTGCTATTCTAGTTGGAAATCCATACACCCTCTGTGGAAGACATGATTTTAATCTCCCACACAGGGAGTGCAGATTTCAAATGGAGTCACCATTCAAGTAAGCCCATTTGGAATTCACACTCCTGTGTGGAAGGTTAAGCCTGAGTCCATTATACCCAAGGTCTTGTCTTCCAAAGGGGAAGTAATGTATATCAACTGGAATACCCTATTATAAAGTTTAATGGGCCACACACATACCAGTTGTATATATATTCATGTTATTTTTTGAAAGAAAGGCTTTGCTTGCAGCATTTGACATTATCAAGCAACTGCATGCTGGTTGGCCGTATAAGAGAGGAAGTTACCATTAATATCTTTGCAAAATCCAAGACAAACCATAGGAAGTAAACAAGACAACATATTTCTCAGATTTATAATCTTTTATTCTTCAGAAAATTCTTGTGATAATAAATGTAACCTGTCATACAATGTTTACCACTCACTCACTCACTCAATGAAATGAATGATGATTACAGTTCTTACAGTAAATAATAATAATATATCAACTATATGGCACCACATATCAGTTATCTAATCATAACCAATAGAAGCGATATCCTTGTATAGGTCAGTCACCAAAATGATACATGTTGAGACCCATAGCCAGGTGGCAGGGGTAGCGTTAACTTGTGCCATGGGGTCATAGGTGCATTCTTTTAGCTTTTGGTGCACAAAATTACCATTTAGAGGTGGGAAAAGGGTCATTTGATCCCTTTATATTTCTATTGTTTTGGATCCATAGTTTCACAAAATTTCAAATTTTTGACCCCTTGTTTGAAAATCTAGCACTACCCCTGCCAGGTGTGCCACAAATGACCAACACCTTTTGTTGAATGCTAAGTCCACAATTTTCTTTTTATCCAGAAAATAAGGCGTCATGCTATTGAAACATGTTTCCCTTTGAATATCACTAGGACAGATAAGGGAGTGATCCGTGCAGATAAGGGAGGTTGAACGTTGGACTGTATAACACATTAAAATGTCCAAAACTTAAGGTCCCAATACAGAATTTCACTAACAATTCAAATTTTTTTAAAGGAAAATATTCAAAAAGATCCAAACACCTTTTTTATGCGAGGTGATTTTATCCAAAAACAACCACATTTTGGAAGCCCCCCTCCCCCTTCACAAAATAATAAAATCATGGCTACGGGCTTCAACATAATCAAACTTCACCAATATACTTATCATGATCATTTTATTGATAAGTCTACAGATGAAAACAATGTATTTTGCAGACTTATATAAGAATATGGCTTTGATTTGATATTCGTGACCCTTTTACGAGCAAAGTGTTTGTTTCTTCACATCATTATATCAAATATGCAGAAAATATTATGTTTGTTTAGAGTTAAATGCAGAAAACCAACATTTTGCCTTAAAATGGGTCACCTTATGAATCATGTAACTTCTTATAAAATGGGATGATATATAATGATTCTACAGATGAAAATACAATTTGCTAAAACTGATCTTGGACTATTTTCTATCTATGAAGTTTCTTTTAAAATTCAGATTACCATTTAAAGACTTTGCATTCAAGACAATAATGTTAAAGCTCAAAAAACATTGGTTTTGTGTACTAAGATAAAGGAAAAACATGTTGTACTGCCTTTTGTGATTCACCCACAATCTGAAAACCTAGAGGCGCTCTTGTTTCGTATTTGAATTTTTAAGTATCGTTTACCATCAAATTTTGCTGTAACTTGCATTTTTGATAAATAAAAAGGCAACAACATTATTTTTTGGCCTAAAGGACCATTACCCATTGACTACAAGTGACCAGTGATTTTATTACGAATCCAATAATATATGGCACTTAAGACACAGAGAGCACATGGTCATACTTTAAAAATGGTTTCAAAATTGGCAGAACTCATTAAGCTACTTGCAGGTTCCGCCATTATGTACTATGTGAGGAGAGCCTCGAACTGGCAGCATACATGAAAGGAAGAATTATGTAACCTTACACAGAACGTTATGACTAGTTCAATTCCCATTCATGTATGCTGCCAGTTCGAGGCTCTCCCGCACATAGTGCATAATGGCGAACCGCATGTAGCTTAATTGGGAGGCATAAAAGAGAATACATTTTCAATAATAATTTTGTCTGTTCAGCCCCTTATAGATGTTAAGGCACTGCAGTCATTGAATTGTGCTTTACCTTCTTACTCAAGAGTTGCCCTAGTATCAAGATAGGGATTATCACTAGGATCCACAACATGCTCATCTATCAAGGCACAGTTCTTAAACCCCAATACATTTGTACATTCATTGAATGACTTGAAAATTTGGGTACAAAAACTCATACTCTGCAACTTGAGGTCAAATTTTGCATTATGATTATGTAATTGAGGTTTATTGGAATATGCCATTGGGATGAGGCTATTGTGGTCCATAGTGTATACAGCTTACAGAATAAAGTTATCTATTCCCTCAATGAAGTCTTGACAATAGTATGCTTAGGCCAGAAAAAAAAGTGTTTGATTGTCCATGTATGGTCAGTCAGGCAGATTTTTTGAAAATAATTTTTTTAAAAGGTCATTGCCAAAACATGACTGTAAGTCTATGCCGTTAATTGTTTAATAAATCGCCCAAATTGGTGTGAATTGGGATATTTCTTTACTGTATACCACTTCATTATGTTTCGAAGTGTGAAGAAACTGTTTAAAAAAACTTTTCAGGATGTCAAAAATTTTGAAACAAAAACTTACTGGAATTTCCAAAATTAGGGTTGGTATTCTTTTGTACAGTAAAACAAAACGAAAAACGCCCTTTTCCAGATTAGGGTCGGTCGGATGAGGACAATCAAACAACTTTTTTTTTTGGCCTTACTTGCTTCCACTGATGCCAAGGACTTACAAATGCAATGTGTGATTATGATACGACTATAGATACATTGCAGGTGGATGTATGCAGGTTAGAGTACAAGGAATACAAACTAATTACCTGAGTTTATTATATCAACTACACAGTAGCAATACTTGCTTTCATTATCAAGTGTCTACTTCACAACACTACCCCCTATGGCAATAATGGATGAATCCAAATGCTAACAAACAAGATACAAACAATAAAGAAATTTTTAATTTCAATATTTTTCTTAAAATTAAAATATGAAGTCACAAAAGTACTCCTTGTGAGTAAAGCTATTTGGCACAGAAGCCGCCAAAATTGTCAGGATCTATGATTATAGTCTGAGACGATATTCGTCTCAGTTATTTTTTGTTCCGAATCTTGGATTGATCCATTTATTCCCTAAGGGGTGATATGTAACATACTTGCTAGTGGTAAAATGAAAACTATTTTGTAATACTCAGGCATTTTTGGTATAATATTTGGAGCCTGTTTACTTGTTTTGAAATAATACCAGCATTTGGGAAACAAAATACAATCTGTACATACAATCATGAATATGCATACATCATGAATAATTAATACAATCATGAATAATTAATCAATCAAGTCTCCTTACTTACAATTCTGTTGAAATATAAACACTTTTGATCTTCGTTTCATATCGAAGATCGCCTCTGAAACCACCATGTACAGTCTAAAAAAATATACTTTTACTTAAATAACAACAATAATAATAATAATACCGCTTCTTAAAAACTTTTTGTACAAATGCAGTATTCTTATTTCTGAATACAATTTGTGAGTTTGGCAGAAAATACAAGCGCTAAAAAGGCATACTACGTCTTTGAAAAAAAATGGTTTATATAAGTCCAATTTTTCAATACAGCTAATTTGACCAATATGAGAGCATCGCTAGAAGCCAAAGAATTTTGGCTTTTTTGAAGGCACACAATTTTGAGTTAATTCCATTTATTTCTAATCTGAATATTGTATTAATGTTCTACGAGAATAAATGAACCAATTAGAAATCTCTCCACACAGCCATCATGCCTAGAATACAGACAATTAAAAAAAAAAAGGTCAAACGGTCTTTACTTTGTTCTCGATTAGGTTTTTCCTGTTGAAATCCACACACCCCCTATGGAAGGCATAATGTCCTTTATCTTCTACCCAGGGACAGGGAGTGTGAATTTCAAATGGGGTTACCCGAGTGGGCAATTCCATTTAAAATCTACACCCCCTATGTGGGAGATTCTGTCATGTCTTCCATAGGGCTGTATTGATTTCAACTGAAATAGCCAATTTGGCCAAATAAAATTGTTTGTCTTGGAGCTCTTATGATCTTGAAAATGTAATGCAATTTGCAAAGTGCAAAACAAGTGCGAAAACGTTTAGGAAGTATATGATTTGTTTCATACGAGCTATTGATAAGGAAACTAAGATCAATGTTTGTCACACGGACATTTTTGCAAATGCTGGACGTTTTTTCTAGAAAAAGTCAATTTTATTCAGAAAAAATAAAATCTGGAATTCAAAATATATAACGAGGGTCATTTCTATAATGTGTGCAGCTCTCTGACAAACCATTAATTTTGTTTGATCTGAATACTCTGCATGCTAGCCATAGGTTTCAACATAAAAAAGTCATAAGTTTTGAGATATTTTCTCAAAATATCACAAGCTGTCTTAAGAACCACTGAACCAATACTAGGCTTGTTTGTACTCATTTTAATGCATTTTCATGCTGATTCCAAATATGGGCATGAAAATTTACAATTCTGAAATTTTTGAATTAAAACTTGTCGTCTGCAGTCGACACCTGCGTGGAGAGAGTTAATAACACCAACAAGCACCAAAAATACAGACAATGGAAGATATTTATTTTCAATGAGTCAAAATCATCATTCTTTGAATTATTGTTCAGAGTATTTTGTTAAAAAGCAAGCTATTCAGAATCAGATTTAAAAGAAAAAACAGGATTATAGCCAAAACAAATAAAAATCACAATTTAAAATGTTAATGTTCAGTAAGGCAACTTGGGTAAAATGTATCATACTTAATTAAGAGATGCATGCATTTAAAATGTCCATTTCGTAGCACAGTTAAATTAATACTTAATAGTATAACCAAAGGGAAATTGATTTCCATGTTTTTAATAAGAGGTAGTTTGTCTAAATTGGTTTAGCCCCATGGGCAATACCAGCTGAATAATCTGTCTCCAAGAAACATTTTAATTGGTTACAAATACAGCTATATTGTGTATTGAATCAATTATCCCAGTAACCAATTTTGATTGGTTACTCAAATAATTATGTCATGTAATTAACCAATCAGGAGCACGGTTAGAAAAGGTAGTAGTGGCCATGGGGTTAAAAGTAATTTATACATTTGAATACAGCGTTGTATCTTTGAAGGTTATAAGTTAGAAGTACATCTCTGGTCCACAGATTTGTTAAATAAAAATCCCTTTAAAAGGCAGAGCTTGCTAAAAAAGCTTGATTCTTTAATAAATTCATACAAAAAGACCTAATTTGTGTTAATCTGAAAGTATTTTGCTCATGAATTTCAAATACTATCATGAAAATTAAAACAAATTTGGCACATTTGAAATAATTTTGTTGCATTTTTGAAGTAGGATTCCTGCGAGTCTGCAGAATTTTGAACCAAAAAGTAATTGTATGGGTAAGCATACTAAGCAACAGTAGGATCAGTAAAAGTTGTGAAGAAAAGCATTCTATCTACAAAAGAACATCTAAATCTACCTGACGAAAGCAGCTTGAATGATTAACATGCACTACGCAAGCTTGCATTCGAGTCCTAATAATAAAACATTACTACTTTTAGTCTCATCCCCATAGTACAAATTTAAGAGTTCCATAGGGTACCATATATTACAAGATATATGCACACGAGGTGAGACTAGAAGTAGTCAATACCTATTTAGCGTAAAAAAGAATATATAATATATATACCTTCAAATATGTTTCATACTTAACCGCTCACAACTTTATAATAATATATATAAAATGTACAACAATTATGGCAGTACTTCACTGAAACAAAATTATTATATAATAATAATAATAAAATGGCACTTTTATTCACATGTAGTCAAAATCTTACTGTTAATGATAAGATTTCAAAAAATAATTATATACATGTACATTCTCTTTCATATGAATATTCGTATACATTATCTTCCAAATATTCACATGCTTAATTACTTATTCTAATTAAGTACATATTAACTTCAATCGTTAACGAATATGAATACACTTTGGTTTAATGACGTGCGCATACAAATTGGCACATAGTATACAGGTTAATAGCATTAATACTTTCACTTTATTAACTTGGTAAACCACTGTAACATGATTTAACCCTGGTTAAAACTGTAAAACATTGGTTAAACTGGATTAAATTCAGCACTCCACCTGGTTTATCACAAAGTCTATCAAACCAGGCATATTTAATCTGGTTTATCTTAGTATATTAAAACCAGATAAATTATAACATGATTGGTTAAACTGGATTAAATTCAGCATTCCACTTGGTTTACCACAAAGTCTATCAAACAAGCATGACATTTAATCTGGTTTATCCAAGTTTATTGAAACCAGAACATGAGGAGCCTGCTCAAAGAGTGTAATTCTTAATCTTTGAGGATGTTTTCAAAATGCTTCCAATAATAAGTACTCAAGTGTCATATGGTGGGACCCCAAAATAGTGGGAGGCGTTACATTTTTCTCTCCTCTTTCAGATTCAACTTGTTGGTATAGAGCTATTTTTTGTCCAATTGCATAAAGTTTGGGCTCATTATACAGCTTGATTATTCTACTTTTCAAATATGTTTCACAATTTGAAATTATCATTTGTTTAATTAGTAAAAGATATTAAAATGTTAACGAGGATAAACCTGGAGTATAAGCGGTAGAGGATAAGCGGTAGAGGAGTATGTGCAATCTCTATGAGAAATGTTGTGGAAACACGATATCTTTTTGAATTTTAAATTTTTTTTTGGCAAATTCTGTGCTATACCTGCAAATTGTATCTCAAATCAAAGCTTGTTCATTCATTATTCATATTCAACTATTAGTTTGATTTATTTCATGTTTACAAGCACTCACTGAGAACCGCAATTCACAGGACCTACAATTTTTCCCTATTTCCTACACACAAATGCACAGCATGCGTTTTGGCTTTAAATTGTTGTATCTTGAGAATTATACACCCTAAGATAGGAAAAGTATACATTTTTGGAAAGCACTTTACCCCAGGAATCCAAATATGCAGTTAAAATAAATGTAGGATACACTCTAAAGAAAATATTTTGAAAAATGTAATCAACATTTGGTGTGTAAAGTTGCGTACATTTTCACACCCTGTATCACCACTTTGGTCAATCATAACATAGCAAAAGTATACATTTTATTAAAGCTCATAGTGTTGCCTGCCACAAAATCAGAGTAAATTAGAGGTATTCCATATCAGTAGCAAATGCAATAAATTATCAATTTTCTAGTAAAATTAATTTTTTTCATGATATCACCCTATATATTTTCTTACACACCCTGTATACCAACATCAATTTGTCATTTTTGGATTCCTTGGAACATAAGCTTTCCAAAAATGTATAGTTTTGTTGGTGTGAGATGTATAGTTTTAGACATGTATCAATTTAAGTGAAAATGAGGACAAATGATCAAAATCAGTGCTTGTAACGCAAATGTGCCCCACCATATGACACATGACCAAGTACAAACGCCCATCTTTATATAATACCACTTTATTTCCCAATTGAAAGTATCAGTACATACCAAGTTACTTATAAACCTTAAAACTATCAGAAAAGAAGTGGATTTGAAGTCAAATAAATGACTCGAGGTCCACTGTCTTGTCTGTCTCCCTCCTCCTATAGTATTCAGCAAGGTCCTTCAGCAGTGTCTGACAGCTCTTTGTGATTATCATGTAAAAAGAACTGGGTCACGCGATGTTATACAGCTTGCGCGCGAATGATGAGCCAATTTGATGATGGTGCAATTCAGTTAGCCAATCAGAACCCCAAATTGAAAGACTGCTGAAGAACCTTGCTGAAAACTATAGCTGTTTGTCTCTGCCTCTTCCTCTATCTGCTTGAATCGGTCTTTCTCTCTGATTCTCTTTTTAAACTTTTTTCCTCAAACTATCTAATGTACTGTCTTGTATTGTTTTTATTGACTTTTCTCACTTCTCTCAACTGAGTCACCTCTCTGCATTGCAATATTTAGTTTATACTTCCGATTAGATTCTGATATTTACTGAGACTTTCAATTAGAAATACAGTACACAATTCCATTTATGAATGGAACCTAGATATCTCATGGTCTGTACAAATGACACCCAACATGTTACAAAAAATACATTTGTTAACTTTACCCTTTCTGATGTCCATACATAAATAAATTATATATAGTCGTAACACTCAGCATATCAGGCATTGTATCATTAGTTCTCCCTCCCTCTGTCCATCTCATTATGTCAATTACCAGTTTCCGAGATGAGAGTGTTTATATAGCACCATAACAACAGTTCTCTGTTTGTTGGTTGGAGATTACTTTCCTCCACTGTCCATATCTTAGTTGTTGAAGATTTCAATTCTTGACAGTTCTGTATTAGTGTATGTGATTACTTGCTGAACATGCTGAATGACAGTTTATCTGTTTTTGAATATCTGTATGGAAAAAAGAGAAAAAGACATTTGAATAGGTTGTGCTTTAATGATTTTTTTTCACGGTTTTGCACCCATTAGAAACTTGTGTTTTGTATAATCTTCTGAAAACTCTTTTCAAAACTGAATAACGTAAATTTCATTGCAACATCATCCAAACGGCACTGATAAGTCATGGTTACGTATTTCTCCTTGGTGTGTTTTATGTGATTGACCAGCTTTTACAAAATACAAATTCTTAACAGTTACTAGTTTCACATTTAGTACTTTTTCTGTTTTTAGTGATGTAGAGGAAACTATTTATTTAAATGTGCACAATTTTACCAATAAACCACTTCTACATCACATGACCTCAAATTGTATTTACGAAAAACTAATTTGGCTAATTCTCAGAATAATATCACTAACCCCATGAGAACTACCTGCCGATTGGCCAAAATGAATACTGTGTCCAATTTTGAACCAATCAAGGAGGGTATTAGTAAGATCATCTGCAAGTGCGAGTTTGACCATAACTAGTTTAAAGCCTAGTCATAATTGGCAATTGAAATGAGCATTATAAGTTATCAACCAATCAGAAATGCTGTTACATGACCAGGGGGTTAAACAATCCGTATGTTGTGAAGAAATCTTGCTGTTGACCAAGTTGTGTGTCATTAGTCAAATCTGAAAGTGTCAGAACGTTTTCAATACTGCCAGTTGACTACTAATTTGTCCCTGTGTTGATTTCATCATTTCTGGCATAATAATACAGAAAACTTTTGAATACTAAATTTAGAGATTTCTTCATACAGTATACCACATCACTTACCTACAATAAGGCATTTAGACGGTTGAATCCGAGTTGTAATCTTTGATCTCCAACTCTGGCAACCCGCACTTGTCTTCCTGCTTCTCATTCTTCCTATTCTTTCTACTATAATATCTATAATTGTCTCTTCTGCTACTCGGCGACTCTACCCCGCAAGCCATGCCATGCACAATTGATACACGCGCCGTTGCCGTAACGGTCGTTCTTGTCGTATGCCGCGATATTTTTGGTGAGTGATGCGGCCTTGGTGGTGGAGACGGATGAGGAGAATGAGGTGGAGAGGATGAAGGTGATGAAGAGCTATATGACTGTGGAATGTGTGGGTGCATCGTTCTGTGTGGCGCCCTCGTCGGTCTGTGTGTGTATGATGTCGGCTTCCGGTGTGGTCTGTTACATTTATGCTGTAAAGAAAAGGAAGGTATTTTTGTTAGTTTCTATGTAAAATCATGTGTATCCTCAAGTAAGATGATTAACAAAAGAATAGAAAAAAGCTCATAATCCCTCATTGTACTCTGATCACTTCCGTGCTCTGTAATACATAAAGGTTTCAGCAAATGATAGCTCTAAGAGTCCAAAAATAAAATGAGGCATGACAAGGAATAAATTCAATTAGGGATTCAATCATGTTTCACCGTTGTTCATCACCGATTAACCACGATGCGTGCGCGTCGTCTAAGTGGTTTACCACTTGGTTTACCACGCAGACGCGCCGGACGCGAGTTGTTAATCGGTGATGAACAACGGTGAAACATGATTGAATCCCTTTCAACAACGAAACAAGCTAAAGATATCTAATTCACATGATTCTTTCATTCGGAATGTACGTTAGTCATTGCCACTCAACCTTACAAGAAGATCGCGGTATTTCTCTGTTGATATCAGCAATAAAACTTAAGAATAAAGCGGTAATATTTAGCTGCTACCGCCAACAAAAGAGAGTTCATGTTTACGCATATATTACAGGCATGACGAATTTTACGCGCTCATGCGTAACACGTGCGTGTAACCTTGCGTTCGTGTATACGCTACTGAACTGTGGATTCATCACGGATTAACAACGGTTGGCTCCTGTACAAAGGTATAGGAAGAGTTGTTGAAATTATAATAAACTCTTACTTAATAGTTTTAAAAGATGCAGCTTGATTCAAATGTCTGCTCCAATGGTTTGACACCGGTAACTTTTCATATTCAAATTTTGTGCTCAATCTTTGACCTAAATTGCGTTTATTTTGCAATTGTTTCACGTAATTAACTTTTCCTCACCTCTTCCCTACTATACGGTGCATGACATGTCGTTTCAACAAAC
The DNA here is from genome assembly GCF_039555335.1 of Amphiura filiformis. Classification (NCBI taxonomy): domain Eukaryota; kingdom Metazoa; phylum Echinodermata; class Ophiuroidea; order Amphilepidida; family Amphiuridae; genus Amphiura; species Amphiura filiformis. The sequence goes on from NC_092628.1 coordinate 20,911,875, forward strand.
ACTTGCGGATGAATTTCAATATGTTCACTGGCAAAACCTTGATGATATGCGTCATCACGTACAGAAGACTGAGATGATCCCTGTGACTCGCGATCCCAAGCATGAGGTGTATTACGCCCTCTTGGTGGTCGTGGTGGCATTCCATGCATGTCGTATCCACGTGTCATGACTGGCGTTGGTGGCGGTGTTGGTGTTGTTAGTCTGTCTGCATCATTGGGTAGTTTTACCTAAAAAGCATGATTAAAGTACATACAGTTAGTATGTGTCATTGCAAGAAGTCTTTGAAATTTCTTTGAGTTTCTGATTTTATTCTTGCTCTCTACATTTATGCTAATTATGCAAATAAACCTTCTTATTAGACCAATCACAGCAAAGTTTAAATGACATCATGACTTACCTCTCCAGGTGGACCAATCAGAGAGAGCAGGACAGGAAGTAGCACCACTCCATTCAGTAAACCAATCACAATCAATGCAGAAAATACATGGAAGAAATAACTGTAACAAATAAAATGAGAACCAAATCAATTAAATAAAACATTGGTCGCAAGAAAGAAGTGGTAAAATAAGAGATATGTTGTAATTTAAACAAATTTAAACTATGCATATTAGTTTTCAAACATTGATCATAAAAACGAGCCACTCATAAAATGAAACTGTCATTTGCCATTTTTAAGTATGGGTGGTAACATATTTCGAACTATAAATTTTTTTAAGGCCGGCGTCGACATGCCTTATGTCGACATAATATCAACATCGGCATGTATCCCGACATCAAAAAAATTATTTAAAAAACCTTGCTTTTCTGGCCAAAATTTTTTTTTTTTGTAGAAAAACGGTGCCGACGACAGCCCTAAAAAATTTAGCTCAACCCTTTGCAAGCGCAATTGATAATTTTCCCCATCTTTATTTTCAATGATTTTTCAATACTATTTTGATGTCCAAGTCTTTCTAGGGAAACCAAAAATTTGCTATATTGAAGCAAATCTAAGTAGAAATTCTGAATTGCAAAAATATTATCTCACAAACTCACACACACCATACCAAATGGTTCAACTCCAGCAACTTTAATCTCACACGTCAGCCGCTATCTCTCAGGCCGCTATTTCTCCCCCACTTTATTTATCCAAGCAAAAGCTTCATCTACCCAAAAAGTGACCGATTTGTTTATCTTAGTCGGCAAAGCGTTCACAGCTTTTGCTTCCTCTGTTAGCACACGGGGAGAGGCAGGAGCACTTTTCCAACTTATCTGTGATCACCACCACAGCTGGGGGAATCGGGCCAGAAAAGAAAAATCACTTGTTTGTGGTAATCTACATATAACTGCAGGGTGGGTATTGAAACATGAATTACCAGTCAATTTTCACAATCAAGATTCTTTCAAAAACTCTAGTTACTAACGATGAGTTTCTCTAACTTTTGTTTCAGTTAATTTGAAAAAAATAAATAAATAAAAGTACAAATACCATCTTTAAATGGCTAAAATTTAAGCCATTACAGACATTGAATTTCACATGTTTATGGAAAATGTTAAATGATCATGTATTTAGGAAGTTTTGCTTTTCAATACAAGAACTGTGTGATTCCAATTTATAGATATCAAGTTTGAATAAGTTGCTTGAAAATATTAATTTTACAGGAGAAGTGTTTCAACAAACAAGACCAATTATCTGTGGTGCCATCCATCATACAGGATGTAGGAAGGCCCCTAGGCCATGTTAGGCCCTAGCATAAACACAAGCTAACTCGCAATGCAACAGACCAGGAGACCTGTGTAAAAATAAACTTTTGCCCTCTCTAGCTAGCTATGTTGGTGTTCATCTTTGGTTGTACATGAGGAGATCAATGGATCTTATCACTACCGGCCTGGAATACTGGTCTTGTGAATTGTCAGATGTTACAAACTTTTAGCTTGCCTGACAAAAACTAACAACTTTTCTTTCCAAAAACCGTCTTATTGCTTTTGTAATAATCTATTTCATATTTTCACATGTTTATTACTAACTTGTTTTAAAATTACATAGGAAACAAAAGCCAAACATTTGAAACATTTGAAAACAAAATATGCAAGTAGCAATTTCAGTCGTTCACCACAGCCTGCCATGTCATTTTGGTTCATTTTGAGATGACACAAATTGAAATTTTTGCAGAACATAAATTTTCAGGTTTTTTTGCTTTCAATACAGCTAACCGTGAAAATAAAAATGTGTGAATATGTTCTTTTGTGTATGTTTACAGTATAACTTTAAAACATAAATTTGTAAGATCTAGTATTCTGAACCCATGTAAAAATGTATAAATGTGTTTTGACAATTTTTTCAACTCCTGATTCAAGTAACGGTCTCTGAAAGTAAATGACATAGCAGTTACTGCCTTTTTACATAAAGGTGTTTTTTGAATCAGTCAATCTTTAAGTTCTATCTTGATTGGTTATTCCAAAAATTATATCATGTAATTAACCAATCAGGGGTACCGTAAGAAAATTAAGATATTGCGCTATACTTGTGAGGGCAGAACTGTCCTGGAATTTTGGGCCTTACATTTTGTTTTGTGACCGATTCATAAGTTCACACTCAAGATAAAATTCAAAACACCAGGTTCAACATCAACAGAAAATTTTCCATCAACTTTTAAAAAGTTTACACCACACTATTACTGACACCAACAGCCCATGTGTTGTCACACAAGACACCCCCATGCATAAATCCACTGACCAGCTGCAATAACAAACTCTATATGCTGGACTATACCATTCAGGTATATAGGGTACAATGAAATGCCACAGATAATTTGATATCCAACCAATTCATTATTAACGGAGGTTTTAACTTTAAATTTTGCATCATATCTACAGGGTTGCAATCAAGCAGTTGATTAATTTTGAATTCCATTTGTTTTATGTTACAGTAGAAACAAGGATTAACTTCCAAACCAGTGCAACTGGGGTATCATAATGACATTTGCTCTTTCTCTCTCTCTCAATCACACACTCAATCATACATATAAGCAAAGAAGCACACACCCACACAAACCCAGGACATGCAAGACACACGCACAAACTTGCCCACTCCATGCATCAACATGACACACTTACATGTGAACAAACATTCATTTTGCAAAACGGCATGAATGAAGAAATTTTTCAAAAAAGAACCACAGGTACCAAGGTATTGTATTCCAACTTACCTAACAATGAAGTCAAACTCTGACCCTGCAAGCATAATCACTCCAAGGAGCGTCGAAAGAGCGCCATCTACAATGGGTGAGAATGTGTGTTCTACCGCTACAGCCATACGTTTGTCACGATCACCAATGGATGTTAAAAACGCCTGTAATATAACAATTATTAGAAATAAGTAAATTTTTTGTACCGATATTGGCGTTGAATACTTTTAAAAACATTGGAGAAAAATAATAAGCTTTCATAATTTTAAATATGTATCGCAACCGATAGAAAGTAAAGTTAATCTTTGAGAAACTTACGTAGCACATATGGAGCGTGAATTCCACACCGATGCCAACGGATATGACAAGAGTCACTGCAGGAATAGCGCTCAACTTGATGCCAATGAGACCCATAAAACCAAAGAGTTCTACTGTAATCATGCCTAGCACAAGTACCTGCAACACAAAAGAAGACATTATAGAAAATGGTTAATTACTATAAATTTCATGTTTTAAACTTTTCATCTTGTTGTAGTACTCTTGGAATAGGTTAATTATGGCAGTTTCATCTGAAAATTTGCACTCTAAAACAGTAACACTGACAGGGCTTCTTGGTGCTTGGAAAAGAAAGTTTTAAAGAGAGCATATGAGCAAAGAAGAAGATTTGAACACCAGACCTCTTAGGTGTGAAGCACTGGATCAGTCATGGGTAGCTGCATATGTTGTGGTGGCCCAGCCAACAAAACTGTGCGTAAAATGACATACGGTGATTGCATCATGGGTCATCACATCATGCATGGGTAGCATGCAGGCACCGATTCATTTTGTAAAATTTTAAGCTTTATAGGTGTTAAGTTTAATATACACTACTCAAGTTTAACTTGTTCTGTATGCAGGATATATATCCAAGTGTACTCTGATATTTATCCCATTTGCTCAGTTTCCAAATTCAGCACCCTTGGCTGATGGATGTTGTCATATTTTAGCGAAACATGTATGAAGCAAGTTCAAATTGAGTGACACTTTCCTCACAGATCATGGAATCGATTTGGAACATCTCAGGTACGAGTCAAACAAGTTTAGGAATTATTGCTGCTACGATTTAGCTTTAAATAATTTCTCCTTTTAATCACAACAGCTTGTCGACTTTTTCATCTTCGAAATATCAACCTAGGTGGTCGGCCTACTTCAGTCATAAACATTGCCTCACTGCTGCAACAGGCAAGTTCACTTATTCACCACCTTCCCATGAAATATTCAAAGTTTTTTATAACTTTGGGTTTTCAAATATGTATGAACAAAATGCATCAGACTCCAATAAAAGGCTTCATATTTTATTACCAACTTCAAAATCACTGTCATAATGTTCCATGATTAACTCATGATCAAAGCCAAAATTGGGTCATAAATCACGCTAAATGGTCTAAAACTGCTCTTGAGAATCTCTGATGTGGTTTTTAACCTAAATACTATCACCAAAAGTGTTGTAAATGTCATATTCAGTGACTCATCTCACCAGTTTAAAATTGATCTTTGGCAAACTTGTCACAATGCTGGCTTTTAGTGAAGCTGAATAAATGGTTCCCTTTTGAAACATGGTTGACCTGCAGTCATGTCAGCATCACATTAAACCATGTATGAAAAGCAACATCAAAGTCATGCCTCATATATAGCGCTCACGCAGCAGACCCAGCCAAAGTTTTAACTATCAATTTTTGCACTGCACTATTTTCATGCTTTTCAAGATCCAAGAGCTCCTGCAAAAATTGCATTTCTCAGATATGTTACCTTTGTGTATAGGCCTATAGGTAAATGTATATTGAAGCTTAGGAACTTGAAATTAAAAACAAGTGACAAAGTTTGCAACTGGTAAAGCATGAAAAAATGACTCGTGCGAACATTTCCTCTTTTACAGTATAGTTGCCCCACTTGAATTTCTGACACATTTTGCTGATGACTTTCACACCTTCGTTTATCAATTGTAGGTCATACCAAGTCACAATGATATTGGGGCCACCCACTTACTGTTTAAAGTTAAATTCTTACTGCTACGTTAATTTTCATGTGCAGACCGTAACAAGGTGATAAAATTAAAGAGAGAAATTAAGTGAATTAAGGTGGTTATGGAGGCATTATAAAAGTGCTCTAAACATGTTTTAAACAGATTAATTGAGTAGAGCAAAGTACACTAATCAATATACCTTTTGTTTGAGTCAATCGGACATACGGTTTTCAAAATATATCAATTTATATTTTCTTTGTATCTTATTGTTTTATCAATAATCAATCAAGTTAATGAGCTAAAATGACTGAGAAGCTCATTTACATATAATTTTTGCCAATATTTTGCTAAAAATCCATGCATAAATGTTCAGTGTACTTTTATTTTGCATAATTTTGCCCTGAAACTTGGTTAGTGTTTATGTTCAAATTATATCATTAATTATGCAAATATGCAAATTAGAGGCTTTATTATATAATACATTATAACGTATTAGAAACACTTTGACCAAGTTTCAGGGCAAAAGTATGCAAAATAAAAGTACCCTGAATTTTTATGCATTGATTTTAGCAAAATATTGGCAAAATTATATATTAATGAGCCTTTCCAGTCCTTTTAGCTCATTAACTATATTGATTATTGACAAAAACAATAGGATACAAAGAAAATATAAATTGATGTATTTTGGAAGTCAGATGTCCGATTTGTTCAAACAAAAGGCATATTGATCAGTGTACTTTACCCTACTCAATTAATCTGTTTAAAACAAGCTCAAAGCATTTTCTAATTTCTAGAAAATGCATCCAATACCACCTTAAACATTTTCAGTGAGAATATTTTTAACCAAAAACTATAAAAGCTTATCACACCCTTCATCATGTTCATGTAATGTTCCACTAACCATTGTTATGTATGATGAAATTCGCTAACAGCCCCTTACAGCGATATTTTGTCAAAGTATTTTTGGCTAGAAGAATGTCACTCATAGGCAGGCATTGGTGTACTTTAATTCTTCCCAATTGGGGTCTAATGACAAAAAGCTTCAATTTGTGAACATAATTCTTGGAACTACTCTTTTGGTTTTACAAAAATTAATGAAAAACAGTTGCTATGAAAATTATCGCCTGCAAACTTCAAATGTGCAAAAAATCACAGATGCTAAAATAATTGAACATTTGCCCCCAAACACACTTCCATATTTTCCCCTCACCACACAGCTCACAAATTCACTCAACAACCATTGAGTAGGACTCAAAGAATAGTGTAAAGAAGGGTGAGCCCAAAATGAAAGAAAGAGTCAATCGAGAATGGGAGACGAGGCAAGCAGAGCTCATCACGTTGTTGGCCAAATGCCTCAAGACTTTCACCAAAAAGAAAATTTATTTTAATGTTGTTTTTAGTAAGCTTAATGACAAATATGAGCCAACATGGGTGCAGAATTTGGAGGACCACCTAGCTGGACTGATTTCTGATGATGGACAACTTATTTAGAATATCTTTCAATTTTCATTCCTTTTGTAATTATCTCATATAACAGAAAATCTAGAAATCTTCCATATGTCAACAGATTTGTGACAAGTGATGAGTCTTTCCCTTAAAGCACTGAAATATACCAATTTTAAACAACTGACAAAATAATATGATTTGATATTTGAACTAATTCTGGGTGTAATATTTCAATTTCAAAAGAATTAGACAGCATTAGACTTTATTGCAGGACATTCTCCAAAATAGTGGAACTGTGATTGAGGTCTCTATACAGAAAGAAGAAAACAGGTTCTCAATGATTTCTATACACGATCTTCAAAAAGAACCTTTTCATTCCAAATACTTCCTCCGTTAGATTCAAGTGACAGGACGCTGCTCTACACATAATGATATGATTAGCGAGTCCTAATACTCGATGACAAATTGCGTCCAGAACAGATGGAAATATTGACAACTTTTTGATACTAGGGCTGTAGACTTGAATTAAGACCAACTACCAAAGTTCTGGTCAACCCAAAATTTGTTGAACCAGGTAGGCCTATACCGCATAATTTACAAGTCCCCATAATCTTTCTGATTTTACAGATTTCTTTAGTTGGGTAAATCAAGTTTTACTTTTTCCGAAATAAGACCATTTCAATGATTTTACCACATTTCAGTACTATACAAGGTAAGGGGGAAGATTGCTTCCATGATTACTCATTCTTCTTTTTTCAAACTTAGAAGTCAAATAAAATAATGGCTCTTTTTGCTTTTGAGAAGCCTAGCTCAGATTTTAATGAATGAGGCTGAAATCCAATTATTTCATTTAGGTGGGCATTTCGAAAACCACAGTAGTCAATCCTGGTTTGTCCTCCAGAGACAGAGGGCATGAGCTTCCTGTTCTCTGGGGACAAAGGGCATGTGCTCCCACTCATTCGGAATTGAGAACCCATCATGGGATACAATGAGTTGATTGATGTGATGTTAAACTAAAGGTGTGAACAAAACATGGTATATGCATTGAGCAAGTCCAAGTTCATTGTGATATTATAGGCTACCCATGCTATTGAACGGTTACAACCGATACTGTATGATATAAATTTGTCTGTGAATTTTGAATCAAAAATCGTAAAAACTGACGATGCAACTTCTCCTTTAATCCGTTACCTACACCATTGCAGTATATTTCAAACATCTTACTGTTTACAATCATTGCAACCAATATTTATGAGAAATGGTTAGAAATTTGGCAGATGGCCTACATATCTTTAGTCCCAACAACATAGCACAAATTAAATAGTCTGCATTTCTGTTTCTGTAGGCCTACAAGGTGCTTATATAAACCAGGTTGGGCGTTCGGTGGTGGTGAGAGCCTTTTCATTATCAATTCGGTCCTGGTTGGGGGAGGGAGGGGTACACAATCCAAGAAGGTCTTATGAACATTCAATTTTGCGGGGAGTTTTACGGGGAGATTATACCACTAAAATATGCCTCCAAGGGGTCCGACTACCCCCTTTTTGCCACCTGCATTTTATGATTATGTTAAAGATATAATACTGCATAACTACATTTTTTTTTGTTAGGTGCTCTTGCGATAGTTCAGTTCCTATACATTCCTAAGGTGGCAACGAGCCAAAACACAAGTCTACGCATGTAGGACTACACATTTTGTGCTTAGAGCATTAATGTGTTGAGCAGTAAGACCCTCAGCGTTGTGAACTTACTTGCAGCTAGGTCATGTATGTTATGTGAGCGCACCACATGCATACACCAGAGGCAAGGCCTAATTACTATATTCAGTTGTTTGATTAACAAATGAAATAACACAGCCTGCACTGGCTGACAATAGCTAGCCTCATTCACAGGTCACAAGTTCACTAAACTTGATTTGAATCTATGTCATTTACAGTGACCTCTCAATAATGAGAGTATTATTTCTTAAACATAAATATTAGGTCATTATCAACAAAACCTAAATAAATTTGTTATCAATTTAACATTTGTTCTTGGATGAATACAAAATATTTTTTGGGCTTTAGTATGTAAAATGACCTGGAAAGTATAGAAGTTATGATGAAAGATTTTCAAATTCAAATTGTGCCAATTTCTCAATCATGCAGTAGGAATTATTATTTTTTATTGACATACCAAAACCAGAAATTATTATTTCTACCACATTTTTGAACAACTTCTGCAACATCAGGACAAGGTACTCACCATAATCAGAGCTGCCCACGGATTCACCAACATGATGGTTATCACCAAGAAACTCGCTCCAAGAACACTGGCTAGAGTAAGACCCAAGTAGAACCTCAAATCCAAATACTGCTCCCAGAATGTGAAGGGCACACCTCTAGGGAAATTTGGCAGGCCTTCTTGCGCGTAATAAGATGACAGGTTGCGCACGCTTTTGATGACACGGACAAAGTCCTCGGTTTCCCGGAGACCGTCCAGGTAGAAAGGTATCTGGGTGTAGTTGATGGCTCTGGCTCTTGGTACTGTGAGAAGACATAACGGAAGTCATAAGTTAGTGCATTGACGTTTATCTAACATACGCACCATGAACGCTTTCGAACGGATGTGTGCATCCTAAATATGTATACTATTATTATCAGTATTATTAATTAAAGCCCTAAATAGTAATTAACAAGTTTGAAAAATACAATGTGAATTATACAGTTGTGTGAATTATGTTTTATTTGTTTCAGTTAGATACACAGGTAATCACTATATATAGTCCATTTGGCTTCCTCAAGAGAGTGATGTCAGTACTTTGTCGGAGTTACTTTACAAATGTACAGATGTACCGCCTTTGACTGTGCGTGTAAACATGCTAGTTCTTTCAGTCAACGCGCACTAGAGCGCACACTGACGTCACACTCTTGAAGAAGCCAAATGTACTGTATCAAAAGCAGTTTAAATAATCCTATAGGTATTCTGTGAAAAATTCAAAATTTACTACTTTTTTGTCAAACCCAATGTTTTAACTCAAGCAAGTTACTTGCCATTTCATCTGTTATATCTAGTCCTACGGGTATAGCTACACTATCATCAGAGGCAAGACTACAGATGATCATGATGATGATATTGATGATGGAATTAACAATATTGGAATTGAATTCTAAGGATTGGATTTATGGCTTCTCTCAAACTCAAAACATTGATACAAGTGATTATCAATTATTGATATATGATCAATACTTACTAGTCAAATCATGTTCAGTTTTACCACCAGGTTGCCAGGCACTGGGCTGAGGATGGATGTTTCCTTGAGATGCAGCATATGACAAGGTGTCGTAGTTAATCCACACTGTTAGATAGTGGTAGAAGGCACCGGCGTAAATGATGCCGTTGTCGTCAACCAGTCTACCGTGGTGAAACTGTTATGAAAAAAAAAAGAGATGAGTTTAGAATTTGTTTTCATTCATTTTATTTGCTTATAATTGTAACTCATTCAATTGGACAAAATTGTCAGAGAATAAAATTCAAGTTCTGATTTTCATTGTACAACTATTATCTATTCATGTGGAGGCCTACTTATTTTTAGTGGTACTTTCTTCTAGTTCAATTATGAAACAAATTGGCTTAAATTGGCCTATATGACCTATAGGTTTGCTAATTAGAAAAACAACTTCACTTCACTTCACTTCCAAAAGATATATTTCAATGGTTTCATAGAAGATATTTGCGATTAAAAAAAAAATTATATTTCAAGCTTTTCACCATCAAGCACAATATTATTATTCACTGTTGTGTACAATTTCATCTTGTGATTGTGAAATAAAATCCCTTGAATTATCTATGAAATTACACTGGTCACAAATTACATTCTTGTACCTTAATTTTCCATCATAGATCTTTCAAACCCGATAATAGACACCACACCACCCATGTTTTCTTGGTACCATGGGAATAGTGCATGGCAAAATAAACTGTGGCCACTCATAGTGCCTTAGGAATGTGTCCATAGCATCTTCTGTAAATAAACTATCTGAGGTACAGATGGTGGAGGGCAACAGATGAGCAGCTCAGATAAAATAGCTGCTCTATGCAAAACGTTGGATTGTTTTTACATCACTCAAATTGTTTAAGAATTATGTTTTCTCAGAAATTTTGTTGACATCAGTGGCATGTCATGGGGTGACTTTGGTGGCTTCAGCCCCTGGGGTTGCATTTGGGGCTCCCCTTGGTTTTCTGAAAAATCATGCAAAACCAGCCTTGTTTGGACACATTAGAGCCACTCAGCCACCGGAATAGCTGGTTTCTGGATACACATATAGAATATGCATGATTTTCAAAATGAAGAGGAATACCCACCAGAATAATATGGATTTTTTTTTCTGGGTGAATTTTAACTACTGCCACCATCACCACCAAATCTCTAAATTATGTAACCTCCTCTCACAAAACGAGCATAAATGTTCAAAGCAATTTCAGATTTGAATTCCTTACTGTATTACCTTTAAAAGCATATGTTAAGGTTTGCTGCTTGATTCGGTCTTCAAAAATCAATTTAGTCTCCAAAATTTCCTTTATTGAATTTTGCCATGTTTAATGGCCTGTATCCGCTTATTATGTGGAGCAGGTGACATAATAAATGTGCAATGATGGGTGGATTGAATCAAGGCAGCTATGGCAATTATAAGGTGCAAATCTAACCCATGCATCAGCAAGATAACCAGCCACCCAAAACTAGACCAAATAAATACTCCGTTCACTCTATACTCAAATATATACAACCTATGGTTTCCATGCACTCTGTTCAATCCACTTTTGGGGTTGTAGTACAACTTTGACTTGAATGTGCTATAGTGTTTGTGTGGAACAATAGATTAGGATTATCTGTTTTGGGTAAACCACAAGAGGGACTGTTTATTTTGATGAGATACAAACATCATTATTCAATATAGGCAACCAGATAAGTCAACTCGGAAGCCAAAAGATCTTGCAATTAGCTAGCTGTGAAAGTACAAGGGTCTTTTATTGGTATGGCCAGCAGCTCACTGTTTTCCCCTCCCCCTGTAAATGTAATGTCACTAAATATCAGGCAATATTTAACGTAGGTTAATGCAAATACTACACAACTTTCACTTTATTTTCAGACATGCTGATTTGAAGTTTCCCTTGCCCCTTCTTTGGGTTCCTGAAATATTTTGTGAACTACTGATGGTTGCACAAAAAAATAGTGCACTTTATTTTGCAGGTAATCTTACCCTTTGCAGATCGAATGGGATCTCTGCCTCTCCAGACTGCACCATCATCTTGTAGGCAAGGACTCCTTTGTCTGATGCATTGCTGTACCACTTGTTATATTGGATGGAATAGCCAGCCTTATCAACATCAAAAGCCTTTTGCATATCTGTAATTATACAAAGCAAGAAGTGTAATAATCCAGAAATAATTGTTCTGATATTCAGAAATCCAAAATGATTACCTACCTTGGTGACTGCACATGCTTCTTTTCATTATGGATTGAAGTAGATCATGTGTCTGGATCCAAATACCTGCAAGCCCTGAAAGGCTCCTACTATTTTGGCCAATCCACGACTTAAATTTTTTTTGACATTATATATATCTACAATATACTACAAATGGGCTATGTATTTGTACAACAAAGTAGAGTGGTCATGCATAAGACCTGAGAGTAGAGCCACCATACATAAGATGTTGCCGATTTTACTGGGGGATTACACCTGAGCCGTTTAGAGCAAAGTTTAGTTCTCACAGATTCACTACAGATTTCTTACAAGATGAATCATTGAAGTTTATAATTCCATATAATTTATTTACTGAAAATTGATTATATTGTCAAGACAATCTCTAAATGACCACTTACCTATCAACCAATCCCTGAAATCCTGCAGCCAAAAAGTGGGTAACGATCCATCGGTATCCCTGATTACTTCCGGTATATTGCGAAACTCATCATGAAAAGCATAGAGCTGCCTCTGTCGGTGCGGATAATCATAGTCCTTTTCCGTCACCGCGTACATACTATAAAAACTAAAATACTCGTTTTGCACTTGGAGAAAGTCTTCCTCACGCGTCCCTCTTGGGACGACATCTGTGAGGTCTAGTCCATCCTCAATGAGGAATACTCCATAGATGCTGGCTCCAAGTAGACAAGCAAATAAAACTATTACAGCAAACTGCAAAGGAAAGCAAATGGGAAGATGATCATCAATTACTATGTGTATCACTATCAGGACAAAAAGACAACATTACAACCAGTGCCAGCAATAATGTTAGACCTAGCATTTCTCTCTTATTCACTGATAACATTACTTCCTTCATTTTGAATTTGAAGTACATATTCATTTGCAAGATTTGATTTGTAAGTTTTTTTAATTTCACAAATATATTTTTCGTTATTAGTCTTTCAGATCTTTATTGTTCAAGGTTTCCATTCTCACAGTCAGTTCAAATCTTTAGCTTTTCAACTTGGAAGTTCCTAACAAATATATGCAAGTCTCAAAAAAGAAAAAATGATAGCTTGTTCAAAAGAAAGAAACTGAACCTACCTTTACATGTAACTTTTGCAGGAATGGTGCATAGTACCCCCTGGCAAACCCTGACAAGCTCCATCTCCAACACTTTGCTTTTTCCTGCCACCTTTTTCTCCAACTTCCACTTTGACCTCTCTCAAAAGAGTTCTGTCTTATAAGCGTTCTTGTCGACGCAGAGGTTGACCCTGCAGTGGATGGTGGCGTTTCTAAAACCGGAGGCACAGCTCCGGATGAGTCCGCTTTCTTGGCGGCGGGGTGTAAGACGGTCGTGCATCGACCGCCTGGCTGCTGTGCAGCATGAGTTACCGATTGTACGGTAGATTCAACAGTTACATTTGTATCCGATGGATAATGTCTGTGTCTTCTGTTATTGTTTACTGTATCCGCTAATGGTCTGGGTTCAACCCGGATAACTCTATTTGCACTTGAACTGTGGATGGAAAAATAGCCAGGATAATAATTAGAAGCCATTGGCAATAACATTGTAAATCGCCTATCTTGGTTTACACTATCATAGCAGTTGTATTTCATTAAGCTTACCTGTCAGGAATGGTATAGAACGATATTGTCCCTATCTGAGTCCCAGCAATGAACCAAATTGGATAGTTTGATGGGGTGTCTTAGTCAAAACACATTCTCAATGTATTGCCCTTCCCCTCCATATATTGTCACTTTCGCACATTTGTGTTGTTCCCATTTGGTTCACTATCGTTATTAAGTTTTATCAGCAAAATATGAAGAAACCAAGATATCTTAGCACTTACCTTTTAAAACAGCAAAAAATATCTACCCGTCTGGCTTCTCGCCTTTCTGCATCTAATGCTAATATAGCTGGGAAGACTAGGATTACCGCAAGAAAGTTGAATACTATTACTATTGCAAACTGCGGAGGAAACAAAAATGAATAGTAGAATATGTCAGTAACTTCATATACAGGTCTATCATGTGTCAGTAACTTCCTACAAGTCCGCCAGTAATTGCCAGTCCGGAAAGACCTTTCCGAGACCTAGAAACATAGTATCTTTTTTGCATGAATTTGTTGTACACTCTTGATGACCTGTGTCATACTGTTACCATCATAGCAATATAAGCAGAAGGCCCTTTAGTTAGTTAATGTAAAAGGACTCAAACACACATTGTATACAAAAACCAATAAATACAAAGGCCTATATAATTAAAGTGAGCGCCACCTACTTGTATAGATAATGAGCGTAGGGCTGGAATTGGTATTACAGCTGCCAGTAAAAAAGCGCATAAATTGTTGACTGATGTCAACAACACGCTGACGCCCGACCGTCTAAGTACTTCACCCGTACGCATCTGTGATAAAGAGAACAAGAAATGGAACATATTGTTAGAACAAAGGCCGATATGATCGAGTCAGTTGAGTTGAATTGATTATATTCACTGTTGAAGCTTCCCTTCTCCTCAGTTGCACTCAGTCATTTAAAGGTGTTCTTTCTTATTGGTCCGTTTGAAAAACAAAAACTGGTAAATACTGATGGATACATAACACTGAATGTGTTAGGCCAAGTAAAAAATAAAACATGTTTCACGTCCGGGTTTTCAAAAAAAGGAGGAAGAGGGGCTTTTTATTTTCTATTTTTATCGCAAAATTGATGTAAATACCCATACTTAGAGCTGTTTTAGCGTACATACAATTAGTCTGGAAAAAGGAGGAGGCCCTTTTTTATTTGTTGTTCTGAGAGTTACACCCCCTCTAATGATCACAAAACCTTCCTAAAATGTTTCTTGTATCTTAACAAGGCTACAGAAAGGATCCCAACTTCCTAGACATATTTTTTGAAAAGTTATAAGTGAATTTCAAAAAATAAAAATATATTTCAGGAAACCTCTAAAAAGGAAGCGGGAGGGGACGTGAAACATGTTTATTTTTTTATTTGGCCTTATGTTTGTATGTTTTAGCAGTATTATGTAACATCTCCGATCTACTGAATGTTTCTGGTATATATTTAATTAATGATATTTATAATGAGAATATTATCAAAAAATAACAAAGATATTGAAAAATAACAAGCACAAAATAGGCCTATAACATTAACAACTTGCAGATGATTTTTACCATGCACAAGACTGCTGTTTATTCTCAATATCCAACTTCACCTTCACCCAAACTTTTTAAGTTTCACCACCAAAGGTGGCAACACAAATATCAGAAGAGGGGTAACTCATTACAGATGTACTTTTGAGGGTCGGAGGTTATCTCCAGTTGTACTGTCCATTGAGAGCTGACCTCTTGGTATCTTAGTAACAGGCTTAGTTGAACTCTGACCTTTGGGACAGATTGGATTCCTTTAGTTATTACAGCACACAGAGTTTTAACAGTTTATCACTTCTCTGGATAAAGTTAATGGGTTTGGATTCAATAGTTAGAATTTATGATGATAAAATATAATCCTCGGAATGCCACCCAAGTGCATGTGGTGGATCTACTCTTTTATCTCCTGTTTTAAAATGTTTAGGCCTATGTGATATATGTTTCCATCTTGGGTAGGAACATAGGCCTACATTTACTGTTTCTTGAACATTTCTTTTTTATCCTGCTATAAATAGGATTAGATGCGACCTGCACAAAAATTATCACTAAATTTAAGATTTTTGCTCTTTTTCTTCCTGAAACATAATATTTGACACTGCCCAAAAATTGAAGTAAAAGACCTTCACTTGTATTTTATTGATTACGAACATTGGTCTACATTAGGCCTATAAGTTTCCTTGTGTTGATGTTAAACCATAGTCACCATAGACCATGCAAAGGATGGTCTGTGGTTAAACGAAACATTTCCCCCATCAGCAACAACTCCCTATTGGATGGCTAACCAAACTATCAAAGCTTAGAACATTTGCCTTCATCAAATGCTTTCTAAATCTTACTTCAAAGAAAAGCAAACAAGATCATAAGCTAAAACTACAAAATGCTTTCTACACAGACACTCTCTACCATTCTTATAATAATAAAAGTTTGTTCATTCAGCAGGACCTACAAAAATAAAATCCTGGTGGGTTTTTTTTTCTACCACTGAAAGGCTGCCCTCTAGGAGAATAGCCTCATAACTAGCATGCACCATTCATTTACCATTAAATATGCAAAGACCAACAATTGTTTGAGCATTCTTCTGACCTAAAAATACTGACCTACGATACTTGATAAACCTTGCTATCTACATGAACTGATCACTCAATGGTCAAAATACATCAATTGGGAAAGTTTCCATCTAAACCATGCACATATTTAGCTTGCAGTGAGTAGCATTTTAAATGAGTAAAATGAAGATGGGCTAGCATGAGTAGCATCTTTGTCTTTATATCTCACACATTCATCATTAACTTCTTGTTCATCCTCCTACCCATCCTACCGACCTACCTGAAGGCCATTTTGACCTAGAGTAAGAAATAATTTAAGCCCACAATGCATTGCAGCATTCCTTCACCCAACCCCCTTCCTTCACATGTTTGTAGGCTCCCTATATTTTGAATGTAACTTGTCAAGTTTCATCCCCTGAAAGGAAAAGGCGATATTCACAGTATGGATATCAATTTTTAGGTCAAAATTTTGTTGAACACCAAAGTAACCTCTTCTACCAAATGCGCAACATTTGCACAAAGCATTCTGGGAAGTGTCAAGATGGACCTCTGATTCCAATCAATCCATCCATACTGTCTAATGATTAACACATGTCCAAACTCTCAAGACAACAAGCTGGAACTGATAATCACTACACTGGACACTTCATTCCAAGGAAGGGGAAATTTTTACTTCACATGCAATATGGCTTCCCTGACCACCAGGACCGACCGTCCATCCAACCAATAGACCAACTACCTACCAACCCCAATGAATTTTACAACAGGAAGTATACCTCGAGGTGCTGGCATAACAACCATACTTCGCAGCTTGACAATGGACCCCTTCCTAACACCAATACAGCGGTTAAGTTTCTTGATTAACATGATTTAGGCAAAGTCAAGCAACATATCAATGACAATTTTATGAATATTTTTGCTTTTTAAATATGTGATAATAACCTAAGCCAGTAGAAGAGGGAGAATATTGAATAAATCAATTCCACCCTCACAGGATGTTACATAGATATGGTCCATACTTAGATATAAAGAAGCAACAAGGTACAGTATGGGTGGCAACCATTGGTTTGAATACCACATCCTTTACAAGCAGGGTCTTAGCCAGAAATCAGAAACCACCCGTCCAAGCAGACACTAAAATTTGACCCTCAAATATAAAACAACTTGTCTATACCCATAGAAGGGTCACTAGGGTCAAATATGTCCTGATTTGGCCTTAACATGTCACTCTGAATTAGTCTCAAGTTCATATAACCTTAAAATCATCTGTTTTAGAGCTATCACATCTGTAAAATCCATTAAATCCACCCGTCTAAAATTAGATTAGGCCGTCTTAAAGACGGGTGGACGCATGGCTGGCTAAGACCTTGTTTACAAGCACAGATCCTGTAGAGAAGCTCCAGGATCTGTGCTTGTTTTCATTTGAGTAAATGTGGCCCAGATTGACCCTGTTGTCAACCCCCTGATATGACCTATCGTGCCAAACCAGTTGTTACCAAGCTTAACACCAGTGGTGATCCCCATTTGCTGTTTAGTCCCAGTTCTGAACCTTTGACCATTGCACAGAAGTTGCTCCTAACTGCCACTAGATTTGAACAATGGTTGAAGACAAGAGGATGAAGATCAAAATCAATATTTTAACATCCCTCAATTCAACACCATGAAAACATTTTAGAGTTAAGATTGATAAGAATATTTTTCCTTTTTTTTTTTCTTCAAAAAAAGCCTTAAGTTGCAAGGTTTGGTTACTAAAATAAGAGAAATCTAAAAATGTATTACACTGAGCTGAGTACAAACAGTACTACTTTTAAAATAGTCTACTTGGTCATGTAAAGCATGCAAAGCATGTTAATTTTGTGTTTAAAATCAAAACAAGCCAGAATGAAGTCACAAATAACCTTCATCATTTTGGCGATAAAGCAAAAGCGAGTCACTAGTGTAATTGCTCTTTTTAAAATATTTAATGTTATTTGGGGTTTTTAATGAAAATTTTGCAAGAATTTTGATCAATTATTTTAGTACAATTTCACCAATTTGCAGATGATGTGTGTGTCGTCTGCTGCCATTTTGGTCATTGCACATGGTTGACAACTGGTATGTGAAGGAGTTGAGCAAGGAGAAGAGGTGATGCATGTGTGAGGATCACCCAGTGGGAACCTTGTGGATGTTGCTGCTATCCCAACAGCTGGAACAATACACAACTATGGACCAACAAGACCACCAGCATCACCAACCAAGCCAGTTTATTTTCAGGGGATGAGGCATTTATTTATAGAGGATTTCAAACCTGAACATCTCCCCCAGTTTCGGCCTTTTTGTTTGTAGCATGGAGGTGGCTCATAAAATGGCTTGTATATTTTATGTGGAAAATGGATCAACATGAAAGAAGGTGTTTAGCTAGAGGGTGTATGTGAAATCTGCATCATTGGGACTTCAAATACGCTCATCCATCGAGGCACAGTTGCTTGAACTCAATATGCTTCTACATGCATAAAATGAACTTTGGGTTTGTTGGGTACTAAAACTCAACTCCACAATGCGAGGTCAAACATTTTGAGCTATGCTTAGTAAATGGAGGTTATTGAACTCCGTAATCATGCATGAGATCATTATAGCTCATCAGCATGATCATCACAAATAAAAATTTCTACCACACACATGCAGTGTTTCATTTGGCCTTCACTCAATTTCAATTTACAGCCTACAAGTAAAATGCTCAAACACTAGTACCTGTTCCGAAGCCAAAATATCCCATTCTTTGAAATCATTCAGGACTACACAAACTTTTACTTCTTTACCACTCTAATTCCACTATTTGACATCATTCATGCAATTAAAGTCATTGTGTGTAATTATTCCTATTCGTAGATGTGTCACTCTGCTCGTTTGTCTGGTTGTCAAGTTGTTTGCATTTTCTACCGCAATTCAATGAATAGTTCTGTCATCTTATACATAGTGGATTCAAAGTTTTTGTAGTCCTCAAGTATATGTGGGTGAAAAATTATTTACAAGTTTTGTAAAAACTATCTATCTGGCCTTCAATATCCTTCATAACAAGCACATAATCCCTCAGTCTTAAAAAAAACTGATTGATCATTGATGTTTTAATCTACAGGTCCATCAATAGGCCTACATTAGGAATCCTGCATTTTACAATACATGAATGGATTCCCAGCAATTAATGCATTGTGTACTTGCCCAGCAAAACCCAATTAAAACATTCTGCATCCTTGCAATCATTCCAAATAAACAAGGTTAAAGAAAATATCTGTGCTTCTAAATTCATTATATTCCATTTGTCTTAACATGCCTAAAGAAAGAAAAGTCACTAATTTTTTTCATCTTGATGCCAAATAATTGGATTCGACCACCCAGCTAGCTGCGTCTATTTAGAATAGAGAAATAAATACCAGTCCTTCATCAAGGAGGGTATGCTTTGCACTTACATGCAAATTTAGCAAACACTTGAGACAAATGTGTAGTGTGACCTTATCATAAGGCATACAATCTATATAAATACATACAATTCTACGACTTTTGAATTTTTAAATGTTAAGAACTTTGGGATATTAAAATTATGTTCTTGTCCTCGTCTGCATGTCTTCTTGTAAAATTGTCAATGATTTAGACGAAAGGACATGATAAAATGTGACAACAATCAGACAGTTTGATTGAAGTAGGTCTAAAAAGAAAATCACATTTTGCTTTCATAGATGATATGATTTCAAATTTTGATTGGATACCTAATTGTCATTATTTCACTGAAATTAGCCTTTACTGGAGACATTTTGAAAATCAGCATTTTTTTCTTACAAGCTGTTAAAGAATGCTCCATTTTTGGTATTTTGGGCCAATTCATAACAGGCCTACGGAGGAGGGTACTAGAGAAATGTTAAAAACCGGTATTTTCTCCTAAAAACAAGTGAAAGAATCATTAATTTTTTGTATTTTTGGGCAGATTCATATTTATTATTTTTTTATGCTTTAATATTCATCATAAGGAAATTTCAGTAATTAGAAAGTTTTTCTTGCTGAAAATGTTAGAGAAAGTTGCAAATTGCAAAAATTGCCAATTAAAAAAAAGTTGCAAGCAGGCTACAGCCACTGTCTGTATGACACAAAAGATCTGTGATGTAAATCACATTCTGTTTATTATAGTAGGCATTTTTGGTTCTGATAAAAAAGAAAAGGATGGGTGGTGGGCAGCAAACTCTCTGGTATTCATGCTCAATTTACTGTGATTTTATTATACCTCCTGGAGTGGACTGGATAGATAACCAGATCATGAAACAAGGGAACCTGAATAATAAAGCAAAGACCAGATAGTGAGATACCTGCTAATCTACTCGACTTGTCCCATGCATAGATCCAACCGTTTGCAATTTTTTTTTCTGAAAGCGAGTGTTTTATCAACATTCGCTTGCCAACTTTCTTCAGCAGTTGCTTTACTGTTGGTAGGCCTACTGTATAGGCCTATGCCATAATTTTTGTGGTGCTTTTATTTTCGCATATTTTCATGATCAATCAAAAAGAAACCTGTTTCCAAGTTTAATACAATCATAGTTCCAGGGACTCACTAGGATCCACAACATGCACATCTAGCAGGGGCACAGTTCTTAAACCCCAATACATTTGTACATTCATTGAATGACCTTGGGTACAAAAACTCATACTCTGCAACTTAGAGATCAAATTTTGCACTATGATTATGTAAATGAGGTTATTGGACTATGCCATTGGGATGAGGCTATTGTGGTCAATCAAATATCATTGCTTCCACTCCCATCTACAGATCTAGGGTCCACCTTGTTTCTCAAAATAGAAAATATAATACCCTTGATGTCTATATTTATCCCAGCATCACACCTACCCCAGCATGTATAGCCCTTCCAGGTGTCAAAGACCTACCTAAAAAATCTGGTAGTAATTATCACAAAACGTGGTAAAAATATGAAATATGATTCTGCTTTATGACCAGGGGTTCTGTTTATACAATTTAGGATGGGCAGAGCAGGAAGTCTAATGTTTTTATGTTATGTAATACTGGGATTATGTTGCCATATAAATTATAAATTTATTCATGTTGTGTATGTGACATCAGCTTTTATAGTATTAAAATGTGTTTCTTTTCAAAGAAATGTGCAGACATATGTCTGTGGTATAGATATGGTGGTATTAAAATCAGCTTGAAAATATAATATTAATTGAAAACATGTGCCAACATGCTATGGCCAAGGAGAATCTGTTGAAATTTAATATTAAAGAAACCAGCCCTTTTGGAAAAGAATGACATTAAATTGTCATGAATACATTAATAGCTTTGTGAAACCATGGGTGAAACAGATCCAAGATACAGACCCCGGATGACAGAATGTCCAGTCCTATCAATAGATGATTGGTCAACTTGTGGAAAACTGCCTTTTGAATTCCTTGACCACAATACTGGGAAACTGAAAAATGGTTTTGAAATTGGTTTATTTCTACAGTTTGAAACAAAACGATCAACCAAACTTTGTTTCACATTACTTTGAAGACATGATAGCTCAACTAAGTCAAGTTCTCTTGTATCATCTCACTGGCTGTCTAGGGGGCAGGCAAAACTTACGCATGTGGAATACATAGTTGATAGAGCCTAAATTAAGTTAACCACCTAACTCCAACATGACCCACAAAACATCGGAGGTCAATGGAATGCGCTTAACAAGATGCTCATGTCTTGATGCAAAGTTCAATACTTTCCTATTGAGTCATGTACTGGTAGCATGTTGCATCCATTGGTGGGTACTAGAATTAGCACAATGTTGGAACGGTGGACTTCATTTGACCATTGCTGATGGCTATTTTGCCCATGGATATGAGGGTATTGCAAGCAAGTATTGCATCATTTTGTTCAACAGCTATAGCCATGTTATACTAGGCCCATGTATGCGGAATGCAATTCAAGATAATTTTGAATTATTCAAACTTAGGCCCTATTCAGTGATGATACATGTCATTATAGCGATTTAATAGTGATTTCATTGGTATCTTCCATCCATGGCAAAATAAAATACAAATACAAAATGTGCTATACTTAAAGCTACGCATATCTCATGTCGCATAGTTCAACCTGATGTCACCCGAATTAAATCTGAATTGAGGATGAATTTGAGCTATTAGTATGTAATGTGAGATGGGAAGATCAAAGGCATGTCCCCTAGTAGCCAGAACACCGTTGTTTAGCGCATCAAGGAATGACTGATGATGTTATCCCTATCTAGAGTGGACATATTTACTGGTGTTGGTAAATAATGCAGTGGCGTAACCACCCCC
Organism: Amphiura filiformis; assembly: GCF_039555335.1. NCBI lineage: Eukaryota > Metazoa > Echinodermata > Ophiuroidea > Amphilepidida > Amphiuridae > Amphiura > Amphiura filiformis. Next base: position 20,934,434 of record NC_092628.1, read on the forward strand.
CAATTTGGAACCTGTGCCCTACCCACACCCACACACACACACATAAATGAGTTGTCCCCCCTGGCTATCCCCTTCATTGTGACAGTCTAGTTACGCCACTGAGATAAATGGAAAAGTGTTGAAAATTACTGGCATTTGAATTTGCAACATTAAAACATATTTCTTTGTAATCCATCGTTTTGCTTATTGCTGTATTACTTTGCCAGCTTCAATTTAAGAATTACTGTTAAATCTAAATCTTTCTTTACTTAAAAGGTGCCAGTTCGGGTAAAAAAAGTTTTGAAAATTGTTTCAATTGGATTTGATTAAATGAAAACTATAATAATTTACTCAGTGCAGAAATACTTTTTGTTTTGAAATTCTATAGGCCTTCTCTATTGCACTTTCAACTTGTGGCAAAGAAATGAAATTCAAACTGCCACTGATTTGATATGTTTGGTGTTATGTAGTATTTGTGGTTTTGGTGTGAAATTGAAGCTGCAAATGTGGTTTCAGATAACTGACAATATGACAACTTTATTCTTTGAATAGTGGAATCATTTTCAGTGCATCATTTTTATCAATGTGTAAGCCCAGTGTTCGAATTTAGGAAAAATAAATGGTTGTCCCACGGACAACCAGATTACAATTTCTGGTTGTCCGTCTAAGTTTCTGGTTGTCCGTAGGGCTACAAATGTGACTTTTGGCTAGATTTATGGTTGTCCGGCGGACAACCGAATCAGTATTTTTGGTTGTCCGGCGACTTTTTTAGTTGTCCCGGGCAACCGGACAACCAAAATTTCGAACGCTGTAGTAAGCCTATGTACTTATTTGAATGACTACGTCACAGGGCCTATATGGATTTCAAAAATGGTCAAATACCAACTAAATATTAAATATAATTAATTAAAATGGGTTTCAGGGAGCTGTCCTAGCGGTGTTTGCACTCAAAAATTGAGACAAATAAAGCTGACACACAAGAGGAATGGTATGGTTCTATGAAAGAGATCCCTAGGCTTGATATAAGGGGTGTCATTGCCATCCTATGTGCATGATTTTTCTTAGGAGGAAAAAATACCCACAACTTTGTTTTGGTATGGTATTATTAGCTCAACTCCAGAACTGCTAGACCTATGGAAAGATAAATGTAATTTTAAGAAGTACACTGCAGGTTTTTTTCCCCTCAATTAATAAAACCACTAACAAAGGGAAAAAACGGCTCCTGCCATGGATTTTTATTTCAATGCATCCATAAACATGCAAAATATATGAAACAGTAGGCTGTATAGTTACTTTAATACCTGCCGAAATTAAGCACCAGACAGATGGCACTCACTGGCCTTCCACCACAAAAAATAAAATTATTATTGAGCATTAAATTATTACCTGAAGATTTTCTTTTTCCCCTTCATTTTTTATTTACAATTATTTATTATCATTTATATTATTCAGAGACAAAAGTATGTTATTATAAGTACCTACTTACTGGTATGTTGTATTGAGGTGGGTGGTCTACATGAAGTAGGGCCTCTAACTAATGTATTTTGATAAAACATAGATCCTAAAAGGATCCATGGATGAAGTTAGGCACTCCACAGTCATTCTTATTCATTCAATCCAGAGTTGCCAACATTTTTCAGCCCAAATCGTAGGTCAAATCATCAAAAAATCAATTACTTTTTCCCTTAACCATTGGTTTCTATGGGACAGTTTACTACCAAGAGTTCTGAGCACCAAAGAGTTCCGAGCGAAAAGTCACCCTATTTATATACCATTGGTTTCTATATGGTACACAAAACTACTGAAGTCACAGGCACTAATTGCGAAAAGTCAGGACAGAACACTGACAAGAGTCGCAGAGAAAATCTTCATAAGACACCCAATTGGGCCACCAAATTGCGGGTTTGGCAACCCTGATTCAATCTTCTTTCCTTTCAATGCATTTAGTAGAAGAACTTGTTGGGCAATTCAAAAGTCAAACAATAGATATTGTTTTGTTTTGGCTGTGCTCTTTTGAGAGAGAACACCCAGAAATACCAATATAAAAGATTAGAAAGGCCACAATAAAAGAAATCAAAATTGTTGGGGTGTAATGCATTTTGGAATCAATAGTTTATAGAGCAATTTGGTGTTATGAAATGAATGAACTGTTTGGGTGTTATTTTGTTCCAACAGAATGGGTGTTATTTTCTATGAATTATTAAAATTATTAACCCCCTGTATGTGACCAGGGATATGTGACAATGCATTTTGAAATGAGGAAGCCTGTATAGCTGCTAGAAGAAGGGAAGCTTTACCTATGTAGGCCTAATGACAATATACTGAAAAGTGATATGAATTGTCAGAACAGTTTTTTCTTGTGGTTACTTGTATTTGCAATTACACAGTTACACATTAAAGACTATGGTAAAAATTAATTTTGCAGGCTTTCATATTTGCGGTTCTGAAAGTATCCACTAAAAGTGCAAAAAAAAAATCCTCACAAAAAATTTCCCGCTAGTAGTATAAAAGCCACAAAATGTTAAAGACGTTTTGATTTTTGGCAATTTCCTTACAGAACTGAATAAAAGATAGGAATTGTCTTTTAATGTTAGACCAAATAAAAATAGAAACCAGTTTCTCGCCCGGGTTCCTTCCCCCTCTTCCGCTTCCTCTTTTCAGGGTTTCCAAATTATTTGGGTTTTTCTAGTAAAATGTTCCAGAAGTGAACACATTGGCAATAAGATCTGCATCTGTCCAATTAACATTCTAAAGCAGGTTTGCACATGCCTCCTCTCCAAATTACACAACTGATAAAGATAAAATGACCATTTCGCATGGTAAAACAGAGAGGTCACTCCTTCCTTTTAATATTTAATATGCCTGGATGAGATTCTAGATTTTTTCCTGTAATAAACCTGACAATGATACTGGATACATTTTAATTTGTGTAATCAGTAAAATTGCATCACTAGCAGGACTATAATCCCCCTGAAGACTATCCATTAAATTCCATATCTCAGAGCTGTTTCCTTCTTTGTCTGGGCCACCATGATAAAACCCAGACTCGGGATCATCTCTTCTATATAATTTCATATAAAAATTATATCAGTAGGTAGAGGACCTGTTTTTTTCTTCTATGATCAACAATTTTATGGTCAACAGGCCTCTAACAACTTTTGGCTGGTATCAGGAAAAGGTTTTTATCATCACCAGGCCTCTAAACACACTATAGACCACAATGGCCTCATCCCAATGGCATAGTTCAATAACCTCAATGAAACACTGGGAGTGCAAAATTGGACCACAAGTTGCAGAGTATGAGTTTTTGTACTCAAATTTTCAAAGGTCTTTCAATGACTGTACAAATGTATTGGGGTTAAAGAACTGTGCCCTGATAGATGAGCATGTTGTGGATCCTAGTGACAGTAATCTTCCACTCTAGTCAAGCAGACATCAAGACTACACAGCACTTCAATTCAGCCTTGCATTCTCTGGCACCATCAAACAACCTTTTATCTGGGGTCTACACTTTTAAATGTTTTTATGTAAGAAAATGTAAGAGGCGTATTTTGTGTATTATTCAGTAGGCGTCAGTTTAGTGATGACTTTTGGGTAGGCAGATCTACTGATTAGGCATGCTCCATTTACCATTTTAGTGTTCAGACATTTCTAGAAACAATAACATCCCACACTGCATCACTTTATCATGTTTCTAATGTAACAACAAATTAGATATCCCAACTTTTGGTCATAGAGCAAACAACACATCCCAAGTTTGTTCCCAAAAAAATTTATGCTGGACACTAAGATATCTGAGCAAGGCTGAAAAATTGAGTAATCCAGGAAGAGGATGCACCTTTCCAAGAAATGTGGATATTTGGGAAAGAAGTTTTTAAGTTTATAAAATAGGTTACTGCTGAGGAGGATCTGACAATCTACTCATTGAATGAGCATTGTTTCCAGTCATGATTTAAGTTATGCATTTAGATAAAACCTTTTTCAATATTTCAGGAGCTCCAGAATTATGGAACATAAATGCGTACTTTTATACAAATGAAGAAGTGCTGCTAGAAGCATTCATGACTGTGTTGTTCAAGACTGTATGCATTTAATTCAACCATTGGCTGCAATGTAAATTTTTTTATATAGGCCTAGACCTTCATTTTGACGCAATTTTTATGTTGCTTTTTTGCACTTTGAAGAGTAAGGCAAATGCACATTAAATCTTAAGTTAAGGATAACATGTGTAGGTCTGCCAATATGATGCAATTTACAATGCATTGTGGGTATACTAAAATATCAAACTCCATTCACATCAAGTAAGACATAGGCATGAAGGACAAACTGATTTTGCCAGTCAATTATTGATAATTGGTGCTATTTGCAAATTGAAAAGAAAAGTTGCACCTTTAAGGTGCAACTAATACTTTATTTGGGAGTAGGTATGCTATAAATGCTTGTTAAGAGGGGGCCACAAGAAAGGAAGTGATTTTTAGCAAAAAAATTTTTTGAAAGCCAATCTTTCTACTTTTTTACTAGATTAAATTTTCTCTTTCATGATATTGATATTCTGTTAAAAAGCAGTATCTTTCTCTCTTCCTCACAATAAAGCAGTAACTTTCTCTCCTCCTCAGTTTGGAACATTCACCCTAATTATGAAATATAAAATTTCAAAATGACTGACACTGAGATTTCCAAGAGATTTCTGCCTATTTCACAAGCATGACATTTGAAATGGAGGACAACTCAAACACAAATATGCCACAAAATTGGTTAAAAATGTATGAATTTCTGTATTTTATACAATTTTTGCAGTGACCATTTTCATGTCGTCAGATGATAGTTCAAAAGTCACCTACTTGGGCTACTAAATGGCGGGTTTGGCAACCCTGTCCAACACCAGTGTCATCCATCAAGTGGACTAAACCAAAATCACATGTTCAACCTGGGAGTGGGGTTTTGTTTATGCATTAATTGTGTGTGTTTTTATAAATATTTGCCTGATTATGACATACACCATGACCATTATGTGTGGGGCAAGGGGACACTGACTTGGTATGGTGGGAGCTTATTAGCTGTTTATTATTTCAAAGTTTACAGCCCAGCAGGAAGTTTGGTACCTGCCTAACTCGCTGTAGTCTTTGTCGCAAAACTTAATGTTCGATACGTTGGGGAAACGGAAGAGTAACAGTGAGACGGATTGGTCTGCGACAAAGACTGCTGTAAGAAAGGTTCATGAAGGTGACAAAACTTTGATGCTATGCATGCAAATGGAAGACAATGAACAATTTGATGTTCCTATCAACTTTTTTAGCTAAAAGAAGTCGGAGAGCCCAATTTTAAAAAGCCACAAAATAGCTGTCATGATGCTTCTTGTATTGTGTAAGGCAACGTGTGCACAGTAAGTGATTGATAAAAACTGATAATTTAGTGTCTTTATTCAAGAACAATGATCTGTACCTGAAGACATTCAGAGTTTGATCTCGAGTCATTTCTTGAAGTGTTAATATAGACTAGCAAAATAAGCCAACAAAATAAAAATGCACCGCCTAGACTGTAGTAGAGTAAAAGTCCAAATTTTTGACCGATGTAATTTGAAGTGTTTTGCCAATTTGAAACTACTTTGCTTGTATTTAGATTCACAATTATGAGTTTTCATAGACCTATGCATAAAAGAACACATTCATGCATTTTGTTTCTGCGAAGGCCTCATAGAACACGAAAAGAGTGAACAATTTTATGTTGCGCCAAAAAATCCACTTTTACAGTAGATTTAGTCTGAATTGGGAAAGAAAACAAATGGTGAAATACCACACAGTTCTATTGGCACATTGCAGGTGCATCAATATACAAATCCAACCAGTAATATGCTCACACATTCCAAACTTGTTATCATTCAAATCACAGACTGACCCTTAAAGCTCACATCTCTAAACTTAACTCTCGGCAAGCGAATTGTCAAATTTTTCTCCGCAAAATGAATCAAAACTATAAAGGCTTGCTTGTAAATCATGTAAATCATATTTTTTAAATGAACGTTCATGCTAATTTCAATTAAGATTTAAAATGTTAAAGTTTTAAAACTTTTATTTTGCATATAAATGATATTAATAAAATAATAGTTAGTTAAAATTTTGATATTCTCTGTATAAAGCAGCAGAGTGTCCGAGTTCATCGAGATGCATTGAATCTATCATGTACCTTACTCCTCCCCTTATTTGAATGCATATTTCACACATGTTTCGAGCATTTTTATCAAAAACAATTTTTAATCAATATTTTTTTTAACTTAAAATGTTTTAGTTGCCTTTCTGCAAGCTTTTTGCCAAGAAAAGGTTAACACAAGCTCTGGAATGACCCCAGGTTAGGTTTGCTTAGTTAGAAGGGTCACAGCATCACTGGGTCCCAGTGTCATAACAAATCTTGTGTGGTCTACCAGCACTCTTAATTATTCCTTCTTCTCTACTTTGCATGTACTAGGCCAAGTTCATAAAATGATATGCACGCCTGCAACAGGGTTGCCAGTAATACCATCCCATCAGTGAACCATCACAAATTTTGCTCCAAACCATTGGTTTCTATGGGACAACTGCAAAGTTGCAGGAGGCAATGTCGAAAAGTCACCCAATTTCTTTCCTAACCATTGGTTTCTATGGGAGGGGAAATGGTAAAATCGTCAAAAAGTCACCCAATTGGGCTCTTACATTGTAAGTTAGGCAACCTTGTCATGTAATAGCAGTGTGGCTGACAAGTTCAAATTCACTATGCTCATTTTTAAGGACACAGTTCAATAATCCCAATATATTTGTACATTCACAGAATGACCTTTGAATGTGTTGAGGACACAAAACTTTTTCCACAACTTGAGGTCAATTTTAAGCAATGATTATTGATAGTCAAGAACTGTTCTTGCCCACAACTTCTTGGTTCATGTAAGTTTTGTGTCAAAACTTTTCCTGGTCATAAGTTTTGACCATGAAATATTTCCAAGAATAAACTAGATTCCAAAATTACCATTACAATATTGCCTGAAAATGGTCAGAATGCATGGAAATCTATACTGTGGCTCCTGTACCACAGAAGATCTGAACTTTTCTGATTTCATGATCTTCACTGTCATTTATATTGCTTGGTGTTCCAACCGTTTCAACACAAGCATTCTACACTGATATCAACAGAGAAAGACCCTGTTTTATTGAAGTAAATGATATCTAAATATGTTACAATTTTATGGAATTGTGTTCAACTTGTCCTGCCACCACCACTGGTTCAGGGACCACCACTGGGACATTTCTATACTCCAATCACAATAACTAGGCCTACAAATTCTAGTAGTTGTAGCAGTAGACCATCTGCTTTACCAATTGTATTGTTTCCATGTTACAGTCAACATACTTTAGGCAGTATCCAGTCCATGGTCTGAAGTCACACACTGGGTTTCCTTATGGTGCTGACCCTTGAATACTATTGCATGACACTTTTGCCCTCCTTTTACCTTGGCCTCTTTCATGCATGTATAATTATAGGCCTGGTTATCATGGTTATGGGAGTACATCACCAAATCCCTCCTAATGAGGGATGATTGTTGTACAAATTAAAACAAAGGACTAGATGACACAATTCACGGTCCGGGTCAAGTGCATCTTGGTCGTGATGGAAATGGTGAGACAGTATTCATACAGGCTGATGGTGTAACCATGAAAAGCCATGTCACTCATTTCTCAGAAGTTGATAATACTTTCACAATTCATAGGTAGGATCATAACTTCCAAATAGGCTAAATCCCATCTAGTTTACAAATGGGCCTATTTCATTGGGAAGTTTATTTAGTAGTGTGCTCCCTTATGTCAGCAATTGGGCCTTGCAAGTTGCATTGCACATAAAACTATATTTCAATGTTTACAAATATAAACAGCATTAGATTGTCTAGGCCTATGTCTAAACCTAATGAGGTTCCCTTTCACATCGCAACTTCTAATCACACAAAAACACACATTTCCACACTACTTAAACAGCGTAATTCAGATCAGACATTTATCTACACTGTGAATAAGTCAAAAGACTCCAACCTTAAATTGTACAAAATAAACAAGCAAACAAGTTTGTACTTACATTTAGAGGAATTTCTTTGGGAATTGAGGTAGATGAGTGTGCTAATAGGAACATGTCGTCCACGCCCACCCCTAAAGCAAGAAATGGAAGCACCTGCCGGGAGAAACATAACAAGAAGCAAAATTAGCGATGCAATGAATAAAGTTTGTTTAGAAAAATTTGATGAAATCTGTAAAAATGCAAATGTTATAAAATTACATCTACAATGAGAGTATTCACAACTACAAGTGCGTTTAAAATGCTGCAAGAACACGGCATATTGTCAAAGTACAAAGTTATTTATTTTTAAGTGCACATATTTCATATGTAACATTTTTAATGGTTTGCCTTTCTTTCCTTAGATAAATCTTAGTGTACAAAGATTTAAACTCCTAGCACTGTACAATGTGACTTTCAAACCATCCGTTTTTGTCAAGCGTCTAACGTAATGCTATGCAAATGTTAGCTATTGCGAGTGTGCAAATGCAGCAGTTTCTTGGTACCTACCTGAGTTGTTGAGGCATTAAAACTGATGCCTACCGCCGCACAGACCCCCAAACTGGCGGTCACTGCCCCTGCTACTAGTATGACCCCGAAGAACCCCACCCCACCCTGTGACTGGACCCCATTGTAGAACTTCACCATGGTTAGGCATGCATACACCACCTGTGGGAAAAAGAAGATCAATAAGACAAAATTAAGAATGATGCTTTATTAATGCAAAAATTAATTGAAGAAGCATATCAGTAAAAATAGCATCTGATAGAAAAGCCCAGACCTAGGATAATTACGATTTCATCAGTACTATTTGCAAACATATTATAGATTCTCGTGGCCATATCAGTCACTGACAGTACCTCGCAAGCTCTATATAAGATGCACCCATTTTGTTTAGCGTAATAATAACCCTGAACTTGAACAAAATGAGAATTCAAGTAGGCCAACACATTATTATTCCAGTGAAGTCCAGCTCCAAGAAACAACCGTGCTTGATCACTGATCTTGGAAAACTTGTTTGTTCAAGTAGGTAACTGCAAACCTGCCTTGCTAAAACATCCCTTTCAAAGATGGAAAGCGAGTACACTATTCATTAGATCACCTCAAGTTCGGTTGTGACATCAATGCCTTTTTGCAGTTTCCCTGCAAGCGTATCAACAAACCGCCATTGTATGTGTGCATGTACACCCTGCAAGATTAACTTTAAAAACGTATGCGATTCGATACTGCACCCAGTGGAAAAAGCACCTACGTCACTACCAAAACTGGCAGGGAACCAATGCATGAATCTACTTACCATAATGAAATATCCCATTGCAATATGCACCATGCTCATCTCAGAGAACTCCTGAAGAAGATCCTCTAATGATGCCGCACTGAATGCATTCACATCTTGAGTTGAGTTTGGGTAAGAGCTGTTTCTTACTGCCTGCAAAGATAGTAACATACACACAATGTGGTTGATAGACGGCGCTTTATAATCGTAAAATGAAATGATTGCAAAATTATACCATATTTACTCTGTCACGTTTCAAAATGAAGGCTGAACTGGATTTGATATACAACATTTTGTATGAAGTACAAAGTTATCATGAAGGCTAATCTGGATTTCAAATACAACATTTTTTATGAAGAAGTAAGATATCGTGAATACAAATGTGAAATTTTGTATGAAAATTATGCTATGAATGGTAGTTTGATCAAAAGAAGGGGAAAAAGTCTTCTGGTCAAAGACCCTTCAAGAAGGAAACTATCCACAACAAAAAGGTTTTGTTTCAATCAGCTTACCTCTGTAAATTTCCTTTCCCACTCATCGATGATGGCTTTGGCCCTCTCGGGTGTCCAGAGGATGTCGCTGACTTTGAAGTCATTCTTCCACAGTTCATACATTTCTTTTTGCCCATTGAGGAGAAGTAACGTTTGAAGGGCTTCAGCACTGGAAGACAAAAATTGAAACATTGTATATAATAAATTTCGTACTTTTTTGTACAAAATGTGTTCAAATTTGATCAACTGATGACTGTAAGTGGCCCTCCAGTTGTCTTCCAAAAGGTGAGCATCCTGTCACAGGAAAATCTTTGAATACTGAATCATTTAACTTGAATGTCTTCACTCTCCATCACATTCACCACTTCATATGGAATCCTAGAAGCAGGTCTGATGATTAAACCTCCACCTAAGCCTTGAATTTCATTAACTATTCATTTGAATTCATTAAATAGACAAACTAAAATTGAATTAATGAGCAAATAAGGAATCAAACCAAATCTGGCTTACCTCTGTAAGTGACCTGTTCTGTTTCTTTTGACCCCTCCTAGGATCAATTCCTCCGGCCACTTCATGTATGTAGATGCGTATCCAGCACATCCTCCATTCATTGCTGCAGCTATATCAGGAATCTGAAATCAATCAATCAATCAATCAATCAATAAGTCAATCAATCACTTAGTCAATCAAATCAGTCAGTAAAAGTTATTTTTTGACACAACTTTCTTAACAAATTGTCATTCTATTTAATCTTTTTATTTAATTTTTTCATTTGATTCAATCTTATATATTCTTAAAAATTATCTTCAACTTACCTTTCCACTTTCTTTATTTGGGGCCGAGTCGGGACACTCGGGATCAAATGGATTTAAACAAGGCTTATTTTGATATGCATGTCCTATGCCCGTCTGAAATGATAAAGAAAATAAGAAAAAGTTAAGTAAAAATCATAAGGATTATATTTGACACTAATTACTACAACATATTACAGTTTATGAAAACTTTCCTGCTTTTAATTATTAACATTCACTAACTTGTTACTCCACTTGAAAGATTGAAATACCAATTAATTGTGCTTGAAGTGTCACCAAACTTATTTGTGATCAATATTGTTGTTCAAGGATTGCAGTTTTAAATTTGTATGCAGGTTCTTCGGGAATGCAATACCCAATTGATCTATAATTTCTCAAATATAGTGAAACCCAAACATTTATGATTGACATTTCTGGCAAAGTATTATATTTATATTTATTTATAAAATGCTTCACAATTTCAATTACTACTTACTCTATTAAATATATCTTCTAATGCTTCTGGTGCTACATAATCACGGTATTTTTCAAAAACTGTTAACAATGCTTGCGGATCTAAATTTGTCCACCTTACTGGTTCCTCATAATCTCTGCAAAATAAAGTAAAAAAGATTGACAAAAATTAGATAAAAGATGACAAGGTTTACTTCAAAATGCTGTAATTACTAAGATGTCTATTATTCAAGTGAATCTTTGCAATTGAAAATACAGAACAAAATGTTTCTTCATATTACACAGTATACATTGGGATTAAGTTCAAAATATGCTGGGATATATAGAGTACAAAATTTAATTTGACATCTACATGTATACTAACTGGCATCACGCTTCCATGGGATCTGTGAAACATAAAAGTTTGAGGTTCTCAACACTGGCCTACTTTAAGTTCACCAATTGCCTGCAACCTTTGACCTTCTAGGAGCAAAGGTCATATCTGCCTTGGTCTGTTCATATACCTTCAGGTCTGTTTAGACCATGTTCCTTGGCAGGCCAAGAATGAAGTTGACAATTCTTCAGTACATCAACTTTGTTAGAACACAGTTCCTGGCAAACAATGCAATGGGGTCTTCCCACAAAGGACAAATAGGTCAAGTTTGTACATCCAGGAGCTAAAATGATATAGGTCTAGGCCTTGATCATAGATACTAAATGCCTGATTAAGTCAATCTTTCACTGAGATCTGAACTTCCTTCACACATTGCGAAAAAGGTGTTCATATTGTTTAATATATCAGGATTGGACCTCTACTGATAATACCTTTATAATACAAACATGCAAAGGCTTCAGGAATTACATGGTATGGAAAGGTCGAGCGTAACAATTTCCCATTCAAAATACAAGACAACCAGTTTTCATTGTAGGTGTAATTTCTCCACCTGTCCTGTGTTCTCAACCTGTGCCCTGCTTCTAGCACACATGGAAAGGGAAGCGATGGAATAAGCATATGTTTCGGTACATGGGTATAACAATTATAATTATCAAGAGGGGGGAACCTCTTGGCTTGCTACTGTTTTTAACGTGAGATTGCTTTGGCACATGCATGTATCTCTGGAGATTATTTATTTCAGGTAGGCCATGTATATTTTGTAGTCCTGATATTAAAGTTGCTCTACTTTGATTTGCATGGCATGGTAGCTGGAACTGTGAACTATGGCGTGATTATATTTTCCCCTTTCTCAGCATCATGTGTTGAAATTGAAATATGCGACAGTCCACCACAAAGGGCTTTAATGTCAAAAAGGTGTACAAAAATAAAAATTTCCAATACATAGAAATTTAAGCTCAATATCAGATCTGCATGGGTCCTAAAATTTAAATGAGACAAGTTACCATACTTTCAGAATACTGAACTGAACTGGCAAACATGCCATGAAATGACGAACCTTCTAGATTTCATGAATGTCTACACCATTTTGAACACTTTACCCCTGTATGGTTAGGGACCAAAGCTTGTCCCATAATTTCCTGTACTTGACAAAGAGTCCACTTCAATTCCAGGGGTCCATTTAAACAAACCAACTAGGCCTACAACATGCAGAGCTTTCATAATTTCCATATTTATATATTTATAAGTCCCAATTTAAACAATATTTACATTCCTGGTGGTGCTATAAATATCTGGTACTACATGTAGTAGAAGGGACACAAAAGTTATGAAAAAAAATTATCACAGATTCTCGATGCATTTGCCATATATACAATGTATTCAACATACCAAAGTCACATTAAATTAGCAAGCAAGACCCCAGTTTTACCAGGTAGACCCACAGGGACCACAACACACATGCAGTACTCCTTCAACAAAATCACCTCATCTAAAAGTACACTTGAACTTTAGCGAAGAAGCCCTTAAACTAAACTAGTTAAATTTGGCTGGGGAAAAGGAATTAAGGGTATATTCATATGTATAACATCAACATATCTGCAGCTTCATTAATTGCTTGAATATAGAATGCTTCAGATAATGAACAAACAAACAACTATAATTTGTGTCTTGTTCTTGCAATATTCCTGCATTGGTGCTAAAATTGTACTCTGCAAAGTTGTAAACTTGCAATATCACAATACTATTTAGTGGGTCAACAAGCAGAGCTGCCAACATTTGAATCTTGAAAAAAGGGAGATTTCCTGTTGCAATCAGGGAGATTTGTCAAAATGTGTACATCTTAATGGATGAAACCATTTCCTTTTCAGGGAGATGACCAAAAATTAAGGGTTCTGAAGGTTTAAAAGTAGGGAGTCTCCTGCGAAAAGAGGGAGAGTTGGCAGCTCTGCAACAAGGCATTTGCCAACAATTGGCAGTTATTACAGTAGGGAGGCAACAAAGATTTTCCTCTACCAAAAGACCTTACCCTTTTACACGCTCTACCTAATGCCAACTTTGATGCTACAGGGGTCAATCAAAGGTTGCTATCTCATGTTACTAACATACATTGCAATTTGGTGCTCCAACTTGAGGTGCTGCCATGAAAACCTAACCCTTTGTTTTAGTCCGACAGGATTACTGTTACACCTTGCGCTAGGATCTCCTAGAACATGTGCACCAACAAGGAATAAGTTCCTTTAACCCCAATATACTACTACACTCTAAGAATGACCTATTGACATGCTGGGTACAAAAACTCATGCTCCACATCTTCAGGTCATAATCTGAGCTCTGCTTGATCAATGAGGGTCATTACCGATGTCACTGGGAATGAGCTCATTTATGGTTCATAGTGGTCTACCTCATGCATCAAATCAAGCTCAAGCACAAATTCCAACTTCTTAAAACCGTTTCCGGAAAAGTTGTGCCTAAAGCTCTGTTGTCATCAGCTAAATTGTGTGCACCCTTATTAAATGGGAAAGTACATCAACTTGTTAAGGGGTGTCCTTTGTTTTGGATCTGCACAAGTGCCAGGACTACCGATTTATTTCTGGGTAGCACAGGTCCAGGGGTAGCAAGAGATCTTTAAGGCCTATATATTTTGGGGTAATTTTTAGTGCTCAGAAAGATAACAGGTTCTCTGGAGAAAGGGAATTATGTTCTCCCACTTCCATGGGGTACTCCATTTCCTCCTTCTAAAGCCTAATCACAGAACATGAATGATCCAGGGCTGAAAAAGTAGTGGGAATCCATGAGCTCCTTTTAGAAACATTTGATTTCCAAAAATAAAGAATTACATCAAAAAATGATATGGGGAATAGTTTCTTCCTGTAAGTTTGATGGGAAATTGAGCATATTTACCCAAAACATATATTTTCCCCAGCCCAAGAGCAAATTTCCCTCTTTCAACTTATTCACAATCTGGCATATATCCTCCAATAATCTGAAACAATCTACCTTAAATTTGACTACATGTATTCATTGGAACTCCTGAAAATTTAAACAAATTGCTATTAGCCTGCAGTGAAATCCCCCACTCCTATGAATCAAGTCTCATGCTCATTCAAATCAAAGGCCTTAACAACATCTACATGTAGAATATCCATTTTCCACTCACTGAAAACCATGACAACCTGCCTACTTTACATGTAGATACATTATACATTGTATGCAATGCGTAGGCAACTATAATAAAATCATGAAATTTGATGTCAATGAAACATGTTTCCCCCTTTTTACTAGATACATTTTCACATTTGGTAAAGTACACATGGGGGCCAAGAGGGTATCTCCGACTTGTTATTGTGAGGTAAATTAGGGGGGGCACAAGGGTAATCGGCGGCTAACATATTACATGTGTGGTTCCCTCCCTGCTACTTGATAACCTACAAATCGGCACATCAAATATTTTTCACTTGTTCAATTTTGAAAAGTGGAGTAATGTTGTCATTCTGACAGCTACTGGAGATACTTTGCAAGTATTGAGAATCAAGGCACTTTGATGAATTGAACCTTTGCGAGAGATTGATTGAATTTTTATAAGCTCAACAGGTTTTAGGTGAGGGTAATACCACAAAATTTGATATTGAAGTTTAAATTTTGGTATGAAGTTACATTTTTGTGGCAACCTTCAGATTGCTCTTGACCTACATGTCAAACTAAAGGAGGACTCAAATATCAGGGTCAAGGGTAAAACGGCATCAACACTCTTAAACCACAAAGCTGTATCTATCTTTCAATATATAGACTATATTAAATAATGATATTTTCACACTATACTTCCCTTTACACTGGGTTTTCACTTTTTGTCAACACAAAGTAATTCTGAAGTAGTTTGGAGTTTCACAATCACACACAAACCAATGTCTATGTCAAGGTTATGCCATCTGGGGGTGATGTATTTCAACAGGAATAGCCAAATTTGTTATCATGGTTCTGCAGATTCCAAATACACGCCCCATCTGACAGTTTTGAAACTTTCCAATTTTTTAATGAAACTAAAATGACCCAGAAACAGACTCACAGGAGATAATGTCAACTCACATACCACAGAATAAACACAATTCACTTCTAAAGTAAACATACTCTTCAACTTATGGTAAACTTCTTTTCAGTCTTTATGCTCATTTGAAAATCAAAATAATATCTCCTTTGACAAGCAAAGAGGACTCCACTCAAAGAGCAGCACAAAAAGTAGGCTCTTATCTGTTTAGAAAATCCAGGACCACCCTTGCTATGTTTAGATGATGTCCATACTCTTACAATGTGGTGACTGTCAGATAATTGTAAACAACATAATTTCAAGAAGCCTTAAATTTTCTGCATTTTGCTAAACTGTCAAGTAGTAAAATAATTGGGCTAAATAGCAAAAGGCTACAATGTACACAAATCATGAAAATGGCGGGAACTGGGACTGTACTTGGATGGACTTGGTCAGTCAAGATTTTCTGGAAGTGGTAAAATGACCCTAATATATCACAGGAAGCTTGAAAACTCTGAAAATGTCCTGATTTTTTTCTAAAACTGTGTCAAAATTAATTCATTTTAACTCCATACAGCTAAAACAAATCCCCCAAATGCAAAATCTGGGTTGGTTAGGCCAGTAGTTACACAATTTTGTGATAGGTAATGGTGGACTTCTCAGAAAGACATATAAACACATTCTTCACAAAAGTCCTCATAATGTTAAGGAAGGCTATTTTCCAAGCTATTTCTGCAAGTGCTCAAAACAATTCAACAAAAAAACAACTATTTGACTGTTTGCGCAGTACGACCATGTTGCGAAGCATAATTTATCTGTGCGAAACTAGACCTTACACCTGCATGTTTACAAAATTAATACACACACTACATGATGTATATTTGTCTGATAAGTCATGAATGAAGTCTTTAGGGTCCTTTAGTAAGTGTCTACTACTCATTTTATATCTTTGTATTTTATCAAAACTGTTAGAATTTGAATGTCATAAATCATAATCATATTTTGTATGTTGTTGGATACCATCACATAATTTCAAAGAGTTGTTCCACAAATGAATCTACCCCAGAACCTATGACCCAAAACTAGGGTTGGTTGTATTCATTATAAATTATGCATGTTCCACTTTTTATTTCAAATTTGGTCATCAACATTCAATCATTCTTAACTTCCTTACATTATGTTATTCACAATTTTGAGCCTGAAGCAGACAGCACAGAAGAGGAATAAATTTCATGTTGTTTGCACAGGAGTATAATACAATCCGAGTGCAAATTTTCTAACTAAGAAGGGCATAAGAGGGGGCGGAAAGATAAAAAGTGCAGGCAAAGTTTAAAAGGGGAAACTTTGTTGTCAGATACTACTAGGTCTGTATTTGGAATTTTTTCGCACTTCTTTCAAGAATGAGCACATTTATACAATTATTAGTGATGCTTTTATGACACATAGAGGCCAACTTACATGTATGTTTAGAAGCAGGATGTGCACATCTCGCTCATGTCCGTATCACTCAGATTCCTTTCTCAAATTCAATTTTTAATCGAGCAAAAGATCTTTTCTAACCATTTTTAACATCAATTTGACTGTCAATTGAGAGGAAAATGTAGACCTAGCCATTATTTTGCTTCTCTGCATGATCTATAGCCTAATAATACTATACAGTGATCAGCCTTTGAGAGGATACAAGGATATAAGGCCTCCCCTTTCCCCATCAAGTTCAAGATTATCATGCAAGCCTTTACAATTCTTTCATCTTTTGCTGCTGGAAGCTAATTAAGCATATAGGCTGATCTCATTGTCCGACCAAAGACTGTTACAGTCTATGGTCTGACTAGCAAATTTCTATTACTATTACATTTTCAGCTTGCTTTTCATGGTACAAGTTAACCATCAGCAAGAGCAAAAAGGATTGGGACAACAGATTTTAACGTAACAAAAATACAAATACTTACGGAATATGTATTATTCTTCGGGCCCAATAAACGGGACCCTCCCAGAAGCAATCCAACGGGTAATTATAGTACAAGGCATTAATTCATTAATTATCTGAAAGAAACAAAAAATAGAAGTACAGAAAATCAATCAAACGGTACATAGTGGACTAGATTCATAAGGATCATTAGGAATCAGAGCCAAACAGAGCAAAAAAACCCGTAATTAACAGAGCTCATCCAGATCTTGCAATTAAGGTATTTCTTGTCACTATTGTCCCATGTTGCACTGAATAACAAATCACTACAGGGAAGAAATGGATTGTTGTAAGTGTAAGATATCTGATATGTAAGATATCTGATGATGTTTGTATGGTATGCAGGAGGTTCCTGGTTCAGATCCGGGCAAAGGTTCTTGCTTACGTTCCTTGTGGATTTCTCTATTCTTGTTCTATATCTTCTCTGATTATAGTCATTTATTTTTCTGATCCAAAAGAATTTGAATTTCATATGTGTATGTTTCAGCAACACCCATTGCCTTCTTCAACACTTGATGAGGATAAACAAAATTATAATTTCTTAATGAAACAAGGTTCTTAGCATGAGCAAAGGATGCAGATGTAAGTAAAATGAAGGCTGCAAAAGAAGTGACTGAAATGATGAGGGGAAGAAGAATACAAAGGCAAAGTGAATAGGAATACGATTAAAAGTGAATAGGAACTTTCCATTTTGCCTGTTTGTTAGTCTTATCTATACCGATTTTTGAGAGAAATAAATGTGTACTTACACCATCTAATAAATTATCCTCAAAAGAAGGATATGGAGTTATATAACATACATCCCTGAAATCCCAAGTCCTGTAGAAAAAATAATAAAGAGAAACACATTACAATTACAGCAGGTGATAAAATATTTTGTTTTTTGAACTTTTATCATGGCAAAAATGGTGTACCGTATATATTTCATACTAGATAGGAAGCAGCATGCAAAACCTGATCATGCAGATAGCTGTAAGTTTGTAGAACACAGGCAAATAAATCCCAAATAACAATTTACCCATTCATCCTATGTAAATTCTTGCTCCAGTGAACATGATAAATACATTTTAGTTTTTGCTTTCTTTGTTGATGCTGTTGTTCCTTTCTTTTCACTATTTTTTTTGTTGAGCAAAAGTTCAGCTGATGTGTATATACATGAGGGTGATAAATATAAATTTGTTCTCAAGTTATAAATCCATGTTGCAACTTCAAGCCTCAAAATAGCTTTTCTAACTTCCATGTTTTGTGGCCAAATTGCACTACTTGAAGTAGAGGAGGTGCAATTGGGGGGGGATGAGGTGCTATATAGAATCCTTATCATAAAGTGTATCATTTAATATTATTTAGCACCTCACTTAGAAAATCTATCGCAAAGTTTGGAGTGCAAATTGCGATTCCATACAGCTTAATTTGACGTCTGAATACATGTACAACATCATACATTAGTTGCATAAAGTTGAGTTCTATCTCATAGAGCAACATCAACACAGCAACCTTACAGTGACCTGGTACTACTCTGACTCTTTCCAGCTAAGAACCCATTTTGAAGTCCTAATTTGATTAGCCCACAACAACTAGGGGCCACCAAGAAGATCAAAGCAAATTTTGCCGCAACCTTGCCATCCCTTGTAAATGCCATCACAACCTAATACACAATTCAAAACCTGTATTAACCTCAACACTTGACCCATTGACCTTTCAGTACACTGAGGATGAGTTTGGATACCTTAATCATGCAGAAGTCTAGTGTCAAGTTCATTAGTGTATGGAGGTCAGTTAACTGAGGCTTGGAGTATGGTGATACTGGATACCAGTATGGCATAGTATCTTGTGACCCCTGTGGGATGGGCCTGAGTGAGGGATAAATATCTAGGGATTTGCTAAGATAATTTTCCTGAAGTGAAGTATATTATCATTGCTGATGTAGTTGGTATGGCCTGCTTGGAAAAGATTCAAGAATGGTACATGTACAACAGAAACTTTTAAAAAATACATAAATATTTTGGATGGCATCTCATCTTGTGATTGGTAGTGATGTAAACAGCATGTCTGTAGGTAGGTATGTCATGGCATAGAGTGCCTTTACACACAAGCATTTTCTGTGATTCCAAAAATATGCACATGAAGAGCAAACCAAAGTTTGATGACCTCCTATGAATGAAAGTCTGTTTGGTAAGGATCTGAGTGATCCCCCTCCCTCCCTCCCTCCCTGAAAGGTAAGTGTGAAATGTTGACAATTCTAACTCGAAAAGTCAATTTTAACATAAGTTCTCTTTTTGCACATTTATTCCGACTTATTGACCCTCTCCCGAACGAAAGGACTTACATCATCAAACTTATGGTTTGTACCCCGTGATTAATGTACAGAGCATACTAGTTTTCCTCGATATAGTCTGCACTTTTTTTTGGAAATGCAAATGGCCAACTGTCTCTGTCAATTTTTTAACAAACAAAAATACAAAAATAAGTAACCCCCATGAGAACTACCTGCCGATTGGCCAAAAAGAAGTTTTCATTATCAATTAGACCAATCGGCAACATTGAATAATTTCACCACGCAAAAAAATTTGGGTGAATTATTTGCAAAGCTCCATTCTGATTGGTGATTAAAGTGAAGATATCAAGTAATTGACCAATCAGAGGCAATGTTAGATCGGCAGGTAGGTCTCATGGGGTTAAAAAGAAGAAAGGTACTTACAGCCCATACATATCTACTTCTATTTGAGTTGCTAATAACGCAGACCTCACGTGTTGTAATAAAGCTTTATGCGTGAGGATATCGGTTCCCTGATTCTGCGGCGTCTGTATAATAATTTGATGTGTAATCCCTTCCCCTTCCCCGAGAGTTTGTTTGGTATATCTAAGTTCTCTTTGTAATCTTCCACCAACTGTAAGAAGAAAAAAGAATTGTACAATTAGTTACAAATATATCTGACGGCAAGTTCTGAAACAAACAGCAATAATTTTATATGCAAAATAATATTCATAACGAAGACATGATCAACATTTATAACAATTGCTCTATTTTACTTGTTCGTCACCTTCATTTAACATTGTTTTATAAGAAAATTTATCTCAGCACATCACATTCCATTATTAAAGGAATTTTTATTAGTAGTCTTGTTTGTGTCTGTACTTAGTGGGCAGACCAGTAACAATATTTTCACCAAAAAATATAGTCATATCATGAACATATATACAATATATATCATGAAAATAAAATCACAGATCAAGTCAAAGTCATTGGACAAGCTATTTTTGTCAGGTAGAGTCCAGTCAGTGACACTGTACAATTTACATGGGAAAATTAAGAAATTTATAGTAGAAATTGAGAACTTTAGTAGACATGAGTCCCATTCATTTGTATTGAGTTGCGAACCAGGACCCAACTACACATTACACAAGTCTGAATCATACAGGTTCATTTATGATGACCATTGGACAATGACCAGCTGGCTCATACATTTCAAACTTTGAGGTACATGTATGTGAAACTTGCCGAAGCAAGTCTTTTTAGGCCCCTGATCTAATGATTTAATCTCATTATCAAGAGAAGATGTTAAACCAGAAAAGAAAACATTACCAAGGAGGATGAAAGAGATGACCACACACTTCCTGCTTACCATCCTCTCACATCATCATCGTACCCATCACTGCAACACATCTACCATAGCAACAGCTTCAACAATATTTTCCTTAATCTATAAGCACAACAGTACGCAAATAACACCCTGCTACGATGATATTTTACCCGACAGGGATGGTCGCCATGGTTTAAAGGGGCTGGAGTAGAGACTGCCTATGGATGCCTGCAAGTCACAGGTACCCATAGCTATGAATGGATGACGAGGCTCATCTTATGAGCAATCTCTCTTTAACATTTTTAAAGGAAGAAAAAACTCTGCTGGTGTGACTGGCATAAAAGATGACCAGGAACAGATCCACAAAGAATGATTGTAATGTTTTATTTTAGGGGCTGTGGATCATTACAAAATTTGAGTCAACTCATATGATTCTCTAATCATAAACTTGTCTTGACAATCAAAAGGGATTCAAGTTGGGCAAAGACCTACATTGTTTAGAACTGAATATGATCTTAATTCAAGACTTATAAGCATCTTTATGCCTTTGCTCTGAAGATGCTCCCTCTACGTAATATGTGGATCCTGGCTTTCTCTACGGAAGTCAATTTGACCAAAATTCCTTCCCACAAGGTAATAGGTGCATAGCATTATAAGATACAGCTCTGAGGTTGATCATCTCCTTTGTTATGCAATATGCATATAACTTGGAGGTGTATCTCCTTTATTATACAATGCATATTGTATTGGGCAACAAAAGTTCGGTCAAACTTACATCTGGTTGAGATACCCATGATCCATGTTGGAATTACTATAATAAGGATATCCTGAAAATCATAGCCCTAAAAATAGCTTAAAAGAGTGTTTTTATTCCAAAAATTCTACATTTAACAAAATCACTAATTGCAGAGAAGAAGAGGTAGCATTATTTAACAAGAAATATGAGGCACCAATGGAAACAGGCTTCACCATGCTCGTTTTTGTTATCCTCTTTGAAAATCAAGGAATTCATTTTTCAAATCTTTAAAAAAAAAGGCGAAAATAAAACTCAAAAGTCATATTTGATTTCAAGTTTTCAACACAAGAATCATTTTCTTGCAGCATGTCTTCCAACATGCATTGGAAACTTATTGCACAAAATGCTTGTCCAAAGGCCTGTACAATGTACACTGATAGGCCTATGTATAAAAAAAAAAAATACCGGTAATAAAAAAAAAAACTCTTCAGGTTTTCAATTTCTCACAAGCTTGGAGACTCTGGTTTTATTAAGGTGGCATATATGTCTAAGGCACAGTGCTTCCTAAGCACCTCGACAAGATTTCACATTCTCTCGTAACTTCCCATCACATTGAGTCCCTTTAAAATGTTGTATTGTAGCGGTGATACTAGCACTACAGCAGTAATTTCATTGGAGATCGTTGTATGACCTTTGCGATGGTATGGACCACCTCAGATGTCTACACATACTAGCCTAGCTTGTTCAGTGTATACCCAGTGTCATCTTATCATGCTTTAATGTTGTTTCATCGTGGCCAGATAGGGCTGGTACATAATTTTCAAATAGGCATGTTTGTACTACTAATGGTATGGGCCACATGCACAGGGTTGGAGAAAATAGGGGGCAGACTTTAGCATGAATATTGCTGCCCTGAGAGATTTTGAATTGGGTCAAGGTTAAGGTTGGGCGGTAGAGATGCTACCACAGATCATTTCAGGATCTGTGATGCCACTCAGTTTCACTCAAAAACCTGAAACGGTGAGAAAAACCGGAAAAAGCATGTGAATGCAGGCTAAATAGCCCCAAAACAAGTTTTTGTTTTTTTTACTTCAAGGAAAATAAACATTTTTTTAAGAATTGCACATCCTGAACACTGTAATTATTTCATAAGTATCATGGTATAAAAGTAGGTCAATAAGAACAGGGGTGTATCCAGGTGATATATTGTGCCTTCATTTTTGACTTCATCCTTAGTGGTCTAGTGGAGTGGTTCTCTCCTCAAGAGGCAACCCATGAAGGGATCCAGCGCCCCAACCACCAATTGTGGTTAGCCCTAAATTTAACACACAGGCTATTACTTAGGTGTAGTAAAATATATATATTCATCAGCATTAGTTCTGAAAACGTTATCTCTCACTGGAAAATGTGACCATTCTAGCAGCTTCTCAAGATTAGACCGATTTTTTTGTAAAATAATACTAACCATGTCAATTGCAACAATGACACAATCAACTTGACAACAAACATCCAACTTCCCAATGTTTCTCTGAAGTTCACAACCTCTTACTTTGGCAACCAAGGCAAGCATCAGGGAGGTCAAAGGTCAGGGTCAAGGCCAAGGAGAGTAATCAAGAAATCAAGGCAGAAGTTAACTGGAGAGGGTAGATATGGTATGAGAGATATGCAGGCAAATCTTAGGCCTCCCAGTGAGTATAGAGCCCACCCTGGTTCTTAGGCTCAGACATGGTGACTCAATTGCAGTGCTTCAGGGCTGTAGATAAGTGTGAGTGCATTGAGTGAATATTTAAAGGCGAATCCTCCGATTACAATTGCCAGCCTCGTTCTTTCTGTTATTAGTAGAAAGATGTATGCTACAAAATATAGGAACACCCTCATTGTATTGCAGTAGAGAATTGTTTGATGTAAAGATGCAAGGTCTAAAATTAGAGTCTATTATGCACTCAACTAAATGAAGCAGTTTGATAGGGGTGTGCTGCGCCAAACCTTGAGAACTGAAAACTGATTTCCGGGCAAAAAATGCCTTCTGAACTGAAATTCAGATATTTTTAGGGTTCTAGTGAACTGAAATAAGGCCATATAATTATTACAGGTTGTAGATCAAGCTATGAAAATTCAGTTTCTACAATTTTGGGAATTGTACTCAATTGGAGCTTATGAACTGGTGCATGCACCCCAACTGGAGGTCTTTGGAATTGCTAGAAGCACCTCAAAAAGGGTCCTGATGATTCAATATCAACCTCATCATCCCGATATTGCCGAGCCGTAGATCTTTGTCCTGCAATATTAAACAACGTTCTAGAAACATTGCAGAACATTTTATGGCCAGACCACTATTCACACATTCAGTATAAACCATATCATGACAACCCCCATCACAAACCCTAGAAAGATTCTGACAACATGCTCTCCATGGGGTGTATCCATTTGCTATAGGGTCATAAGGTCAATTGAGTACTGTGACCTTTGACAAAGATGACAGTACAGAAAGTTGTTTAGCCAGATCACTAGTTCAAGCATGTATGTAACCAGATGACACTGTCTCTCATTTCATTTCATTATATCATGTTATGAGAACACATTGTTGGGACATATCCATTTACTACGGGGTCATGGAGTATATTGAAATATGACCTTTGACATCATTGTCAGTGCCAAAGGTTCTTCACTCAGTTTGGACCATAGATCCTGGGCATATAGATCCAATAATCCAATTTAACTAAATCATGTTCTCCTATTTCCTGAATTTGTCTCATCACAGATACCCAGTATATCTGTGGTTTCATGTGCCATCATGTCTGTTTGGCAACACTGCTCTAGTGCTCTTCTCTGAGATGAAAAGCCTGGACATTCGGAGGTCAAAAGTTCAATTAAATGATTGAAGCAACCATTGGTATAGCTGACCATATGGAATTAATGGCAGTTGGTTGTTTCCCAATTTGATGAGAAAAGATTTGCTTGAAACATTAAACACAACTTGCACAAGAAAATTAGTAAATTAAATTTGGTAAAGGGGTTTATACTCTAAACTACTTAGTTCAGGTGTCCTTTTTCTGTAAGTGTACCTTGAACTAGATCATCCATTTTGAAAATCGGTAAAATGAAAATATTATGGGAATCGCAATGTTTTCAAATATGAATTTTGTACCATGTGTGCCGGTAGTGTCATAAGACACCGCTATAACACAACAATAACACAGTAACTCTCCTACCAAGTGGCTGAGAAAACAACATCACTGATGGCCTAAAATGTGATGACTATGAGAATCGGTGCTATCAGAGCGAACTTGAGCTGGAATTGATGGATATATTTGGCATGATTAACCAGTTTCCTTGGTAGGCAATATCACATCACTGCAAAATGGTTTAGGTCCTGTATACAAAAAAATTGGTAGGGAAGACATACTAGTTTTAGGGTAAGCAAAGGAGCAAACATGATCTTGGAAGTCCAAAAACAAACCAAGATTTTCCAAAAAAAACCCAAAAAAAACCCAAAAAGCAATTTTCTAAAAAAACCAAGATTGTGTCAGGCCTATAGGGCTAGGCCTACAAACCATACACGTAAGTCCAATTATGTTAACAAGAGGCAGCCTATTCATTAAAATAATTATAATATCAAATCGAATTTATGAAGTCTTGGTCTGTCCATGCCTACACCTCTCCTTTCAACAAAACATGATAAATATGATAAATACCAGCTCAATCAAATTCATATCACACAAATAAGGACCAGGGGATCTAGGAATGTCTTGACACACAAAAGAGCAGCACTGCATTGCAGACCTGGTCCTGATATTTCTGACACCTCATCCTTCTAGCTTCACACCTTTTGCAACACAGGTGTTCCATTGCTAAACCTAACTGACATTCGAAGGTTACCACATCAACTTTTAAGCCCAATTGGGTGATTTTTAGTAATCTTCATGCAACTTTTGACCATTTTCTCTCCCATAGAAATTTATGATAACTAGACAAATTGGGCAACTTTTCCATGATTTGGGCTGAAAATATTGCATCAACCTTACAACATGAAATATCCCCCAGGATGCAACAGAAGACAATTTGACTGGAATCAGCAAGAATAAATGAGTATGACCAAATACCAAACATCATTGATACCTCAAATACTGATGATGGACCCTTGCAAGCTGGTTCAGCTTGCGGCACAAACTTATAAACTTACAATTGCTTGAACCTCCAAATGCAAAAATTAAATATTTAAAAGGAGCTGGCATTTTCTTTGGAAGGGTGAGTCCCAATATACTGGGGGGTTCATAAATTTTTGAAAAGAAAAAACTGATTTCAATACAATTTTAGCCTGTTCAAGGGGTAAGCTGTATCGGTGGTGGGGGTCATAAAACTTTTGTTGCCAAAATAGGGGGGAATCGCAATTTTGTTGATGGCAACTTTTTGTAAATTTGGGACCCCCCTTCCAAAGAAAATGCCATCCCCCTAAGTCACTCTTGGTATCCAGAATATCGATAGCCACTTTGAAAGTCACTGAAGTCGCAATTGAATCAAGTCTATATCTGTTGAGTGCGTGCCATGGACAAACTGGATTTTGAATTTTCCCTTTAAATGTAGTGTGTATAGTGAATGATGAGTACTGAAGTGTTGGCACAAGAGGCTGGTTATTTACATTTGTATGTAGACTAGTAGATCGTGTATGCTGTATGGCTATATGATGCCGGAATTATTCATAAAGAATGTAATTTGGTATCAATGAACAGCGCATTTACAATGAAGAGCCTATTTCAAATGTAAAATAGCCCACCAACTTTGCTGCATCGTCAAACTTACTCAGAATTCACTTAACAAAGCTAGCTAAACACCTCTAAAACATACAATGTGTACTATAAAAAAGACACAATACCTGCGGCCCTTCCTATAGTACGATAGATAATAGATTCTCCAATTAGGCGCCTTAATGTATGGTAGCCCACCCGAGGTTTTTGTTCCAATGCAAGGTATTGATTAGGCATTGATTATTGATACCTTCGTGTATTGTCGGATAACATTTATTACACATGCAACTTTTACTTTCTGGTACCAGTGAGTGGGAGCTACAGTTTGGACTTTATCAGAAGCTTAACTTAGTCCGACGAGTAGGACCTGTTTTTTTTTCTCACTCACAGACCATAAACTCTCTGATTGTGCAAGAAAGAGGAAAGTCTGAGAACCACGATCAGAGATTGAGTAGATGGTCTGCGACTACGAAAAAATTGTGTCATACTCATCGGACTAGTCCGTCAAACTTACAACCACCACTTTTTATGCAGGAGCTGTGCCCTCATCAAATCAAAGAATGTTGGTTGGTGTGTGTATGGAGGGAGGGAGTGTGTGGAGGGGGTGTGTGGGGGTTGCATGAATTTGCATACAATGTACAAGACTGACATCTAAATTTTAAAAAAAAATTTCTTTAGTAGTCAAAATATTTAATATGTTGCAGTTTTCTTGAAATAAAATCATTTTGATGACTGTTGAAATTTTAATCCTGGGTGAAGTCTGCACCCCACTAAAAAATCCATGGATGTACAAACAGCTGACCACCCCCACCCCCGCATAAACAAACATCACATGCATGAAATTAAGTCATGGCTCCTATATTTTGTCGCATACGAGCACTTTAAGCAGGCTTGTTGGCATTTCCCCATATTCAAAATTTATTTTCCAATCATAAATATTACACAATATCTGTTGATAGGTAATATGAAGACCACCAAACAAACACTTTGTTATGTTTTGTTTGAAACAGCATCAAAAATTGAGTAAATTGCACTTTTCAAGTGCTCATCTTCAAATAATTGATCATCCCGTGGGTGGCACTCATTATTTGCCACCATTAATCAGCCATTATTGCTCTTATAAAGTATTATTCAAAGAATGTTGCAAGAAGTCGAGAAAGTTTTGAAATACTTGTGGAAAACCGAGATGACGCGTTTGTGTTACCATGGTTCTTTTATGTTCTCTTGAGAAAGTGAGAACCCAGGTGCGTCACCATCAATGGAGGGGAGATGTGTTACCTTGGGGTGGTGTGCCGATACTGAATAGCATCAACCCCAATGGTAGAGTTTAGGTGATTGTATTTTCATTCTATAGTGATGAAATTTGACCCCATGGCTTTAGGTATGAGTTTTGATACACATAAACCCCCAGTTTAGTAGAAAACATTATTTGCCTGCACAAAATGGCGAACCATGTCTTCAGGAATTGTAAACAATAAGGTGTAGTTTTGTTGGATATCAGAATTCAAACACTATCAAGTTTTATTTCTTTCCTGGTATTTGCAAAATAAAAAATTTTCTCCCTTTCTTTTGATTTTAAAGGCTAAATAAACTAGCACTTGTGTGCATGCATATTGAATACTAAATAGCATGATAAAAGCATCAGTGTAGTTTTCATTTGTCTATCTTATTTTAAACCAATTTCACACGCAAGTTTGGTTACAGTTTGTTCAGCTGGTTCCATTTTCATAGAATGTCATCATGATACAATAGTTGCAACTTTCACCAAACAATATCCTACTAAATTAATTTTGGATTTTGACATTTTCATCTCAAGGCCTTGTAATGTTTTTGGTTATCATCCCCTCCCACACCTCATTCTGGGATAAGTCAGTTTTCAAAACATTTTTAAGACTTTTATATGGCCTAGACATTATGGCATACATATTATGAAAGTTTTAGTGTCTTGGTTAGTATCACTATTGTGCATAATTATTTTGTTTGCCCAGATATTCCTTGAAAATTAATGATGCATAGTTTAATTTCTGTTCAAAATTTTAAAATAACATTTGCAAAGTACATACAATCTCTAACATTAGAAGATATGCAATGAAGTACTTATGATTTTTGCATGAAAGTCTATGTACATTAAAATTGTATACCATATAATATTTTCATCAGCACCATACATTCTGTAAATACTAAAGCTGACATTTTTATGGTATCCATTTTTCATGATGCTGTTCGGAACAATTACGGTATTTACAGTGTCTTACATTCACTATCTTACAAACAGTTACACATAAAAGATATGGATAAAAAAAATCATTTTTGTGGGCTTTCAATTAAAATTTGCAGTTGTTAAGGGAAGGGGTATATGAACGTTTGAGCAGTATTTATTGTGGGACATTAGAGCACATCAGACATATCGAATCGCATTCTGAATACAAAGAATGTCCTTCTGATATCAAATAATTTTGATTTTTTGAAATTCGCAATGTAATACACATTTTATGGCAAATCATTAAAAATTGATATTTTGATATTTAACAGTACTCAAGTAAACTTTATAAATCTGATGATTTATATTTAAAGTGTATGTAGGTGGGATGAAAAGCCGAAAATCAATTGAAAATTTTGACATTTCGTATTGAAGATATGGATTTTTTTTCCCAAAACACCAACAAAAAATGAGTCTTTTGGGGAAAAAAATCCATATCTTAAATATGAAAGGTCAAAATTTTCAATTGATCGTCAGCTTTTCCTCCCAGCTACATACACTTTAAGAATATATCATTAAATTTATGAAATTTACTTCAAGGACTGTTATATCTCAAAAATGTGAAAAATATCAAATTTTATTAATTTGTCATAAAATTTGTATTATATCGTAAATTTCATAAAATGAAAATTATTTGATATCAGAAAGACATTCTTCGTATTCAGAATGCAATTCGATATGTCTGATGTGCTCTCATGTCCCACAAAAAATACTGTCGAAACGCTCAAAACAGTTCCCTTAAAGTAACTTCAAAAATAAACACCTTGCAAAAATATCCTGCCATGAAAGTACAGTAGATCCCAAGTCACTAATCACCACACTCAACCCCCAGGCCCCTTTCCTTTGCAACTTTGTTGACAATTTACAAGGAAAGTCCTTTTACTTCTCCTCAACAAGTGTCTGAATCGAGCCATTTCATCCACACTTGTGTCTATTGGGAAGATGTTTGTTGTTATTGTCACTACTCCCAAATCAGTTATGGGATAATTGCCGATTCAAATTCCTGCATAATGATTTCATACTGCTCTACTGTAGCTATCTACATGTACATGTACAGACCCACAATACTACTTTTGTAACACTACGATAATTGTGACACAATCATAAACAATGGTAAAAAACACTAGTTTAGACCGGGTCTGGTACATGTATGTTCTTCTGATGGTTTACCACATAGCCTAGCTCCATCTGATATCGGACCCAATTGTTCATTTCAACTTACAAATCGGTTACATTGAATAAGTAAATGACACACATTGACATGCAAGAAACTGGCAAATTGATAAACTCAATACTTATTAAAAGGATTTTATAGCAAAATCAATGTAAACAGTGAGCTCTTTTTCTACTCATTGGTCAATGAAAAAAAGAATCTATCATTGACTGAACTATAACTTCCCATTTAGACAATTGTGAATACACAGGACTGTGGATTGACAATTGATGTGAAATTCACAGAAAACTGTATACTGGTTCTGATTGTCTTTTCAATGTGTTTACTGAACAACTGCCATTATATTACCACATTCTTATCCCCCTTACTTTTCATGGGTGTCACCAGCAAGATGTCAACAGAATCATTTCTACTGTTCTGCAAATGCAGGGCAACTGTTCACCTCTGTGCATTTTTTCATGGGGAGGACAGAATTACAGACAATTTTTTGCAACCAGCAAGCTGCTTTGGGTCAGATTCAGATGACACACAATGTATTGCAGTTTACCCGTTTATTGACTTCCAGTAGCTAATAAATTGTACAACTGTTTCTACTGCGAACATAACCTGGTCTGTTTCTACTTGACCATATATCCTACATGTAGACCATTTACTGAGGTCTGTTATTACCTTGCATCCCCTACCAACCACTTGCTAAGAAACACACAATCACTGATAGCGACATTTTCTCCAATTTCTTAACATGAGACAAAATACGCAATATTTCAGACTTCCCTTACATATGTGTACATTTATGTTAAAAAAAACCCTCTTGATATACATTGTTCTGTCACTTCACTCTCCCTTTTAAGGGCATTTTATATCAATCTGATGTATGTTCATCTGAAGCTCCAAAAAATACATTTTCCATGTTATGACATCACACATCATTACATCAAGATGGGCCACCATGACAGCTTTGTCTAGGCACCCCTGACACCATAATATCTCTTAGCCATTTACAACAATACATTAAAATGTCTTGAAAGGTCTGGAATTATCACTGTAGACATTACTGATTTCATGGTGGATGGGTTTTGGGAATGTGAATCAGTCTTGCCTTGATCATCTTCATGCACAGAGGTCACGAAAGGTCATGATGTTACTATTGAATATAAAGCCCAAAAGGAGACTTAGGGATGCACCATTAGACTTCAAGGGGGGGTTAGGAAGTTGGGGACCGGGTAAAAAAAATTGCTGCCAAAGGCTGCAAAGTTGTTGTGTGGGTTTTTTTCGCCGCCAAAAGCCAGCAATTATTTATTTTTTTAATTTTCATGCATTTATAATATATACAGTTAGGTGGGGAAAGTTTTTTTTTTTTAGTGTTGGTGGGGAAGTTTCTTTTTTGCTCATGTAGTGGGGGAAGTTTTTTTAAACTACCTACCCCCATTGAAGTCTAATGGTGCATCCCTTAATTTGAACGAGTTCAGTTGCTTACCAAACAATACGTTTTTATGTAAATTGGGACTTTGCTTAGTCAAATATAGGCCTAAAGTAGACCTATTTAAAGAAGCCTCGAAAAATGATGACTTTTGATCACAATTTCACAAATTTAGCTTGGAATTTTGAGCATCAACTGTCATTTCTTCAATTAGGCAATAGGCATTATTATTCCACATTCAGTTGACTTGAGTTGGGAAGACCAAATTAACCCTCCCTATGCAGGTGGGCTGCAGGCGACAGGTTAAAAATTTTCTTTTAAAATTTCAGAATTTAGAGAGATTTTTGACCACATTTGGAATCGGCATGAAAAATGCATTAAAATGAGTACAAACAATTCTTATATTGGTTCAGTGGTTCTTATTTAGATATCTCTTGATGTGTGGAGAAAATGGCTAGCATGCAGAGCATTAAAACAAACAAACTTCCGGGGCTGCTTCTACCAAAAGAATTGATCAAAAGAACCAACTGACAAACATACTTTTATAGTATTTAGGATGTGTTGATAAGTTTCCATAACAAAAGGAAAAAAATTCTTCACTAGACACATTCACACTGACAGCATTTTGCTCAAGCAAAACGATTTTCAAACAAAAACTTCAGGAAATCTGCCGTGTGAAAAGTTTTGCCGGTTTCAATCCATAAGTTTGTCCCCAAATTTGTCCCCATTGTCCTTTTGAGTGCTACTGACATGTGAACAAGCCATTTAGCACTACTTTCGGGCGTGCTCTGTTGATCGCTTCGCTAAGTCTGTGAGGGCCACAAACTGCAGCTACAAGCCATTTTGCGATTCTTGAGTACTGAGCTTCACCCAGATGACCTTGGTTAATTATGGTTCGATTTGGAGCGCCATGTCGCAAAACTTAAGGATTCCAATCTAGCAGTCTTCAATGGGGAATGTGTGGATCCACAGTCGCGATTGACAGGGAATAGTCATTTTCGAGTATACCGATTCTCAAGATTTCTACCCTGTCTGAACATGCCTGATATGAAAAGAGCAATGGATTCTACAACACACCCACACACACCAAACACACATTACATGCATATTGCCTACGTCACATGCAAAATTGAATAAGGAATTTTAAAAATACCACTAAACCCTCTATTGAATTTCACCCATTTCCACAAAACTCAATAGTCATAATAATCATCCTATAAGATTATGGGTCAGGGAGAAAAGAAGGGGACAAAAGGAGGATGGAACAAGTCTCACAAACTCTCAAGGGCTTGTATACATAATGTCTTTACCATTCCTGATTGATGTGGTATTGATAGCTATTATTGAAGTGTAGGCCTTCAATATTTTCACAGCAAATTTATTTTGCAAAATTCAAAAAAGTTAATTTTGCAGTAAAAATCATCAAAATTTCAGCTCACGTGACACAAACACAAGTCCATCTCTATCTGTATCAAATTCTGAAGTTTTTAGTTTCTTAAATTTACTCAACCAATTATGAAAATTAGTAAAATTTCAATGTGAGTAAAATGAAAAATGTTTTGCAGACTACTCTTGACCAGGGTGTGCTTGTGTCAATGGCTTGGTCAAGTGTTGATCCTAAAAGAAATCAATGCAGCTCTTCATTTCATTTTATGCCACCCACATTCAGTTGTCTACACAATAATAGAATTGTAAGATCACTTGACTTGAAAAGTTTTTATATATCATGGAATAAAAAGATAAATACTCCTCTCAGATCTAATCAGAGAAGATGTAAATTGGGAAACTCTGTCCATCTTTTCTGATCTAATAATAAGATCATTCACATTCCCATCCTTCAGATCATGGCCAAAAAGAAATTAATTTTGGTCTAGCTCTATCTAGGTAACACTGGCACATTTTCTATTATATTTAGCCACATATGACTATTTAATTTTAATGCAATCAAAAGATAAGTTCTCCCCATAACTTTTTTTATAAATTTCATGTTTGTGTCTCCGCTGCTACAATACACAGGCACCGTGACACTCCTAAAGGATGTTAAGCATAGACCTTCGAATGGTACTACATATGTACAGTACTTCCATGCTAAGGTGAAAGTCTGATACATATGTACTATGTAGGCCCCTACACAAAGTACAAACTTTCAACATGATGACTTGCTTGGTCCTGATTTTGTGATTAAAAAAGTTCAGTCCATGTTTCAATTCTTTTTCAGGGTCCACGTTTCAATTAAACCTCAAATTCTGCAATTCCCTCTGGATACTTCACCTACACACTATCTTTTTATACTGAATGGTGCTAAAAGGTTAATGTTCTTTTGGCTGTAGCTGATGCTAGTGAGATTTGATAACAAATGGGTTTCTACCATGTTCCTATCTTCCTACCAACAAACAGGAGTCAACAGGTTACACTAGAGTCCGAAGTTTTCCGTTTTACGGAAAACAGAAGAAAATCACGGAATCGGAGGTACAACACAGAATGTTTTCATTCTTACAGATTTTGAGTTCAGCAGCCAATTACAATTGTGCACAGCCGCGATATCGATAAAGAGATTCAATTCTGTTCGCCGATGAAAATTTCGCAATCGCTATATCGCGGTTGAGATGCATACATGTAGTCTGATTGGTATGAATGTAGGCACCTCTGTTGTTGTAGCAGTAGCGGAATGGTATTATATTGATTGGTGTGCTATACCGCTTGAGGACCACAGTTCTGGGCCCGAACATAGATTCTTGAAATTGGCTAACACATTGATAAAGTTAGCGGGAAATGATAATTAACACAATAAAAAGACTTAATTTAGAATAAGATTTCTTGCATTCCTCACAAATCCATCAACTTGATGATGATGCTACCAATTTCTTAACTTGACAAATGCCTTGTTGAGTTAATGCACTGAATTTAGGTAGATTGCTTTTATAGCACAGACCCTTTCAGTAAAACCCCCAGAAAATTCACAGTAAAATTTGAACCTCAACTGCAAAGTTCTCAAGTCTCTTTGCTCATGCATATCAGGCTTTGTGAGCAGATATTTTTGATCCAGATTTGTAAGCAAAACTTTCTAACTCAAATATTATGACAATTTTCCAAAAAATTTACACAAAAGAATCCCTAACTATAGATATGGCAGGCAACTCATGCACAGCTTGGTACCCTATGGATGCATGTCAAGGATATGCATAGCAATGATGCCTGAATAAACTAGAAACTGTCAAGTGCAGGCTGATTGGAACAAGACCACCCAGATTAGACAACATACTTGAAGTTGAACTTGTTATTAGAAGTTCCATAATGGTAGTTGATGATAGTATAGCTAGCCTCAACCTATCCAGGAGTGGTGTAATGGTGGGTTGGAAGGTTGGCTTTGTAAATTGCAATCAAATCGACAATTTTACAGTATTGGTATTTAATAAACATTTGCCAAGTTTTAAAATGCTGCAATTTTTATGTAATTGTTGCTTCCAACTTCAAGTTTCTAATTTTATTAATTTCTAGAAGTACTTGCACCCATATTTAGTTTAGTTATAGGCCCCAAACATTTCTAAAATTTCAAAACAAAACAAGATGCAATAATGCAAGTTTAATAATTTAGGAATTTTTAAAGTTTCTTCTAATTTTGTAATTCTATAATTTCTGAATAAAAATAGCCTACATTGTATATAGGCCTAGGTCGAATTATGATATAAACCTACAATGTATATCATAGTATAATATCAAGAAATCACTAACCATTTCTACCTCTAATTTAATACATGCTACAAAAATGTAATTCTCTGATTGAAAGTTCAGTGTGAGGCCTATGGGCAATATAGACCAATCTACGTTCAAAATCATGAATGAATGAACCAAACTTTCTCCAGCTACACTTACAAAAAGGCATTTCACAAAGCATTCCTTTACACAAAGCAAGGCACCTTACAAGAAGTCAGAGCTTTGTTGAGAAGGAAACTTAACATTCCATAGCCCTATTGTTCCTTAACCTTGACTCCTAAAGCTTGTAATTGTTTGTTTTCCAAGTGTAATTGCCCGATTTGATCAGAATATCCGATCAAGTGCGATTTTCTAAACTTTTGACGAGCTAACAATGACTTGATTGAATGGAATTAAAATTGTAGTAATTTGATTTAGCCGCAAGTCTTTTCTTATGACAAAATGTACTGTAAAGCCGACAATTCTGACTAAAAAAGTCTACATAATTACTTTTCGATATTAAGAATAGTAAGCTAACCTTCTCTAAGTTAGAAGCTGTGAAGTATTCTGCATTTTGAATAGGGCAAGATAATAATGATCAGAACGAAATGTTCTTTAATCTTAAACATGCATGTTACTGGTTATCATCCACTGTGTTCAAATTCTGGTTTGAATTTAGCCTAATTGATAATTCATGTTCCAAATATTGGAATGGAATCAATTCCAGCTTTTTGCATAATTTTGTTTAGAATTCGCTATCATTTGATAATGCTCACTTGCTTCATGGGTCTAGGAAATGGCTAACTAATTACCAATTGCTGGGTGGTCAATTAACCCAACAGCTGGTCAACAAGTACCCAGGCACACAATGTGACCACTTTTTGCTTGACCAGGTCAAAACATATTCCTGGTCAGAATAATTATTCAAGAGTAGAGAGCATGTTTAATACCAGAAAATAGTTCACTTTTGCTCAGCCTTCATTCAACATGTTTGAAAATACTATGCACTGCACTTTGAAATTTGTCATTCAAATTGACCCAT
Organism: Amphiura filiformis; assembly: GCF_039555335.1. Classification (NCBI taxonomy): domain Eukaryota; kingdom Metazoa; phylum Echinodermata; class Ophiuroidea; order Amphilepidida; family Amphiuridae; genus Amphiura; species Amphiura filiformis. The sequence goes on from NC_092628.1 coordinate 20,970,526, forward strand.
CCAAACTCTTCAATACTGTATAAAGCTTGAAGTACATGTTATTGTAACAAAACAATCTACCAAAAGTTTCTCAATCTTTACAAACTTTTCAAATTAGAGCCAACACTGGTCCTGAAAATGAAACTAATGCATATAACCCTAAGGTCTGGTAGCCCCTTCAAAAACTGAATAACCCCAGTAAATTAATTAGAATACTGCTGGGCTTTTGAACATGATAAAGAACATGCATGCATCCATAATTAACACCACAGTGTGCATGATCAGTGTGAACACATACCAGGTCAAGAGTGATAACTTCCAAGAGCGTCCCTTAGAAGAAGACCTTGCTCCCCACTGAAGTAGTGTCAGTTTTCTCCCTAGAGCACGACCAGAAGGTCAGAGGTCAATCTGACCAGAATGTATTGCCATTTTGTACTACAGACTACTAACCTTGATTGGGTTATTTATTATTGGATTATGCAATCTAGGGAGTAGGGTCCTGGAATTTTAACAGAAACTACACATGTTTTAATTATAGGTGCAAATTCTGGGACCAACCATAGACCAACATGGTGGACATCCACCACTGATGACTGATGTAGGTTTTCTTCAAGTAGAATCAATTTGCACTATAAGTATTATGCCTAAGTTTTCTTATTCTATCATTATAGTAGACATGTACATAATATATTTAAATAAGGCCTCATACAATCTTTGAACACTTAAAGTGCACACACATGAACACATACATCTCAGAACCTCATTGCCCTTTTACATGTATAGTACACCTGCATCTATTGGTACCAGAAAATGAGACTTTGGAACTTCAGTCATAATTTCTAAGTTCTAAATTTGAGACAGCTTTGGATAAATGGATATACATATTGCAAAACAAGGTGTAGGCCTAATTCAGGCCCTCAAACACATATCTGATATCTCTGTAATTTGTCCTTTGTGGCCCATGACCAAGTACAGTTAACCCCCTGGTACATGTAAATGGGTCCTATTTGCTCACTGAACATCACTGTACAGAAATTACCAATAAAATGTTTTGTTCTATTTTGATAAAAACATTGGCCTATCTGTATGCACATGTTGTACATTGTAGTCCCTCTATACTAAAAGTATAGGCTACTTTCATCATGTTCATATCATGCATGTATCCCACACCCATTTAACATAAACCAAACACTAAGGGCCGGTGCATGAAACAAAAGTGTGTGTGCATACATTGCAACTCTGTTCCACTCCTTGGGGCAAAAGTCTGCTAGTTTAATCATTATAACCCATGGAATTAATCCTGATCCTAGAATATTTAGTGATGAACAACAAAGACAGACCAGCACAAGGACAATTCAAAGTCAAACTATTTTGTTACATGAGGATAGTAAATATACAATATGTGTAGGCCTTGAGATTGATTCAATGTACAAAATGTAATGCACAAAACCGATTTAGATTTTATTGAAAATGCCTGAAGAACAGTGTTCGAAATAAACAGGCCCTTGGGCCAAAAGCTGTGAAAATTTCTGCCGGCCTGGCCCGTCCGACGTCAATAGGGGCACTGTGGCTCCATGTAATGTTGTCACAAAGTGTACCATATACATGTAGTACCGATTAAAATTCAAGTCATCTTCTGTAGTAGGTAAGTAAGGTTAATATCTATCTAGCTTGACATGATGTGTGAAGTCCAGTCCAGTCTACAGTCAGTTCAGTAGTAAAGGCCATAGACCCTAATCTTCCAGGGTCTATCATGATGTGTGAAGTCAAGTCCAGTCTACAGTCAGTTCAGTAGTAAAGGCCATAGACCCTAACCTTCCAGGGTCTATCATGATGTGTGAAGTCAAGTCCAGTCTACAGTCAGTTCAGTAGTAAAGGCCATAGACCCTAACCTTCCAGGGTCTATCATGATGTGTGAAGTCAAGTCCAGTCTACAGTCAGTTCAGTAGTAAAGGCCATAGACCCTAATCTTCCAGGGTCTATCATGATGTGTGAAGTCAAGTCCAGTCTACAGTCAGTTCAGTATTAAAGGCCATAGACCCTAACCTTCCAGGGTCTATCATGATGTGTGAAGTCAAGTCCAGTCTACAGTCAGTTCAGTAGTAAGGCCATAGACCCTAACCTTCCAGGGTCTATCATGATGTGTGAAGTCAAGTCCAGTCTACAGTCAGTTCAGTAGTAAAGGCCATAGACCCTAACCTTCCAGGGTCAATCATGATGTGTGAAGTCAAGTCCAGTCTACAGTCAGTTCAGTAGTAAAGGCCATAGACCCTAACCTTCCAGGGTCTATCATGATGTGTGAAGTCAAGTCCAGTCTACAGTCAGTTCAGTAGTAAGGCCATAGACCCTAATCTTCCAGGGTCTATCATGATGTGTGAAGTCAAGTCCAGTCTACAGTCAGTTCAGTAGTAAAGGCCATAGACCCTAATCTTCCAGGGTCTATCATGATGTGTGAAGTCAAGTCCAGTCTACAGTCAGTTCAGTAGTAAGGCCAAAGGCCCCTGTCTTCCAGGGTCTATCATGATGTGTGAAGTCAAGTCCAGTCTACAGTCAGTTCAGTAGTAAGGCCATAGACCCTAATCTTCCAGGGTCTATCATGATGTGTGAAGTCAAGTCCAGTCTACAGTCAGTTCAGTAGTAAGGCCATAGACCCTAATCTTCCAGGGTCTATCATGATGTGTGAAGTCAAGTCCAGTCTACAGTCAGTTCAGTAGTAAGGCCGTAGACCCTGTCTTCCAGGGTCTATCATGATGTGTGAAGTCAAGTCCAGTCTACAGTCAGTTCAGTAGTAAGGCCATAGACCCTAATCTTCCAGGGTCTATCATGATGTGTGAAGTCAAGTCCAGTCTACAGTCAGTTCAGTAGTAAGGCCATAGACCCTAATCTTCCAGGGTCTATCATGATGTGTGAAGTCAAGTCCAGTCTACAGTCAGTTCAGTAGTAAGGCCGTGACCCTGTCTTCCAGGGTCTATCATGATGTGTGAAGTCAAGTCCAGTCTACAGTCAGTTCAGTAGTAAGGCCATAGACCCTAATCTTCCAGGGCAGTCAGTTCAGTAGTAAGGCCATAGTAGACCCTAATCTTCCAGGGTCTATGGTTAGGCCTACTATGCACAACCCAAGCAGGATTAATATCAGATTGGCATGTTTTTGACAGGCAAACCATACATACACATTGTATAGAAACATACCATCATACCACCCATTCAAGTTTGTAAACAGTGTTTGGCAACTTGACAGTGAAATTGTGTACAATAACATCTAAGTTGACATGCCACTGAATATTGACAGCTAAGTTGTAGATCAACATAAAAACATTGATTTACCTGTCCTATTTAACCTATTTCTTGCAGTAGGGGCACAAAAGTGGGTTGGGGTATGGTGACCCACAGCAAAGTACCTTTTTTTGCTCCAATTTATTGGGATTTTGTCTAAAACTTGTCCTAATTTCTTGTAAATCTGACCTCAAATGAGCAAGATGTTTTATGGAATTATAGAGGTACACATTGTCTTTCATCTCTTGTTTAAAGTCAGGATCAAAATATCATCAACCGCAACAGGAAGGTTGCAACAGGAAGGTTGCTTTGGGCGTTTTATACGAAATAATCCTTGGTTACCATGCTGCTGTTTATAAAATTTTAATCCTTTTTATATCTTGAATAAGCAGTTTAAAACTGTTCGTAAGTTACAAGATTGAATAATTTTAATCAAAATTCTAAATGCCATGACAATATCACTGAAATTCATTGAAAATATGAAGAAAAAAATAAACTTTTCTTGCTCCAAATAATCCATTGTCTAGCACAACATATGGTTAGTAAACAATAACAGGAAACACTTGTCAAGTTTTTTCGTAAGCCAAGGTGGATATTTTCAGGAAGGCATGGTTTCAGTATCTGTCTGGAAGTGGTCTGAGAATGTTGATTTGGTTTGGGTTTTCATTAGAGGTTTGAAAACCACATCTTGAGTGAAATGGTGGTGCTGTACTTTCAATTATCTAACTTTATGTGATGGTGTGATCGACTGTATCAAATGCTTTTGCTAAATCAAAGAATGTCATACAAGAGGACTTTTTCAAGTCAGAAAATGTGGCCATGCAGATGCACATGAAGAGTTCTTTGGATTGTTTTAGCTTCTAAAGTACCATGTGTTGGTGTTGTCGACTGTATCAAATGCTTTCGCTAAATCTGAAAATTAAATGTCATATATTGGGAACTTTTTTAGTCAGAAAATGTGGGGGTGTTCTTTGGATTGTTTTAGCTTCTGAAGTACTGTGTGTAATTATTGTAAGCATGAATTTTCTTGCTTTTTATTCCAGGAAACATAGACCTACATTCTAATGACAGTTCTTTAAGCCTTGCATACATGTATTTGTATAATTACAGAACACCATTTGAATGTGTTACCTGTTGCCCTGTTGGGTACAAAAACTCATACCCTGCAACTTGAGGTCACAGCTTGAGCTATGATATTTAAATGGGGGTTATTGAACTTTGTCATTATAAACATTGAGTGAGAGTGATAGAGCTAGAACACACCGATGCCTTGTTTTCTACATTGTATACATGTGCCGTGGAGTCTCTTCTGTCTGTCTATCAACAGTCCTTCTGCCCTACCCCTATCACATAAACTGTGAATCTTGACACCTCTAGACAACACCCTAAATGATAACTTTGTTTGTCAATTTCATCAGTTATTCTACCTCCCTGACAGTCATCAACCCCCAACAAACTCCATTGCAACTTGTAACAACTCCCAAACTAACAATTCTCTACCCAAACCAAACATGGGACCCTTGTGCAAATAAGGGGTCCATGCATTGTACACACAAGTAATTGCTATTCATGGGTTTACATAGGGCCTACTTGAATGGCCTAGTCAAATTGTCATGAGGGGTTACATGGCATGGGCAAACCTTAGCTATGATGTGTGAATTGGATTGCCAATGTAGCCACGATGTGTGAATTAGATTGCCTAGTATATTGGATTTGTACATACATGGTGTAGAGTGGCAAGGCAAATTTACATAGTAAGCATCAGTAACTTCTTTAGCAATCAATTTACAATTTGATCAGGAGTTTTGAATGTAATTATGATGTTCTGTGGCTAGCTACATGTACTACCAAAATGATGTTAGAGTTTATGATTTGTAGACCTTCCACCACAAATAAATAGACAATGTCACCGATATATCAACCTTCTTATTAGAGTCCCCAAAAGCATGCAACATGGGAGTCTGTTCAAAAGCAAATGTACATTAGGCGAAGTAAAAAATAAAACATGTTTCACATCCGGTTTTCAAAAAAAGGAGGAAGAGGGGCTTTTTATTTTCTATTTTTATCACAAAATTGGTGTAAATACCCATACTTAGAGCTGTTTTAGCGTACAATCCGTACATACAATAATGCCTGGAAAAAGGAGGAGGCCCTTTTTATTTGTTGTTCTGAGAGTTACACCCCTCTAATGATCACAAAACCTTCCTAAAATGTTTCTTGTATCTTAACAAGGATATATAGAAAGCATCCCAACTTCCTAGACATATTTTTTTAAAAGAAAAAAATGAAAAAAAAAAAATAAAAATTTATTTGAGAAAACCTCAAAAAGGAAGCGGGAGGGGACGTGAAACATGTTTATTTTTTTATTTGGCCTTACATGTATGTAAGATGTAGGGGCCCGTCGATCTACATTGTATACTTTAACCCGTACAGAACCTATGTTGTTGTTTTTCGCTATCTGAAGGGAAAGAAGAAAAAAAAAGGAGAGTGATGAACGACGGAGAAGTCACTTGGTACCCCTGGGACTTAGTTTGAACTTCGGACCACTTACATGTCTAGCAGAAGATCACTGACCAGTAGCCATGGCGGTTTGCTGGCCTGGCCAGCTATTCTGTGGGTTATAATGGGATGCATCCATGTGCAGTTATTGTGCACTGGTTTTCTTCCAAACTTGTTTCATCAAGGAGTAATAGTATACAAGCACAGATGTGATACAAGCCAATGTTACTACTGTATACATGCACTTATGCAGTAATCATATTTAAAAGTACATATAAATATTTCATTTAGCAATATGTTTTAAGTTTCAAATTATGCTTTAATTTTAAGCACAAATTAAAATATATCATACAAGCTCCATTTTGCTTTAATTTTAGGCACTAATAAAAAAAATGAGGGCCTACAGATTCAAAATATCTTCCATGATATTAACATTTACTTTTGAGTGGGAGAACAAGTGTTGATTTGAACAAACAGAGCAGCAAGACATCTGCGATTCACTTTCAGCAAACTTGAATGAAACAGTGAGGACATGAAGACGATACTGGACGGAGGGCTGGGTTTCTCAGCTATCAGGAAATTAGACATTTGTTAGATAAACATTCCCAATGGTGTGCCCAATGATGTGCCTATGTTTGATCTCATAATGTTTTGTTGTTATAACATTACAAATGTCTGGAACAACAGGATAAACGGGTGTGTGAAAATATCATGTAAAGTGAACTTTCAGTGCTCTTACAACTTTACAATTAAGTAGTTCAGTCTTAGAAGTGTTGTATATGTTGTAGACCATGCATGATACATTGATTTGATCAAGAGAACATTACTTCGACTGAGAATGGTTTCGGAACACACTGGGAACAAGGCAAATTGATTTTCAGCAAGCTTGTTATTTCAACAAATTTCATGTAAAAGTTGAAAAGGTAAAATGGCAATGGTTTACTATATTGATAACAGGAGATTAGAGAAGCACAGTCTACATGATTTTCCCCTCATATCTTATTCATGAATCAGTGGTGTATCCAGGGGGTAGGGGGAAATCCCCCCCCCCCAATTTTTTTGGAGATAAAATATGGAGGCAAAGAGTACATGTAAAAATGAGTCGAAATTAATATATCCAGTGGTGTATCCAGGGGCAGGGGGAATTACCCCCCCCCACACACCCCCCCCACACACACACACACTCAGTAAATGGCTTGATACATACATGTATAGCACAACAGATGCGGCGAAGATCTAAAATAGTTTTGTTTCCTATCAAATCTGGTTCTGAATGATGCTTCCTTATCATCAAACCTTGCATCAGACAGGACAGGTACTTTAGTATGTCAGTTTGTCTGACATGGTGGCCTTCAATTCCTGACATTTTCAAGAGGCCAACAGATTTATGTTATTGTGATATAAACAAGCATCTTCATTAATGAAAAGTAGCCCAAATCTTTGTTGCATTTAGGCCCATTGTTCTTCCGTTTTTGATGAGACAGGAAGGCGTACATGATGCCCAGTTAAAAACTTAACTTCATCAATATTACCAGAGAGAGAGACCTTTCAAAGATTTAATCTTACTTTTTTTTTAATAACCGAAGGCACAGCAAACACTCTTCAAAAATGATCACATATCTCTTTGAAGTCGGAATTTATGACCAAATTGAAAACCAAACATAGGCCTAAATAATAGAAGTTGCAATGTGATTTTGGAGAATAAGGGCAAATTTTCATTTGATTGATTTGCAGACTGGTAGTATTGGAAACTTCCAATGTGTGTGAGAGCAATATTTAATAGTGTGCAATGTACAATGATGTAAAGAACTTTAATATGATGCAGCGTACAAAAAATGTACAACGAATGCCTGCATGAATGCCTACTTGTTATGGTGTAGGCCTATACATACAAAATGTATCTTGTTTATTCAAATGTATTATGTTGGAACCAACATAAGTGAAAGTGACTATTTGGGTGGTACTCAGCACTTCCTAAAAGTAAACTGAGGTATCATTATATTACACAGGGCATTGAACCCACTTGAGATGCTTTGCTGACGATGACTTAAGTGCAAACAAAATAATGTACATCCGCAATGCTCAGCACTCAGCAGCCCCATGTAAAAATTAAAAATCAAAATTTCTGCCTACATTATCTTTTATTCATCCAAAGTTTTTTCTACAAAGAGATGTGCTACTATGATGCATGCCACACCAGCAAACTTCAAGTTGAGGGATTTTAACGTAAGGCCCTTCACAATTGAGTCGTAGTTTCCTGTTTCATGGTTGAAAACAAGGGATGAGGCGACTTTTAATTATTAATTATTAATTATCTTTTATTTTCTTTATTTTAAAACAAGTGGTCACAACCTACATCAATCCGTTTTGACAAGGAACACGCATTTAATTATTTCACAACTATGTTTGATTCTATACATAAGTAATGGTACAGTTACATGTATGTTCTTTGTTTATTCATCATTGATCAAAGTCAAAAGTAGCAAATGGAAATGATTAAAAGTTATTTTAAAAGAGAAAAACCAAAATGAAAATAAAATAATTAAATATTTTACTAAATTATGTAACAGAAAATGTAGGCATGTTGCCCATGAGGGGGGGGGTCGAAGATACATGTATACATGTAAGTGAGGGCCCACTCAGGGGTTTGTTTACTGTGTTAGCAAACTCGAAAATAGCGCAACTAGCGGGAGTGTATGCAAAAGGAAACGCATGTACAGTACCAATTGGGTGGGAATGATGAACAATTAAGGCCTACAGTACATAAGAAACACAGGTTTTGTGTGTGACATACTTGTATAACTGTTTGGCAAAGAGCAAATACTGGCAACTTTTGAATAGCATCAAATTTACTCTCCAGTATTTGCCAAGAAAATGCTGTTTTGGTTTACAATGGGGACACAGAATAGGTGCAAAATAATTGGAGGTTTCACACCTATCTAAATAGTACACATTGATATCTCCTTGCCTTGCTTGGACATCTGTATAAACAATGGGAGGGGAACCTGTCATGGAATACTGTTGTTTGAGTGGAGTGCAACAGGTTCATTTTGGTGTGGCTCAAATCAGATCAATCCATTTCAAATCACAGTGAATTCATTTTGTGTTCTTTTTTGGTGCATGGTAAAATTTTTAATTCCATTCGTATGTACAAAAATGTAGCGCTTATTATTTCCAAAAGTACAAAATTTAAATTATTTTGGTGTGGCTCAAATCAGATCAATCCATTTCAAATCAATTGAAATCACAGTGAATTCATTTTGTGTTCTTTTTTGGTGCATGATAAATTTTTGAATTCCATTCGTATGTACTAAAATGTAGCGCTTATGATTTGTTTGTTTGTTTGTTTTATTTCTTCTTTTGCCTGGGTTACTCATTCAGTGGATGTTTTAAGGTATCCTCTGTTCTTCCATGAGGCCCAGGTACATTCCAAAAGTACAAAATTAAAATTATTCAGAACCTTTGAAACTTTTCAACATTATGCATTTTCACAAGAATCTCAACAAACTTTATTCAACACCACAAAAACTATACTTTCAAACTTGTTGAATGTGAACCTGTATCATATCCACACGTTCAAACAATTTATGCATTAGGAAGCCATGAAGGCATGGGGACTATATTATTACCAACTTCTGATTGAGATTCACAGCAGAGGTTCTACTGTGAAGGAATTTTGAGCCAAATTCCTTGGAAATGACCTTTTGCTGAGTGGGTGTTACCGCATTCTGCAAGAAACGGTGCTGGGTTTGCAAATGGATGCCGACCATGCTTGATGAAAATGGGCAATTGGAAGTCATATAACCTTTTCCTTAACTAAACAAAAAGTTTTAATGAAACAATACAAAACTTGTTTGTGCTTCATGAAGTTTTCTTTCAGTATAAGGCCCTACGCACCTATAGCTACCATAACTTAAGAATTCAAGACAAAACAAACATTTAACACATAAATTAATCGAAGAGCATTTTTGAATGTAAATAATTACATATATACGGTACATCCAGATTCCAGCACATATTAACTCAAAGCATGCCGATGAGCAATGATGTAGCATACAAGTTGGCCTAACAAGTATAAATAACAACAATTCATTATTTTTTATTTCAGTAGCGTAGCCAGCGGGTGCAGGGGGCAGACTTACCTCCAAACCCCCGGACACATAAAGTGGGGACGGAAAAGCAGAAAAATTGGGGACGAGAAGATGGGGAGAAATTGAGAGAAAGGGGAAGGAGAGAAAGAGAATAGAAAGGGGGAGGAGAGGGAGAAAGAGAAAGGAAAGGTAGAAGGAGAGGGGAAAGAGAAGGGAAAGAAGAGGAAGGGAAGGGGAAAAGAAAAGGGTAAGGGATGAGAAATTGGGACGATACTGACGTACGTTTGCCCCCTCCCCCCTGACAATGTTTTTACTTTCTATTTTTACTACTTATTTGGAAATCCATAACACTATGATGACTAAAACACACTTTCCCTTTCCAAACTTTCCACTTCAAGAAATAAATACCTCTTTGATCACTGAAAATTAACAATAATGGCACAGTGGGACTTCTAAATATTAGTAGGCCTACATGAATTTTCTTTGGATCATGTTGGTAGCTGTTGGTGTAATCACTTCATGATCAAAATAAAAACCTCATAAAGTATCAAAATCAACCGACTCAACAGTCATCCCAACCAACCTGGGAAGAAACTCAACATATTTAGCAAAGTTCACAGTCATATCATTCCCCTAATGAGACCAATATGGGGGTTTCCTCACTCCACCGCAACCATCACCCCGCGCGACCATGAAATATTTTCAGCTACACCGAACATCGTGGCATCTTCAACTTTCAAAGATTTCATACCACCAAGGCGAGTACTCCACTCACTCAACTTGAAAATATTCCAAGTTCCTTTGCCAGGCCATCTCGCATGCTAGCAGGCCTCGAGGACCACACACACGGCGACTCCAACTCGGCATTAGCATTTTCAGGGTCAGGCTAGGCATGCACCAACGCAGGCTACAGCTATCACGATATACAATAAACATGGCGGCCTACTAGCGATGGAAATATTATGAATGGTAGTTTACAAGGCCATCTGTACAAACTAAGTTAAAATGCAGCGTTTTTATGTACAACAGCTTCATACATTCGTTATAAATGTGTAGGGCTGTTTTGCAAGAATGAAGAAAAAGTAGCGGGAAGAAGAGCCGCGTGAGAAAGTTTGATTAAAGTTTATGTGCATGTACAAGAAGATACCAGTGCATAAATGCAAACAAATGCACGGCTGTTTGGGAATCATGCATGTGGAGCTTCCATCAGACTGCATGACTGGGAGTACAAGGTGAAATGAACACCAGAACTGACCAAGAAGTCCTGCTGGTTCATGTCAAACCCGACGGTAACAATTTCCCCCCACCATCAGACAATAAAAATGACCCTACATGCATGCATTTTCATCGACCATGAAATTACAGACCCTTCTCTCATGCACATAGCGCGACTGGTGGTGGATTACTGCAGATTCCAAATATTTTACACCACCAAGTTGCCCCCAAATAGCTGAAGACCTAATATCAGAAGTTCGAACCTACTTTATTCATAGAACATGGGTAAAGTGTAGTCGTACAATGTAGCACATTGCATTTTTCGGCATGGTCAGTGTCATGTCGACGTCGGGAGAACTGGTCAAAAGATTGAACCATCGAGATGGTTGAACAAACTGGTATATAGACTCCATTTATTTCCTTATCTGGTTAAAGCCTCTATCACTTCAAAAACATGTAACCTGCAATAAAAATCATCAACTAATTAACGAAATGGGTTGCAAACTTGGACTGCAACGCAATTGTTTTTTGATAAACTTACCTTCTACCCACAGCTTTTCCACGTCCGTCTCAATTTTGGCAACTTTCAATCCAACTGATAATATCGCCATGATGAGCATACCAAGAAATAAGAATTTTCCGCTATGTCCCTGGATATAGCATCCCAAACTAAACAACACAGCCTGGATTTTCCCTCGTACACGAAGAGCAGTTTTGCTCCCTTGTGCTCCAGGTTCTGCTCTTCCCTGTGGAGTGGAGATGGAGAAAGATCTTGATGATGGTGTGATAGATGAAGACACACCTAAGTTGCATTCTTGGTGTCCTTTGGTTTCTCTTGTACCTGAAATTATGACATCTTAAATTTCTAGCTTCCAAAACAATGAAAACTTACTACCTATACAAATAATTCTTCCTGATTGATGCCCAGGTCTAAATCACAATTCCCACTGTTTCATACCAATATTACCATTCTCTGAACTCAAAGAGACCTGTTTGTTTCTTCACCATTTTGACTGATATCTGATGGCAACAAGAAGGCCTACCCACATCCCATTGAATGTTTAACACAAAAGTATGATAATACAGCACGTTTATACGTGTTGACCCTTTAATGCTTAACTTGACATCATGAACTCCAAGTTATCTTGATTCATAAAACAGCAATTCGTCATTTTGAAAACAAGATTCCTACATGCAACAACTACAGTATAATGTACGCTACTCTTAAACTATCCCACTCATGACACCATGAGATATCGAGATGGAATGACAAACGGAGTCATCTATTTTCAAACTTAATGTCATATCATAACTGTAGTATATGTGTATTCATTCTAAAAATAGTGATACATTTAATATCTCTAATTGTATCGGCATGTTACATAACTCAGAAACACCATTCCTTTAAAACTGTTTTTTCTCTCCACTTCTCTAGTGACACATTTCACAACCCCCACCAGTGATGCCCCAAGGAATGAGAAACACATTTTCACTCAGTTCAAAAGGCACCACACTTTCAGGAAAGGAGAGCTACATGGCGATTGAAAGCCAACAACATGATTTTGGCACTTGTTCACTTTGCTGAAGCAACAGGTCTCAAATGGTATGCCACATTTATATCTTAACTAACGAATTGTATAGGGTCTAAATAATTTATATCCCAATATCCCTGGCTTTTAAAACTGATCAATCCAAGACACCATTGGTGCCAATAAAGCTTAGTTATCCGAAGTCAACCAAAAGACCAAGAGCTTTCAGACAGTCTGAAGGTCGTCTTCATTTTTTCAAACTGCAGGTCTATATACTTCTGACATGACTTTCAGTTGTAGTTGGTGTGATGTTTCCTATAATTCTATCTTTAAATACCATCCTGTCGACTTCATAACCAGAGGTGGATATAGCCCGAGATATAGGCCCATACTAAGGTAATTGACAACTCTTATCATCACTGATCAGAGTCATCTCAATAATATCATTTCAAATCGGTTCTTTTCCATTTCCTTGTATACTCAATGCCACAAACCACTTTTCTGTTCTGAACCTACTTCTTACCCCTCCCTGAAAACAAAAACTGCACGTAGGCAGGAAGAATTTTTACACCTCTATAACAAATTTTACGAAGGTACAAGAGAAACCAAAGAACTCGGCGATGCAACAAGAATTTTGTTTTCATTATTGCTGAACTCTTTATAATATATCCACAATAGAATCTCAAGACGGAGTGATCGTAAAAATAAGGTAATTCCATGGTTTAAATCCGGTATTTAGAATATTAATAATAATCCGCCTTTGGTGAGGCAAACTCAGATGAGAGGGTATCCCCGATTTACAAAAGACACGTATTGATGAATGGTGGGTCCATGGCCCCCACACACGTAGAACATCTCCAATAATATAAAATCCACTATAGCAAGGATCCGGTATACAGGTACACATGATAAACTTTTTGAATGAAAAATTATCCTCATTCATACCCGTTCGATTTCACGATATGCGAATCCAGCATTGCACCAACTAGGACGAGTTAATAGTTCATCGTATATAAAATCCTGGTCCGGAGGTCGAATAGGCGACATTCGCCCGTCCTGTGAATTAAAACAAAAAAAGGAGAAACATTAGTTCAGAAAACTATTTGACATGACTAGTTCCCGATGTAGTAGTAGATAGGCCACACGTGTAGCTCCATTCAACGGGGCATACCAAAACAATACGATGGCTCATACAAGGCACGATTCGCCGTATATACAACATGACATAGTCACATAGTTACACAAGTTTAGACCCCTACCTCAGAATCTGGGGTGGCAGAACCTGCCCAACGCTCCATGCTTTGGGAATCATAAGTAATGGATAATCCTCCGTATTTTCCAAAAAGTTAGAACAACTTCTAGTTTGTCATAAGTATCCATAATATAGAGCGTCCGTGTTGTAAGTGGAGTCATTCTCTGCCATTGAAATCACATGCCTAACTGACGTACTGTATTGATTTACAAAAGCATGCACTACCACAAAGATGAACACTTTCTGGCTCCTCTCTCTGGAGGGCTTGAAACCCCGCCCTCTTTCTTTTCGTCATCTGTGCAGCCGGCTGTAGGTCAATAAAACAAGGCTTATGATTGGTGGACCTGAGGCCTTTGACTGGTTCCCCGTTACAAAACCTGTCAGTAGTTTCTTGGCAACGCGCGATGTTGGAAAGAGCGGAGACCACACAAGAAGAGATTGCTTGCATTGGTGTAGTGGAAATATTAAAAGGAGTCAAGGCAAGGACTGGAGCTCCGGCTTTTGGTATAAAATGAATAAATATTTTGGCCCTGATTTTGGGAAAATCGCAAGTTTTTCAAGGCTGCAAGGAGCTAGCAAAACTGATGGTTTCAAATTTGCTCTCTTTAATATTTTCCGCTCAGATATATAGTAATTATAATGATAACAATTTATGTAGGCCTACTCATTATAAATAATATTAAATAAATACATAAATAATCCACTAATAATAATAAATTATTATTATTATTATTATTATTATTATTAGTGTTATTATTATTATTAGTAGTAGTAGTAGTGTTATTATTATTATTATTATAATTATTATTATTATTAATTAATTAATATATTAAATAATAAATAAATAATAATAACACTAATAATAGTAGTATAATATTATTATTTATAATAATACAATAATAGTTATTATAACTTTAATATTAATATATATAATATTTAGGCCTATACATAAAAACTGACAACCCTCGGCTTTGACCCTTTTTGCCTCCAGAACTGTTGCGAATTACAGATAAGTCAAACAATACTTTTTCTGAACTTGCTGAATTCTTGAGAAATACTTTGGTATGGTTTTTTGAACAAGATTTGAGCAGTGACGTTTGAAGTTTGACCCCTGTGCCCAGAGCCGTATAGCCAGGGGGTGTGGTGTGTGACGCATTTGCAAAAGTATACAAAAAGGCCCAAAATTAAAGAATTTTCGAGCATAGCGAGCCAAAAAATCAGATTTTTATGCTTTTTAGGTCAAAAAGGGTCCAAATTTGGGGAAGAAAGTCCACTTTTCACAAAATTGCCCCTCCCTTGGAAAAAAGTCCACCGTAAATCAGCACCCCCCCAAAATAATCCTGGCTTTTGAAGTCGACTATATCCGATGACCCCCTTTTTTTTTCTAGAATAGCATCATCAAAATGCCACAAAATAATGCCGTTATTTCAACAAAATTTGTAATGGAAATTTGGAATAACAAGAATTTTGCTCCATTTTTTCCAAATTTTCTACCCGATGACCCCTTTTTTGAAATCTTATACCCTTGCTTACTTGCTTAAGATGAGTGGTGTCCTCGAACTCGAACTATACCCAATGACCCTTTTTTTTAATCTTATACCCAATGACCCCCTTTTACATTTTGCTTGTACCCAATGACCCCCTTTTTTAAAATAACGTTTTGTACGTGCACTTCTGAAGTTGAGTGCCCACCCCGGATTAAACATGTCTAAGGAACCTAAAATTAAAAGGTTGGTTTGGAGTGGTGCTATCTCCCAGTATACGTCAGTGGCGTAGCCATCACTTTTTCAGATGGGGGAGACAACTTTTAAGGGGGGGGGGGGCAAACTTAGTCGAAAATGGTCAAAATGGGATAAAAATAAGCTAAAATAGACAATGGCTAAAACATAATCAGGGCGACCAGCATCCCACAGCTGAAGCTGAAGGCACAAACTGGTGTGCACTTTGTAGAGGACTTTGCTGCAGCCAAACTGTCTCAATGAAGCGCTTCCGCTTTGCTTTGCCTATGTTTCGAAGGGCTGGATAGCGTCTAGTAATCCTAGAGTGGTGGCGCTGGCACTCCGACAGTGATGCGTATTCCACCATCACATTGCGAACTTGAGCCTTGTAAAAAACGGGTGTTCTGCCTCCATCAAGTTTATTTGGAACTTTCCTCAGAGGGTCACTAGCTTCTGTCCTGTTCTGGATGGATGAGACGTTAGGCTTTGTCTAGGATCTATGGTCCAGGTCAGCTTGCTGTCGACTCCGACTCCCAGGATCTCCAGCTCCTTCTCAGCCGGGCACCACTACAGAAGATCTAGCTTGGTTGGATTCCTCTCTCTTGATGATTGTCATTGCCCGCTGCCTTACTTTTCGATTGCTCGAAGGTCACCGTCCATCCGTCTACCCAGATCCTCATTTTCTCCAGGCAGTCTGTTCAGCCTAGCACGGCCGTCTGGGTCATCTCTAGATGCCGGAATCTCACAGAATAATCTGCGTAGAAATAGAGTTGGTTCTCATCACCCAGGTCATCAATCAAGACAGAGAACAAAAGTGGGCCCAATATTGACCCCTGGGGAACTGATGCGTTGATCATGATCATCGAACAACAATCGTTAACACTGAACAACAACAACAACAACTTAACAACAGCAACCACATAACAACTCATCATTATCCATTGATCATATACATATACCAGCATCATCACCATCAATATCCGTTACTATCAATCACCATCTAATTTATGCGGATGATGACGCGGCGTAAACATGGCAAAGATCAGGTAAAGATGCGAGTCATATGCCGGGTCTGGCTGCCGTAGATGAAGAGATGAGGACTCGGAGGAGCATCCGTTACTATCTGGCCATCACCCTAAAAGGTGGCGTACATCTCACTTTACGATGGATGATGACGATGAATGCATTATTCATTCCATCTTGACGGCTTATTATATTCAGCGAAACGAAACGAAACGAAACGAAACGAAACGAAACAGAAACGAAACGAAACGAAATGAAGTTCTCACGGCTGATTACACTTTTGCCAAAAGTGATAATCAACGAAACGGGCCACTGCACCTGCTAGGAATGAATGACAACTTTGAAATGGATATCAAAACATCCGCTGTGACTATTTGCATAATTTGCAATCAAAATCAATTCATAATTCATTCAGAAATAGCCGTGAGAAATGTTTTGAATCAACAATGTTGTCATTCACCTAGTGAGGAACAACTGGTATCACAAGATGAGCTGTGATAATCTGCATAATGTACAATAGCCGTGAGAACATCCTTTCGTTTTGTTTCGTTTCGTTTCGTTTCGTTTCGTTTCGTTTCGTGTCGCTGAATATAATAAGCCATCTTGACACGGTCAACGCATGTGGGTCCTGCTGCTGCTGTGTGCATCCTGCATTCTCGAGTTGCGGCCGCACAAGAAAATCTACCAGATCGACTTGGGTGGGCTGTGGGTACGATCGAAGCAATGATGGTGTGGGGGACCGCACCATACTGCAGTTACTGTCCGTTTTCCTATACACAATACACAGTGCTCTCACCATTGACGCGTGACCCCTACAAATGATGTACGTTGTAAGAATGGGCACTTGCCTGGTTAACATCACTGTGTGAAAAATAACCAGTCAATATCTAAGGTATTCTCCAAACTTCTAGCAAATATATTTTTCTAACATGACCTAAAATTACAGCTAGGTTAGATGTTCAGAAATAGTCGCACTTTTGTCAAATATGAGTGAGGGCAAGGCATAGCTATCCAACACCCCGTGTTAATTGAATGAAAATGGGACCGAAAATATTGGAATGTGACCGCTCACTTATGAAGGATGACAAAAAAAACGGTACAAGCTACATTTTAGGTATTCTCTGGCAATCATCATGATGAGTTTCTTTATATAGTATGCCGAAATTGGGTACTGTAGGTGATTGACAAAGGGTCGCACTTTTCTGATAAATAAGTGACAGTGAACATGAAATATCAGCGCCCATAAACCCAAGTTAGTAGCTAGTTAGTGGAGGCCGTCACGGGACTGATTATTGATTATTGAAGTGCCTTATTAATAGATACGCACGATTTAGGGCAAGAAAAACAAACCGGGACACTTTTGGAGACATCATCATCATCATCATCATCATCATCATCATCATCATCATCATCATCATCATCATTGACATCATCATCATCATCACTTTCTACATTTTTTCTAAACAACATAGGGCCTACCGTTTTAATAAGATTTTTTCTTGAAATGCATGTAACTATAATTATTGTTTAGAGCGTGATGAAATAAAACATCACGATTTTCATCACAAAACAAATATAATGCATAAGAAATCGTTTGTTTTAGAGCGTGATGATGAAATAAAACATCACGATTTTCATCCCGAAACAAAGTAATACATAAGAAATCAATTTTTCGAAATAAAACATCAACATTGTCATCACGAAACAAAGTAATACATGAGAAATCGTTTGTTTTAAAGCGTGATGAAATAAAACATCACGATTTTCATCACAAAACAAAGTAATAGGCCTACAAAAGAAATATATTTTTCAAGAGTGATTGAATAAAACATCACGATTTTCATCACGGAACAAAGTAATACATAAGACATCGTTTGTTTGATTGCAATCAACCGCGACAGTTCGTCTCACACACATAACAATGCCCTGCGATCAAATAGGTTGATGACAACATTTGATTGAATGGACTGCACTGCGCCATGATTACGTGCACCGGTTCAAATCCTTTGTTTGGAGCCAATCAATAATTTCACGTACAGCCTCTATGCAAATTAGAGTTTACACACGCTGCAGCTGGGGTAATCGACCGAAGCTTGTTGCCGTTAGTGATCGAATGCATGAGCTTATTTGCTTTACTGAATCGATTTACTGGATTAATTTCCTGTTAAATGGGTTTAATGCCACAAAGGTCGAATCGCCTTTGCCATGGACCATGACTGCATCATGCCGCGCACACTTTTTATATGGGAATTCCGGGGAACACCCCATTAGCTCCCATTATCGATTTTTGGGTAGGATACTATAATCTGATAATGTTTATTTGCTTTCGGATTCATCATTCCAACTTTTCGCGGCATGGGGGTGCAAACTCGGCAAAGTGAATTTCAGGGAGGGTCAAATACTAGCATGAAATTGCCGCGAAAATGGTAAATTTTCACTTTTTGTTTGGTTGGGGCAGAGAAGATGTAATAAAGAGGAGGGTCAACGGAATTATATCCTTGAGATAATCCCGTAGGTAATCCTGTCGTATCTATTCATAGTCCTTTATTCTCAAGTAGTTAGACATCCACTTGAAATATCCTATGATGTTATGTGTGTGACCGCCCATGGTTGACCAATTTTCACTTCAGAATTGAAAATATTTCCCATGTTTCTATAAAGAATTTGTTAAAAAGTATGAAACGTGTGTGTTAAGGACCTGCTGCTTGGATGGGATACCACATGTGGGTAATACAAGAAAGAAATCGAGTGCTGTAAAATTTCCCCCAAATCCACCGTTTTTTGTAAATATATAAATTTCTAAAGAAGAAATTTTAGGATTTTTAGAGAGGTGATGATTGTTGATCATTTCTATTTTATTATTTTATATATTTTCCTGTCATTTCCTGCCAACCTAATAAAGATATTCTGATAATTGATAACATTCTTTATCTTAAATAATAGAGTCTGAAAGTGGCAACAAGTAGCAACAATTATAATTTGCCATAGAACTTCAGTCATATTTTATCTGCAATCTGACAAGATGACAGGGTCTGCAGGCATGCTGTGTATAGCATGATGACATGCACACACTGACCTATCCCTAAAAGCAGTTAGCTGCAACTTGTGTATCACACTCATCCCGGGTTCAAACCCTATTGTGGTATTCTATTGTTAAGCAGCTAAATAGGGTGATTCATCATTTACTTTGAGTGTAACGGTCTCACACATATTTTGTTTGAGGATAGCTTGATCAACCTCCTCTTTATTACATCTTCTCTGGTTGGGGCTAGGGGGGGGGGCAACTGGAAGAGGGCAAGATCTCTGACTGGGAGAATGTAATTCGCGAAAACTTGCCGTCAGTTTAGGTAGGCTATATGTTCACTAGGAAAGTTGCATTTTCCTGTGATGATATACACTTACCCGGGTACCTTAAATTTGAACAAGTTTAAATTATCTATGCCCGTGGAACGGTGGCATAGATATTGTATTTGTTGTGTTTAGTCTTCGGCTTCTCCTCCTTCTCCTCCTTCTTAAGACCAGTTCTTTGCACTCCTCTAGCTCAAGAACTAAAGTAGCCTCGGTGCCCATACTTGGTACAATGATGGCCCATGACCCCTAGAAACATCCTAGGGTACACCCGACCCCAGAGGTCAAAGGTCATGGGCTACAGGGGGCAATATGTGTAAAATTTGAAGCACATCTAGCTCAAGAACTATAGCGCCCTCAGGGTTCATACTTAGTATAATGATGGCCCATGACCCCTAAAAGTAAATTATGGTAGCCTTGACCCCAGAGGTCAAAGGTCACAGGCTACAGGGGGCAATATGTGTAAATTTTTAAAACCGCTTTAGTTCAAGAACTATAGCGCCCTCAAGGTTCATGCTCCGTACAATGATGGCCCATGACCCTTAGATATTTCCTGCAGTAACATCGACCCCAGAGGTCAAAGGTCACAGGCTACAGGGGGCAATATGTGTAAATTTTTAAAACCGCTTTAGTTCAAGAACTATAGCGCCCTCAAGGTTCATGCTTCGTACAATGATGGCCCATGACCCTTAGATATTTCCTGCAGTAACATCGACCCCAGAGGTCAAAGGTCATGGGCTACAGTGAGCAATATGTGTAAAATTTCAAACAGCTCTAGCTCAAGAACTAAAGCGCCCTCAGGGTTCATATTTGGTACATTGATGACCCATGACCCTTGATGTATTCTATAATAGCTGCATCCCCAGAGGTCAAAGTCTAAAGACTACGTACGACCTATTAACACAGTGTAGCGCAATAGGTAGTATTTTATTAGCTACCTGTGTTTGCAATGATAACGGTCTGAATCGTACGTCAAGAAAACTGATCACTTGACAAAAACTCCCTTAAAAGGGAATGTGTAGGCATTTTGATTTTGGTTTCTTGGACCACCTCAAAAGATTGTCATGATGGGACAAGGGGTGTGGTTGGTTGAAGGGTGGGGTATTAGAGAGAGTTTGGTCCAGTCTGGTGATATTTTAGAGAGAGTGAGGTTCTGATGGGGTATAAGAGAGAGTGAAGGCTTGGTAGGGTATTAGAGAGAGAGTGTGGGCCAGTCTGGTGGTGTTTTAGAGAGAGTGAGTGTATAGTGGAGTATAAGAGAGAGTGAAGGCTTGGTGGGGTACTAGAGAGAGTATGGGTCAGCCTAGTGGTGTTTTAGAGCTAGTGAGTGTCTGGTAGAGTATAAGAGAGAGTGAGGGTCTGGTGGGGTATTAGAGAGAGTGTGGCCCAGTCTGGTGGTGTTTTAGAGAGATTGTTTGTGAATAGCAAAAGGGGGGTTAGGTGTGGTCACGGGCATAGATATTCGTGTTTGGTCAAACACAACTGTGGTTTCTAGTTCCTCTTCTTTCTGCCCCAGATCTGCCCCGCGGATTTAACTTGCCCTCCTCCCAACCCGCCAGGGGCGTAACCAGATACCATCGAACAAATGTATTTTCTGAACAAATACTGCTTTCTTTCTTGGTCGGGATGGGGGGAATAAAATTTCGGGGGCACAGAAAAAAATGGCAGTTGCATCATACATACCGGTTTTGTTTTTAGAGAGATCAGACTGAATGAATGATACATGATGTAGGCCTACTCAGTGCTCCCAAACGCACAAAAAAAATTGTATTTTACAATAGTTTCACCCATTATGAGGATAAAAGCCAAAGGGCTTTATTTTGCGCGCCAGAGGGGCACTATTTTCTTTCATTTTTTTGTCAGGAGACACTCTTCCCCCAGCCCCCCCCCCCCGGGCTACGCTACATGTACTGGAACAACAATGTTCGGACGTGCCAAGATTATTTGCAAATGAATGATTAGTTACAAACATGAGATGAGGGCAGCAGATAAGGTCTGCAAGCGAGACACTAGGTGTGTTTAGACGGTAGCCTACATTTGAATGTTACTTACAAGCGAGCCAGCAATTAAATTATGCTACAAGCGAGTGTGTGTCCACACAGGACTTACTTGTAAGCCAACTCACTTGTAAGAGTGACCTTCACTGGTAAATTATGCCATGATTATACACAATCAGAATAGGATTGGGTCATCAAGGTCATGCTTACAAGCGAGCTAACATGCAAGTCTTGTTCACACTGGCCTTACATTTGAATGTTACTCGCTACATGTAAGATATCTTACATGTAAAATTGTCACTTGTAACTTGCATGTAGCTACATGCGAGTGCGTTTAGACGGGCACTACATACAAGTTTACATTTGAATGTAGTTACAAGCGACTTTACAAGCGATCGTCTGAACAAGCCTAGTATAATACTATTAAGGTTGACAGTCTGAACCCTGGAATTATGGAAACTTTCGGGCCTCATAACTTTAATTGTTGGTCTAAAGTATATAAAAGTATACATATTTAGGAGCCCTTTTTTTTTTTTTTTAATTTCGACCAACTTTCGAAATTTGCACCAAAAATGGTCAAAAAATGCTGAATTAAAAAAAAATCATAAACAGCCCGATTTTCGCCCAAATTTCAAATATTTTTGGTGAAGTTGGTCAAAATTCAAAAAAATAAAAAAACGGCTCCTAGATATTTTTATAGTTTTTAAAAATTAATATAAAAAAATTTTGGCCCAAGAATTTTTTTGGTAGGATGCACGAAAAAGAAGTGGGCCAAAAAACAGTTTTTTGGGATTTGGGGCCAAATATGAGCATTTTGGCCCAAATTTGACCTAACAGATGAACTTATCAAGTCTTTGCCATTCTAAATATGTACAGTACTTTTTTATACTTTAGACCAACAATTTAGCAGTTATGAGGCCCGAAAGTTTCCATAATTCCAGGGTTCAGACCAACCTTAATATGATAATTGAGCCCATTATTGTCGAGCTATGAGTTTTAAAATATTGACCGTGCCGTAGTAGATATGTGTGGTGTTGAGTGGCGACTGCCTGAGGTTTAGTGGAGGTAAGAGCTGATTATTTTGACCCGCAGGTTATGCAATAATTGTGTCATTGTGTGATACAATAAACATTTCATGTTTGGCATGAAGTTGGTAAACGTAATGCAAATGAATTTAAGCTTACTCGGTCCAGTATGCTTATGCTCTGAATGTAGTATCCTGCCCTGCAAACGATCATGCTGATATATATGCAATAAACCAACCTATCACCTGTTTTATTTTGTTTATTTATTGTGCGAATTGGTACATCAAGTTATGGAGGACAGAATTTTATTTAAATGATGATGACTCTGTTATGATGAGTGACGTCATACTGCATACCCTCTATAGGCCATGCACATGTGGCAAGGGCTGTGTTGCCCCTCCCCCATGCTTTGATTCTTTGGCAAGCCAATTATGCCCATGTAGTACCTACATGTGTTGGGTTGTGCAATAATTACAGGGGCTGAGAAATGGAGGGGTTTTGATTTTGTTGGCAAACCAAAAGGAGGGGGAGGGGCAAGCATTTTTTGACCAGTCAAAGGGAGGGCAAGTAATTTCTCTCAAGAGCCATGTTCTCACAATGAGTTTTTTGTTTTATCCTTTTTGATACAGGAAGAGAGTTTTACAACTATAGCTTGGATGAGAGATACTCAAGTTGGACATGGGATCTGAGGGTTAAAGGAACCAAGTGAACTGCCTGGTATCTGTGGTGTAAAGGACATGATGAACATTATCAATTGTATATACTTAAATGAAAAGTAAATAACCAAATTGTACAAAGGTCAGAAAATAAAATTGCTGTAATTTGAATAGAAAATTATGCAAATCGTTCTCTTCCCAAGAGGAAAAAGAAAGAAGGAAAATTTTGAACTATCGATGATGCCTGGTTCATAAGTGTGCTTTATGATCTAAATGTCACATGAGAGCCAATGGCTAATTGATCTTTATCATTTCATATTCTGGTAACTTAATATTGCAGATAATAGTGCTAACTACTTTCCTACCTTAATTCTGATATATGATGAAGAAATATTCGTAACCATTTGTAAGACCGTTTTGGAGCAATTTTATTTTGTACCCTTGACAATAAACATCAGACTGTCAGAGGACTTCTGATTTTTGAAATATTGTGCATTGGCATCAGACAACAAACATGTAATGGAGAACATTGAGAAATAGTTGACATAAAACTAAAAGCAGTGGTTTATACCATCTGTAGTTTAATTTAAAACTCCAACTGAGAGGTATGCTGCATTTCTGACCATCCACTACAAACCTGGTGCAAAATTGCTACATTTAACAAATTTTATGTATCTGTTTTTATAGTTTTCTTATAATATCCTTTAGGGAGGTTTTGTATTTATTATATTTTGAGTCACATTTCTTTGGGTTAGATTAGATAGGGCTTTATCACTTAAAAGGCCCTACTTTACACCAGGTTTGTTCTGGATGATTTTTGTTGGGTTTAGGAAGCAAAGGCAAGTTTACATTTGCTTTGCTGATGTAACACTGTACTGATTTTGTGGATTGATTGTACTGTTGTAGAGTTAATTGCTGTTAAAACCTTTTTTTTTTTTTTTTAAAGTTTGAATAATACTGTTTAAAAAATAATTTTCTTGCCAGTCATTGTTTGATTAATTGGTGTGATGTGTAAATAATGTCATGTTTTTATTAGAACAGAGAGTAAAATTGAATGACAACAGCTTCATTGATTCTGGATATTACAGATGTCACAGTTTCAATCTACTCATTAAACTGAGTAAGACGGTATTTTTGCATCTAATTTGAGCAAAATGTTTACTCACCTTTAGTAGTAACTTTTAGTCAATCCATAATGAGTCAAAATATTATACTCCGTGCAGAGTAAATATTGAGTAAAATAATTGCTCAATCTTGTGGTAAATCTTACTCAACCTTAGTTGAGTACAGTTTTACTCTTCTGTTGAGTCAAAAAGGGAAAGCGCTTTCCCAGAGTAATTATTGAGTAAAATATTTACTCTGAGAAGTTGAGTAAAAGTCTTACCCAATTCTGAGTAAATTTCTAATCAGCAAGTTGAGTAATTGGTTACTCAACCTTGATGGAGTACAATTTACTCAAAAATGGCGCTTTCCCCTTTTTACTATCAGAAAGAGTAAGATTTTGATCAACTTTGAGCAATTATTTTTTGCTGTGTACTTATAGACCCAATGTTCTTAACGCGTCATTGTGAGATTCGAACTGACCGCCGTGTTTTTGAACTGCGCAGCTCAGAACCAAACAGGGCGCCGAAAACCCTTACTAAATCACTTCACTGAGCCCCTAAATTCAGTGCATGCTCATTCGTTCAACTTATTCATGTCATTTCTGGATGTTTTGTTCTGGAGAAAGTACCATAACGCCGTCAAAGACCCAATTCCAAGCGGAATATCATACCAAAAATTGATGTCGGGGTGGGGGCAAAAAATATTTTGGGGAAAAAGACGAAAAAAAATTCCCCATTTGCATCATTTTGACCCGTTTTATCGGTGGTATATGGACCTACCGGGTTTTTTTTTTCAGAGAATGCATTTAATAATAACGTCTTTGAGCTTCCAAAAAATTTGTGTTGCAGCAGTGCATTGTGGACTAGCAAATATCATCAATTCATCCGCGGATATCGAACACTTTAACATCAAGTACTCACAATCATGAACAATTGAGTAATGGCAAACCGAGTGGACCACCAGTCTCGTCTTTTGTGTTCATTTTTTCATTTTTCAATATTAAACCATTTTTAACTGGATTAGTGTCCGTATATAATATCATCACGATTTATTAAGTTTTAGATTTTGGGACAAGGTTTTTTCCGGGATATGCATACACTGTTAAAACACATGTTAAAATTTTAACCAACGCGGATTACAAGGTGAACCATTATTGTTGGTTAAAAATTTTAACCAATAAGTTTAAACCTCTGTAAACGCATGTTAAAATGTTTAAACTTGTTGGTGAAAATTTTGATGCCGGAGATTCAGTCCCATATAGTTGAGTTCTGTACTAATGGAGTTCCAATATAGAACGGCCCCGCAGGGCAAGAAAGCAAGATTAACCTTATGTAACATTGACTAACAGTAACCTTAATGTAATTTGACACCACAGAATATATATTTTTATTTAAATATTAACACCTTTTACCCCGTTATATACAAGTATTTTCAACTCTGGGCCAATAATAATAATATCCCTCCCAGGCTCCGCCCGACCACGTCTACTCCAGCTTAACGCCCCTTCCCGCAATCAAATTTATTTTGGTCTTATAAAAGCACTCAAATATATGGAACTAAACGGTTTAACATGTAGGCCTAAACAAAAGTAAGATACTGACCAAACCATGTTTTAAACCTTCTGAAAACTTGAAATCATCAGGACGCAAATCGAAACCTTATTCAGGGGGAAACTTATAAAAAAATACATTGTAATGTGCCAAGCCAGAGTCGTGTTGTCGAGTGGCGGGTTCGGAGTATAATTAAGGCAAAGTTATTTAGTAATTTAGCAATGATTTGTTTATATTGAAGTTGGCAAGGCAGATCATACACTTACCCACAGACCACCCAAATAGTTATATAAATATTTAATATTTTATTGCGATAAACATTGCTTATATCATCAAACATTTATACGGGTCTAGGGAAGAGGATGACTCGTGCGTATAGCTCTCGTGTGAGCCAACCTGTGAGCACAGGATTCATTCCAGGATCTGTGCTATTAAAACCTAACCTATCCCTATTTTCTCCTAATACTAGTAGCCCCGACTCTAAATCCTCACTCTGATCCTAACTGTATCCTAACCCTAACACACTAACCCTATAATGTTAACCCTTACCCTAAATACCCTTATAACGCCATAACCTTATAACGCTATAAATTAAAGTCCTCGAAGTAAAATGTGTAAATCTAATGATATGAATACTTGAAAGTATATGTAGCTGGGATGAAAAGCCGTCCATCATGAAAATGTTGACCTTTCGTTTTTAAGATATAAGCCTACATTTTTCCCAAACCACCAAAAACAAAATTAGGTCTTTTGGGAAAAAAATGTATAGGCCTATCTTCAATATAGAAGGTCAAAATTTTCAATTGATGGTCGGCTTTTCATCCCAGCTCCATACACTTTAAGTACATGGGCCTAACATTAGATTTATAAAGTTTACTTCGAGGACTGTTAAATATAAAAAATGTCAATTTTTTTATATAATTTTTCATAAAATTTGTATTTATATATCGCGAATTTAAAAAAAAACTAGATGGACCGCGGTTCTCGGATGTCGCGGTTTTCGACGCACAGCGTCGACCGTGATGCCTCCACCAGAGGGAGCGATGACCCACCCCAAAATCACCTTCCAAAAATCTGGCTCTATATGTTGATTATGCCCAAGTTTCCTGCCCATGTGACTGTTTGTACTAATTTGACCTCAGATGACCCCTGGATGACCTCGGATGACCCCGAAATGAACTTCCAAAAATTTGGCTCTAAATGTTGACTGTACCCCCCAAATTTCATGCCCATATGACAGTTTTTACTAATTTGACCTCAGATGACCCCTGGGTGACCCCAAAATGACCTTCAAAAATTTTGCTCTAAATGTTGACTGTACCCACCAAGTTTCATTCCCATACGACAGTTTTTACTAATTTGACCTCAGATGACCTCAAAATGACCTTCCAAACATTTGGCTCTAAATGTTGACTGTACATACCAAGTATCATGGCCATACGACAGTTTTTGCTCATTTGACCTCAGATGACCCCTGGATGACCTCAGGTGACCTTGACCCACTAACCAATACAAACTTGTTCTGCCTGGGGTCAAGATGCACCCACTCACCAAGTTTGAGGAACGTGCGACCCCTAGTCTCCGAGAAAAGAGGTAAATAAGGAAAATGGGCCCCCTGACCTCAAATAACCTTTGACCTCAGTATATGACCTTGAACCCCACCCAAAAAAAGTAGCCAGAGGTTTTGACCATGACCCACCTATCCTGAAAATCTGAAGTCAATCTGCCCATCCATGCCCGAGATATAGCGTCCGGACGGAAGGACGGGTGGACGGAAGCACGAAGGACGGACATTGCAAAAACTGTATGCCTCGCGGTGGAGGCATAAAAATCAAAATTATTTGATATCAGAAAGACATTAATCGTATTCAGAATGCAGTTCGATATGTCTGATGTGCTCTCAGGTCCCACAAAAAATACTTCACAAATGCAAACGTTGCTATCCGATTCCTTATTCAGGCCCTGTACGTAAATTGAACGTGTTGAACGCGATACTAACGTCACCGACAGTGCAATGACGAAAAAAAATAACTTGGAAAATCGAAGGACCTCTTCGCGACACCTTAAACGTGTTAGTATACAGTTGATTTGACAGATGTCATTCTGCTGTCAAATGTGTCATAATATTGATCAATATTTTTACTTCTCCAATGCCACCAACGATGTAATGAACTTGACACCAATCTGTCCACACTCCCCCGTGTCGTCTCGATACTTGCAGGGAGATGGTTTCTGCAATTTCAGGTGTGCGCGTTGCGTAGGTCTTCATATGATATATAGAAGCAATTTCATGAATTTGGAATTGCAAGGTACTGTGAGTTCTTCAAACATATCAAATCCAAATCCAGAGGCCTATATCATCTTAGTCATTTTAAAACCGTTCGCTTTACTTCGCACATTAAATTATTGACGACTATAGATTGTGAGTGGTCTTTTGACCAGACCGACAACTCGGCTATGATGGGTGATGAATTGGACCCCGGGCACTGGACACGACTTAAAATTCTTTAAAATAAATAAATCAACCCATTTCTAGTACTAAAATAGGAACAACATACGGAATTATGAACAATGCTTGTTCCTATTAATTATCTTTGTTTACACGTCAAATGGGACAAATTTAATACGTAAAATCGGGAGGATCAGTTTGGACGACGGGCTATGAATAGCTTACTCTTCTGATTGGACAAAAGTTGTAACTTCTATTGGAGGGGTGGGGCTTATATTGTAATAGGTGTTCCCTTATTTGTAGGTATCTATATGGTGACAACATGTTCACAAGAATTGATTGAGAGGTTGATTGATTTACTGCATAATTTGGGAAAATTCCCGAGTATTTAAACTGACGGGAATTTTTATGAATCGCGCAAAATTTTGCAACTTTACCCTTGTTTGGCACAACAAATGGGCTAAAGAGGAAGATGCACAGCGATGCTGGACTGGTCGATTTCTTCCCGGTAGATGTGACTTTTTTTTTTAGTGGGGACGTCTCCCATTTGACAAAATTATGGGCGTGTTCGCGTGTGTTCTCTCCGTCCCCTTCGGTCGGCTAGTAATGTTCCCTTGATTTTCGACGTTTAATTAATTTATTTATTTATTTATTTTCCAATTCAAAGGGTAGGCCTATATACGATTGTCACTTTATAAACAACGAAGCTCCATGATTTCGGGCAAATGTACAAAAGAAAAACGTGCATTGGTGTTTTCGCTTTTGATAGCTCGCCTAAAATGTTATAATTTTTTACAAACAAATTATAAAATGATCCGAATTTTAGAAAGCGGCGCACAAACATGATAATATTGTCATAATTGTGTTTATAGAAATCTGGTTTGATTTTATAGGACTCCCGGGGATGAATTTCTCACTAAAGAGCGGAAGAACCGATAAACACGCGATATCTTCACTTTGTCTGAAACCGCCATTTTCATATCGATAAACAAATCGCTGACAATTAGCAGGCCCATAATTTCCGCAAGCCAGTAGCGTAGCCAGTATTAATTTTAGTGTCCCCATTTGTCATTTATTTGTCCCATTTTTAGTAATTTTAAGGACACTTTTACTCTTTGCCGTCCCCATTTTCTCCCTGAAAACTTGTGTTTGCCCCCTCCCCCTCCCCCCTCCCCTCCCGGCTACGCCCTTCCGCTAACAAAACCTGCAGTTTCATATTAAATCCGGACTCATTTTATTTGACCGCACCGGTTGAGTGTCTAGCCATTTAATTAAGAAAACATAGTCCGATAGTCGTGAGTTCGAATCCAATTGAAACTGCTCTATCTTACTTGTTGACACTGGCTTTCTTTCTTGCATTTTGAATACAAACCTATAGGCCTATATAGCCAGCAGTCAGATAACCAAACTAAAACATTTTCAATGTAATGATTTTTGATAATGATCTTGATTTTGTAGTTTACGTGGTACTTTTTACAAAATCTTCTATAGGCCTACTTGGCCTGATCAATGACTAACTCCAATTTGCCTGATTGAAATAATCAAGGTGGCACGCAGGATCACTTGAAGTGGGATATTTTAGTAGTGTATCTTAAAAAGTAATGATGATAAGTCCATAAAAGTAGACCTAGGCCTATACATTTTTAGAAAGGAAATAATGCAAGAATTAGAAATCCAACTAGCACGGCTGAATTATGCAAAAATTAGCAGTTTTTGAGAAAAGCGCCAAATTTGATTTTCCATGCATGCCAATTTTTTTTCGTCCATGCACTATAACAACTTATATACCAATATCCAAATCGGATGCAAATTGTATATACTAAGTATTTATGTTCTAAAAATCAGACGCTTTCAAATCAGACACTTTGGGCAAATTTTACCCAACATTTTTATTTTCAAGTTTAACCCAAAGTTGGGTAAAAAATTTAAAATTCAATACTGTGACCCATGAGGTTTGTTCATATAGTGCCGAGCGGTTGAGTAAAATAGCACCCAACCGCTGATGGGTACTCTCATGGGTTGGGTAAGGGTTTTTACCCAATACCAAAGTATACCTACCCAATGCACAAACGTCATTTCACTCACCTGCTAGCGCTAGCTGGGTATATGAAATTCCTCGGGTTGGGTAAGGTTTTTATCCAATGTTGGCTACAAGTTTACAAAACATTGCGGCAAATTACTGAAAATATAAACCCAATGTTAGGTAATATGTTTTACACACCGTTTTTTTAAACCTGGTGTTCTAACCAGGTGATGTTTAACAATGAAAGTGATTCTGCTGAACCTCCGATGCAAATGTGCAGACTCTAGGCCTATTAATAGGCCTACCTATTTCATTTATCATTACTCTCCAAATGTAAAAGAGTGAATTTCCACTTTTTCAAGGGTTGAACGAAGGACAACCCGTTTTTTGAGTGGAAAACACTCTAAAATGAAAGAAAGCCCATTTTCGTTAGGCAATTCACTCTTTTGAGAGTATACAGACTAAAGAGCGAAATTTTCTACTCAAATTTCACTCTATGTTTGACTAGTTCAAATATTGTTTCGGCGATATTTTGAAGTTGCATGTAAAATAATATCAAAATATAGAAACAGTTCTTACCAATGTGAGATGAAGTCCTTTCAAGATTGCTTTGATAGTCTCTGATATCTGCATGATGAGTTGCTTTATCATTCAAGCAATAGATACAATAGTACTTCCATTTATAAATCCACTATAAGCTATTCACCGAGTATTTCCAAAACAAACTGGAGATATTTTTCTCCCGGAGTTTTCCCAAAGAGTTCCAAAGATTCCTGAAGATATTTGCCACTTTGGCACACGATCTCGAATCAAATCACAGAGACGTCAGACCCTACATGTAGAAACATTTTATGTGTCATCAACACCAAAAACCCATGGAGAAACAATATTTTATGCATTTTCCTTCAAATAGTAGGCGAAACTTGTTTTGTAAATCCTACTTGGACGCCATCCAGTCACATAAGAAACTTGGCAGAATACTGGTTTTGACATATTTGTAGAAAAGCTTAGAAATTGTAAAATGCAATGCAGAGGAAAACGCAAGCATATCCGTGTATAAATAGTTGAGCTACAGATTTCTGTCAAACGTCCAGAAATCACAGAGATTTTATATAATTAATGGTGATTCTGGTAAAGAAAGTCCTGCGATTTTGTAAATCCATGTGGTACATAATATGTTATCACCTGGTTATCGTAGGTAGATAGCTAATCCTTCATAGGGGTGAGACTCGTCGATACATGGTCCATGCATAGTAACGCTAAATTCCGAATGGCCACACAGTTTCGGTTCACTCCTTCAGTGGCAAGTTCAAAATGTGAAAGAAACAAGTCAATTTTCTCAATTATGTTCGCTACATCGCCTTGACCGTTCAGCATGGGGTGTAGGCCAAGAACACCAAAATGTAACCAGGTCGAGGCTGTCACATTGCCGACTTCCTACGGTCCAACTGCTTGCTACGATGTGGCATTCAGTGCCCGTTGAGTGCCTAAATAGCAATGCACGTTTTCCTTTTTTTTAGTGTAATTAACATGCGGGTGACAAATATGTCCATTTTTTAATAGTCTCACAGCTTGTCTGCAGCCCGCGGCTCGATAGACTGGAAAAATGCGTTTTACTGTTTTATCAGAGTTGTGGATTAACTGATATAATAAACATGATAAATGCATCTTTTTGGCGCGAAATCAAAGAGCTCCACTACAACAATTCGATAAATAACGGGTGAGTACCGAAGGATTTAAAAATCATCTCTTCCATGCCATGCGGATGCTTAGGCGCACTCGTCAGATCGCACAAAACGTTTAAAAACAGTCATTTTCGACTTTCTTGGTCGTGATAAAAAGACTGTATAAAGGCAATGACATGGATACAACAAATAAGACTGTATTCACTGAATAGTAGACAGGTCTTTTCAGTTTGACATGAATCTCCGAATTGACTATTCATCGATATTTTAGCGTTTTCAAATTAGGCATGATGTACTTGTTCTGCCCCACCGCGTGTTCAGTGTTTTGATGGGTGACCCAGTATAAACTTTACGGGCATCGACAGCGTGTGTGGGCCGCACGATGGAGAAACTACTTCTGTAATAGTCCAACGAGACCAGGGCCTAATTTTTTTTGTCCCCGCGAACTAATAAGTCTATCACCATTGAGATCATCGAACGACTGACGATATTCGGATCAGCGCAATCCGCAATTTCATCCGAGCTAAAAATCAAACCCGGTCAAAAGTTACCGTCTCGGGTTATACCGTATACGTATAATAAACGAAGTCCGATAACTTAAGTGGCACTTCCCTGGTTTATCTGATCAACCCATCTTCCTGAAATCTCCGACAAAAAAGCCCGGTCGAGCGTGGCGCAATGGATATATATAGGCCTAGTACTTGCCTTTAGTGCATAAGGTCCCGGGTTCAATTCCCGGCGGTGGCGATTTGCTGGGATATTGACTTGGAAAAAAAAGTCTGAAATATTGGCAACCTCTGTAGATTAAATTAAGACTTCCGCTCTCCCCATGGGTAAATGAATCATGAAAGTGCCGTCCTTCGGAGGGGACGTTTAGCCGTCGGTCCCGTGTGCAGAGAGCCATACCTGTACATGTATCTCGCAGCCAGTTTCGAAAAGAGTAGGGTGTTAACCCCTGACTGTTCCCAACCCGTCCCGGTGTTCAAATGGACCCCAATGGAAATAAGCTTCAATAGAGGCTTTCTTGGGTTATCCAGGGTTGTCAAAACCCGAATAAATCAAATAAAAAAAAAACCCTGTAGCTCGATCATAGACTTCTCCGTCGTCCACTTGCCCATACTATAGGATCTCGAGATCCCTATGCCTAAACTTCCTGACTTCGAGCTTGTGATACAAGCGCCATTGAACTAATTGTGATGGCGCTTGTAAAGTTGGGATCTCGAGATCACGAGATCACGAGTTCCTCATGACATAAAGTTAGGCTCTCCATCACGAGATCCCGTCTTAAAGTCAGGATCACGAGATCGTGACTTCCTGACTTTAAGTCAAGTCAGAAACTCGTGCGTGAGATCCTGAGTTCTTGAGATCATGAGTTCCCTAACTTGAAGTTGAGACCTCAGGAACTTGTGATAAAAAAATTGAACAGATTTCATGAGTTCATGAGATCCTTTATTTGTCTTAACTATTTCTTTATTTTTTATATCTTTACTATTTCTTTATTTCAAACTGGCTAAGTCAGGAACACAAGAAGTCGGGATTCGCGATCACACCTGATTTCTGAGCTATATTATAAAAGCGAACCGCATGGCCCTTAGTTACTTCCGTAGTTTCACCCTCTTACTTGCGTGGCAAATTGCGAAAATTGGCAACAAAAAGTGAGTCCAATACAGGTTAGACTACTCCAGTGAGTAGTCTCACAACACTCATTTGCCGTTTGAATTTCAAAATTCTCAGCGGTAGACGAATTATTTATCTTGGACCAAGAAGTAAAGTCATGTTTATACAACATGTAGCAACAAAATACACGGTCAAATTCCTCGTTGGGTCCCGCATTGGTACACGGTATAGGCCTACCATTTGTACGTTATAGCCAAAAATAAACAAAAGTTACATTTTGCACGCGCATCCTCTGCACGCATATTCAGTTCCTTTCATCCACCCAAAGCCTACAATGCATTTTAAATGTTATTTGTTTTTTTAGTTTAGTATTTTTATTTTCATATGCTTCTGTATATTAAATGGTTGTAATTAAGGTAAACATCAATGTCAAGCGCAGGCTACGCACATGCAACACACAGGCGCTCACAACTGAACAAACAGCATGTTTTAGTAATGTTGAGAATGATGCATGCTGGGGCAGTTCAATGACCATCACATGTGGAGTAAAATGCTCAAAAGCAACAAGCTTTTCCCTGGAGCTTTTCATAAACCATATTTGAGGGGGAAAGGGGGAAGGGGATCATTTGTTGAACCTTTCTCTCACCTGGTATTATTTAAGGGATCTGGAATGAGCGTTTTGACAGTATTTTTTATGGAACATGAGAGCACCTCAGACGTATCGAATTGCATTCTGAATACGAAGCATGTCTTTCTGATATCAAATAATTTTCATTTTTTTGAAAATCACGATATAATACAAATTTTATGACAAATTATAAAAATTTGATATTTTTCAAATGTTTGATATTATAACAGTCCTCGAAGTAAATTGTATAAATCTAATGATCTATTCTTAAAGTGCATCAATTTCGGTAAAATTTCTTTATTTCACTATTTTTACTATTTTTTCATTCAAATTTTTCTGGGCCCACAAAGGACGCGTGCGGTGTGTAGAATTCAATTGCGTGCAGAATTCTACGTTTTCTTTGAGTGTGAGCTGATCGAGTTCACGACTTCAACATGCTGCACATTTTCTGGTTTTCACACCTTCATCTGACGTGCATCAGTTGATAGCAATGATACAAGACTTCAACGTGTGTGGTCTCCAAACCTACTGCCTTGATTGATAGCTTCAACTTAAGGATATTCGGAGATTTTGCCGGCAATTGTATCATCCATTCATTCATTCAACAACTCCTTCATTCGTTCGTTCGATCGTTCATTCATTCGTATTCATTCAGTCTTTCTCTCTTTCAGGCTTTCTTTCTTTCTTTCTGTCTTTCTTTCATGCTTTCGTTCTTCCTTTTCTTTTCTTTCATTCATTCATTCGTTCGTTCGTCCGTTCATTTATTAATTTAAACTAGAATTTGGTCATGATCACTTATTCACTTACAAAGTCATTTGGTCTCATTCTAAAATTTGAAAATATTTTTAAAAGATCTCGCGCGCATGCTGTCATGTTTGTTGCGAGATAGATGTCTACAGGCCATAGGCCTACCCTCAAAGGTAAATTGACTGACAGTTTCATCAATTGTAAATAAAAGCAAGAAAGCAATAAGATAACGCAATTTCATGTATTTTGGTCAAAATTGGGGAAGCGATCGGGGCCAAGGGTGACCAGGGCCGTCGCTGGACCATTTTCTCAGGGGGTCATTTCTGCTCGGTGGGTTCCAGGGACGTTATACTTATAGTGGAGTCATTGAAGGGGGACATTTCCAATCATCTACACTGACCAGCTACGAAAAGAGCCGATCGGGCCAAAGGCCATAAAGGAAACTAAACTAAAGGAAGATGCACATTGCAACTTTAGGTAAATTTTCCCGGCATTTCGAGCCAGCGGAGCAACTCCAAAACTTGTCTCCTCCCCCCCCCCTTCCCCGGTCGGAAGGGGTCCAGTAGTCAGCCCCTATATACACCTATGTTTCCGATGGACATTTATTTTTGTAAGCATGGTAAATACCAGTGATATACAATACATAGTTCTATACATAACAAAATAATTTGTATAGCCCCCTCTCGAAAGGAGGGGACGAGCATTTGGTTCCGGGTTTGCTCAGACGTTTTGCACGCACGAAACTTACCCGAGAAAAAAATTCAGTTTCACACCATTTTAGCCCCAAATGAGGTGTATTTTGCTATATAGTGGACTTGTGCAGTTTAAAAGGCACCTGATGTACGGTACCCCTTCCAAAAATTTAGGGGGGATTTTCCCCTCATCCCCTCTAGATTTACCATTGGGCCAGATGGGCCCGGGCCCAAGGCAAGTCCCGGGGGCAAGTCCCGCGAGACCGCGACTCCTTTTGCAAGAGGCCGCGACCCCCAAAAGGGTCGCGATCCACGGTTTGTTACCTGGCCTACGCAATGATGAGCGAGACTTGTGTGATGCGCGTATCACCCGCAAGCGACGCGTTACCTAAAGCAACAAACGCCAATTGCGCACGATGTAAATCCAACACAATCGGGTGTGTATGAGCAATCGACTCAATCATCTCCACACAAAAGTAAAAGCCGAATGTGGAATACTCAAAAGGCCTACCGGTATTTAATTTGAAGATATTGAAGTGATAAATAGAAAGAAGGTAAGTTGGATCAGAGATAATTATTTCATTCATTCATTCATTTCATTCATTTCATTCATTTCATTCATTTCATTCATTTCATTCATTTCATTCATTTCATTCATTTCAATTTTCATTCATTCATTCATTCCATTCATTCCATTCATTTCATTCATTTCATTCATTTCATTCATTTCATTCATTTCATTCATTTCATTCATTTCATTCATTTCATTCATTTCATTCATTTCAATCGTTTCATTCGTTTCATTCGTTTCATTCGTTTCATTCATTTCATTCATTTCATTTATTCATTACAGTCCTTCTAGACGGACAATATCCACACCGGCCGACGGATTATAGGCCTATCTAAGCTGGCCGACAGACTACTGTACGCCGTGCTAACTGTTGAGTCCTTCTGGAAGGACTACTCAGTTCATTCATTTCGTTCAGTTTTCGTTCATTTCTTTCTTTCATTTCACTTGTTCGTTCGTTCGTTCATTCATTCATTTTGTTCATTCCTTCGTTCATTATGTCACTCATTCGTTCATTTGTTGAATTCCATCTTTTTTTTCATTCCATTCGTTGTTTTTCATTCGTACTTTCATGCGTTCGCTAATATCTTTAATTCTTTTCATTCTTTTGTTCATTCATTTCATTCATTTATTCGTTTGTTCGTTCATTCTTACATTCATTTCAATAATTTCGTTTGTTTTCGGACTAAATGAGTTATGACCCTTCGAATTAGCTATGTTTTCATGGACCTGCAAGTTCTTAATCATCCAATGCCAATTAAGCCTAGGCCTATTTATCATGAAAATTACAACATTATAGGCCTGGACAAAGTGGAAATGATCACTGCCCATTTAGGACTCGAACCGGGGTCCAAGATCGAGCTGATGACCTTTGAAACTTTATTCAATTTTCATGTTTTTGCTTATCTACTTCCTCTTTATTTTATTGAAGGATGTTGGGTGTAAAGCCTCTTTCTCGACGAAAGAGCGCTTTCCCACCACCTGTGAGCACTATGACACGGGACAATTCAGATAGCAGTTGCAGTTTGGAGTCAGAAAGTGACAGTGGACATACAACTAGAAAGGTAGGGAAAAGATGGTTAGAACATTTGCCCGGTAAGCGAGAGGGCCGCAAGGTCTCAACAGATATACTACTAGTACTCGGCACGTGCATGACATCTGGTCACGTTAGGTCGTATGTCAGGATGTAAACCGCTTTTGAGAGCGTTTAGTCACAAACGATGATTTCTTTCTTCCATAAATTCATAAACGTGTTTCCGCATCCAATCATATACGATTTTTGCATGCCGAGGGCGGGCATTGAGGGGGCAAAGTGAATTTCAGGGGGGAAAATCAACAAAATTTTGCGCAAAATTGCCGCAAAAAGTGGAGCAAGAATTCTGACTGGGGAATTCCCCCCCCCGCTGCCACTGCATGAATACCGCCATCACTTTTTATAATGAGCATAATAAATTCTGATCAATAAGCAAATTAAATCAATCTTAAGTATCGGAATCGGATAAAAATGAATATAATAAAATCAATGAGATCAGACAAAAGAATATGAAGCGTCTTCACAGTGCATAAGAGATTTTACGATGATCATCCCGTAACTACTGTAAATAAAAAATAATGGCGACAGATAGTACATGTGTCATTGGGCCTATGTTTAAGTTTTGATCCACCATGCGAACTTTTGAAGGAATAAACATGGAGATTATTCGTGACGGTGAACATTTCTACTGATAGCACTTCTTTTATAACATTTGGACAAAATATCATCGTTAATTTGGATGGGTTTTCATCTAATTTCCCGAAACTGGTCGGTAAAAACCCAGACATAGGGCCTACAACCTCAACCAATCTTGGATTGTGCTGGGAGGCGAATCCTAATAGTTCTGCAAAGTTATAGTGGTGCTGAGGCGATCTTCTTAAGAATAAGATCAAAATTAAGATCAGGACAGAACCTGATCAAGATCAAACATTGACAACAGCTGTTTTCATCATCAAGTACAATCATGACGTTACCAAGTGTGCCGGCGCAAGGACCAGGGTCCCCATCTCGTGGTCCCGCATCTTACACTCCTGGCCCTCAATCGCCAGATGAATCACTAAAAGTACCCCGTGGTCCAGTAAGAACTCCAGGAAGTGCAGGACGAAGTACAACTTTGACCCGTTCTCCTGTTTCTCCCAATGTTCAGGGGTCAAAAGCTTCGGTGGCTGCTCCGGCGTCGGAGAAAGGCAGTATGGGGACTAAACTGGAGGATGAGATGAATAATGACCATCTCGAGAAGCTGCAAGAAATATTTGAGGTTAGTGACTTCCAAAATTAATATGCCTGGCACTGAGTAACAGTGATTTGCTATACCGATAAATGGTATTATGATGTCTGATCAACTTTCCTGGTCTGATGAAGATGTCAAGAGATGGAGAAAATGATGATGAAGATAAAGAGGTGATGAAGATGAAGATGAAGATGAAGATGAAGATGGTGATGAAGATGAAGATGAAGATGACGATGATGGTGATGGTGATGGTGATGATGAAGATATGATGATGAAGATGAAGATGATGATGGTGATGATGATGATGATGATGATGAAGATGAAGATGAAGATGATGATGGTGAAGATGAACATGATGATGATGATGATGATGATGATGATGATGATGATGATGAAGAGGTGATGATGAAGATAATGATGATGATGGTGGTGATGATGAAGATGATGATGATGATGATGATGATGATGAAGATGATGATGAAGATGATGATGAAGATAATGATGATGATGGTGATGATGAAGATAATGATGATGGTGTTGGTGAAGATGAAGATGAGTGATGAAGATGAAGATGATGATGATGATGATGATGATAATGATGAGTAGATGGTGATGGTGAAGATGATGATGATGATGGTGATGATGAAGATAATGATGATGATGAAGATGATGATGATGATGATGATGAAGATGGTGATGATGAAGATAATGATGAAGATGAAGATGAAGATGATGATGATGGTGATGATGGTGCTGGTGATGATGATGATGGTG
Organism: Amphiura filiformis; assembly: GCF_039555335.1. NCBI lineage: Eukaryota > Metazoa > Echinodermata > Ophiuroidea > Amphilepidida > Amphiuridae > Amphiura > Amphiura filiformis. Next base: position 21,010,232 of record NC_092628.1, read on the forward strand.
TTGGTGATGATGAAGATGATGATGAAGATGATGATGATGATGATGATGAAGATGAAGATGATGATGCTGATGATGATGATGAAGATGAAGATGGTGATGATGATGATGATGATGATGATGATGATGATGATGATGATGATGATGATGATGATGATGATGACGTCAGTTGAGACCTTTACATCATTCTGACTATTTATTTCAGGTCTTGGAACGTTGACTTAAAAAGTTATAAACGTTTTAATAACATTTAAATGTTGAGTTATGAAAGGTCATGACGTTTTTAAAACATTTTTTCATACTAGAACCATGCAAGAACAATATTTTCAAAATGCTTTCAAAATGTCATTGTAAAATATTTTTGTCAAACATTTTTGAAAAATATTTTGTCAACTCTTATGCTATTAAAATAACATGCATTATTAAAAAGGTTTGCATCAAGTTTTCACAAATGTTTTTGGAACGTTATTAAAACGTGTTTATAGGCCTACCCTTTATATCGTTTTGTGTTTGGATATTCCAAATTAAAACTGAACGAAACAATTACCCGACATATCACATATTGTTAACTTGGGGGAAAAGTTTGAATTAAATTGGCAACATCTGTATAGATAAAATAAAATGCAGACTCGCTCTTCAGTATTTGACCATTTAGAGTGGACGTTTATGGTTGGCTAAGCAGTTCATAACGTGTACTAATACGTGTATTCGAAATTTCGAATACGCGTAATGGAATAAACCAATCAGCGTTTAGATTCGAGAACGTGGGTTACAATTTCGACCTCGTGAGACTGCCCGCATGTGATATCAACGCAATTGGCACTTGTCCTCGTGCACTAATAACAAACTTAACTTAATAATCAAAAGGCTTATAATTATTATAAGAATAAGAAGCGGGAGAAGAATGTGAATGAAGATTATTTTGAAACGGACCCGATATAGCATTCATTTCTACATACTTACAAAGTATGATGTTTTGCATAACTTTTATTTTGCATAAAGAAACACCGCGCGATGTGTGTTGTAAGGGTGCATACTACCAAATTACTGCCCCTCATCATTTATTAGACATTAGGATAATCATCCCTAAAAGCAGAAACATACAGTCATGCATCAGCGTACACTTAACATGTGTTTGAACCTGAGGTAGGTGTCAGGGGTGTCAGGTTTGAACATGAACACTAACTTATGCAGGATACACCCCATGCATGCAGCCTATACGGTAGGTCTGACCAAACACGGAGAAGCTGAAGGTCACTCTGTATATTTATCTTCTACCTGAACAGCATGCAAATCCCTCAGAATTTGGACAACCGCAGGTCAAGGCTGTGTATGTGTTGTTGTTCGGTATCGGCCGCTTTAGGGGCAGGATACGGTCACTGTTCTAATATCCTCTACTTTCAAAGAATAATTCATATTATATGTAGCCTAGCCTAATAATTTAGGATTCAGTGTGGAGACAGATACATATATTGCTAATTCATTTGTTACATACACTATCCGCTGTTTGGAATGTTTTTATTCCAGGACGGAATAAATGTATTCCACATAGAATAAAGTTGGTATTAGGAGTGGAGTGTACCCTATCTATTTTTTGCTACATCAGAAAATATTTCAAAATCGGAATAAATGCATTCTTGAATTCCCCCAAAGGAATTTTTGAAAAAGCATTTTATATAAAGGAAGCCGATAGGCTACCTTTAACCCTTCTCCCCTAAAAAGGTATGAAAATACCAAAAACGACTTTATTCTCTGATCTTTTAGCATGTTCTGTTCATTCCCGTCATTTCTTACAAAAAACGGCGTGATGTAGCACGGTGAGGATTAAAATTATCTCCGAATTTTTATCTGCAGTGAACGAGGTTGTTTACGTGCCTCGATTTAAATACACGGGCTTTAAAATTTCCCTCCCACGTTCTCGAAACTCAACGCTGATTGGTCTGTTCCATTGCGCGTATTCGAAATTTCGAATACACGTATTAATGAACGTTATGAACTGTTTGGCCAACCATAGACGTTAAGCCGTCGGTCCCGTGTATAGAGAGTCACATCTTATAGTTAGTCAGCATGGTCATATTCAAAAATACTACCTAGGGTGGTTACCCCTGGCTGTTCCCATTCCGTCAATTGAAATTTTAGCATTTGCTTATTGCGTACTTTGGGCAGCTAATCGAAATAAATAAAAACATTTAAACATGATTCCAACGCAGCTATAGTTACATTTTTTCAACAGTTTGTTATAATTATACAATAATTAATATCATCAGAACGAATTAATAATGATTAACGTTTTGTATTCTTGTCTTTATGGTGTGCATACTCGGCAAAATAGACTTGACCTATAAATATGGCAAATAATGTTACATTTTGATATTTTAGTTAACTTGTTTCGTGCCTTTTAAAATGTAGGCATGTTATTATACTTCACCGTTATAATTATGCCCCCCTTCAGATATTCTCCAAACTCAATAAATCAATAATTATTGAATATGATAACAATGAAATGACCTCCCGCATGTGATACTGGTGTTAAATGTGAGGGTGTTGTTACGCCCTCTAAAAGCTTTGAAAATTTTATAGATTTTGAATTTTTAGCATGGACGAGCAACCTATTAATACTAGAATTATCAATTCCTCAGCTTAGCGTATCTGATTAAATCAAAATAGAAACTTTGTTATAGAATAAGCAAAAAGCTAAATTCACCAATTATTAAAATAATAATAGCAAGGCTATAGAAAGCATCTCTACTTCCTAGACATATTTTTTGAAAAGTTATAACTAAATTTCAAAAATAAAAATAAAATTGAAGAAACCTCAAAAAAGGAAGCGGGAGGGGACGTGAAACATGTTTATTAATTTGACTCTCTAGCTTCCTCTTTCTTGCCAAAAGGCCGCTCCAATTCACCCCTCCCTCCGGATCCGTCACGGCGCGGTGGTCAGTGGGTGTACACATCATAGAAATTTATGAAATAATTTTACAATCACATTCATCAATATTTCTTTACAACGATAGGCTATTTCAGGCGAATTTTTGCGCAAAGTGCCAAGATATGGAAAGACAACGTTCATTACCATGATAATAACAGCTCCCTGAGAGGAACCAAATTTTGGATTTTGGATTAGGGTGTCGTTTGTTATGGTTATAGGTTTAATCCGTAACTAACCCTAAACCGTTTAGGTTAGTTAAGGATTAGAAATTTAGATTTGGATTAGGTGCGGGTTATCATTATGGTTATATAAGATTTAGGGGTTTGGTCAGGATTAGGATCTGGTTAGGATTTATAGGATTAGGATAAGCTATAGGATTTAGGATTATTACTGGAGTGACGACCACTTGCTCTTATTGGGTTTTTTTGTCTGAATTGACCAGAATCAATTATGATAATACATCATCAAAATGTTCTCTAAAATAATCTTCTAAAATGATGTCTAATTTGCACAGAATTTTTTCATGTCTATTTCCAGGAAGCTGATGAAGATGGAGGCGGAGGTCTTGATATTGATGAGTTTAGGATGGCGATGAGGAAAATCATGGGTGAAGGAATGGTATGTAGATAATAGAGGTACATATATAAACAGTTAAAAGGAGAGGTCCAGGTAAACAGTTTTCATGGACATTTGCTCTTTTGACTAAATTAGACCCAATAGACTGATAAGGTTCAGAGGCTCCAAAAGACTTTAAATATTGGGGGGGGGGAGCAAATGTACTTGCCTATATATAGCCACCAAAATTGTTGGCGCAGCTCACCTTTCCGGAGCTACTGAGGTTACATAATAAGGCCAGATGAGAAAGACTAGACTGAATATTCCAGAGAAATATATAATTATTGATGATGCTGCATATGTGCATATTTTCCACACTCTATTTAAAAGGTGGAACCTTTGTTGTTCTACATGTGTAAGTACTAATCTTTATCCATAAGTTTAGGTCAGTTTTGAAAATATTACAAAATTCAGTATTCAGTATCCACTGACTGAACCAAAGAAACACAAATGGCTATAATTCATGTCTGTAACATTTACTTTCACGTTTCATTTTACCTATCCCTTGCCAACATGGAATTAGATGGAGGAGGTAGAGTATGGTTGTTTATGTCTGCACAAATCACTTGAAATATCATCCTCTTTCACTTAATGCATACTTTTTCATAATTTTTCAGCCTGATTTTCATTTATTCTTAAGAGTTGAGCTCAATGTATCAGTTCATTAGAGTAGTTTTAAACTTAATCTTTATCCTAACCCTACACCTCACCCTAACCCGAGACTAATCCTAAGCCTAATCCTAACTCTATAACCCTAACCCCATTCTTAAACATAATTATATCCTTATTCTTCTAACTCTGACCCTAGGCTGCTCTATAGTTCATAGTCTATGTAGTGGTACATTGCAGTTTTTAACTAATTAATGGGATTTCTCTACAGTACGGTATTGATTTACTGATTAATTATTGTTTTGACACAGTACAATGACTCTCATTTGATATGCTATCTGTGCTAATTTCTTTGACTGCATCTGTCATTTTAACCTTTTCTAAAAAAAAATCATTTATACTCTGTCTGATTGGTGACCCTAACATTTTCACATCTATATAATAATACTGGTAGTCTGTGAGTCTGTGACTCTGTGCCTCTGTGCCTCTGTCTGTGCCTCTGTCTGTCTGTCTGTCCGCCTATTTTCTCGGAGACTAGGAGTCGCACGTTCCTCAAACTTGGTGGGTGGGTGCAGCTTGACCCCATACAGAACAAGTTTGTATTTGTTAGTGGGTCAAGGTCACCCAAGGTCATCCAGGGGTCAAATTAGTAAAAACTGTTTTTCTCAGAGACTGGGGTCGCACGTTCCTCAAACTTGACGGGTGGGTGCGTCTTGACCCAGGACAGAACAAGTTTGTATTGGTTAGTGGGTCAAGGTCACCAGAGGTCATCTAGGGGTCAAATTAGTAAAACTGTCATATGGGCATGCAACTTGGTGGGTAGGTGTATCTTGACTTAAGATGGAACAAGTTTGTATTGGTTAGTGGGTCAAGGTCACCCAGGGGTCATCTGAGGTCAAAAACTGCCGTATGGGCATGAAACTTGGTGGGTACAGTCAACATTTAGAGTCAAATTTTTGGACGGTCATTTTGGGGTCATCCGGGGTCATCCAGGGGTCATCTGATGTCAAAATAGTAAAAAATGTTGTATGGGCATGAAACTTGGTGGGTACCGTCAACTTTTGGAGTCAAATTTTTTGGACGGTCATTTTGGGGTCATCCAAGGTCAAATTACTAAAAACTGTTGTATGGGCATGAAACGTGGTGGGTACAGTCAACATTTAGAGCCAAATTTTGGAAGGTCATTTCGAGGTCACAAGGGGTCATCTGAGGTCAAATTAGTAAAAACTGTCCTATGCGCATAAAACTTGGTGGGTACAGTCACCATCAGCCAGGTAATCGCGACAGCCGAGAACCGCCAAATACGGGTAACCGCCTATATTCATATAAATCTGAATTTGCATCTAGAACTATATGCATGATAAGTATTGGAAAATATCAAGTAGCTTCAAGTGTCAATTCAAAGGTTACATGCTAATTACTAGCGCTTGCAAGAACAGCTGAGTGAGCATTGTCTTGAAACAAATTCAATGTTATCAGGAGAACTATTTTAGGGTTGAGAGCCAGAAAGCCTTAACTCACAAAGGATTACAGATTTCTGGTTCTCAACCCTCGATATGTTACACCAAGTTCACCAACTGGCAACCCTAAATTCCAGTGCTACAGCAGTCAAATGGTCAATGAATGTGGAGTGACCAAGGCTGCAGAAATGTTCCAAAACAGGCTACTCTTGGTGAACACACATTCACATTACCATGGTTACCATACATATAGAATGTAAGATACAATTTTTAAATCTTGTAAAATTAAACAATACTTGGAAACTAGACAAACACACTTTTCTATCATTTTCAATCCCAGGTGGACGATCAGGAGCTTGCTATTGTCTTCATGAAAGTCGATGCTAATTGTGATGGTACTGTAGACTGGGTAAGAGACAAACTAATAAACGCATATACTTTATATAAAATAAAATAAAAGTAATATTAAATGTGATTCCATTCCATCAGGATAAACTTGACTGCTTCGTCAGAAAAACAAAGGTATCATGTAACCATGCAGCCTCTTCTCCTATGTAGTGTACATGTAGGTACAGTAATTTACATGGGTATGTATAATAAGCTAATGGAGTATAGCTATTCCTGATGTAGCAGTGACGTACACTAGAAGAAGTTTTGGATGAGAAAACTGACATTTTGGTTAGAAACAGCCAAAATGGTTAGAATTTAATTTTCTCATTCTTTTGGATGAGAAAATAATAATGTTTATTTTGAGCTCAGCGGGGATTAGCAATTCTCACCAGTTTTAATAAGACAATAATGATTCTTATTCAATGGGTGCGTCTTGTAAAGAATTCACGTAATTTGATTGGTTTTCTAGTGTATAATATCTAGCAATAGTTGATAGTGATATTAGTCAGGGCGCGCGCCGCCACGCAATGGCGGCACGCTTGTTGCTCCTCAATGATCACGCGATAATGCGTTCAGCGTAATACACGTGCGAGAACTAAGAACACGATTCGGCGACTTAGATGTTCGTAATGGTTTCGTTCATTTAAAACAACGGTGGATGTCATCACAAAAGTAACTTTATTTTTGTCTGAAAAAAGGCATTTTTTCTCGCAAAAATTACATTAAAACTGAATAAGAATGAGAATAAATGATAGATTTTGTCTTTTGCCTATCAATATCGTGTCATAATGGATGGGCTGGCCAATATTTTTTATCGTAGTGGATACCGGCTGCGCAGGCATCCACTACTCAAAATATTGGCCAGCCCATCCATTATGACACGATAGTGGATAGGCAAAAAGACAAAATCCTATCATTTATTCTCTAATTGACACACACACCAGGAAGTTTCTCATCCAAATTAAATGAGAAAATTTAAATTCTAACCATTTTGGCCGTTTCTCATCAAAATGTCAGTTTTCTCATCCAAAACTTCCTCTAGTGGTAGCATCATAGAGGCACAGGGGCCATGTGCCCCCCCCCACCGATTGCAAAAGTTAGAAAATCCCATAGGAAAATTGCACAAAAACAGTTTGTGCCCCCTCCCCCATCAGACCTGGTACCAACCCAATCATGGTCGGTGCCCCCCAAATATGATGACACACGCTACGCCCCGGTGATGTACCTTATGATGGGCCGGGTAGGCATCATTTCTAGGGGGTTGTCCATCCCCCACACATACATACACACACTTTGTGGCAAAATGAGCCACCACTGCCCCTTGCACTACACACATTTTTCAAGACAAATTGATGCAGCTGGCTTACTGTATAGGTCCTATTGGCATAAAACATCTTCATTTTGAAAGTTGACTGCTCCTGTAATTCTTATGTGATCTTGCATACAAGCAATCAGTACTTTTAAGTTCATAACTGTTTTTATACAATATAAATTTATCAATTATTAAATTTTCAATATTATTACTGCTTCTTTTTCAGGATGAATATCTCTCATATATGCTGCTGGAATATCAAGAAAAGGATCACATGAGTAACCTATTTAAAGATGTAAGTTAAAACAACTTGATTATCTCTTATTATCAATCTTCAAGAAAATAATAAAATCCATGAGTAAACTGGTCATTCAATTTGAGAAAGTGCTAAAAGGATAGCATGAAATTTTCATTGGGAGGTATTTTATACACTCCCATGTATAGCAGCCAATCAGAAAGGCTGTTTAGGAGAAATATACAGAGTGCAGGGGTATTTCGTGACCCACAGCCTCATCCCAGAGGTTGATTAAATGTAAGCCCAGAATACATTGCAGCCACTGACAGCACGTTTGAGAAACACATGGTTATTTTCAGAAAACATCACGCTGGGCTCATGCTGTGCATGGTCAAGGTTGTTATACAACAAGATAAGCTATGTGTCTGCATGCAAGAAAACTTTGCTGGTTTCATCTTCTTTTCCCAAGCATTTAAAATATCTAAAATTGTTTTAAAAACACACGACTTTTTAACTTTCTTGGTAGCAATGTATCAACAAACATTACCCGTACCCAATTATCAATTCAAAACATAAAAGTCGTGATGAATATTCCATCAAAACTACTGGTTCTTATTTTGCACATAAATTTGAATGTGAAATGGTGTTGAAATAGCTCCTTTATTACATTGCACCTAATATCATACTGCATGCTGGGATTACATTGAATCAACCTCTGGCCTCATCCCCTACTTTTCTCAAAAAAAAGTTGAGATTTTTATACCACTGGAAATCTCTGGCTACATAATGTTTATGTACAAAATATTTTGTGTGGCAGATTAATTTTTTCTGGTTAAGGGATCTGGAATGAGCGTTTTGAGCGTTTTGATGATTTAACTTAAGGTGGGATGAAAAGCCGATGATCAATTGAAAATTTTAACCTTTCGTATTGAAAATATGGATTTTTTTCCCAAAACACCAACAAAATTTTGGTCTTTTTGGGAAAAAATCCATATCTTCAATATGAAAGGTCAAAATTTTCAATTGATCGTCGGCTTTTCCTCCCAGCTACATACACTTTAAGAACATATCATTAGATTTATAAAATTTACTTCGAGGACCGTTATATATAAAGTGAAGTGATGGGACTGCAAATAGGCACCTTACCAAAGAACGACCCATTAAGTTACATTATTTTGGGGATTTGTACATAAAAATCTTGGAATATATACATTTTATTGACAATCCTGATGAATTTCTTTGAGGATTATAATTACAATTGTTATTTATAATTATCTTTCTAATATTTTGCTTTTTCATTGAGCAGAAGGTAAGATATATTCAAACAACTTTTTTTGTTTTGAAGATGTCTTTGCATCACATGCACACTGTAGTTATCGATGTAATGTTGTTTGATAAATTCTTAGTTACTCCTCAGACATTTTTCCTCTTTCTTTCTGTGTCCTTTCCATTTGCACCTTCCTTTTTTCATTTCCTTTTTTTTTTTTTTTACATGCACAAGCTTTATCAAAATGATTGGTACCCATCAGTGTCATTGATAATGGAAGAGTCTGACACATCAAAATTAAACATTAGTATATAAATAATTTGTAGATAAATGGTTGTAAAAAGTCATAACTACATGTTCTGGTCATTTGATGGGTACCAATCATGTATATATTAGTACATTTAACTTTGTGGACATATTGCACATATAGCATGACTGGCGGTTAGTACCCACAATTTGATTTTGAAGATATAGACTGCTCGGTGCCAGAAGTGGGTAAGTGCAATAGCTGCCCTGTGAACATTGGGCAATTTACACAGAGTATATTGTACTCATCTACACATGGCAGCTATAATGAAAGACAGAGATAAAAAGACTAGTTCGCGTCTAAAATTCTGACAACTAGACAGTTATGCCGTACTGCGCAGAACGGCAACCAATCATGGCGCCTTTGCCATCTCTGTCTTTCATTATATTGCGTTTACCCACTTCTGGCACTTAGCAGTCAACATGATGAGAATACCCCTCCTAACACCCCTGGACTTTGGAGATGAAGTAAATTTTGAGTTCAGTATTTCTGCTTTTTACAATCTTTAAAATGTCACCTCATTTGCTAAAATTGATAAAAGCATGCATTCATAATTATTTATCAGTGAAAAATCATCCCAAATATTGTTATTTTCCTTATCATTTTCTGTCTATTTTAATCTTAATCTTGAAAAGCACTTTACCGTAAAGTCCCCCTTTTGATGTGCTGCATCACATTTGTGAAAAATAAGATTTAGAGCACTTTACATAGCACTCTTACATCTATTATCAAAATCAAAAATATGGATAGATTTAGATACTCACCAAATTCCTACTTTGTATAATGTGCTGGCAGTAAATGTCTTTGATGAAATCTACTAGCTGTATTGGTTTTAACTATTTAACAATTGTTTTTCTTCTCAGATTCCATTTCCAAAACCATTAAGGGAAATCACTAGGTAAGTATGACACAGAAAGATAAAAAATAGAGCACAATTATAAAAAACACATAATGACATTAATAATTTAATTTTTTTTTAAAGCGCAAGATGATGCTGTTATTATCGATCACTATAAATATATTTGTATGGGGCATTTCACCTTGTCTCAAAGTGCTGATGTTAATGCACCAAAGCCAAATACCCTAACCATGATGATGATGACAATGATGATGATGATGATGATGATGATGATGATGATGATGACGATGATGATGATGATGATGATGATGACGATGACGACGACAACAACAACGATGACGACAACGACGACAACAACGATGATGATGATGATGATGACGATGACAATGATGATGATGATGACGACGACAATGATGACAACAACAACAACAAAGACAATGATGGTGATGATGATGATGATGATGATGACGATGACGATGATGATGGCGACGATAATGAAAACGATGATGATGAAGATAATAATAATAATGACAATAATAATCATGAAAATTAACCATAATAAAATCTTTCTTTCTTATTCATAAATACAGTAATCATCGTGATGTGATGACCAAAGTAGGGTTCTACCAGACGCTTAATCTCCGCCATGGAAGTCTAACAGACGAAGGTGGCGAACATGGAGGGCGCTATATATCTGTCAGCAAAGAAGGCATTGTTAATTTCTGGACTATAGATATGTCACTCATACGCTCTTGTTCAGTAAGTTTGTGTGGTTTATATTTCATGGAATTATATTTTCATTACTGGAGAAGTGTCTTGAATAACAACACACTCCCCGGGAACACAGCGATCAGCCAACTTTATTGGTTCTACAGGGTGTCCCAGAATGATCTATACCGTGTTTGAAAAAAATCTTTAAAATATATAGTCAACAGTGTGTCTAATTTTGATGAGTGCAATACAATGACACACATGTCGCCTGATTTTCATGGAAATAGCTTGATGCATTTTGGCGTGACATTGATATTACTGAAAATGGACGAAAACTACAGTTGTGTGATTTACAGTGCAAAGGCATCATAACACATGGATGCTTTATCACCATCGTCCAGCCGTTGTAGAAATCCTACATTCCATTATAGGAAATACATCAAATTTGGCACAGAGCGTACAACGCTGAACAATTCTTGATATGGAATTTAGTGAAACATTTCAATATGACTTCAGATATTTAGGTTAAAAACATACTTTTTATGTAATTTTTACCACATTTTTTACCCAAAAATGTCATTATTACAGAGAATATAACTTCCGCAAGGATCCTTACAGTCAATTTTAATCTTCTCCGTTACGTAGCTGTCGGTTTGCCAAAATACTGTGGACACGCGTAACAAATCCTTTATTCCATACAAGGATTACTTCGTAACATCATAAATAATCGATAGATCGACTATTCAGGCAATTTAGGACAAAAGTACCTGTATAACATTTTACAATTACATTTTGCTGAAAAGTTAGTAATTTTACAGATTTTCAAAATAGGTTGTTTTGTGAAAACCCTAAATTCACCATTTTACGCAATGTCCTGTAACTTCTATGAGAAACATCCAATTTCAAAAATGTAAAATTTCTAAGAAAGCTAAATATTTGTAGATTTTAGAATGTAAAACAATACCACCATTAATAATGCCCTTCATACCTAGAAAAATTCAACTTTCCTGGTATAGATCATTCTGGGACACCCTGTATCTAGTTTTTACAGGTAAAAATACTTGCAGATTGGTCCCGAGATTTGTCCTTTGAAAGTGTGTCTTTGGGCTATTGATGTCCATGCGAAATATAATGCTGTACCTATGTGCATACATAAACATGATAAATGCAGTAGGCTATTACATGGTACCTTTTATCAAGATCACAGTGTCGCTGTTTATATACAGATTTCAGACCAGAATCTTAGCTAATCTTTTCACTTCATCCATTATAATCATGGTGCAGTCATGGGGTGGGGGGGGGCTATAAAAGGACCTATCTTGTAGGGCTATGTTTTGTAGGTGTTTTTGGGGCGCCTCTCGGAGGCAGCCCACAATATAGGCATGAGTTTGTGAGAAGCTTCTAATTTCACTCTTACTAGATTTACTCCGCAATTGTTTTGCTAAAATTATGCCTTGCTCAGAAATAAACCACAATATGCTTGGATTTTATTTTATTATTGTTTTCTGTTATGCACAGGATAAAATGGTGTGCGTATATTCTTTGTTTAAAAGACAAAATTAATGGATTTGTAAAAACACCAAATAAATCGAGACCTTTGACCTTTGTAACCACTTTGACCATTGTAACCAGTTTACCGCCTCTTAGAACCCGATAGACGGTGACCAACACTATGGACTACAATAGCCTAATCTGAATGGCATAGTCCAATAACCTCAAATAAACAATCATAGTGCAAAATTTGACCTAACTTGCAGAGTATGAGTTTTTGTACCCAAAGTTTCAAAGTCAGGCATCTTATCAAGATCAAGATAGTGATAGTGACATAACAATTAACATGCTTATCTTACCAAGGTCTTATCTATCTGCATGGGGTAATTGGAAATTATGGTGTAGCCTATTTGTTTTAAGGATGAAACAACTGATACAAGCTGTATCAAAAAGTTTGGTACCGTTTGATAGTATAATTGAAAAGCTTGGTTCTTCCAAATGCAATATCGGGTCCCCCTTAAAATGATAAAATGATCAGACCATAAATCTTTTGTGACTGTTTATGACATTAATCAACAAATTATGCGGATCCTAGATGTGTCGAGGATGTTATGTTTATGAACAAAACGTTACGTTTGTATTTTCAACATTGTTAATCATTGCTACGTGTATGTTAACAAATGAAAGTTCTGTAATTATTTTAATTCTTCAATGCTAAGTTAGTAAGTATTTTTTTGGATATCATCAAATTGTAAATCTCTAGTCAGATTTTCAGTGTGTTAACAACTATGTATCAAAGATGTTACGTTCATGTACAAAACATTAACGTTCTTATCTTGTAAACATTGTATACCCATATAGCTACTTTTATGAAGAATGAATGTTCTGTAATTGTTTTTTATCCTTCATCTCTATTAGATTTTCAGTGTATTAGCAAGTAGATGATGTATATGTATCACAGACGTTATGATGTATATGTATCACAGACGTTATACATTCATAAAAACTTTTCTTTTGGTCCTACTATCCATCATATACCCCCAGGGGCGGCGCCAGGGTATTTTGATAGGGGGGGGGCAAAACAATTTGTAAAAATTGTTATGCGTAGCGACAGCGCTATTGTCCAGCTTATGCCGACGCAGGGGTGTCTGAGGGGGATGTGCCCTCCTCCGAATTTGGAAAATTTTCAAAATGAAAGCACAAATGATGCCATTTGATGCACCATTTTCACCCTTTTTAGGGTTATTTATTTATTTTCCAACCGCATATTTGTATGGATTTCATTCACGGACCGGGCCCGGACTTTCAGCCCACTGGTTTTAGGCATGGACCTACTCGATTAGTTAATCCAACACTACCTTTTGGCAACAAAATAAATTCATGGTATAAATGAGCACAAAGTGAAATATGGTGGAAACAGTAAATAAAGTTGCGCGAAGCGCGAAAAAATTGGCAATTTTTAGGCTAAAATGGCCAAATATGAGGTTACTTTGGTCAGAAACCCACATACAGGCGTCAACATTGGGGAATGATTGTAGGCCTATATGGACCATCTACCCTAACAAAATATTGGGGGATTTATACCCCACACCCCAGGGTCGGATCTACGCCTCTGGTCGCAACGCGGTGTAGGCCTATGTTTAAAAGTCAGTTGCATTGTATATGATATGCCAGGTTTTTTTTTTATAAATTGGAACGATAAAATGATATGAATGGGGGGGGGTGTCTTGAGGTTGGAAATATTTCAGGAGCGTAGGCGGGAGGGAGTCGCCCCCCTATGATCACTAAAAGCCGAGAAGGTCAGCTTTGCGAGCGTAACGAGCGAAAAAAACAGGTTTTTTAATGCTTTTTCAGTCAGAAAAGGACAAAATTTGCCCATTCGCGAGTGTAGCGAGCGAAAAAATTAGGTTCTTTATGCTTTCTTGGTCAAAATTTTACTGGTCCAAAATAGGTCCACCTTTTCAAAATCAGCCCCCAATCAGCCCCTGGCCGGCCGTAATGAAGCCAATTGCTTATTTATATTGGTGCATAATTTTTACACTATTTCTGAGAGAGGCGTTCTAGTATAGGTTTTGATATACAATGTGATGAAACCCTGTAAAAGTTGTGTGATATCGCACTGAAAGTAAACTTATTTATAATGATCACTTGCTGCTTGATACAGACTTGCATGTGTTTCCGCGCCTGGAAAGTGACGTAGCCATGGAATTTTCCAAAGTAGTTGGGAGAAAAGGCAAGAGAGGCCATGTGACTTTTATGGGGGAAAATTTGCCGAAAATGGGCCCAAAAATAAAAACCAACAACTTTAAAACCGCGTATATATAGGTCAGCATTCCACAAGGGGCAAGATGTCCGAAGGGGGAGTTTCCTCCTTCTAACCATGGCCAGGGAGGGGAATGGCTCCTTTTCTTCTTCTCCCTCCTCTCTTTCTCTCCCCCTCTCTTTCTCTCTCTTTCTCTTTTCCTTCCTTTTACCTCTTTTTGAAAATCATAGGGGGCAATTGCCCCCTTGCCCCCCCTGTGGCGCCGCCCCTGTATAACGAAATTCAACAATATTCAATATCCAAAGCAATATCATCACTACAATATGCCCCAAAATTGAACTCCCCACCCCACATAATCGCAAATTGACACGACAGCTTCATTCCAATTCAATTTATTTCATCCAAAACGGTCCTGTGATACACCTTCCCCAATCAAACACATTTCTCTTGCATTTGATCATCTTCTACTCTTCCCTAGAAAAAATCATTATGATACCAAATCCCCGGCGGGACCAAATCTAACCACCATGCCATGGAATTCACCATATCACGTCCAAGCTCACATGGGCGCCCCATTCCTTTTTTAAAGGAATTTTTATTTTAGTTCGTGTCAAGATTAGCACAGATTCTGTACTGCACTCTGATGATGATTTAAGATTTTCACTTCGACTGCTGCTCGTTTCGCTCGCTATTCAAGGGTGTCGCAATTTGCAAATGGGCTAGTTCTAGTCAAGATCACAATATTGCTTAAAGGAGCCTGCTATATAAATATTCTATTATTTCTTTTCAGCTTGAGCAACCTCGTGAGAAGTCCATGCCTATGTGGTTAACTGATATGGTCTGTATGCCAAATGTCAACATGATTGCCATCTCATCCACAGAAAGGGACATCAGTAAGCAACACTTTTTGTTTATTTAGCAAAAATCAAACTTGTCCTATAGAAATACTTGACAAGAAATACTTGTGAGAAGTCTTCCCCCCCCCCCTATACCCCCTAGGATGCTGGCCACCCTGATATATAAGATTTTAGGACTTTTTTGTACATTTTAGTCTATTTTTTTACCAATTTCGTCAAAGTTTGTCCTATAAAAATACTTGATAAGAAAGCTATGTGCTATACACTTATGACATAAAAATACACCATGCAGGATTTTTCTGTAAAACTCTTTTGCCCACATTTTACCAACATTGTGGCCTAAATGTATGTACACATTTTTAAGTGAAAATATGCCATGCAGGATTTTTTTGTAGAACTCTTTTCCCACTTTTTACAAACAGTGTAGCTTAAATTTCATGTTTGTTACAACTAAAAAAGCCTAAAAATTGGCACATCGCATAAATCTTTGTGATCAATCCAAATACAGGTAGCAATCATTGCTCTGCAGGTAGTTTTCTGAGACAAACCTTTCCTATAAAATGTATTGTGGAATAACACTTTCATTGCTATTGAATGGTATGCTACTGGCAATGAACATAATTTGCTAAACTTTGTTTTTCAGAAAGTAAATTACAAATCTGAAATTAAAAGAGAATGTTTGTTATTCTTAAGAAACTTTATACATATAGTACTGACATTGATTTGTGTGAATGTAATTAATGCAACATATAAATTGTGTTTTTTCCTGTTTTTATCTCTACAAAACAGATTTCTTTGATGTGAATGCCAACAAATTTGACAAATGTTTTCAAGTAACAGGATTGGACCACTGTGCCCTCACCATGGACTACTGGTAAGTAGTTGCTCAGCCAATTAATTGCCTGGGCCGGGCCCGTCGAACCGCTGTGGCAGATGCGGCCGCACCACTTTTCAGCCTAAAAAAATTACAATTTTGTTGTAGTTTTGCAGTTTAGTTCTATTAACTTACCATTAAAATTGCATATTTATTTGCAGTAGTGCTTGGGCTATAAGGGGGCGTTGTCCCCTTCAACCCCTATGAGTGGCTCTGCCCCTTCAACCCCCACTGGGGTTTTCGCCCACAGACTCCCATTTTCGGCCGCACCACTTACAAATTCATTCCAATGGGCCTGGCCTGGGCTATTCGTTATACAAAATGTTTGCCGCTTGTCAATAATTACCAATATCAATATCAGTAACTACTCCTGAATCCAGAAAAGTTCAGCACTAATTCAAAAATGTGAACCCAATGAGCAATTTAGGGGTCTTATAGAGCTAAAATTATCAAAATCAAGGGTTTTTCAGTGGTACTAGTGTTTCAAGCATCTTTTGTGTGGTCTAAAAACAGGGGTCTTTTGGAGGGGGTACCTGTATGATCATTAATTTGTGTTAAGTGCCCCGGTAGCCGGTATCCACTACGATAAAAATATTGGACCTGCCTGTCATCTATCATAGGTAGAGGATAGTCAAAATAAAAATTCCTATCGTTTATTCTCATTCTTAGTCAGTTAAATATTATTTTAATAACGGTAAACATTTTTTTAAAGCAAAAATTAAGTTACCGTCATAAAAACTCCCCTTTTTCTAAAATGAACGAAACTTGTTTACAAATTCACATCTATTGTTGCGCGTACTGCTAGCGCACTGCATCTAAGCATACAACGCGATACATACGCGCACCTCTATGAGCGTGTTACACGTTATCAACACTCATGATAACGTGGGGTCGTCTACAGCCTGATAGACGACACCCAAAATCATGTGATTGTCCAATCAGATTATGTGTCTACTAATAGACCACTCCCACTGACTAAGAATGGTAAATCAGTAGTTCCTACATTTAGTTAAAAACTTGGCTGGCATAAAATGGGGATTGTAAAAATTCTGACAAGACGTCGTTGGGCAGGAAAAACCTCCAACATGCTTTTGGCCCCTGACCATGTTTAAAACGAAATTGCCAACAGGTTACATAGGAGGTTTTGCTTTAAACATGTTTAGGGGCCAATGACACATAGGAGGTTTTTCCTGCCCAACGACAAAGAGTAGGTTTCTCCTTTCACTCATTTTAGTCATATAAGGAGTGTTTCGTGATCCTAGCATCCTCTTTTTATGACATTTTTCAGTACATATCCACGAAAAAGCCTATTCCCAAAATTTCAGTTGATTCCGATTTTATGCTTTTACGAGTTATGCATGATTATGTGTATTACACTGCTCCATAGACAATGCATTGTAATTTCGTTCTGGTGCACCAGAATTCAAATTTCACGATATCTTTGCAAAACGAATAAATCTGCAAGAAATATTTTGTACATAAACATTATGTAGCCAGAGGTTTCCAGTGATATAAAAATCTCAACTTTTTTTGAGAAAAGTGGGGGATGAGGCTGTGGATCACGAAATGCCCTTTAAGTAATTTTAGAGCATGTCAGGAAAAAGGCTTTACATTGCCCCCTCCCCACACTACAAATTGCCAACTGACCCCTGATACACCCGCTGAATACATACAGTGACAAAGGAAGGTTAATTTTGATTAAAAAATTGACCCAATTATCAACAAAAACGAGTGCTCAAATCATTAATTTCAAATAACAAGTTTAAAACAATACAATTTATTCTGTACATGACAGGTTTGATCCACGCAATATGAACAAAGCTGTGCTGTGTTTTGGTGATGCTGGTGGCTGCGTTTGTTGTATTGTGTTCACAGAGGCTCTAGGTGCAGCACTGTTTGGATCACAGAATGCCAAATCAGGTAGGTACAATGGGCGGGACAATGGGCTTTGCCATTTAAAATCCACACTACCCCTGTGGAAAATTTACAGAGGGAGTATGAGTTTCAAATAGAATAGACATTTAGGTAACTTCCTTGAAGTACTCACCCCAGCTGTGGACAAAATAGATAAAGCCATAATTTACAGGTGATGTCACTGAAAAAGTTTTAACCCTAACCTTTCCAAACACCAAAAAAACCTCACTTCACAAAGCATATGAACGGGCAGGTATCCCATGTGATGTGATTGCGTCATCATGCGAACAGCCATATGGCCACAGGTCGGTGGTTCAAAACCGCACTAGAGAAAAAAAGTTTTCTCTTACTTCTCTCTAAATTTCATCCATCCTTCCTTCCTTCCCCTCGCTAAAAAGCAAATGGGGCATTAGGGTTAATCAATTTCTTGTTTTCTTTGCAGTTGGTTCTCGTAGAGTTCCATATCCTGAGATCCTTAAAGGTAACATCAAAGGGGTTCAAGCACTAAGATGGACAGTAAGTACAAATGCTTCCTTCCCTCACTAACTTGGTATTTTCATTTGGTAAAACCTTCAGCCACTGAAAGTATGTTACTATAGGGACCTGATCCTGGTTGCAATGGTTATATGTGTGTAAACTAGGAGACTGCACCTATAATGAGTTGCATCCCTGAATGTTGTATATTGGTTTATAAGTGTGTCTTGGGCCACAATGATCAATAGAATTCAACAAAAAGAGTGCAGAGGCCTTTGGGTTGGCATCGTGCACTATCAATCCCAAAATTTAATACATAAAATATCTAAAATTAGCATATAATTTTTTTCTTTTTTGCTTCTTTTACTTCATTTTGTTTCTTCAGCCATTGCATGACGACTGGGTGAGGAAAGTGAAGTACTGTGCTAACCTTAACTCATTTGTATCCTGTGCTACTACGAATGAAACATCACTTTTTATTGGTGACCTAGAACGAAAGAAATCGTAAGTTATACGATTTTACTTGGGCCAGATTTGTATATGAGCTAAAAACCAAAAGAAATTAGTTACCACAAGTATCCAAGTCCTATGTTTCAATAATTATCCCAGACCAAAAAATCATACTTCTTAAAAATACAGCAGTTTGTAACTGCAAGGACCTTCGGCCGTCGTGCTATACCTAAAGGTTAAAAATTATTAACATATTAAGATGTGAATCAACTACTAATTAGCATATTTTGCGCTGAGATTATCTAGCCCTGCTACACCCTCCCAAACTGTATCCCACATGGATGTATGTACACAAAATATGCACATCAGCTAATGACTAACAAATTTCTATCATCATCTTTCTCTTCCATACAACTTACAAAGTGTGTGAAAACTGAATTATTATTTAGGTGTAACATTTATTATCTGTATTTTCTTTCATGATGCAGTGGATCTTTCTTCCAAATCAGGAAAGGCATTTTGTGTTTTGACTACAGCAAAGATGCTAACATTATAGGTAAGTCAAATTATTTGTCTCTTTTATTACAATTTGCATGATAAATTTGCATGATAAAATAAAGTTTTCTGTTATACAGAAAACTGACAAATTTCACAGAATTGGAGGTAGAAAATGAAAAATCGGATTTCAAGTAGTTGAAAAATGAAATTGAAATAATTCATAAAAGTGAATAAAATACAAAGAAAATGTGTTAAAAATGTGACTGTTTTCAATAAATTGATGTGTAAAAAGTGTGGTAAAGTTTGTAATATATCTTTATTAATCTACTTGTAAAACTAACAAAATGGGGTAAAATGGACAAAACACGGAAAGCCACAAGAAAACAGAAAAAAAAACAGAAAGTGGCAAGTTGACAAAACAAAATTTCAAAAGTACAACATGGAAAACTTATGGCTCTATGATATAATTTAATGTCTGTTTGCAGGCCCATACGAAGGTTATTTTTAAGGGGGTGCGGCAGAATTTGAAAATGTGGACCTTGTTTCCAGGGGGGATTTTAAGCGTGTATATGTGCGTATTACATGTGTACTGTATGTCTGTGTCACTGGACTGATTCAATATTTTGTTCCCTTATAGTAACCGGTGGTATGGACAGATCAGTACGTATGTGGAACCCATATGTTACAACGAAAGCCACTGCCATCATGAAAGGCCATACATCAGCGGTATGCCACATTGTAGTCAACCAGCAGCATGGCCACATAATAAGTGTTGGCAAAGATAAGGTAAACATTTTTTCCTTTTTGCTTCACAATGGATCATTTCAACCAGAATAATGTAGAATTCCGACTACAAGCATATATGAGTGCTTTTTACAAAAGCTAAATTAATGCAGATGCCCTCCTTCCACAAAATTATAACATTATGAAGTTTGAGCAAATGAATAACTGATACAAGCTGCTATACAAACAAGTATTATTGTAAGACCAATCTATTGCATTGGCATGTTAACTGCTGTTTGGTAGTGGAATTTCCCAAATTGTGTGATTTTTGCTATTTCTAAACAATATTGTCACTAAAAATGTTGGAAATGTGAGCAAATATCCGAAAGCACTATGCACAGTATGCGGGGTTCACGCCCGTTCACAAAATTATTTGCTCTGATTAGTTCTCACCAGAGGATGATTTAAGCACTACCCAGCAAGTCTTGCGGTTAGCATAGCTGTGTGAGTGAACATGACACCACTGCCCGCCCACTGCATAGACGTGCAAGGTTAAATTTGAATAAAAACACCTTCAAAAAGCTGGTCGATTTCACATTTTATTTTATCTACAGAAGGTGTGAATTATCCTTTTGCATACATCACTTTAGATCTGAAATCGACCAAGTAATAATGACACACACACACAATTCTAAAACAACAGCTTTTGCACAGAATTCAATGGGATTTGAGAAGTAAAGTGGCAGTTCAAACTCTAGTGATAACACTTTTACAGTGCATGATGGGGCTTCCTTAAATCATCCTCTGAGTTCTCACTAAGAGTGTATGATTATCATGATTTGTTGTAATTTTTTGTTTAATTTCTTATTTATCTTTTCCTCTTATTTTTCCAGGGTATCAAAGTTTGGGATATGAGGGATCAAACATGTATACAAAATATCAACCCTCGTAACATCAACATGGGACCGCATATCATAAATACAGTGTGTTTTCACATCAAGACAGGCTCACTTATTCTAGGAACAAATCAGGTAAGCATATCATTAAGGTCCGTTCATACTACGCCGCAATTGCTTTGCCGCAACTCATCGCATTTCCAAGTTAAAATATATTTAACTTTATTGCGATATCGCAGTGCAGTATTTTGCGGTGTACGATGCAGTGCGGCAATGCAACGCATCACAATGCAATTGCGGAGTAGTATGAACGGACGTTTAGTTAGCCAACTCAGTATGTTGCTATCAACCTCATACATAGAGGAAAGAGATAAACAGAGAAAGTACCACCAGTCAAAGTCCCTGTGTATTGTATGCTACCAGTTCTCGCATATTCATGAGGGCCGATTGTTCGATCGTGCCCTGTCAAACAATCACGCCAGCGCTGCGTGCCTTCGCGATACGCGATAGAGCATTGCGTGCTTTAGCGATTACGCAATAGACAATGAAAATATGTGGTAATTGCGTAGCAGTCTCGCCTGTCGCATTTCATGGAATATCGGCCCTCATTATCGGATGAGGCGGAGACTTTGACTGGTGGTACGCGCTCTGTAGTCCTCTGTGGTCTCTCCATTTATATCCTACATGTATTTTCTTTCGAGTATATTCACTTCATTCCTAATTTTCTTCCTTCCTTTTTTCCATTTGTTCATCCTTCCTTCATGAGTCCCCCCCCCCTTTTGCTCCCCAGTCAGAACAAAAATTCACCGGAATCCCACTATTTTGGACAAGAAATGCAAAATTTATGCCATCCCTTTCATTTCATTTTTCCTCCTCCAAAACCCACCCCTCCTCCCCTGACCGTCAAATTCCTGGGGCCATCACAGTTCTCACTGAAGAACATGGAGTGCTGAAAGTTGTACTATAATGCGAAATGTCTACTTGTTCCTCCCTTGATATGACCATATTTACGATCACTTTCCTGACACCCATTATTCACAGCTTTCATGTGATTCATCTCTCTCTACAGCTTGCATTGCTAGAACACAAATGGGAAATGGAAGCGGAAGAAGACGAGAACCAATCGCACAACAAACCAATCACAGCCGCCCTCTATAACAGTCTCTTCAACCAAGTGGTTAGCGCATGCCACGATTCTGTCGTCAGCGTGTGGGATCTCGCAACCGGCACAAAAACCATCCAATTCTCAAACGCACATAAATACATTGAGAAGGGACAGGAGAAGTGTGCTGAAATTACTGCGATGACCTTTGACCCCTCTGGGAGACGACTGGTTACTGGCGGGAGAAACGGATCTGTGAAGATTTGGAATTTCAACAATGGGGCCTGTTTGAGAGAACTTGAGGTTTTTGACAATTATGAGGTAAGTAGTTTATAGTGTAATTTCAGTTAAGGTTCAATATTGATTTTTTTCTGAATTGGTATGTATGTCAAATTTTGGCAAGGAGGGATGTCCCCCCCCTAAAAATCATAATTGAAGAAAAAATTAAGCAATAATTGCCCTGTGCATCTTACTTTTTAGCACGAAAAATACTTTGTTTTTTGGAGCCCAAATCGGGTACAATTGCAATATTTCGCACGCTTCGCACGCAAAAACAAGTCCCTGTAAAACAGGACCAAGATATGCTCAGCCCGACCCCCCTAAATTATAATGCTTCCGCCACCACTGCTGACCAAGTAAACTCAATTTTTATCAACAAATACCAATAGATGGAGATTATCACCATTTTTCAAGACAAAGCATTGAAAATAGAACAAAAATGGTGAAACCAAGAAAAGAACAAACTCTGTCCCGAAAAATGGACCAAAATGACGCAAAACTGCGAAAGAAAAGTGAAAAATGTGAAGACGTAATACAAATTAACATGTAAAAACACAATCAATAAGTGCTACAGAAGTTGAAAATCATGGGACATAAAATCAAAGATCTGTTGAGAGAGCCCACATCAGCTCCTGTCTGAGATTCAGTCAAGTTCGCTCAATCGGAAAGGATGGATCACAGGATTTATTAATCATTTTCCTCAGACAATATTTTTCAGCTCCTTTCCAACTTATTTTTATAATTTTTGATTCAGGTGACTGGAATAGTGTGTCCCAAGCAACGAATTGTTACAGCTGGTTGGAATAGGAAAGTTTCAACATACATGTAAGTACATACATACATACATTCAATTGTTCCAAACTACAAAGATGGACCCAATCATCCTTCTGACAGGCGGTCAACTGATGCCACCATTAAGGTTATTAACTATTTTAAACTGTTGCGATTTGGTAGTTCACAGCATCTTGCTAATGGTAGTGAGCTTTGGTAAAAACTGCATTGCTAATTTCATAGCGAGCGTGTAGAAGAATTAAAATATCACAGATATACTTGTGTAGGTCCCGTGGTTCTTGAGTTATGTTGTAAAAAGAGCTGAAACAACAACACTTTTGTAAAACGTACATAACTCATTAACAACAATAAATTAAGCAAGTTTGCAAAGTATAGGATTTGTAGAATAAACTTTTGCAAAACATCAAGGTGTTATTTTTCAATAATATATTGATCTAGATAATTCAAATCGATTTTTTGGTTGCTTCGACCAACAATACCACGTCTACCCTTAACTTGCCCTTTTCAGAGCCGTGGCCAGCATTTTTCAGAGGATGGGCAAAGGTGGCAAGACAACTTTTAAGGGGGCAAACTTTGACTAAAAATCTTAAATATCAGGGCACCCAGCATCCCACAGGGGAAGGCAAAAGAGGGGGGCAAGTCTTCTCACCTTTGCCCCCCCCCCCAGCTACGCACCTGGCCCCTTTTGATTTGAGAAGTAAATTTTAAAGTGATGTTTAGTAGAAGCAGGTTTTCATTATGGCTTTGACATCATTGTCACACTATTATGTTAAACCCAAACCTGTTTCAAACATGACTTTTAAATGATCTATGATAGCATACATGGTGGGTGTGTAGGGGTATCATCACTTCAAGCCTCAGCAGTACTTCTTTAGGCAAGATGCCTCAGCTTGCTTGCTTCAGCCTAACCATATCTTTGAATATATCAAAATGAATGCCCATCATATGTGTAAAATCTGTGATTATAATAGTACAGCAGATCATAGAAATAAGTACACCAGTCTAACTAAAATAACCCTCATATTACATTGCATTGTTACATGAGACTATTGCGCATTACACAAAATAGTCGCCGATGCACGACTCACATTTAGTACTGCATAGGAGTTGTGTTTTTTTCACAAATGCAATACTCAGATAAGCTTTAATGAGCCATATAATTTTAAAACATCTATCTATTTCTCCCACTTTCAGTGACTCGGATGATGACGAAGATTCACGACAATGGATGCAGAAACACAAAGAAGACATTCTATCACTCAGTTCCTACCAGCATTCTCTCATCGCAACATCCTCCTACGATGGTGACATCTACATCTGGTCACTCGAAACAGCGCATCCTTTATGCCGCCTAAATGCCAATGAAAGCATAAAACCACGCACTGGTAGTCATACAATAAGCAGAGGTGTTGACGAAGTTGAGAGCATGGAAAGACGAGACAGTGCGGATAAGCTTGCACGGAAGGCAGTCAGTGCTGGGTCGCATCATAGTTACAGGTCTACAGATGAGGAACAACGTGGTAGTAGTGGTAGTGGAGAGGACACTTTAACACATAAATCACACCGTTCTGTTGCCCCAACAACGGCAGGGAGTAAAGCCGGGAGTCGTACATCACTCCCAGCTATAGCAAGGCATCGTAGCTTGATGGACAGGCGGAACTCACAGAATTTTGAGGACGATAGAGCTGCAGCTGGTTCACGGACTTTTTTTACTGAGAGTCTGAATGGGGGTATGACTGTGAATGGAGATGGTGAGGATGCTGAGGATTTGGATGAGAAGGAGGAGGAGGAGGAAAAAGAGGAAGGGATTGAGCTGTTTGATAAGAAACATGAGTCTGCAGTTGACAAGGTATGTCTGTTTCATTGTTCATAAGAGCTCATAAGCTCATTCAAAAATGGGCTATTTTACTGTTTCAGTGAGCAGGTTCCTTTGGTGACATCTCTTATATGAACATAAATATATAAATCGAACAAACTGTGATTTTATCCTCTCTTATTCGGTTGACTCTAATTAATGGGATGTATTTCAACCTCTGACTCTCCCATGTGTTATAACAAGTATAACAAGTTATAACAAGTGGGCAAAATTGCAGAGGGTGGCAAAATTGCAATGCTGCTGTTTTACCCTGCTCCTAAATTGATTTCACCTGGAGAAAGTTATGTAATGTGTTCAAAAATGTGCTCTATTTAGGCCATAATAAAGGTAATTTGGGTTGCCAGTCTGCTGATGAAAGTCGAAGTGTCGACTGAAAATTCCAGGTTATTTACGCACATTTTTGTGTTGTGATCAAAGGTTTTTAAAGCCACTAAAAGCCACTAAAATTAGCCACTAAGCAACTAAGCTTAAAAGCCACTAAGCTTAAAAGCCACTAAACTATATTTACTACCAACACAGATGAACTTTCATTCTAATGTAAATTCTGCATTTGAACACTTCAATTTTGGTTAATTTTGTCAAGGTATTTGAGCTGGGGAGGGGAAAGTTTTCCTCACCTAGTCCATAGATACCTTGCAGTATACACCATTTTATTAAACGTTGAAATATTTCAATCTGTTTTCACAGGTACTCTTTCTTGATTCACGCCCTCATAACAAAGAAACTGCTACCCTTATGGCAAGCGGTGCAGAAGGATGGGTACGGGCGTGGTCCTGCCACCACAGAGGAGGTCTGCTAGGACAGTTTAATTCAGTACACAAACCTGGTGAATCTGTGTTGGCAATGACGACTGATTCCGACAATGAATTCCTTATCGTAGGAGACACAGTTGGATATGTCAAGGTAAGTTATAGATTTTCAAGGTATTAGGGAACAAAAAGATCAACAAAGACCCATTGTAATATTGTAGGGGGGAACAGGACACATCATGACATGTTAGGTTTCATCTATCTTTTGATAGCACTAGGATCCACAACATGCTCATCTATCAAGGCACAGTTCTTTAACCCAATACATTCATTGAATGCACCTTTGAAAATTTGAGTACAAAAACTCATTCTCTGCAAATTGAAGTTAAATTTTGCACAATGATTATTTATTGAGGTTATTGAACTATGACATTGGGATGAGGCCATTGTGGTCCATAGTGTAGGACTGCATCAATCTTTTGTTTCTTACTATACCATAAAGTTACACTAGGATCCACAACGTGCTCATCTATCAGGGCACAGTTCTTTAACCCCAATACATTTGTACATTCATTGAATGACCTTTGAAAATTTTGGTACAAAAACTCATTCTCTGCACAATGATTGTTTAATTGAGGTTATTGAACTATGCCATTGGGATGAGGTTATTGTGGTCCATAGTGATACCAAGAGAATATTGCTAACCCTATCTCCAGCTTGTCATATGCCTATATGCATGTCTGTTCCTAATATTATTTGAAAAACTGAAAGGACAACATCAGCCATAAAGGAGAAAAACAGACACCATCATGACCACTGCAACTTCAATTTTTACTTGTATGTCACACACTTCCTATGTGATTTTAGTTTAATTCTGCAGACACTGCTTCTTCTTGTTAACCCCGTGAGAACTACCTGCAGATTGGCCAAAAGAAGTTTTCATTATCAATTGGACCAATCAGCAACATTGTTAGAATAATTTCACCCCACAAAAAATTGGGGTGAATTATTTGCAAAACTCCATTCTGATTGGTGATTAAAGTTAACATATCATGTAACTGACCAATCAGAGGCAATGTTAGATCAGCAGGTAGTGCTCAGGGGGTTAATAATATAATAGCCTACTTACCTTCAACCTCACCTTTTTACCAACTCCACCTGAAAAAACAAAACAAAATAAAATTAACTGTTCTCAAATAGTCTTCAAATGTAATTGCATACATGTCTCAAACTCTTCAAAATGACATTTTTCTTGCCTCAAATAAAGTTTGCTATATCACTGATTCCAACCCTAAACCTAAATTTACCAAAGTTATCTATACTATTATTAAGGAGGACCAATCAGTGGATGGCCACCATCTTGAAAAATCTACCTCAGTTAAATTTAACCACGTTATTTTCACTTCCAACAGATCTGGGATATATCCGATTACTGCATCTCCCGACGAGACGCGGTTCATAAACGACGAAAGAGTTCCCCAGCGATGGATTACCTCAAGTCGGAGAAAAAGTTCCCGTACACAGAGGGCAAGCCTGCACTCTTAGAACTCCAAGCTCGCATGGAGGAGAAGCAGCGGAATGCAGCACACCCACCACCAGCTGAGACGCATCCAGAGCAGACGATAAAATGGCCGCCTAAGTTAAATTCGTTCCGCACATTTGAAGGGGATCACTTATATTGAGTATGCAGAGGATAAGCAGCTCATTATTACTTCAAGCACTGATTGTTCAATTAGGTTATGGACGCTTTGTGGACGATATATTGGTAAGTGTAGGTATTGGTAACCACCTTAGTCAACCCTGTGATAAAAAGCTGGATAATTGAGAAATTTTTCCCTTGGAAACGCTAGGGATTTGAAGCTGTGTCGGATGAAATGCGCACTGATATCACTGCCACGCAAGGTGAAAATTGTACAGTATGCGAGTGTCCCACCAAGCAGTGTTCATTTTGAAGCGTCGTATATGCTCACTGGTCTCACATCAACTTTATCCTCATACGATACAAAAAACACTCCTTACATTTAGTCATTCACAAATAGTACTTACTGGAGTTGAAATTGTTCAGCTTTGGACAGAAAATTATAGGATGCAACAGCAATTATACACTTCAGGTGATGGGGAATAACTTGTCTGAAATTATTCAAATAAAAAAGTGAGAATTATTGGCAGGTTAGAAGCAATCTTGAAATTTTGCAGGACTCTTTTGGTTCTCACATTTCCCTGTGCAATGCAGACGATGGTGGACTACATTATTCAATGTGGCAACAGCCAAAAGCGTAAACAAAACAGACAATATGACGGCAACACTGCCTGCACGATGGACGCAATTATTTTTCCCGAGCCAACATGAGTTTTTAGCTATATCGATGAAACCAATACAGAAAAAAAATGCACAAAATATATTTCCCAGTGCAATGTATACATTTTCACATGAAAATAAATAATTTTAAATTCAAAGAAAAAAGAAGAAGAAATTTTTAATCATCTCCGGGATGGGAATCGATCTCGACCCTTTATGTATGGCAAGTAGATCAGTAACCACTACACCACGTAAACTCATTGATACACATAGTGAAAATTTTCAGTATATATCGTAACATATCGTATGCTTATTCATACAAAAAATCAAAAAACAGTACTTACAATGAGGTTCACTGGCGAACCTCAACGGATTTAGACTGATAAAATAGTGCTTAATAACATACGTACAGTTTTGGAATAATTTGAGACATTTTTGTGTTTACGTGTAAAACCAATGACGACGTCAAAATTCAGCCAATCTTGGCCGGCCCCCCCTGGTGCAATGTATCTACTCGCTGGTTTAAATTTTCATATCAAATAGAATCGTAGTGCGACTTTACATGAGTCTGTGTCTTTGCACGCTGCAGTGACAGGATCACATGCTGAATGTTCTAAATATGTGTCGAATAACAAACACAGGTGAAAAGGTTAACTTGGACACAACCAGGCCCGTACGCAGGACTTCATTTGGGGCGTGCTAATTTTGAAAAAGTAGACTTTTTCCCAGGGGGGGCAATTTTGTGAAAAGTGGACTTTCTTCCAAAAATTTGGACCTTTTTTGTCCAAAAAAGCCTTAAAACCTGACTTTTTTACTCCCTACGCTCGCAAATTCTGAAATTTTGGGACTTTCTGTATAGATGAGTTGACCTATGATGTCACATGTTTACATTCAGACCGCCCTCTGTTGTTTCATGCCAGGCAAAATAACAAAGGAGTGTCTATGGCAGACCACATAAATCTCTTCAAAATCCAACTTTTAAAAACCTTTGAAGTTTTGTGTGATATGTATATAGCTTCATGCATTTGTAAACAAGTTTGATAACATTTTTGGTATTATTTGCTTTGAAACCAAAGTTAATGAAAAAAAAAAAAATAAACTTCTTCCATGTAAACTATATAGTGTTTTTGCCTGGCAGTTTTGATCTCAGATCAACAGAGGGCGTATCAAATGTAAACACATGTCAACTCATCTATACTTTTCCAAATTTGGGTGTGTGGGTGTGTCGCACCCCCCCCCCCCCTGTGTACGGGCCTGGACACAACTGCACAGAATCATTCCTACAGCTTCTGGTTTCGAGTCCAACACTAAATATATCCAGAACTTTCTCAGTTATCAACCAAGGAAATAGACGATTGAGGGCGTCAGTCTAAACTTCCTTCTTGGAAAAATATTTTTAGGAGAAAAAATAATTAAAATTACCAAATAATCAGTAATTTTGTGTACCATTTTCTACTCCAAACAGGAATAACTTTTTAATGACTCCTTACACGCATGATGGCCAGTATCTTTCAAACCAATCTTAGGTCCTCAGTGTCCCCTTACACGCTGATGGCTAATCTTAGGTCTAAAAACAATTTTGGTGATTTTATGCAAATTCCCATTTTCCCCTAGTGATATGGAGCCTTATCACTGTTATAAAAATTTCATTTCATGATACCACTAACATACATAATGATATGATTGTATTTTAGGTACTTTTGGTCAAAGAGGAGGTGGCCTAAGCTTCCTGAAGGTGTAGTCCTTATGTCCCATCTTCCTCGTCGGATGCCTCGTGATATTCAACGTATTGCTTCAGCTATGACACTCAAAGTATTCAATGGTGGTGCCACGCCTAGGTGGAGGTAAGCAAGAATCAGCACATGGACTAAGAAGATTTTCCACAAACAGTGGCGGTGCCAGGAATTGTTTTCATGGGGGGCATTGAGGGGGAAAAGTGAAAATTGCTGTAAAAAGTGGAAATGTTTGTAATTTTGGGTTTTACTGGGGCTACAGGGGGGGGGCAAGAGTTCTGACGGGGGAACTTGCCCACACCCCCCACCCCTGTGGTGCCGCCCACAAAGTTAAGAATTACAGAATCAATAACAAGCATGTATGTCCTTATTTGAATGCATTTTACACTTTAAATTAGAATATGACATCTATTCAGATCGACATGCACATATATTAAACCAACAAAACTCTTCTTTTTTTCAGACTAGCTAGAAATATCATGATGATCATAGCCGGCAAGAAAACCTTTGGTTTTGGTGGAGCATCTCCAGGCAGCGGCCTCGGACATGATGATTTTGATGTGGGTGCAAGTAGTGAGGTCAATTGGGATGAAGAGGAAACCGATGATGAGAGACGTGAGAAGGACGCTTCATGGCAGACAAGCTCCATTTTAGGAAAATCTTACAAGCCAAAAACTCGCCATAAGATGACTCCGATACTGCCTGATATTAAACATAACCAGAGCCAGGTATGTGTGTGTCTTACAATACGCAATTCCATTTGAAATCCATACACTCCTTATGGAAGACACAACCTTAATCCCCCATAGGCATTCTCCCACACAGGGGGTGTAGACTTCAAATGGATTCACCCAGTCAGGTAACCCCATTTGAAATTCACACTCCCTGTATGGGAAATTAAAGTAATGTCGTTCGTAAGGGGTGTATGGATTTCAACGGGAATAGCATAATCCTATTATAAATACTGTATAAGGCCAGGAAAATGTTACATTTCCAGGGTAGATAAGCAAACCTTAAAACCCGGGGGGGGGGGGGGTACGCGGTACAAATGGCCATACTGGGATATGCCGCAAATTTTCAATCATTTGGTACATCAATTAAAGTGAAAATTTTGACCTTCGGTATATAGTGATGAGTCCAAATATTTTGGAAAATTGGTATATAGATGGGTCCATTTTGAAATTCTCAGCAGCACATCCCTGCCTAATGCTATCATTTTACCACATATTTTTACCTTAAATCCAATTCTTGTCTGTTTGGTGTTGTGTGGCATAACAGCAACCTATGGATTTATGGAATATGCATCTCTGTGTCCTGCTTAGTTGCCAACAACATCATCCCTCCATCAGCCCATCTTCTTCGTGGACACCCTATTCCTGAAGAAAACATTTCAGAGGGTCACTTCATCACTCTCATATTGACAGTATATGAATATACAGCCATCAAAACCAACATCTAGTTGAAATCTATACATCCCCTATGGGAGACATACCTATTCTTCCACACAGAAGTGTGAATTTCAAATGGGGTTGACTGAAGGTCTGTTGATTATACAGCTATTTAAAGTTCTTTGCCAAGACCAAAGGAAAAACTTACGTTTTTCTGCTGACAGTTTCGCCAGAAACCTTCTAGCTTTCTCAAAGCGATTGATGTTGTTATTGATCCCTCTGCTTGGAGCGGGAATCCACATCTTTGATCCTCTGCTCAAGACCAACGTTGGAGACAGGATTTCACAGGAGTACTTCCGGTATAACAATAACATCCGGCCGGGATTCCCACTCCAAGCAGATGGATCAATAACATCAATCACTTTGAGAAAGCCAGAAGGTTTCTGGCAACCCTTTGATCTTAGCAAAAAAACTTTAAATAGCTGTTCAAGTGGGGTTACCTGAGTGGGCAACTCCATTTGAAATCTGCACCCCTATGTGGGAAATTAAGGTCATGTCTTCCATACAGAGTGTATGGAATAGCGCAATGTGCCTCTTGTAGGTCTTCAATACCTCCAGGAGCAACCTTCTCTAAGCTCAATCTCTAAGATGCCCTTTGCTACAAATCCATTACAGAACCTTGAGACCTTCTTTCATTCAAAAACATATCCTAATTGAAACTGGCATTAGCAATACAAAATTTGTTTTGCAAACAAGCTTATTTCTTGTTAATACACATAATTCAATTTGGTCACTTATCAAGGGAACACACCAAAAGTTTGATGTCCTATAAACAAAAATGTGTTTGTTAGGAAGCTGACCCCTACCCCCTCTCTGAATGCAAATGTGAAATGTTTAAAAATCGTTAAAAAGACCAACTTTGATCGATACTTTAATGTAATCCAACTTTTATGCCCCTCCCCCAAAAGGACTTTCCTCTATAGGATGTCATCAAATCTTTGGTTTGTTCCCTAATGAATAACATTAACAGTTATTTTTTTAGTTTTTTACAACATTATACATGTTAAACTTAAAAGATTTCATAAAAATATTTGCAACTATTTTTCTTACAGGTCATGGTCTACTCTTCCTTGCCATTCACTGACCTAGCACCAGTACAGGAACCCCTCGTCCCTCAAACCATTCATGAAATCCAACTACGCCACCAACAGTCCTCGGATCAAGTTGGCCATGCACCAGGGGGTGGCGGTCACGGCAAAGGCAAGCAGGGAAAACAAGCAAAAGGTAGCAAGCGAGGGAGATTACAGGAATACTTACAAAAACACAGGGCAGTTAAGCTCCTGCAAAGAAAGACTGTTGCTGGAAAAGAACTTTCAAAATAAAACTGATGAATTTAAGAAATGAAATCTTGCAAAATGTTTTTCAGGAGAAACATCTTGATAAAAAAAAGATGTAGAAATCCAGATTTAAATATGGCAAAATGTCATTTTCTTTAAAGTTCATCTCATAAATTGTGTTGTAATAATGTTAATCAATAGAATTGTGAGAAATATCAATTCAAACATAAACAAATTAAAGAATTATTGACAAGTTTTATTTTTGTAATTGTGGACTGTCCATGTGTTGGCACAGAACCTTCATTATTAGGATTGGATATTTAGCCAATCACAAGCAGGAACCAATTGATCTGTGACCAATGAACATGATCCTACTTTTTTACTCAAACATGAAAGAGCAAACTTGATTGGTCAATGGTCATTGATCAATACCCCTTTGCTAGTGATTGGATGTTAGATTCAGTTATACCCAAATGGGTTACTAGTATTCCAATTGAAATCCATACACCCCTATGGAAGACATGACCTTAATCTCCCACACAAGAAGTGTGAATTACCATTGAGGTAACCCCACTTGAAATTCATACGCCCTGTGTTAGAGATTACGGTCAGGTCTTCCATATGTATGGATCTCAACTGGAATAGCCTAATTTAAGTTTAGGGGAGTTCTTGTCATTTGATTGGTCAAATACTATTGATTATTCTTGCTTTTATAGAATCAGCTGCAAAAACATTATTGCTCTTTGCGCAAGTGCAATAGTCAAATTTTCCATTGCACTCACACAAGATACCATGGTAATGCTGCCAACTATGTGCACAGCGACCACATTGACTCACCAAGTTATTATAGGTGTGGATATCACTTTTAAAATAAATCTATTTTCAGATTCAATTATTTTGCTTTTTCTAGCAATTTATAAAATTAAGTGGAAGAAAAGTATTTATATACGAGTTATAAAAAACAAATACTGAGTGTTTTTATTCGTTTAATGGAAAGAATTTTTTCATTAAAAAAAATATGAACTATTCCATTCAACTTGGCAAAGTCTCGTTGAATGGAACAGTACATATTTCACCTCATAAAAATATTCTTACTATAAATAACATTCAATATTTGTATAATGTATAGAAGTAAATAGTGTGCCAAAACTTTTCTTTTACAAACCAACAAACGGGTAGTGGACGGCAAATTATGAACAAATTATTTCAATCTCATTGCAGCGAGTTTCTAGAAAATATAGCTAACATAATATGTAGGATTTATTAGGTGCCAAAGGTTTCAATTCAGTAACACCAAACTTGCAAATTCAAGTTTAAGATTTTCTCTAAGTGGTCATGGGCACTGCCATATGAAGACCACCAAGTGACCAATGATTGACCATATCTGGGGGACTTTCGCATAATTTTCATGAATATTTATGAACTCATTTTGCTTGATGTCTCAAGTGTCACCAAAAATGTTTAAATTACAGATGGAAATAAAAATTGATGGAAAGTTGTTTTTGTTCACAAACTTGGAGAAAAACACAAAATTTTGTTCTGAAACTGGTCGCACCTACCAGCTTTCCCAAGGAATCTACCCACTGTGTGAACATTCCTGTCTAAAAGCAGTAATGGCAGCCTCCTTATCCGAATTCACACATTTAAAGGCCCATTCAGAGATTTGCTTATCCGGATGATCGTAAAAATCATCAATATTCAGATTTTGGTTACCTTTGACATTGTCATAGATGTGCCAACAATGCCAAAATAATTGTCTAGTGCAATCACATCACAGTATACAATGAAGGCTGACGACAATAGAGCAAACCATGACGTCATTGAACCAGACAGTTAGCGCTCCGTGAAATTTGAATATCGCGTGTTGAGAGACAGCTGTTAGTTTTAGTTATTAGTTTTATATGGTCAATATAAGTTATTTTTACATAATGCCATGTGATTCGTGCTTGATAATTATTTTTCTAACATATAAGGCAAAATGTTGTGATTGCCAGAGACTTTAAATGACACTGAGGAAATTTAGGGACCTGATTTTATAGGGACACCCTGTATAAATATAAAATATTAGTGTGATCAGTTGAGAACAAAACTGTATAAACAGAATTAAATTTGTTAAACTAAAATATTCAAGTGCAATATGTAAAAAGAAAAATTGTAAAATAAACTTTCTAAATCACCTTGATTTTACTGCTGTTTTGTACGTTTTTTGTAGACTTTATATTAAAAGCAAAGAATGATTTAAAACTAAATCTTGTATTCCTGATGTAGTTCATTTGTTAAAATGTTTTAACTTCAATTACATAACAGCCCATTGTAACCATTAGATCACTGAGCTGGGACCATATCAGAAATTAACAGTTTTTGATTATGACCCAAATGTAAGCCAGAAGAGTCAGCACTCTGTATTCGCTGGCATAGTGCATGTTACCTAATGACCATTGCTAAGCCAACTGGCTTTCTTTGTTACGAACCACTGATCAAAATGATCACAATCCAAAGCCTATGGCAGATCATAATTTGGAATAGGTGTATGAGCCTAGGCTTGAACCAGTAACCAATGGATACTTACGTGCACTCGTCAGCGAATAAAAAAATAATAAAATAAAAAGCGCGTGATTTATAGTGCGCTTCACGCTGAGGCACAACGCCTGACGTTGATCCACAAGCCTCAGCACACTTTACAGGCAAGTACTGAGTGTGCAAACGAATACCATACATGTGCACTTACTCTGGCAAGTTAGGATTGCCAAACCTTTCTATTCGGGCTGAATTTTTGAATTTTTGGAAACCCTGTGATAAATCCATATTTTGGATTGTCACGGAGGGGACCAAATTTGTATCAGCAAAAAGCCTAAATTGAACAATGAGAAGCATTGTGAAACTTGTATGAACATTGCAAAGTTTGCACACTCAGTTCTTGCCAGAGTATTGCACACATAAGGCAAACAAGCACCTCGAGGAGTCCGTGACACAAAGACGTAACTCCATTTTTTGTGAAAATGAGATTTTGATATCAAAATTGTCAGAAAGATGAGCATATAAGTAACTCCATTTAGCATCCCATTGAAATCAATGGCCAGTCAATGTGGATCATTATCTTTAAACTCATTTTTCTCAGAATGACCAAAATGGAGTTACGTCTTTGTGTCACTCACCCCTCCACATGCTCAAAATCAAAGTTAACCTGGCCTGGAAAAGCAAAACAATGTGCTATTCCACTTGAAATCCATACACCCCCTATCGAAGACATGACCTTAATTTCCCACACAGGGAATGTAGATTTCAAATGAAATCACCCATTCAGGTAACCCCATTTGAAATTCACACTCCCTGTGTAGAAGATTAACATCATGTCTTCCACAGGGGTGTATTGATTTCAACTGGAATAGCCAGAGGTAATACCTCTCCATCAGCAACATGCAAATATGGCAGAGTTCATCCATGTTGTTTTGACCATAATGATCTCAAAATCTGTTTCCTCATTTTTGAGTCGGTGTGCCTAAAACTTTTTTTTTCCTAGTCTTCATGGATTTTTCAAGAGCAACAACATTGGAGACACTTCATTGACAACATATTCATAATTAAGAAAGTTTATTAAGTTTATTCAGACACAGAATAAATTATCCAGTGAAGATAAGGCACCTTCATTTATGGGGTGCAGCGTGATACATTACAACCTACTCAAAATTCCAGAAAAATACAGAACTAATTTTTTGGGATTAAAAAAATATTATCCTGTTTTGCAAAATGAAACATAGCTAAATCCTAATCCTTTAGTTAGTCCTAACTGACAATAAAGTCCAAATTTAATATTTGTTTAATTTCTTGAAAAAAGAGCCAAAAACATGCATTTTCGGCATATTTTCTGACAATCGAGTCACAAAAATCAAAGACTTGGAACAAGTCTAAGCATTCCAAATCTTTAGTATATGCTGAAATTTTGCTATAATTTTTACTTTTTTTGTGTTACCGTACTTAAATTAAATGATTGGTTATCAGAAGAAAACATGTCTTTTCCAAAAATTAGACTGCATAAACTGAAATTAGTCTTGGTACAAGTCTTTGGGCTTGATTGTCACAGCATACGAAAAACACCCTAAAAACACATGTTTTTGGCCCTTGTTTCTAAAAAAATTGACCACATATTGAAATTTGACTATATTGTCAGTTAGGACTAACTAAAGGATTAGGATTTAGCTATGTTTCATTTGACAAAACAGGATAATATTTTTTTAATCCCAAAAAATTAGTTCTGTATTTTTCTGGAATAGAAAATCAATGGTTTTATTCTGATAAGCCACTATCTCCAAGTTTTATACTCATTCTGAGTAACAACTCGTCTGAATAAAATTGAAAACAAGTTTCAAACAATTAACCCTTTTTTAACACTTCCGTGAACCATTATATATAAAGAAAAATTCTAAACATGTAAGAGAACAAAAACATGTCACTGATCTTCCTCATAAAATATGCTATAACGTCGGCCACATCACATACAGACCTATGTTTAATTCCATTTTTAAAAACAAAATTAATTCACATGCAGAGCTATAACTTTAATACCATGTTCACAATGTTACTCGAAAGATTGGCATGTAGAATTCACCAAAATTAAACCTTTCAAATGTCTCCATAAAAAATACCCTTTGAGAAAAATTAATTTAGCAATAAATAAGTTTGAGGCTAAATCGAAACCCAGTATTGTATAGCTGTGCATGTGAAACACTTTTGTCTGTTTTTGTATAGAACAGTATGTGATGTGACCGACCATATATACACAATATGAAGCTACCACACATATTTAATACTGCAGCTTTACACTTGCAACATTTTCTAACACTCAGGGCGGATTTACTTAATCACAGTGGATCAGTGACAATTTGGGTCATCCAAAACGTTTGATTTGATATGAAACATTTTAAAAATTCAATAATAGAAAGGAAATAAAATTTGGCAATCCTTTTAATTGGAGGACGGGTGGCAATTTGTATGGTGGGTGTTGACTGCATAGATTTTTATTTTTTATTTAATAATACAGAATATACTGTCACAAAGAGTATAACTGCCTGTATGTACTCTTGATATACAAGTGATAACACAAACACAACAGTATTTCATCATTGGGCAGGAAAAACCTATATGTCATTGGCCCCTGAACATGTTTGAGGCAAAACCTCCCATGTAACCTCTTGGCAGCTTTGTTTTAAACATATGGCCACTAGTACATAGGTTTTTCCTGCTCAACAATTTCAGAATTAAAATATTACATTTTTCAAGAACTAGACAAATACTGAAACATGGCTTCCTTAATCTATTTATCCCAAAGCCTAGACACAGAATGGAAGAAAATGGATTTACAAAATTGTTTATACTGACTGTTACTATAATTTCAGTACTAGATCATCTTTCTTTTCTGGTAAAATGGAAGCTATAGCTCTAAACTAATTCACAATATATATCTGAAGTCATTTACAGGTATAATACAGTAAAAATAACAAGTTTCTCAAATACATTTGTTCCGATTTACTGGAAATGTAAGGTACTACTACAGCAATTATACTACAGATTTTAACAGAATGGTTTAAAAAAATTTCTAGTATCATATTTGTTCCATTAACCACCATGCCCCTACAAGCGCCCACCCACAAGTGATTATTTATCTTCCAAAGCAAGATATTAATCATATTATTAACTTAGCGCCCATTTAACTGATTCTGTTAAGCTTACCTTCTGAGCAGACACAAGCTCATCCCATTCAAAAGCAGGTATTCTTATTTCTAAAGATTGGTAGCGCATCCATGAGATGCTATTTGTGGAATGTCTAGGGTGTGCGCTCTTGAAGCAGCAAAGTCCCTGAATTGTTGTTATATGTTTTATGGAATGATGTGGGCCGTAGTGGTCAGTGACAACCTGTAAAGTGTGCTGAGGCTTGTGGATCAACGGCTGGCGTTGTGCCTGTGCGTAGCGCACTATAAATCACTGCAGTTTTTTTTTAACTTTAGTAGACTCTTTTCATTTATCATCACTGTTATCTGGTGTTCCCTCTCTGTTCATACATGTACATGGGAAACGCTGTCTTTCCTATTTTGATCCAACAGCACAGCTATTAATCTTTAACACTGATGGCTCATTCCATAAGCTCCCCAACGAGAACCACTCCTCCCGGGGAAAAAGCCTTTTTTACCGGGAAGTCGGTTCTCGGCAGGGAGCAGTTTTCAGGAGTAAGCCCTCAACTTGAAGATTTAGCTGTTGGCTCAGAACAGCATAAGTGGCGCTTCCATGGTTTCCATGGTCAGAGAGGGAAGGTCAAATAACTGATTATAAATTAAAAGGGTCTACTACAGTAGACTATGGTGCACAGAGCTAGCACATGGTGATTCTAATAATGGGAAATATAAGCACCCACTAACAAATACTTACTTGTACCCTGGGCAGTTAATGGAACAAATAAACATAAAATCAAAAAGAATTTATGTTTTAAGAAAGATTAATAATTTAAACTTTTAACACTAACAAAACACTAAAAGTATTAAGAAACCAATCAGAATCAATATTATCTACTTGAAAGGTAAAGCCATCATGTGTGATTTGCCTAAAGAATAGATTCCTTGTCCCCTTTTAATTTAAAAGAAAATTGCTATTTCAATCATGCAAAAAGTAGAAATTCAAGAAAAATTGAGGGCGTCACTGTGGACCAAATCACACATTATGGCCTTAATTAAAATTGTTTATACAAAAAAAAATGAATAACAACATAATAATAGATTTATAAATCAAAATAATTATCAAACAAGCACCAAACTTTATCATTATGCATTAATTGCAATAATTTCATAACAAGGCACAGGTAACAGGCATGCTGAAAACAGGTGTGTATTATAGCAAACCATTGGGCCCATTCCTATTGACTGGTTTAACAATGCTTTGCTTATTGAAAGCAGCAAGTTGATGCAATATGTAATGGCCCCAATGGCTCGCTATAAGTGTGGGCAGCTCAACAGGAATTTGTGAAGTGAAAAACTGATTTGAGTTGCAGCAAAAGCATTTTCTTTATACAGTTTTTCTGTTTTTAGTCATTATTTTTCAGGAACATCAAATCTTCACCGAGCTATTCCAGTTGAAATCCATACACCCCCTATGGAAGATATGACCTTAATCTCCCACACAGGGAGTGTGAATTTCAAATGGAGTTGCCCATTCAGGTAACCCTATTCAAAATAAATTCACACTCCCTGTGTTGAAGACAGGATTGAAGATTAAGGTTATGTTTTCAATTTTGCACAATTTCCGATTCATATTGAAAGCGTGTAAAGTGCAAAAATCAATTTATACAATTTCCATTTTTAGACAGTAGCAATGAATAAATCATATTCATTGTGTCAAAATGAGGGTAGGTTGCATACATAAAATAAGTCAGCCCTTAGATTGAAGTACAGAAGGATATTTGGGCTCTGACACATGGCAAATTTTGCTGGTACATAATCCCAGCCCATAGGCATCTTTCACTGCATTCTGTTTTACTGGAGATAATGGCCGATGATGTGGTAGTTACATAGCCAGCTTCACGTTCACCTGGTGCAAGCTCGATGCAACAAGAAATTTTCATTCTATTCATATTCTATTATACAATTATGCATGAAGACATACTTTTTTCTTGCCATTCCCGATTTTATTAAATAAATTGTATTATTTTGATTTTTAAAATTCCCATCCCTTTGCACCCTTGGATATGCCAGAGTATCTTGGCTGGCATAGCTTTGGCACATATATATGCAACAGCCTTAAATGACTTGCTGCTTCATTCATCATCATCATCATCAGTCGGCTGCAGAGCAGGCGACTACAAGCTTTATCCAACTATTGCGATCTTGGGCAAGCGAAACAATTTTGTTTGGCTGCAACAACCCTTCGGTATCTCCCAGGAGGTGCTGGACATACTGTAAGTTAAGTGTGCGTGGCCGTCGCACTGCTTCATTATCACTTTGTTTTCTTACACAATTCGCATAGATCTCACAAATGTGACCACTGACCACAAATGGCCACTAAATGTCAGCATTTTTATTTTTTGAGATGGATAATGGACAGGCAAGTTTTCCTCAAAATAAGCTTTACATTGATATATTAGATGTCACTGCTGCTTGTTTGCAAGGTTGTAAAAATCAGTAACAGAGTTGCAAAATCTTATGTTTTCTATTGTTTTTTGAGCGGTTCAATGGACCATATCTCAAAACAAGCTCTGCCAACATTACAGCCCATTTATAGTGGTGGATGGTCAGAAATGTGAAACAACATACAAATTTCTGCATGCATGTATGGAAGCCCTAGATCTGAATAAGCTGTTTATGGCTTACAGAAATAAAGTTAAGTACTGCATTTACAAGCATTCCACATTTAAGTTACAGTAAGAGTTGTTGGTTTTAAATATTTCAAAGGCAGAAAGACAAATTGCCTAAGGTTTACAAATTACAATGACTGCAGGTTCATTTATATAAATGGTTAATACTTTCCGTACATTGTGACCTTTTGTGATTTGCTACATTTATACATTGTTTTTGCATGTTTTGGATATAAACAGCTTGAATTTGACTTTCAATTGTATAAAAATAGTTATTTACTTTCCATATATTGTGACCTTGCATGATTTGCTACATTTATACATTTTTCTTGCATGCTTTGGATAACAGCTTTACTTGGCTTAAAACCCATAGTCAACTGAACTGTTAGGGCATTTCATGATCCATAGCATCATCCCCCCACTTTTCTAAAAAAAGTTGAGGTTTTTATACCACTGGAAACCTCTGGTTACATAATGTTTATGTACCAAAAATTTCTTGCGATTAAAAATTTTGTGAAATTTGGATTACGTTCCGGTACACCACAATGAAATTACAACACATTGTCTATGGAGCAGTGTAATACACGTAATCATGCATAACTCACAAACGCAAAATCAGAATCAACTGAAATTTTGGGAAAAGCTTTTTTCGTAGATATCTCCTGAAAATGTAATAAAAAGAGGATGCTAGGATCACAAAATACTCCTTTAAGAGACAAATATTGAAGTAAAGAATATTCAATTTTAAAATACCTTTCATAATGCTCAGTTTGTTACATATATTTAATTTAATACACCAGAGCAATAAATAGGATATACCATATGAGAAAATTAGGAGTTCATTTACATGTATGTTACTGGGCTATTCCAGATGAAATCCATACATCCCCAAGGAAGACATGACAATTGACATATAATCTTCCACACAGGGAATGTGTGAATTTCAAAGAGCGTTAGCTGAATGTGCGACTCCATTTGAAATCAACACCCCCTATGTGGGAGACCAAGGTCATGTTGTCCATTGGGGGTGCATAGATTTCAACTGGATTAGTCCATTACATGCATTTATACCAAAGATATCAAACCCAAAGAGAACCGTCTCTGTGCAGAACGCTATGGTAAATTCGCCATATTGGTTTGTCAAACATGGGCACCAAAATAGTCTGGCATTTATTAGCAAAACCAGATATCAAACAATAACTTATGTTCTTCAGCTTGTTTGCACCTTACCATACTTATTCGGTACAATGCACTTCTCGCATAATGCAAACAAGCACTTCAAGTTTACCAGGTCTGGCGAATCCAGTGGTACAATTGTTTGCCCTCCATGAGCAACAGGCAAACGTGGCAGAGTTGGTTCTCTTTAGGTATAATCTCTTTGGTAAATAAACTGGCCTCAAAAAGAAACTTATAATTTTTTACAAGGTCATATCTTAAAATCCTGTCTATAAAAATGAACAAAAATTACACACATGATTACTTCAATACTCTACTCTAAACACATGTCAGTAACCAAGCAGTTATCCAACTGACACAACAGGAAAATGCACTGACATGGAACACCTTCCTGGACCACATTCACAGCCCAACAGATTTCTTTTGTTGGGTTCCAATTATTCGCCTGTGAATGTGGTCCCGGAAGCTGTTCCGTGTC
This sequence comes from Amphiura filiformis, assembly GCF_039555335.1. Lineage (NCBI taxonomy): Eukaryota > Metazoa > Echinodermata > Ophiuroidea > Amphilepidida > Amphiuridae > Amphiura > Amphiura filiformis. Next base: position 21,052,907 of record NC_092628.1, read on the forward strand.
AGTGCATTTTACTGTTGTGTCAGTTGAACAACTGCTTGGTTACTGACATGTGTTTAGAAGAGTATTGAAGTAATCCTGTGTAATTTTGTTCATCTACTAGGCGAATAATTGGAACCCAGCCAAAGAAGTCTGCTAGGCTGTGAATGTGGTCCAGGAAGGTGTTCCATGTCAGTGCATTTTGCTGTTGTGTCAGTTGGACAACTGTTTGGTTACTGACCAGTGTTTAGAGTAGAGTATTGAGGTTATCATGTGTGCAATTTTTGTTAATTTTTATGGACAGGATTTTAAGATAAGACCTTGTAAAAAATTATAAGTTTCTTTTTGAGGCCAGTTTATATAGAGACACTAGTCACTGGAAAATCCTGAAATGGCTGAAAATTTCAAAGACTGGCACCTCTGCGAAGGCAATTAATGACATGACACTTGCATGTAAGTGCATAAAATGATGTCTGAAATGGTCATCCTTTAGAATACTAATTTGACCATTACCATGTTTGTGTAACCAACTAACCATGCACCATTCTTTAAAAGACCAGCACTATAAACCTACAGTGGCACTGTAGGAAATTATATGCCCAAACAATCTGATTGCTATTCCTCATTACTATAATATGTACCATCTATAAAAAGCATGATTTTCCATGATACAGCTCCTGTCTGATCACCTTATACATAAGTTGGACATACAAACTATTTGGTCCAGCTATCAACAAATTATGCACATAATTACATAATTATACGACAGGTACAATAACCACAAACACATACCTGTTAAAGAGTCCAGTAGTTCATAACCATAATTTCAAGTCATTAAATTAAAAGAACCTAGCTAAATTATGCTCTCACAATCATTACGATTGCGTCTTAGCAAACTCCGGATAATCAATATACCCGTCTCCGTTTTCATCTTCTTCTTCTAAAATCGGATCTATTAACTCCTCCATTTCTTTTTCTGTCATTTTCTTTTTTTTATCGCCGCCTTCATGATCATCGTCGTCATGGTGATAGTGTGTCAAAGCCTGTATTAATTCTAACCCGTCCAGTTTGTTATTGTTGTCATAGTCGTGCAGTTTAAAGTAGTGCAGCTGGAGTTCTTGCTCGCTCATTTCGCTTTCAGGTTTGTCAATGATTGTCTCGAGATGTTCCATAATATGACTAAGGAAGGAAAAACACAAAATTGGAAAACAAAACAGCATTATTTATGGCCCCCATCCTTTTATAGTGGAAATTTCAATTGAATGAACACAGCCTGACATAGTGTGATGATTTTTTGCGTACACTGCGCAATGTATACCAGCATGTGCGACTGTGCATGAGTGAAGCACTATAGGTTTATAAGTTCCTCAAAATGTTCCACCATGTGAAGTGACAAAAATGGAAGGCGTACATTAGTATTTTTACTTCTCGGCAAGGCAGTGTGATGTCAGTGCATACATGTATTTCATTGGGCAGGAATGGGCACAAATTTCAAGCATTGGCTCAAAGCGCTGGCAGACAGATGCATGTGTTTAAAGACACCACATATATGCGCATATGAAATAGCTGTCTCAATGCACTGACGGCACTGACTCTCGCCAAGAGTAAATTTACTACAGATTGTAGTCATGGGTTCAAACCCTGTGCCATCATTGTGTTATTCACCTGGATAAGGCATTACACTGGTCTTTTTTTCCCCTGAAGTAGAAGCACAAATTGTTTAATTGTGGTCAGTGCCAAATAGGCAGGAATCCAGAATTGTGTTAAATACAGCCTCTAAAATATACCCACTTTTTTGCAATGTTAGTACTAACTTTCCCAATATCAAGATGCTGATGAATCGTGCAGTTAATATGCACTGTGAAGCCTACAATTTGGGACTGACCTACATGTACATTGTACATAGAGATTGGGCTTGATGTTGTTATAAAGCACACATATTCAGAGTTAATACATGATTACACATTATGTGCCTATCCGGCAAATCTGGCATTTCAGAATCAGAACTTAAACGTACTGAAACAAATGAGTACCGTATGAAAGGTCCCAAAGCAAATAATACAAATGATATTATCTGAACACAATGCAAGGTGAGTGTAATTGTGACTTGCGAACATGACAGCATTCATGAGCAAAACTTGTTTCTTCATTGCATACACCTCACTCCATTTTGCCAATAAGTTTGTAAACAGTGTGCAAATAGCTTGCCAACAGTTTGCCAATAGTTTGATCTTCTAATTAAAAATAATGATAGCCTCATCAGGTGAATATTTACAAGACTAAATACAGAAATTGTGCTAAGAATATAAAATCGAAAGCCATTATGTTTCCTGCGATTTTATGAATTCTGGGAAGTCGATATAGCCATCGTCATTTTTGTCGTCATCTTCAAGGACTTGATTGACGATAGTTAAAATCATTTCTTCATCCATGACATCATGATATGGGTTGTCCTGCCACTCCTGTTCTTCTCTTAGTGTTTTAATCCTCTCCTCGTCATCAACATCTTCATCATCATATGAATCGTCATTCTCTTCTCCTTGCGCATCTAAAATCTTCTTGAAGTCCTTGTTATGCATCATAGCCTGCATAATCTCCAACCCGTCCAATCGGTTGTTGTCATCCGCATCGTGGATTTTGAAATAGTGGAATGCGATTTCTTCATCTCGCATTTGATCGTAATTCAGGTGGTCAAAGTCTATGAATCCATCGTAGTGTTGCTTTAGGTGCCTGAGTGAGAATGGGATATTAAGCGGGAGTAGGTAAGCAAGATAGAATCCCTGATGATATCCACTGGATCATGCAGCATGCAATACACCAAAGTACCTACTGTGGATGACGTGAAAAGGATGAAATTATAACATACTTCTGCTGGGTGAATAAAGGGGAGTATGTAAGTATGATACAGTACACCAAAGTACCTACTGTGGATGACATGGAAGGATGAGATTATAACACTTGCTGGTGGATAAAGGTGAGTAAGTACATATGACAGAAGATCAGTATCATGCAATACACCGAAGTATGAACTATGGTTAACATGGGTTTGCAGAGAACCTACACTTGTTTGTTTGTTTGTTTGTTTGTTTACCCAGGTTGGTCCGTGAGGAACACATGCTAATCCACGGAAAACCATGGACCTCACAAACTTCTGCTGGGAAGGTAATGGGAGTACGGAATTATGGGACATCATGTTTGTTGGGAAGGGAAAGCTTCAAAACCCAGCCACCAGTCAACCATGGGAGTCCTGGCAGAACTAGCAATTAGACCTAGTTTCTATTGTTTGGAACAATAGAACAGTTATACTCCTGGTTATGCCAGGTTGCCAGCGGTCAGCTGGCAGTTGGGATTAGAAGGCATCCCTAAACAGAACGACTGAATTGAATCATGCAATTTACACAATACTTTCACAGAAACCATGGGAACACACCAACTGATTAGAGCACACAGAGGTTAACTGCATGAGCTGCTTGGTGCACAAATTGTTAACTGCTAAGGTAAACAAAGGTGCTTTTGTGCTCCAGGCAGCAAATGCTACTTTGCATGCAGACAAACACAATATGGAACTGAAATCTTCTAATCTAGAGCTGATGTGATCAAATAAGACAGAGTAAAATGTAAAAACAAATCAAAATGAAGATGCAATTAGGAAAATGTTAGCGTGAAAAAAAAACTGGGAATAGAGTCTGCTGTGTTAGATAACACTAAAAACAATGAAGTCAAGAATAAGTTAGTTATTACAACTTGACATAATATAAACACAATTCATAACAATATTATTTGCAAAGCATGGCTTTAGTGAGTATTTTTGAAACGGGTGTCCAATTAAGTGTCAAGTAAATAAGGACTGAAGTGAATGTAATCTGCCAACCTGATAACAATAAGCCACTCGGACGACGCGGACGCATCGTTGTTAATTGGTGATGAACAACGGTGTAACATGATTGAATCCTTTCAACAATGAAACAAGCTAAAGATGTCCAATTCACATGATTCTTTCATTCGGAATATCCGTTTGTCATTGCCACTCAACCTTACAAAAGATCGCGGTATTTCTCTGTTGATATCAGCAATAAAACTAAAGGATAAAGCGGTAATATTTAGCTGCTATCGCCAATATAAGAGAGTTCATGTTTACGCATATCATTTAATACTCTCAGCGCATAATTATGTTCCAGGCATGACGAATTTTACGGCGCTCATGCGTAACGCGTACGCGTAACCCTGCGTTCGCGTATACGCTACTGAAATGTGGATTCATCACAGATTAACAACGGTTGGCTCCTGTACAAAGATATAGGAAGAGTTGTTGAAATACTTATAAAGCTATGTCAGGTGCATAAGTCAAAACCTGAACTCAGCAATTCCCCAGGCCTTGCAAGCAACTTCCTTGCCACACTTGACCAGATCACTTGCAATTTTCTTTGCATACCTGCAATCCTGATAATATCTAGTGAAAGGACAAAACTAGAGACCATTCTTATAATTGGCAGCTTCCTGTCGTTGATAGGAGTAACAGCGATAATCACATACAACAAAACAAACAAAGCCAGGTCAAATAGGATATCATGTGATCATAAATAATGAAATAATTATGTGATACCCTTCTTGATCTCTCTTCCGCAACCCCATCAACAGCAGGACAACGGTCTATATCAACATCAAATCCTGATACTTTAACCCAACCTTTGACTGAAAATATATAATACCACTTACTCTTTATCTTGTATATGTTGCTTATTTCTGAATTCATTGCCATGTTGACGCTGTGTATTTTGGTTCATCTGATGGATTCCTTGCTGTTGTTGGGAATTGGGTACTATTGGTGGTTGTTGTTGTGCCTGCGCTAATGCTAACAGTAGCGTTGCTAATGTTGTGATACATAATATTAACTGGAAATCCATGGTGAAGCTGCTGTAAAATATAAAAACAAGAGAGAGATAAAGAGAAATAATTTGCATGAATCGGGCGACCACAAATATTAATGTTTCCGTATTTAATGTTATAAGGCCCTTCGCACTTGATTATTAGTTTCCTGTTTACCGCCCGCGTCCAAAATTGAAAATCTCAAAATAATTAATTATTTTATTTTTATTTCTAATTTTCTCCTTTAAAATAACTTTCAACTACTTCCACTTGCCATTTTCTGACTTTAATAATATCAACAATAATGATGAATGAACAAAGAATACAACTAATTGATGAATGTTTTCAGTCATCCAGTTGTAGTATATGAAGTTTGGAATTAAATCAAAATACTGGACTTACTATTTTTAGCAAAGCTTCGTTGCGTGTGATACCATCACACTTCATCAGAACAACTGACCCGCTGGACTGGTCATGTGACAGACGGCTAGGGATCGGCTTGATGGCTCTGTCCCATGCGTGAGATAGGTTGTATCGTCTGTCACATGACCAGTCCAGCGGGTCAGTTGCCTGATGAAGTGTGATGGTATCACACGCAACGTAGCTTTGCTAAAAATATTAAGTCCAGTATTTTGATTTAATTCCAAACTTCGTATACTACAACTGGATGACTGAAAACATTCATCAATTTGTTAACAACAAATTCGGGCGTGATTGCCTACAACAAGTAAGAACTTATGAAAAGACAGCTAGGAAAATCGCTACTTGGCGAAACCACCTGAGATTTAATTTACGTTGCCTTCACGAGGAGATTACACCACGGAGTATTAAATTGAAGAGTAATGTGAGTGGACACAGAGCTAATAAAATCTTGCAACACGCGGAACGTAAACTTTTGAACGAGCGAGTACGCCAGGTGAATTTTACCATTGATGTTTTGAAAGATAAACAAGATCATATTTCCGGGAATTTATCGGCAACATTGCCTAGCGACGCATTTACCAGAGTAGAGGAATTCACCAGACATGCGCAATTAGCCCAACATCAGCTGGTGAAAGACCGCCATGTTGAAAAATTCCGTAAATTGAAAACATCGCGTGCGGATTTGGATACCAATTGGAGGAATAGCGGCAGTTCTGTGGATGATTCTAACGCTGAGAAATGGGTTAAAAATCTGTCGGATCGTCAGTTATCGAATCAGGAAGTGAAAGTGCTCGCTAAAGGCTTGAATTTCGCTGTTGTACCAGAACGTGTACCGGTTGCAGAATTCATCACCGTTACCGAGTCAGCGATACAACAAGCTCAATTAAATTCATCGGATCACGGAGACTTTGAGAAATAAAATCTGTAATACGCTATGCAATACAAAACTACCGGAATCTAATATCACCAAGGATGAGCGGAAAGCTTTAGCGGAGTTAGCCAAGGATGATAATATTGTAGTGGTTCCCGCTGACAAAGGTAAATGTGTAGTTGTATTGAACAAACCTGATTACGATAGCAAATGTAAAGACCTACTCAAAGACGCGAAAACGTACAAACCTGTAGGCTACAATCCCCCCAGTGGCTACAGAAAGAAAGTGACTGATTTTACAACTAAGTTAACCACTGAGGGTACTTTGAACGTTATCCAAAAGAGGAAACTAAATCCCCCCTCGGAGCCAAGTGTGCCTGCCTTTTATGGGCTCCCAAAGATTCACAAAGCCGAACCAATACCTGTCAGGCCAATCGTGAGTAGTATTGGGTCCATAACATACAATCTTGCCAAGCAGCGGCTGAAATACTCGGTCCCTTAGTCGGAAAGTCACCGCACCACATTAAAAATACGCAGGATTTTGTCAATCAAATCAAAGACATTAAGCTTCGTGAAAGTGAGACCATAACTTCTTATGATGTAAGTGCTCTCTTCACTTGTATCCCACCAGACTTTGCTATCAAAGTAGTGAAAGAGTGCCTCAACAAGAGCACCAATGGCGCTGTGGCTCTACGCTTTTTTGTGGGAAAGCAATTGTTCTTGGAGTCGAATGCGCAATAGGTTGGTAGTTTTATGGAAAGGTTGGGTAGGTCGGTCAATTTTTTAAACCTTCAGTTTGAAAAAAATCCCCACAAATATTCAATACGGTCTTGAAACTCGATGCGGGGTCAATCTTCCTCCGCCGCATTATTATTTTTTGCCGCATTAGAGTTGCAAAATCTGAAAAAATTTCATTATTGTGGAAATTACTACTGAACCAGCAAGAATAATTTGTTCTGCAAAATTTTAAAATCCCCTTTTTTTAGTGTTTGAAGCTTTCAACAACTATAGGAAGCCTTGACAACTATTAGAATTCATCTAAATTGACCTCAGACGACCCTGAAATGACCTCCCAAAAATTTGGCTCTAAATGGTGATCTCAGATGACCCCGAAATGACCTTCCAAAATTTGGCTTCAAATGTTGACTGTACCAACCAAGTTTCAGGCACATCACGACAGCTTTTAGTAACTTGACCTCAAATGACCCATGAGTGACATTGGATGACCCCAAAATGACCTACCGAAAATTTGGCTCCAAATGTTGACTGTACCCACCAAGTTTCATGCCGATCGGCAGTTTGAATTGACCTCAGATGACCCCTTGGGTGACCCTGGATAACTCCAGAATGCCTTTCCAACAAAATTTGGCTCCAAATGTTGACTGTTCCGACCTTGTTTCATGCCCATACAACAGTTTGAATTTATTTGACCTCAGATGACCCATGGGTGACCCCGTGAGCCCAAAATGCCTTTCAAAAAATTTGGCTCCAAATGTTGACTGTACCCACCAAGTTTCATGCACATATGAGTTTTTAGTAATTTGACCTCAGATGACCCCTGGATGACCCCAAAATGACCTTCCAAAAATTTGGTTCTAAATGTTGACTGTACCCACCAAGTTTCATGCCCATACAACAGTTTTTGCTAATTTGACTTCAGATGACCCCTGGATGACCTCTGGTGACCGTGACCCACTAACCAATACAAACTTGTTCTGTGCGACCCCACAAAATTAGGCTCCAAATGTTGGCCGTACCCACCAATGCCCATACAACATTTTTAGCAATTTTACCTCAGATGACCCCTGGGTGACACCGGTTGACCCTGAAATGACCTTCCAAAATTTGACTCCAGATGTTGACTGTACCCACCAAGTTTCATGCCCATATGACAGTTTTTGCTAATTTGACCTAAGATGACCCTGGATGACCTCAGGTGACCTTGGCCCACTAACCAATACAAACTTGGTCTCCCTGGGGTCAAGATGCACCCACCAAGTTCAAGGAACATGCGACCCCACAAAATTTGGCTCCAAATGTTGACTGTATCCAGTTTCATGTCCATACAACAGTTTTTAGTAATCTGACCTCAGATGACCCCTGGGTGACCCCAAAATGACCGTCCCAAAATTTGATTCCAAATGTTGACTGTACCCACCAAGTTTCATGTCCATACAACAGTTTTAAGTAATTTGACCTCAGATGACCCCTGATGACCCCAAAATGACCTTCCCAAAATTTTTACTCCAAATGTTGACTGTACCCACCAAGTTTCATGCCCATACGACAGTTTTTAGTAATTTGACCTCAGACGACCTCTAGGTGACCCCGGATGACCTCAAAATGACCTTCCCAAAATTTGACTCCAAATGTTGACTGTACCCACCAAGTTTCATGCCCATACAACAGTTTTAGTAATTTGACCTCAGATGACCTCTAGGTGACCCCGGATGACCTCAAAATGACCTTCCCAAAATTTGACTTCAAAGGTTGACTGTACCCACCAAGTTTCATGCCCATACGACAATTTTAGTACCTTCCCAAAATTTGACTTTAAATGTTGACTGTACCCACCAAGTTTCATGCTCATACGAGTTTTTAGTAATTTGACCTCAGATGACCCCTGGGTGACCCCGGATGACCTTCCTAAAATTTGACTCCAAATGTTGACTGTATACCCACCAAGTTTCATGCCCCTACAACAGTTTTTGCAAATTTGACCTCAGATGACCCCTGGATGACCTCAGGTGACCTTGACCCACTAACCAATACAAACTTATGCTGGGGTCAAGATGCACCTAGTACAGGGATTTTGGGTGGATCACCGCATCAGTAGGCATTTTACACATAAAATACACGTAACCCACACACAATGCAATTGAATAACAGGCCGGTACTGCACAGTGCCGCTGGTTACCACTTGTTCTCATTTATGTAATCAGCAATTGGAGCCTACAAAATGTGGTGCATTTATAGTGTACGGTACTAATATGTGATATCGGGAATTGACACAAATTTTACGGTAACAAAATCAGTCATACCCAGAAAGGATAAAATTGAATTGAGAAAATAATGTATGTGTGACTTGTACTAAAAATGCATCCACCCACCAAGTTTGAGGAACATGCTTCCCCTACTATGCTAGTCAGTGGTGCTCTGACGGTATTAGCACTCCGATCGCCATGCAATCTACGTTTAGTAGGCCAGTGGGACAACAGAATCACTACTTGAACGAGCTACTACTACACTAGTCTCTGAGAAAAGAGGCAGACACAGACAAACATATTCTAGTGAATAAAATAGTATGATGATCAGTTGTAGCAACTACAAATTTCGAACGTTTGTCAGGGGGTCAAACCCCCACCATTTATATTTCCCCACCCCACACTTTTTAGACAGACACCCTTTTGATCAAAAATTGAACCCCCACACTTATGCAGTGTTTGTGACCAAAGCTTTATACAGCATTACTTTATCAAATTCGGAAGACTGAACATCGGGCGCGACCGCCGCTTCATACAGTCACTTCGGGTCCATTTTATCCACTATCTGCGCCATCAATCCATTTCAGAATCCGAATTGATGCAGAATTTATCCTCATCTATGAAACACTCATGATTTTCTTATACATCTGAAACATTTGCGACATAATATTGGCAAAACTGCATCACTGCAATCATCTTTCGAAAAGATACGACTTTAGATTGTATATAGCATTACTTTATCAAATTCGGAAGACTGAACATCGGCGCTACCGCCGTTTCATACCGTCACTTCCGGGTCCATTTTATCATTATCTGCGCCATCAATCCATTTCAGAATCCGAATTGATGCAGAATTTATCCTCATCTATCAAACACTCATGATTTTCGTATTCATCTGAAACATTTGCGACATAATATTGGCAAAACTGCATCACCATGATCACTGCAACTGCAATTATCTTTCGAAAAGATCCGACTTCAGATTGTTTATCATAAACACATGGGCATTTGGCAAAGGGCTGAGATCCTGATCTCTACTCTCTACACAGCCGCTGTGGTTCAGATCGCTCCACTTCTAGTGTGAGCGAGCGGCCAAAGCGGCTGGTGTAGAGACTGAAAATTATATTCATTCATAAAACTCACGGTAGCGTCGATTCTACTACGGGTGGCGTCATGCAATTGAAAACATCAGCAAATTAATTTTTGACATTTTCTTTCCAGATTTATAAAGAAAATACGAATGTTTTTCAACAGATCATCAAATTACTTTATTATATTTTTTTTCAATTACACACACGCTTTATATATTGCTCCCACGCTTTGTAGAAACCCACCCTTTATTCCACAAAATTTATTTCCCACCTTTTTACAGATTTTCAGAATTCCCAACCCACACTGTGCCAGACAAACAATGATAATGAATAGCCATGTGACCTTCGCTGTCGAGACGTTGTTTTCAGGGTTGTCAAACCATGATTTGGTAACCCAATTAGGCGACTTTTGAAGATTTTCCCGGACAATTTCCTGCCCCATAGAATACAAAGGGTAAAGAAAAAAATTGGGCGACTTTTCGATTATTTGACCTGCGATTCGGGCTGAATTTTTTGGCAACCCTGGTTATTTAACTAAATTACTACGCCGCTGGTCTCTAAATATTTGAAGTGTTGTCCCATGGTAACAAAACTCCCGAGAACTCAATAAACAATCTGGACAAAGGAATCATCCAATCACGCTTCTATCCATGTGAGATCACCGCAAAAATTCATGATAAAAGGTCACTTTCCCAAAGAAAAATAGTGCAATCCGTCAATTCCCGCCATGATCTCACAACATAAATTACTCAGACCAAAATAATCTCTAGCGCATACAGGGAACCAAGCAAAACGATAGAAATGACTTGTTTCTCAAGACGACTTTTGACTTTTCTCACTTCAAAATAGTACTTTCCCCACCCCAAATTCACTTCTAAAGGAGTGCAATCGATTGCTAAATAACTAAGCAAACCTTGGAACGTAAATTCAAAGCCAAATATCATAAACAAAAGAAACCTTAGCATAAAAAGCAAGAACACAAGTGGCCAAAATATGTAGCAAAAATTTAGTCCTCACTGAGTGCAATGAGTAAGGCTCACCTAGCTACGCTAAGAGCCAAAAATGATGCCACTTTACATGAACGTACCGATCTTAGCGTAGATCAAATTGTGGAACTTGTAGACATTTGTTTGAAAACAACATACTTTTCATACCAAGGCAAATATTACAAGCAACAACATGGGTGTGCTATGGGCTCGCCAGTTTCACCTATAGTTGTTAATCTGTGCATGGAAAGTTTTGAACAAGATGCTTTACGTTTGTACACGGGTACACCCCCACGCCTCTGGCTTCGTTTTGTCGACGACACCTTCGTTGTTATAGAGCGTAGTGAATTGGAAAACTTCTTTTAACACATCAATGATATAGATGAGAACATCAAGTTCACCCAAGAACTTTGCAAAGACAGCTCCCTTGCATTTCTTGACTGTTTAATCACCGTGAAAGGTGACGGCTCCCTATCATCCAAAGTATATATTAGGAAACCCACACACACAGACCATTATCTACAATTTGGGTCTCACCATCCTCTCATACACAAGCTAGGAGTTATACGAACTCTCCAGTATAGAGCGGACACTATCATAAGTGAAACTGAACAAGTCCCGGAGGAGAAAGACCACATTGAAAAGTCACTTAAAAATTGTGGCTACCCGAACTGGGCATTCTTGAAAGCCAACAAGAAGAAAAGCCAGGATAACCAACAAACCAACGGGGTGGTAGACCTACAAAAGCGCTGGCTACGCTACCGTTCATCTCGGGAACCTCGGACGCCTCAAGAAACACCTGAAAGCGTGCGGGATTGCAGCCTCGTTTAAACCTGGAAATACCCTCCGTGGAAAACTTGTTCATGTCAAGGACAAACAACCCAAAGAGAAATCCTCTAATCTTGTGTATGGACTTGTGTGTGCTGGTAAAGACTGTACTGAATCCTATGTGGGTGAAACCAAACAAGCCCTAAAATCCAGAGTAAACCAACATAGGCGGCCGAGCACCAACGAAGCCCAAAACTCCGCTGTCTATTTACATCTCAAAGAAAGTGGTCATTCCATAAACATTGAGGATGCAACCATTTTAGACAGGGAGGAACAGTGGTACCGCCGTGGCATCAAAGAGGCTATTTGGGAAAGAGTAGAATCACCATCACTCAATAAAAGGGGAGGCCTACGATACAACCTATCTCACGCATGGGACAGAGCCATCAAGCCGATCCCTAGCCGTCTGTCACATGACCAGTCCAGCGGGTCAGTTGCCTGATGAAGTGTGATGGTATCACACGCAACGTAGCTTTGCTAAAAATAGTAAGTCCAGTATTTTGATTTAATTCCAAACTTCAAAGAATACAACTCCACCTTCACTTATTTATAAAATCAAATATCGTTATCAAATAATTAAATGCCCGCTCTAGTCAAAACGAGTCAATAGTTGCTTGTAATAGTTCAAACTAAATAAAGAAATTAAAAGATAATTAATAATTAAAAGTCACCTCGTCCCTTTTTCAAAAACTTTAACAGGAAACTAATAATCAAGTGCGAAGGGCCTAACACAACAGATTTCAAGTTGATCATATGGTCTATAATAAATGAGTGACCTATTGCATTGTCAGTTTGGAAGTCAAGGGTCAACTGAATAAGAATATATTCGGAGGCTGTATTTGGTGTACATGTGACGTTTTGAATAGAGTAAAAAACGACCATTTATATTATTCGCTGTGGCTGATTTATACTCGCCGAACCATGTACCCATACACGAGGTATGGGTACATGAGACCAGGTATAGTGTAAACCTTATGGCATTTGTCTGTATTGAACTGCATTTGCCAGTTAGCTGACCATTGATGGAGAAGGTTCAGATCCTGTTGCAGTTTTGTGCTGTCATCGATGGAGGAAATTGACTGATACAGAAGGCAATCATCGGCAAACAGTCTCAACTTCGATGTGATGCCATTTCATTAATAAATGTGAGAAAAAGGAGGGGACATAGAACCTAGCACCGTTCCCTAACCTACATGTAGCACCGTTCCCTGTACGTAAGCATTCCCCACCATAGCAAGATAGACTAGACACCCATACATGTATGATAAAGTTCCTCACTACGTCAGTAGATAAATATTTTGTTCTGAGACTGATTCCACATGTTCCATGTATTCCGACATTTGGACTAAACCAGACAGGGTCTAATTCTGCATAAAACCGGGCAACGTTATTTCTATAGATCTGCTGCGCATTCAAATTGCATTGTATTGCATCGTAATTTCATTTGTGTCTATGCTAATTATGTTTACACAACATGAACTCACATGTTTTCAAGCAAATTCGCCGATAATAGGTGATCAAAAGCGATCGGAATATTACAAAAGTACAGATCGCATTCAGCTTACTTCATATGAGATGATCTTGGGAAAAATACGGCATAATTTGTCTTGGTGCTTGCGGAATGCCATGTAGTAAAATATTAAAACGTTGCGGCAATTCATGATTGACAACTAGCAATCGGCGTGTCCTTCGTATCCTCCGCTGTCAATTTCTTATCCACTCACTAATCCTCACAAAAGCTTTGTGTTGATTACGTAATAATGGAAACAGGACACCTCGCCCACACGCAACTTCGCCTACACGGCATCTCGCCTACGTGCCATCTCGCCCCCTATGCAATGCAATGGCGGTTGTGGATGTATGACGATTGATGTGACCGGAAGGGTCGTGTGTTCCTGTGTTGGTATCAGACTGTACGATCAAGGATTCGTTTCAATGAATGCACGGGAATATACAAATGTGTGTGTGTGGGTGGGGGGGGGGGGTATGTGTGTCATAAATGAGGCCCCTATATACCGTCCGCGTCCGGTGTAGATTATGTTCGGTTTTTAACACACCGTGCTGATGTGATTATACATGTAACAATATTTTTAAATATTTTAATATGTGTATGCATTTTTTCAACATGCATTTTTAATAATTTGATAACTTCAAACATTATAAAGAAAAATATGGCAGTCTTAATTTTCTTAATACCATTGATTGTTAAAACTTTCAGCCTACTTTTAATAACTTGATAACGTGATAAAGTGTTTAAAATAAATTTTGGCCATTTTCAGCGAGCAGGGCCTGTGCTGTGCGTTTCGCCCCTTTTTACACCGCGGGTATTTGCTGCCGACGATTGCTTGACAAGTCCCCTGCGTGCCTGCACACCGCCAGCCCGGGCCGCCAGCCAAACCACGGAATGGCCCGGAAATGGAATATACTGGCCATGGATACGTTGCGTACTACGGTCACAGTGCCATTGATTTACCCATGTCATACCCGGCGATTTCGCGGAAGTCTTTACTTGCCAGCGTGTTGGAGGACGGGTAGTGTGCGCAACAAAAAAATTGTAATTGCTGGCCGTGTTATTAAAACATGTTTTGTGCTTGTAAGTCCGTACCATGCACATGAAGACGAAGGAAAGCCATTTGAATTATGATACAAAATCATAAGGGTAATGAAAGTTGATTCCAAGTTTCCCATCATCGGCATCACTCTTTTATATATTAGCTGATATTTTCACGAACAATAATTAATTTAATATGTCCGAAATTTAGGCCTTATAAATGTAAGCCTATTTTATGTTAAATCCTTAGGCCTACATGTATGTATTTTATTTTTACAGGTAGGCCTATGTTTTCATGACCAAAAATTCCAATTAGGCCCTATTATATGTGTTATTTTAGTTTACAAATTATGTTTACTTACTTCATATAAGTTCATACTTTTTAGTGTTAAATTAATTATGGCCAGTATGGCCTAATAAGTTATATAATATGGCCAAAAAAAAGCGCTTGCGAGTTTTGTGTATTTTTATTTAATTATTACCGAATCATTCATTTTACCGGCTCAAACTCACTTAAAATAAAGTTTGAGATGTTCAAAACTTTTAAAACTTGCAGTCCTATAAAAGATATTAAATCAGAGAAGATCTTCTTTGGCATAGCCTAATGAAACAATTAAGGGAAAAAATATTTGCCAAACTTCAAAGACAAATGCGCACAACTAGCAAAACAAACGCCAGCAGCATGCAGCTTTGAGATATTTTGTGGGGTGCTGTGCAGTGACTTACAATGGGGTAACTTCGGTCAGCGGGGTAACTTTGGTCGGTCAAATATATTTTTTGAAATGGTCATATTTTTGTACAGCAATATTGTTTTTAGTAATATTTGGTGTCAATTTGTTAAGAAATATATTTGGAAGAAATAATAGTCACTCATGTTCAATTTCCTTGAAATTTACTTTAAAAAATCATGATTTTTGACCAAAATGAACATTTTTTACATTTTTTCAGAAAAAATAAAAATCGATATTTGTGAGCAAGGATGTGTCCTTGATTAATTTTGCAAGGGGTCAAATGTCACAAAAAACAACAACTTGCCCATTTACAGCGAAGATCAATTTTTTTGATTTTTTTCTTCTTCATGGAATGTAATACTCTGACCAAAGTTGCCCAAAATGCGGGGTAACTTTGGTCAGGCTATTTTTAACCCCTAGGGCACCCTTACAAAATTATTTAAAAATCTTTTTCAACTTCAAAGTGTAGAAGGGAACCCTAATGTCATAAAAAGAGATAATTAGAAATGTAACTGGTTTTGTTTGGAAGCAGTGGTTTAAAAACTCTGAAAAGTGCCCAAAGTTACCCCATTTTACGGTATGCCCCATTTTTGCACCGCGTGTTAACGGCGGATATTAGCTACCACTTACACGAAAACGCCGGGTGTGATTATGTTCAATCAATGGTTACGGTACCGTGATCCAAGCACGCAAAAATGCCAGAATACACCGATGTACCTTCCTTGACAAGGCCGGGCCCCAGGCGCGGCCGCATGCCATATACACACTGATGTACGATCGATTGCTTGACAAGTCCCGGGTCAAGTATGCTCTCAGTTTGATTAAGACCCCGAGAATTATACGGGCCATGTTTTGTGTTTGCGACGTAGGCCTATCGGAGGCACGCGAAGAAGAATAAGTTGCAAATTGTTTCCAAAACTGGTTAATACTAAATACGATTTCGGTAAAATTTTAATTTGGGGTTATTCTTTGTCAAATATTATTAGTATTAACGTGCTCCCTTATAGGCCTACACATCCAAAGACCCATCATTTTCTTATTGTTTTCACGCATAAAAGGCCAGCTCACAAGACCATTTTGTGGAAAAGTCCTAAGTTTTAGAATATGGATGTATCATCATGCACGTACTTTTAATGCAGGAATGGGATATTTGACGCTGTAGGTATACTAAACCTTTAACCATACCCCCCCCCACACACACACCCCCACCCCCTTTCATATATTGAACACACATAGTTCCTACTCGAAGAATTGAGCGCGGAAATGGAAAATGTTACTTTTGCGCGCATTAAACTGAACTTGTGTTTTGTTTTCTTTCTCCTGTATGTAATTCTCTAATCTTTCTCATTGACTTTGGTTTGTTTATTTGTTCTCTCTACGTCCACTCCCGCACACACCCCCACCTCACACTCCCCTTCACAAACACACCTCGAAGAATTAAGCGCGAAAATGGAAAATGTTACTTTTGCTCGCATAAAACTGAATCTGGAATCTGTGTTTTGTTTTCTTTCTCCTATTATTCTATAATGACTTTGGTTTGTTTATTTGTTCTCTCTAGCTACGTCCACTCACCCCATACACACCCCACCTAACACTCCATACACACCCCTTCATGAACACATCTCGAAGAATCAAGCGCGGAAATTGAAAATGTTACTTTTGCGCGCATAAATCCGAATTTGAATTTTTTGTTTTTGTTTGACGGTGGTGTTTGTTAGAAATCAGTAAAGAAATATGATGTGCATATGTATAATATACAAGAAGGTATACACATGATAAATGAAAGAAAGATAATAATTATAATAATAGAAACAAGGAAGGAATTATTTTAGACAAGTGTTAATTGTGTGTATGCCCAGCCTGATCATGCAAACGACATCCGAGTAATTATAGCTTCCAAATCTGGGTGTTTGATAAGCCTAGATAGGGAAGACCTATTAAGATGAGCAGTGCGCACATGAACAGGCAAAATACGAACAAAATAATGATTTATATGAAGTTTAAAATGAAATCATGTATGGTATTTGATAGACCTAGAAGACGCGGTGCGCGTGTTAACAGGATCTAGGAAAAATAACGAGTTACCGGTATATGAAGTTTAAAATGAATCATACCTGTATATAAAGCCAAACAACCTACATCTTCCAAATCTGGGGAAAATAACGAGTTACGTGAAGTTTAAAATTATATCACAGCTCGTATATCAATAAACACATAAAGTGTGCACAAAATGTTTCCATTTTTTTGAAATTTTTTCCCAGGGTAGCTCCGATGTCTTACAAATATAATTAATTTGATTCCAATGTATACTCAGTGGACATGTTAAAACATTACAATGCCAAAAAATCAGCATGATCAGGGTTGAAACGTATTATATAAAACGATCGAAGGCCTACACTATATGGTTTTATCTGTTGGCCCCGGCTCTTGACAGTTCAGTTTCGGCACACTAAATTAATACTAGGAGAAACTTAAGAAATAAGGGGAAGGATTCGACTTTGAGCTTGTCACCAAGAAATTTAAGAAAGAAGGACTCCGGGAAGGCCCGTGATAGACTTTGAGCATTGGTCATCAAAAGGCCCTTCCGTCTACATTTGAATCAAATAAATATATTATATAGGATACATGCTGAATACTTGAAGCCAAAGCAATTAAGTATAACGAGTCAGATCATGATGACGGTGTTTACACAATGTATGCTCCATCATATGCGCAGGTGCTCCTTTGTTAAAAGGGATATCCCTGATGAGGAACGGTCAAAGAGTAGTTCTCGCCAGTCAAGAAAGATACAGTGCCGCCGACGGACAAGGGGGGTTAAGGGGGTGCGGATATTTCAGATATTTTCTTTCATATTTTTACCCCTTTGTGGTTTTGATTTTGGACTGGATTCAGGTTCTGACCAAGGGCCCGTTATTCTTTTAATTTAATAATGGCCTTCAATATTATGCATATTTTTAAATTCGTTTAAATACTTTGTTTGTCCGTGGGTACACGAGAAAGACAATAATATGTTATATTTATATATAATTACTTTGTTCTTACATTATTTTCTTACACAAACCTTCCCATTTCATACAAGTGGTCCTTCAATAATGTGTGATTTGCATAAAAAATAGCTTCCTATTTTCCTATTTAAATGTTAGTTTTCACTGATAGCTCGTATACTGATCGCATTATCCCCTTTTAATTTTGAGTCAAATAAAATGAGGTAAAACGAAGAAAATTGCTATTTCATTCCAGCGCCTACAATCTGTGTATTAGCTCGCCGATCATATTATTATTATCGGGAGCTAAAGGAAAATTATAAAAGACCAACTTGGATCCAAACCAAACCGATCAGATAGGGCCTACCGCGAGTCAGACTCGGCTCAGATGCCAACAACAACCCGCTAGGAACCACGGGAATCCATCCAAAAGTGGCAATATAATAATAAGAAGTTAAGAACACACGCAGTAAAACATAAAGAGGAGAATAAAAGTAAAACAAAATTGTGACTAAAAATATTTTCAAAAAGTAGAACCACATTACAAAACAATAACATAACACACTACATACACTTGAAGTACATCATTAGATTGATAAAGTTTACCTTGAGGACTGTTAAATATCAAAAATATACAAAATATAAATTTTTAATAATTTGCCATAAACTTTGTTTTATATCTTGAATTTTAAAATATTCAAAATTATGTGATATCAGAAGGACATTCTGCGTATTCAGAATGACCCCTTTGTCACGGACGGACACGCCATAATTAGTATTATGATGATGATGATAACAAAAAGTAGAAAAACAAACACAAAAATAGAACAAAAAGGCCTAAATCCAAAAGAAAGCAAGACCAAAGAAAAGCATACGCAAAAAAAAAAAAAAAAAAAAAATTAAAAACAAAAAACAAAAAAAAAAAAAAAAAAAAAAAAAAAAAAAAAAAAAAAAACCCTCCTCCCTGAGACTAGTATACTAGTCTCAGCTCCTCCCCGAACATGTCAGAAAACAATACCAAATAAACAAAATCAAAAGGAAACAGTACAAAATACAGACAGACATAACATTAATTGATACAGACAAAATAAAACAAACAAAAACCCATAATATACAAACAAAAAAACAATACGACTGTACCAAATTAGTACTGATATAGTAGGCTACAAAACAGTACAAAATAAAGAAAAGGATAACCAAACCAAACCGAGCCAAAATAGAACTAGAAACGTAACAAAACCAAGCAAAAAGCCATAGGCCTAGGCCCCTATCCCAAACAAAGAAATTATTTACCAAACAAAGAAAAGCATAAACAACAGTACGCTAATTAAAGGAAAAAACTAAATTGAAAATATGAAAAATGAAGCTTTAATAAATCCAAACGAAGAAAAACAAATAAACATTAAACAACATAACAAATTCTAGCAAGAACCAAGAACAACAGCAAAGCCAATTACAAAAAAACAAACAAAAAAACATTACGAAATATAAAAGACGAATAGGCCTATTACAAATTACCCAATAAAGGATTACAAATTACCCAATAAAGAATTACAAATTAAAAAACATGCAAAAGTCCAAAAGACTAAAAACGGTACCGTAGGCCTAATAAATTTTGATACACTATATAGGCCCTACTATTGCCGCTATAGCTAAATTATGTGAGGGGGAAATACAACTATACTTCTCAACTTCAAATAACCACAGCACGATCATTAAAAACAATCATCATCTATTGATACCGGGCTATTCTCAAGACTACACCAGGAAGTGGTCACCAGGCTAATTCTCGTCCATTCAATGGGGGCGATTTAATGAATGCATCATTGATAGTACGGTCTGAATACACACACATCCTGTGCGCATCGATCGTATACATCCACAATGCCGGGCCACAATGCCATTGCGCTGCATTGCCGCTATAGCTAATTAGGGGCGAGATGGCACGTGGCGAAATGGCGTGTAGGCGAAATTATGTGTAGGCGAAGTGCATTGTGGGCGAAGTGTCCTGTATTCGTAATAATGTGTGGAGGCAAATTGCAATAAGTACAATGAAATAATGAGTAGGGCGGGCTCCGAGGCGGGTTTCTTCTTCATCTTACGTAACAGTATTGTTCTCCAAAAAAACCCGGAACTTGTCGTTTGGAGCTCTAGGGTGCACTACACTAAATCCTTCCGCATTTGGTGTAACCCTTCATAGTTCCGGTAAAAATAGCACCTATCACGAAATATATCGGCGTCGAGGGAACCAAATTTGAGTGACTCTTGGTTGTTTTGATAAAAAAGATAGAATAGGAGCTCTACATTACATATCTGTTCAGAAAATTTGCTGAATCGAATGTGCATGGGTAATAGGCCCTCGGAACAATATCATGGCCGAACTGGTAAGGAGGCGGCGTGTCGGCTGAAATTCGGGATGGCGCTGTTCAGGAGTTCGTATCTTTTAAGTTTGTCTTAACTTGTCCCAAATAATTAAATTTAAATAAAAGTTTAATCTTTATTTAAGACACTGGTTTGATCAAAATATTAAAAATGTTGTTACATGGGGTAGAAAAACAAACTTACTTTCTTGTATTTTCCGTGTATTTCAATGGGACGATTATTTAGTGGTGTGTGCCCTTCAAGACTCATTTTTAAATGCTATGTACATGATTAATACCTGATTTTAAGTGCCAAAAGGTGAGATTTTGACTGAAACTGATGTCTTTGCAAAGAAAAAAAGTCTGTTTTTCTATTTCCGTCTACAAATCGCGATTTCATTCTTAAACGCTACGAAATTAGCTTCAAAACGCATAGTTCCGTCGAATTGACAATTTAAGACCGTGCTTGAAATTGAGCTATTTTGGCCCCAATATCATAGAAGTGGTCACTTTTGGTTATCTCGGTGCTGAAAAAATGAAACATCTTTGGAATTATTTTGATGCAAAATGTAATTATAAGATCAAAACTCAATTATGACCGTTTTGAAAATAATCACTGAACCTTTAATTGGGTCTCAATAGACATTTAAAGTCAAAGCATACTATATTATGGCCTAATGATGACAAAATAACGGCATTTTTATCTCATGACCAAATGTTCAATTCCCAAGAGAGAAATTTATCAATTAATTCTAATGATGGGGTTTCTTAATTTTAGATCTTGCAAAATAATACACTAACTTGGAAATTTAACATTTTAGAGTGTCAAATTACCGTTCTATGTACCCATAACACCCCCCCCCCCAAACTTAAGGCATATGCCTATTGACACGTCTTTATATTATGCATGATCTAAGAGGGGGGGGGGGGTGAAATGATCACATGTCGCTTTTCGGTCATGTTAAATTTGTGATTGTACATATATTTTTGTAAACAAAGTCACTTTCCTGATGTTAATGGGATTATAAATACAGTTTAACATGGTCAAAATGTTGCTCTGGCCCTTGAATGCTGAAAATTGCGAAAAGTATCATATTTTCGCTCAGTCCAAGCTTGTTTGGAGCCCTGTTTTATAACTTTGGAGTGACTAGCGATAAAAAGCAATTACACTTTTTTAGGATGTTGACCACTGATTCCAAAAATAAAGAATATCAAAATATTTTTTTTCTTATAAGGGTGCACTACACTAAATCCTTCCGCATTTGGTGTAACCCTTCATAGTTCGATAAAAATAGCACCTATGCGAAATATATCGGCGTCCCGAGGGAACCAAATTTGAGTGACTCTTGGTTGTTTTGATAAAAAAGATAGAATAGGAGCTCTACATTACATATCTGTTCAGAAAATTTGCTGAATCGAATGTGCATGGGTAATAGGCCCTCGGAACAATATCATGGCAGGAACTGGTAAGGAGGCGAGCGTGTCGGCTGAAATTCGGGATGGCGCTGTTCAGGAGTTCGTATCTTTTAAGTTTGTCTTAACTTGTCCCAAAAAATTAAATTTAAATAAAAGTTTAATCTTTATTTAAGACACTGGTTTGATCAAAATATTAAAAATGTTGTTACATGGGGTAGAAAAACAAACTTACTTTCTTGTATTTTCCGTGTATTTCAATGGGACGATTATTTAGTGGTGTGTGCCCTCTAGCTGAAATACAGCATGATAATGTAAGATAGTAAATGTAAACCTGTATTCTAGAGTATCTCGAGCTAGACTAAACCGGCCAGTAGTAAGCTTAACTAATTTTCATGTCACGTACACAGTAAATTGCTACAAAACTCTGTCAAGCTTGCATCTAAACACTTCCTGATCTCACAGAAAACTTGTTTACGGTATGCAATAAATATAAATATTGTAAACAACTTACAAAATACACCCGAATAAATTCAGTTTCTCGCTCAATTTCGATAATTTATCTGACGTGGCTCTCTGACTTCCTGTGCTAACAGCAGCTCGTCGCCAATTAGTGTGAGAGGGCGCAATTGCTCTTAAATTTTCTTGATTTTCTTCAAGCCCTGTTCAAGTTCAAAGCCACTATTTAAAATATACTTGAATCTGTGAAATTCTTATAATTAATTTTTTTAATTTGATTCTTGAAACAGGTTTTGTTCCAGAGTTTAACAATACTGGTATCATTGGTGAAGAACAAATAGGTTTTAGAACTCTTGATATGATCTCTGGTTGATATATCTTCAGAACAAAAAAAAAGGTTAGGCCTATTTATCAAGTATTCTGATCAATCACTAAAAGAGATCATATAGCTCATGGAAAAAAGTCATTGCTTGTGAGCTCTTGTGGTAGGGGCCTTTCAACGGAAATGTTTTCAATGTGATTTATTTGTACAAAAATGCCAAATTTTGTATCAAATTATGGTGAATTATCTAACATGTTTCAATCCTGGGTGTAAGACAAGGTGAACCGTGGCTCTTTTTAATATCTTTGAATGATTTTTGAGCTGAGCAATTAGGCCTATTCTGAGTAAAAGCAACGGTCTTAGTTTTATCTTTGATCTTGTTTATAACTTGATTGTTGAGACTGAGTGGCCTTCTTTCAAGTTGTTCTTTGTCTTCAAATCTGTTTCCCACTTCTCTTTCCGGCCAGCATGCTTAGGCCTATAGGCCTACACTGCAAAAACAAGTGTTAATACATTAACACTATTTGAGCAACACTTTTTAAACATGTTAAACCGTTAATGTGTTAAAATATTAACATTTGTGTTAAAATATTAACAATTATGTGTTAAAATATTAACACTTTTACACTTTTATTAACACATTAACACTATGATTAAATGCTTTAAATGCTTTAACACGTTAACACCACTTTCCAAAAACAAGTGTTAATATATTAAGTGTTACTTTTTAAACACGTTAAACCGTTAATGTGTTCAAATATTAACATTTGTGTTTATATTTTAACACACAATTGTTAATATTTTAACATAAATGTTAATATATTAACGGTTTAACATGTTTAAAAAGTGTTGCTCAAATAGTGTTAATCTATTAACACTTGTTTTTGCAGCCTATAGGCTTTTTAACTGAGCATCTCCACACGGAGCAAACAAACAAACAAACAATCATCTTCAAGACAAGGACCGTTACTAATAGGTCATCTTAATTTAATCAAAGCCACGCGCGCATTAGGCCTACATTGAAA
Source organism: Amphiura filiformis (assembly GCF_039555335.1). NCBI lineage: Eukaryota > Metazoa > Echinodermata > Ophiuroidea > Amphilepidida > Amphiuridae > Amphiura > Amphiura filiformis. Next base: position 21,076,777 of record NC_092628.1, read on the forward strand.
AATAGTAAAACCGCCCGTGTTTTTGCACGTTATTTCAGCTGGATTTAGTTAATTTCAGTTTTTTTCGCCCGTTTTATTTTATTTTTAAATCCACTACACAAAAATCTCACATATATCAGACATCAAAATAGCCTAAATCGTAAGTCTCAATAAAATGCTTCATCTTGACCATGGTTTTTATTTCTCTCTTTTTTTTTTGGCATCATCATCGCCTATATAACCTAGGCTTTAGTCCTATAGATGAGAAAGATCTAAATTTCGCAATAATTTGCATGCCCTATTATTAGTTGTCTATTATGCTTACTAGCTAAGTATTGCATTTTGAAAGAGCAGGCCATAATAGGCCTAAGAGTCAGTAGGACTAAGCATGGCCTAAGTGTTACATTTCTGAGCTATGCTTTTGGTCAATATCAAAAAAGGTGCCTCAAAATTCCGTGCCAGAATTACTCCTCGAACCTCACTGTGCAAAAAAGAAAAAAGAAAAAGAACAATCATTCTCCTCCTGCGTCTCCCTGATCCTGGGGCCAGGGCCAGGGCATCAGTTTAAAAATTGGGGGGGGGCACACAATGGCGGATTTAGAGCAGCCAGAAATTGGCCCAGGGGCAAGTTGAGAAAAACTTTAGTCAAATGTAAAAAATGGTCGCAAAGCGCAATGCACAAATTGTGTATACAATTTTAGTTAGAAAAGGCCCCAAATTGGTGAACTAAGGCCTGAAGCCGTGGACACGTTGTTTTTTTATTGTGTAGGCCTAAATCAGTGCCCCCTGAAATGAAAGAGAAAAGTGCCCCTTCTGATAAAAAAAAATCAGGAAAGTGAAGGAAACGAAAACTTAGGCCGTGTAAAATTAATATTTTGGTTCTCGTCCCCTCCCTCCTCAATTTCTGGGATTTGTCAGATTTTTTTTTTTTTATAGATTTTTCAATTTTTTTAGACTTTGGAATGATTTATGAAATCTTCATACATATAAATAAGTTTATTAGAGAACAAGCATCACTTCCAAGTCTTTTGTGGTACTCTAGGGGTTTATCCTCAGAATCTCACATTTGAAAAAAAAAAAGGGCCTCATCGTTTCCTCGAGCACTGTTGGAGAAGACCGAAAACTACTGACAATGCTAATTTTACATTGAAAAAAAAAAAAACACCTCCCTCCTCATCAATTCATGAAAATCCTCTGGACGAGAACCAAAACATTAATTTTATACGGCCTTATAGAAACAGGGAAGGGCGCCTGGTTTCCATTAAAATTCCGGGGTGAATTTTGGGCCAAAATAACCAATCTTTTGAGCTCTTTTGCGCGCTAGTAGTTTTTCATGTTTTCCCCAACACCAAAACAGAGAAGAATTTTTTTATTTTTGCCGTCCCCGGGCAAGATGCTGAACTTGTATAATTAAAGCCATATTATAACATTTCTTTAAAAATTTGTATTTATTTTCCATAGAATGTTAGCCTTTACTGTCAGATATATCCCCTTTTAATTTTGAGCCGAACAAGTGAGGTAAAGTAAAGAAAATTGGAATTTACTACTAGCGCTATTATAATGTTACTCCGGCGGTTGTAATACGATACGATCCTCTGGCGTGTGTGTCCCGCACGCCGTGTACATAGTAGAATATGTGTTATGAACATCGCATACGCGTTCGACTAATATTTCTATCGTAATAATAAAACGACGGTTCCGGCGGTTTATTCAAAATCTCGGATATTGACAAAACTACATTTACAATCGTGTAAAAATCTGAATTTTTTTTGAGGGCGTGCTCCTCAGCAAATGTTATAATATGGCTTTAATATCAGTCTGTAGGCATAACTGCCAGGAAAGGACCAGTAAGCCCTTGTCCGTGACCCGATCGGCAGCCTCATTCCCCATTTTAAATCAGGTAAAGGCATGCACCTCCACTCAGTGGCGTAGCGTGGGTCATCCGATTGGGGTGGGGGGCACCGGGTCTGATGGGGGTGTACCGGGTCTGATTGGGGGGCACCGGGTCTGATGGGGGGTGTACCGGGTCTGATTGGGGGGCACCGGGTCTGATTGGGGGGCACCGGGTCTGATTGGGGGAGCCGTTTTCGGCCATTTTCCTATGGGATTTAAAAAAAATTCAGATCGATTGGGGCACGCGTGCCCCCATGCCCCTATGACGCTACGCCACTGCGTCCAATATGCAATATATAATGCACTCTAAATGTAATAGCAAATACGTTTCATGATATTCTTCGAATAATATATATAACCAATTGTATATCCAATTATTGAAATGACATAGGCCTACATAATAGGATTAGGAATAGGCCTATAATAATATCTTAGCTATGTGAAAACAAGTTTTTGCCTCTTTTCCAAAACTTTTGTGGTGTTGCCACTTTCATTGCCAGTTTCCAAGTAAAAGAATAGGATTGGGGTGTGTATCAATTGGGCGGAAAATAGGATAATGCTGTATATTTCTGGCCAAGAACTAGAGGACCGATGTGCAATAAGTGAGCCCTACAAATAACCCGGCCTTGTATATATCATGTCAGTGGCAATTTTTTCTAAAATCAAGTTACAAACCTTAATGTTTCATTTAATAATGCGAGCGTAGCGAGCAGGAAATTGTGCCTATTTTCTGTACTGTCTGAAACTTTTTTAGAGCGTCTTATTGAAAAAAAGATGCCCCATAAATGTATGCGCCAAAATTGCTTTCCCCAGGCTCGACCCATTTTGGCTAAGGTGCCAAACATAAAATGGTTTCTGCAGTTTTTAAATTTTTGACCAAAAATGAGCATTAAAAAAAATATAAAAAAATCAGAAAACAATAAAAATCGATATTTGTGAGCAAGGGTGTGTGCTTGATTAATTTTGCAAGGGGTCAAATGTCACAAAAAACAACAACTTGCCCATATACAGCGAAGATCATTTAAAAAAAAAAAAATTTTCCTTCATGGAATGTAATACTCTGACCAAAGTTGCCCCAAATGCGGGGTAACTTTGGTCAGGCTATTTTTAACCTCTAGGGCACCCTTACAAAATTATTTTAAAATCTTTTTCAACTTCAAGTTGTAGAAGGGAACCCTAATGTCATAAAAAAGAGTTAAAGCCACGATCTTATAATATGAAATTGGTTAATTTTTTTCGAACCAGATTTTTTTGCATATTTGTAATGTTTACACTTGCACCTAAATGGAATCGGCCAAATTTGTTGTCTTTGTAGGTCAACAGAGGAAAGTTCGACATATTATCATAATTTGAAAATTAGGGAGTGTTCAGAAATACTCTGGTGGGGGGGCTGGAAAATATGTAGGGGGGGTCAAAAAACTTTAGGAGTTCTGAATAGGGGGGTTAAAAAGTTTTGGGTGTATGAACAGGGGGGTTAAAAGTTTTCGGCACGTAGAGGGGGGGGTGTAAAAATTTCAGCTCGCTGCGCGCGCATATGTTCCCATATTAAACCAGAACAAAAGTACATTTGATCCAATGTTAAAAATTGTCGTCTATAACTTCATTTTGAGGTTTGTGCCAGTTCTTTCTGGTCAGCAGCTCCTTAAATCACTAAAAGCTGCAATACATTTGCTCTTCTTTAGTGTTGACAATTTTTACAATAATGTTTCATGTAGTAGGCCTACAGATTATTCATTTATTATCACTGATATATACAATATCTCTGCTATGCCATAGCTACAAGCTGTTTGAGCGGCTCATCCTGAACCGCCTTGCGTCACATGTAGATGGTCTACTGATCCCTGAACAAGCTGGCTTCCGCCCAGGGAAATCAACAACCAGCCAGCTGCTAAACCTCACCCAACACATTGAGGATGGATTTGAGAGAGGGCAGATCACAGGTGCTGTCTTCGTCGACCTTTCTGCAGCTTATGACACAGTCAACCATCGCCGGCTACTCGCCAAAGTGCTTGAGATGACTAAGGATGTTCACCTCACCAGGCTTCTACAAACCCTGCTCCAGAACAGAAGGTTCTTTGTTGAACTAGGAGGGAAGCGAAGCCGATGGCGCAGACAACGAAACGGACTCACCCAAGGAAGTGTCCTAGCTCCTCTGCTATACAACATCTATACCAACGACCAGCCAGTTGACAGCCAAACCAAGCGGTTTATATATGCAGATGACTTGTGCGTAACCAGCCAGAGTACCAGCTTTGAGGTGATCGAAGACACTCTGACAGATACACTGACTGGACTAGGAGAGTACTACGACGAGAATCAACTGCGCGCAAACCCAGGGAAGACCCAGGTCTGTGCCTTCCACCTTATCAACAAGGAAGCCAAGCGACAGTTGAACATCACCTGGTCAGGTACCAAGCTCCCTTTCTGCTCTAACCCAGCATAGGGCCTGCACTTTGGCTCGACATTTGAAAGGGGCGTGAATTCATTTTTGGATACGCCCCTATTATAATTAGGTAATACTCGACTCACACACATTCCCTATTATGTATGTACATGTACCACATGTAGTAAATCTGTCTGCTTTATCTGTATTGTGCCGTTCTTAAGCAAATAGTTAAACACGATTTCATCAAACATTATAACAATAGCTCTTTTACAGTGTGCAATCATCTCGAGCAATAATTTGGCAATAATAGAGGATGTGCGTGAAATTATTGATTGGCTCCATACAAAGGATTTAAACCGGTGTCCTTCACCGTAATCATGGCGCAATGCAGTGCATTCAATCAAACGTTGTCGTCAACCTATTTGATCGTATAGTGCATTTGTTAAGGTGGCTTTACACGATGAAATTTCCATTGCAAGGCCCATTACTTAGTGGGTGAGATTATGTGCTCACTGACCATGAAGCTGTGCAATTGATCGAAATACACGAAGCAATATGTGGCCATGCAATTCCATGAGCGTGGTCATAGATTTGGGGATATACTCAAAACATATTTAGTGGTTAAATTTTCATAATCATATCCTCCGATATGTTGTTTAGGGCTATAGTTCTTTTTTCTTATCGTGGTAGGCCGCGTGGCCTACGTTCCAAAGCACTTCATGTTCCTCGTACAGATCAAGGAATTTCCGTGCCATAGGTGTTGCTTTGGAATTGGCCATGATGTTTTATTTGACAGCAACAGCATAGGCCTACAAAGTTGGTCCCTACATTTCCCAAATGAATGCAGCGACCAGCTGGTGTTCATTCAGCTGATTGGCTGAACATGCTGAAGGAGGTTAGATTGCATGCAACAGGCCTTGAAAGTAGAGCAAGTCTCTACCTTTTTGCCTGTTGCTTGGGGGATTAATTGCCTGATGCACGGGGGATTAATTCCTTGCAAATCCAAAATACACGGTGCAATCTTTTTCCAAGGTCAGTGCAACAGGCAATTGCATGGAAAATTGCATCGTGTAAACCGGCCTTTATGTGTGTGAGACGATTGCAATAGCTTGTAATCATGCTTTTGTTGAATGAATTTGAGTACTCCGCCATATTTACGGAATGCTACGTCATAATCTAGGTGATTATTTGCATCGGATGTCTTGAATACGCTGGCGAAGTTGTGTAATAATCGGACTAATGCTATAACAGTAGGTGAATACAAGTATTGAATATAGGCCTATCGCGTTGCAAAGCCCAATTCAGTGATCCCAGCGAAAGTGAAATAAAAATCAAATTGTTACTTTTATAAAAAAATTTAATGAAAAAAATTGACAAAAAAACCAAGAAAACGGCAGTATCGACGAAGTTGAAGCCCCATTCAAATAGGCCTACATGTAGCTAATTTATATACTGTCTGTAATACAGATTCACGTAAATGCATTATTTTTGTCTTAAATAGGCCTACACGGCTTTTGGCTGAACCACTAGCAGAAGACACCAAGTTGATGTTTTATGACCTTTGACATTCTTTTGTGGCGAGTGACATGGTCAGTTCAATTCACGCCGAGTGTCCTTGACAGGTTTGACTCTGCTTCAGTGGTCATGAAAGAATTCAAAAGATAACCTCTGCCCCAAAAATCCCAAGCAATTGTCTGAAACTGCTTTTCGGATGATGTATCATAAGAACTCAGTCGTCAAATGATGATAGTCATATAATGACCAAAAGATTATTACTGACTACTATATCATTGAAGACTGAGTTCCGCAGTACACAATCTGAATTTTGATGATTTTACGATCGTCCGGATGAAAAAATCACTGAATGGGCCGTTAGATCCCTCCACTCCTTACCTTGGCAATATAAAAAAAAAGAAAAATAAAGAAAAAAATAAATAAAACAAGAAAAAAAGACAAAGAAAAGAAACAATAAAAGAAAAACAAATATGAAAAGTTCGAACAATATTTGGTTTATAAAATTAATGTAACCGTGATGAGGCTCGAACTCACCACCTTCCGATTTAAAGTTCAGAAGCGCTCGTGAACAAAATTCTGATGCCTTACCAAGTGAGCTGTGCTCCTGAGATACGAAATAAAAATAAAATAATGCACTGTATACCTGCTTGTGTCGGTAATTGATTTGCTCATATTCCATAATGGTACAGTGCAACAGAGCAAAAATGCCCATAATTTAAAAGCTATATAATTTATGAACAATATACACTACACATAAAAATACTAATACAAGGGGATTTCAACATAAGAATCCAAACAATTAAGTACCAACATGCACAGCTTTGTCCTTGTATCACATTTGGGTTTTTAACAAATGTTATCAAACCTCTACTGTGATTGGCAGCTGCACAAGGCATCTCTTTGATAGCTGATAATGGCCATCCATTCAGCAAGTGGCTACTAACTGACCTTGACAGGCTTGAATGAGCACTGTCATCTGCTACAAAACCATCACACTCTAGGTTTGACAATGGAGTGAAAGACTATTATTATTGATTAGGCGCGGATTTTAAAAGTACAGCTCCTATGCGTGTAAAGCAAAAAAATTGGAATAGAATGTTTGGAGTCATGTAACTAAAATACTAAATGCATTCTGCAAAATGTGCTCTATCTGACCAATTTATAAAGCACTTCAATAGCTTTAAGGGATCTAAAATGAGCGTTTATTGCGTTTCGACAGTATTTTTTGTGCGACATGAGAGCACCTCAGACCTATCGAATTGCATTCTGAATACGAAGCATGTCTTTCTGATATCAAATAATTTTCATTTTTGAAAATCGCAATATAATACAAATTTTATGACAAATTATAAAAATTTGATATTTTTCAATTTTTTTATATATAATAGTCATCGAAGTGAATTATATAAATCTAATGATATATTCTTAAAGTGTATGTAGCAGGGAGGAAAAGCCGACGGTCAATTGAAAATTTGACCTTTCATATTGAAGATATGGATTTTTTTCCCAAAAAGACCTAATTTTTTTGGTGTTTTGGGAAAAAATCCATATCTTCAATACGAAAGGTCAAAATGTTCAATTGATCGTCGGCTTTTCATCCCACCTACATACACTTTAAGTATAAATCATCAGATTTATAAAGTTCTCTTCAAGTTCTGTTAAATATCAAAATATCAATTTTAATGATTTGCCATAAAATGTGTATTAAATTGCGAATTTCAAAAATCAAAATTATTTGATATCAGAATGACATTCTTCGTATTCAGAATGCAATTCGATATGTCTGATGTGCTCTAAAGTCCCAAAATAAATACCGTCCAAACGTTCATACCCCAGCCCTTAATTTGACACATTGTTTGACATGTTCGGAATTATGGTAAATCATTAAATAAAATATTTATTAATTAATCAATTATGTCAATTAATTAAACATTTAATGCAAATATGCATATTTTCTCTAACAGAATTGTAGGATTTGACAAGAGCCATTTTTCTTGTAAGTTTGATTCTTATAACATACCGGTATCGTATTAGTCCAGGAGCAAGATCCCACAGGGGGCCTAAATAAGGACTTGGTTCACCCTCCACTACATACAAGGTTTGACACCATAGGTAGTTAGTATGGACCCTCTAGATCACTGCTAGGTAGGTAGTGGACTCAAATTGTGGTATCACTTTTTTTTTACAGGTCATTTTATGTATGGACGTATAATCGCATAAAATCACCAAAAATAGGACAAAATTAAGGGGTAGGGGATATATAAATTCCCATAACTCAACTTTTACTCGTGATTTTGAATTCATTTTGGTATCAATATGTAGCTAAATGATTTTCCTAACTTTCTAGTATTATTTTTAAACAAAAACAGGTTTCATTTGAGCATATTTGGAAGTATATAGTCCATAAATGAGTGGTAATCTGATTTTTTAAAACCATATGTGTAAAGTTTGACAATGGCCTCAAATCTCACAACTATACCACTTTATATTTTCAAAATTGATTCAGTTTCCATTTTTAATTTTTTAATTTAAATTTTAATGTTTAATTTTGTTTTTAATGTTAAGCATATCAAGGGAAACATTATTGTAACAGTTCCAATCATTATAATATGTATGAGTTCGTTGGGGGTGTATGTGGGACGAGGTGTGTGTGTGGGGGGGGGTGCTGGGTGTACATAGGGTATGTGTGGGGGTGAGGGGATGAATGTGTGTGTACATGTCTTAATATGTCACTTCACTGCACCAACTTCCATTTACAAAATCCGTTAAGTTTCCATTGATGTGAATATTTATGTGTAGGACGTGAGTAACCACTGGGAAAAAGACAAAAATGTTTAAAAAAAACCAAAAAACCCAACAAAAACTGATGTTGATTTCCCTCGTATATCAGCATAACATAGAAAAATATTAAGGGGTAGGGGAAAATAAATCATCAGAACTCAATATTATTTTTACTCATGATATTGACTTCATCTTGGTATTAATTATATTCAATTCAATTTAATATGTATATCTAATTGATTGTTCTAACTTTTTTGTATTATTTTAAAGCAAAGCGACCATTAGTTGCAGGTAGATACACAGAAACTGTGAGAAAAGGGTACGTTTTCTATGTCTAACAGCGTAAATATGACAATATTAAGGGGTAGGGGAAATATAAACTGCCATAACTCAACTTTTACTCATGAAAATGAATTCATCTTGGTATCAAAATGTATCTAAGTGATTGTTCTAACTTTCTAGTATCATTTTAAAGCAAAGAAACCATTAGTTGTCAGACAGATATACAGAAACTGTGAGGAAAAGGTAACTTTTCTATGTCTAACAGCGTGAAGATGACAATATTACGGGGTAGGGGAAATGTAAACTGTCATAACTCAACTTTTACTCATGAAAATGAATTCATCTTGGTATCAAAATATATCCAAGTTATTGGTTTAGCTTTCTAGTATTATCTTAAAGCAAAGCGACCATTATTTGTCAGGCAGATATACAGAAACTGTGAGGAAAAGGTAAATTTTCTATGTCTAACAGCGTAAAATGACAATATTAAGGGGTAGGGGAAATTTATAACTGCCATAACTCAACTTTTACTCATGAAAATGAATTCATCTTGGTATCAAAATGTATCTAAGTGATTGTTCTAACTTTCTAGTATTATTTTAAAGCAAAGCGACCATTATTTGTCAGGTAGATACACAGTATTTGTGAGGAAAAGGTAACTATTCTATGTCTAACAGCATAAATAAATATGACAATATTAAGGGGCAGGGGAAATATAAACTGCCACAACTCAACTTGTACTCATGAAAATGAATTCATCTTGGTATCAAAATGTATTTAAGTGATTGTTCTAACTTTCTAGTATTATTTCAAAGCAAAGCGATCATTAGTTGTCAGGTAGATACACAGTAACTGTGAGGAAAGGGTAAATATTCTATGTCTAACAGCGTAAATATGACAATATTATGGGGTAGGGGAAATGTAAACTGCCATAACTCAACTTTTACTCATGAAAATGAATTCATCTTGGTATCAAAATATATCCAAGTGATTGGTCTAGCTTTCTAGTATTATTTTAAAGCAAAGCGACCATTATTTGTCAGGCAGTATATACAGAAACTGTGAGGAAAAGGTAAGTTTTCTATGTCTAACAGCGTAAAATGACAATATTAAGGGGTAGGGGAAATATATAACTGCCATAACGCAACTTTTACTCATGAAAATGAATTCATCTTGGTATCAAAATGTATCTGATTGGCTGTTCTAACTTTCTATAAACAAAGCGATCATTAGTTGTCAGGTAGATACACAGAAACTGTCAGAAGAAGTCATTTTCTATATCTAGCAGCGTAATAGACCGTTCACAAACACTTGTAAGGGGGAGGGGCCTGATGCAAAAAAATTTCATCGCAAAATATTATTTCGAGCCCCCCCCCCCTTTACAGACCTCAAAAATTGTAGGGCCCCCTATTTGACATGAAAATTATGGGTCAACCCCATAGAAAATCATATAAACTCAATTTTTCCAGGAAAATTTTTGATCATTTTTTTCAGGCCCCCCCCTTAGGAGGGTCAAAATTGTCAGACCCCCCTTTTTGCATCATGCCCCCCCCTTACAAGTGTTTGTGAACGGTCCCTAAATATGACAATATCAAGGTAGGGGAAATATAAACTCCCATAACTCAACTTTTACTCTTGATAATGAATTCATCGAACGTTCTGGTATCATTAGTTGTTATGTAGATACAAAGGAAATGTGAGAAAAAACTTCCATGTGTAACAGTGTCAAATATGATAATATTAAGGGTAGGGGAAAATATTACCACAACTCAACTTTGGCTGCATTAACTGTGAAGGGGAACACAGGAATACAAATCGTTGCACCAACATTTGAATGTAGTATACGATTGAGGTTTCTTACGTTAATTGATGCAATTGGACCATTTTAAAAATTTGACCTTTATTTATGATATTGATATATTCGACGTTATAACCCCTGAACTAAGCTTCGTAGAACTATGACAATTGTCTTTTTTTTAAATTCTTAGCGATGAGAGGAACAATTTGAGATTACAACATTACAACATGATAGGATAATTTTTTAGTATTGGCCCCATTATGACCTTCAACCCCTCGTGGGAAACTTAATTGCTTTTAAAATAATGCCAGAAAATGAGAACTATCAAATAGCTACATATTGATACCAAAATGAATTCATTTTCATCAGTAAAACTTGAGTTTGGGTGATTTGTATGTCCCTTACCCCTTAATATTGTCATATTTTACGCTGTTAGACATTGAATATTAACATTTTCATACATTTTATGTCTATCTACCTGACAACTAATGAATTTTAAGTTGCTTTTAAAATAATACTAGAAAGTTAGAACTATCAAATAGCTACATATTGATGCCAAAATGGAATTCATTTTCGTCAGTGAAACCTGTGTTTTGGTGATTTGTATGTCCCCTTACCCCTTAATATTGTCATATTTTACCCTGTTAGACATTGAATATTAACATTTTCATATATTTTATGTCTATCTACCGGACAACTAATTGCTTAATTGCTTTTAAATAATACTAGAAAGTTAGAACTAACAATTAACTACATATTGTTACCAAAATGAATTCATTTTCATCAGTAAAACTTGAGTTTTGGTGATTTGAATGTCCCCTACACCTTAATATTGTCATATTTTACAGTACTACACATGAAAAATTGACATTTTTTAAACATTTTATGTCTTTCCAGCTAACAATTAATGGTTATTTTGCTTTAAAAGATTACAACAACCAAATAGCTATATATTAATGCCAAAATGAATGAATTATAATGAATAAATGTCGAGTTACGTTGGTTTGTACGTACCCTAACCTTTAATATCGTCAAATTTTACGCTGTTACACATTGGAAAATTAACATTTTTATCATATTTTATGTCTATCTTATGGTTTTTCTGTTAAAAATAATACTGGAAAGTTAGAACAATCAATTAGCTACATGTTGATACCAAAAATGAATTCATTATTATGAGTAAAGGTTGAGTTATGGTGGTTTTTATTTCCCCTACCCCTTAATAATGCCATATTTGACATGGTTATACATAGAAAAGTAACCTTTTCTCACATTTTATGGCTATCTACCTGACAATTAATGTTTGCTTTGCTTTAAAATAATACTAACACGTTTGAACAATCAATTAGCTACATATTAATTCCAAAATGAATTCATTATCATGAGTTGAAGTTGAGTTATGATGGTTTATATTTCCCCTACCCCTTAATATTGTTACACACGCTGCTACATGTGGAAAAGTAACTATTTTTTTTACATTTTCAGTCTATTTTCCTGACAAACAGCGGTTGATCTCACCCCACACATATAAATATTCAAAATAGTACATGAATGGCAACTTAACAAACAAATGTTGTTAATCATGTTAATAGAATTTATATAGTTCAGCCGAGTGACATATTAAAACATGTAAAACACCCCAACCCTGAACCCTATACACACCCCGCACCCACCCCCACATACCCACACACACCTACCCCAAACCCACACAACACAAACCAACATGCAAGCAAACATGCACATACAAAAATATTTGAACCAGAACATCAAAGTTTGCCTAGATATGCTTGATATTAAAAACAAAATTAAAAAAAGGAAACTTAATTAATTTTGAAAATAGAAATTGGCACAATAGTAAAATTTGAAGCCAATGTCACAAAAACACCCACCCTGCGCATTGTTGTGAAATATCTGATTTTTCACTAGTGTATGGACTGGCCACTTCCAATCATGATCAAATGAAACCTAGGTTTGCTTTCAAATAATACTAGGCAGTTAGAACAATCAATTAGCTACATATTCATACCAAAATAAATTCATTATTATGAGTAAAAGTTGAGTTATGAGAATTTATATCTCCCCTACCCCTTAATTTTGTCCTATTTTTGGTGATTTTATGCGATTATACGTCCACACATAAAATGACCTGTAAAAAAAAAGTGATACCACAATTTGAGTCCACTACCTACCTAGCAGTGATCTAGAGGGTCCATACTAACTACCTATGGTGTCAAACCTTGTATGTAGTGGAGGGTGAACGAAGTCATTTTTTTGAGGTTGCTGCTCCTGTACTATATTGCGTCCCATTATAGTTACAGAAAAAAATACGCGTGCAGGACACACATACGCACCCCTACACACACACACACCCAAAGGATCGTACCGTTTTACAATCGTATAACATTCTTTGGCGCTAGTAGTAGTAGGCCTAGTAGTAAATTCCAATTTTCTTTGCTTTACCTCACTTGTTCTGCTCAAAATTAAAAGGGGACATATCTGACAGTAAAAGCTTACATTTTATGGAAATTATGTTTAACTATTTGTTTAAACAGCACAAAACAGATAAAGCAAAATTACTATACATAGGACTATACATGTATGGTATACCAGGGACTGTTTAAGAATATATCATCGAGGACTGTTATATATCAAAAATGTGAAAAATATCAAATTTTAATAATTTGTCATAAAATTTGTATTATATCATAAATTTAAATGAAATTTATTTGATATCAGAAAGACATTCTTCGTATTCAGAATGCAATTCGATATGTCTGATGTGCTCTCATGTCCCACAAAAAATACTATCGAAACGCTCAAAACGCTCATTCCAGATCCCTTAAAGTCATAATGTACGATCTTATAATATGAATTTGGTTAATTTTTTTCAAACCTGATTTTTTAGCATATTTGTAATGTTTACAACTTGCACCTAAATGGAATCAGCCAAATTGCTTGTGTTTGTAGGTAAATAGAGCAAAGTTCGACATAAAGTCATAATGTCATCCCATAGAACTGCGTGTTAAACGGCCAAAATAACAAGCAGTGTTTCTTTCACTTTACCTTATTATTTCAGCTCAAAATTAACAGAAACCATTCCCGATAATTATTACTAGTATTATTTCAGCATTTTGTGTATATAATGATCGTACATTAAGTCTTTAATTTGGTTAATTTTCTTTGTCTTTTTTTTTCTTTTCTTGTTTTATTTATTTTTCTTTGATTTATATTGCCAGGGTAAGGAGAGGAGGAACTAAAGGAATATTCAGTGATTTTTTGATTTTTTTCATCCCGACGATCGTAAAAATCATCAAAATTCAGATTTTGGATACTAGACTGCGGAACTCGGTCTTCAATGATAGTCAGTAATTTTTATATTTTGGACATTACTATGACTATCATTTGAGGACTGAGTTCTTATGATCCGAGGAGCAGTTTCAGACAATTGCTTGGGATTATTGGGGCAGAGGTTATCTTTTGAATTCTTTCATGACCACTGAAGCATAGTCAAACCTGTCAAGGACACTCGGCGTGAATTGAAAGACCATGTCACTCGCCACAAAAGAATGTCAAAGGTCATAAAACACCAATTTGGTCATTTGGTGTCTTCTGCTATCTAAAGGCCTTATATGGCTGATTTTGTACCTTTCGTCATTGTCATAGATGTGCTAACAAAGCTTGCTAGTGCAGTGGTTCAGCCGAAAGCCGTGTGTCTAAGGCAAAAAATAATGCATTTACGTGAGTCTGTAATTTATATACCGGTACTGACAGTATATAAATTAGCTAGGCCTACATGTATTTGAATGGGGCTTCAACTTCGTCAATACTGTCGTTTTCCTGTTGCCATTTGTTTTCATTAAAAAAATTTATAAACGTAACAATTTGATTTTTTTTTTTCACTTTCGCTGGGATCACTGAATGGGACTTTGTAGCGCGGATTATTCAAAACTTGTTTTTACCTACTGCTATATATATAGTATTAATCCGATTATTACATAACTTTGCCAGCGTATTCAAGACATAGGTTATGTAAGGGATAAACTGTACATGGGTATAGAGGCCCTGCATGCTTTTATTGATTGGCTCCAAACAAAGGATTTGAAAAGTGTCCTTCACCGTAATCACGACGCAGTAGCCTACAGTCCATTCAATCAAATGTTGTCAGTGTGCGAGACGAACGATGTATAAATCTGGAGGTCACATCATCACTTATCATGCTTATTGTAAAAAGTTTGTCCAATGCATATACTGTGTGTAGGCCTATTGTTCCCGGTATTGTCAATGCAATCAAGCAAACAGGTATTATATTTTGAAAAGGCCGCTATAGTATATTCACATGGGTGTCTTGAATGGCCAATCATATGGGACATAATCAAATTGCAGTGACTGCTTCCTTTGTTACCACATGTCAGTCATCTTGTGATTATTGGACCATGTAAACCTGCAAAAACGAGCCAAAGTGCAGGCCCTATGTGTACCTGGGGGTCACACTAGATCGATGCCTATCCTACAAGGCCCACGTGGAGAAGACCAAGGCCAAGGTCAGCACACGCAACAACATCTTGCGCAAACTTGCCAACACCAGGTGGGGTGCTAGCCCAGATACCATCAGATCAACAGCACTGGCTCTGAGTTTCTCCACCGCGGAATACGCATGCCCTGCTTGGGAGAGATCATCACATGCTAGGAAGCTAGACTCTGCACTCAACGCAAGCTGCCGCTCCATCACATGATGTTTAAGGCCTACCAACATGGACAAGGTCTACCTCTTGGCAGGTATCGCACCACCTGACATCCGGAGAGCTGTGGCAAGCAAAGAGGAACGCCGTAAACAGACCACGGACGTAAGACACCCCTCTTCAACCATACACCACCAACCAGACGGTTGAAGTCAAGGAAAAGCTTCATCACAAGCACCCTCCCTCTGCAAACAACATCATCAGAGGCTCGCACCCAGATGTGGAAAGAAAGGCCTTCATCTGAAGCAGCCACCACTGAGATGGGGATTCAACCCACAGAATCACTACCTCCAGGAGCAAACGAAGTCTGGGCAAACTGGAGCCGCCTTAACCGCCTCCGAACCGGTGTTGGGCGTTGCAAGGATACCCTTCACAAATGGGGATACATCAGTGGCCCGACCATGTGTGATTGTGGACAAGAACCACAGACGATGCAGCATCTGCTGGAATGCCCGCTTTTGGAAGAGTCTGTGACGACAGACGATCTGGCGCAATTTTCTCAACGGGCACAAAAGTGTGTTTCTCAGTGGATAAGTACAGTTTGATGTAAGGACACGAAAGAAGAAGATATATACAACTAAATCATGTTGCATAGGCGGAGGAAGCTTGGAAAACCAGGGTACACGTCCTCCCCCCCCCTAATTTTTAAATCCTTAAAAAAGAAAAAAGAAAGCAATAATTGCCATGTGCAACTTTTTTTAGTACATCGAAAAGCACCATGTTTTGGGCCCAAATAGGGTAAAATTGCACAATTTTGCGCTTCGCGATCACGCAAACTGGCCCATCAATTTAATAGCAAAACACACCATTTCGGCAGTAGTGTAGACAGGGGGCGGAAGGGCCCCTGACAAAAAATGAAAGAGAATAGTGCCCCCAGGGTTGTAGCTACGCCGGGCGCTGCTGGCAGGGCCGCCCGGCACCCGGCCTGGGCACCCGGCACCAAAAAAAAAAAAACTTTTTTTTTAAATTTTTTAGGGGTGATACCCTTAAGCGGGCCCCTGGACCCCTGGCCGTAAGCGCGAGAGCTCCACGCGCTACGCGCGCTCGGCTTCGCAATAATTTGCCACCTGGCATAGAAATTGGCCTAGCTACAACCCTGAGTGCCCCTCTGACAAAAAATGAAAGAGAAAATCTGGAGAGCAAAGAAAAGGAGCAAGGAGGCCCTTTTCCATATAAATTCAACCCTATCATGGGCCAAAATATTGTCACAATAAAGGTATTTTCATCCCATCATGGGCGAAATACACAATTTTTGCACGCGTTTTGTCCCAAATAAAGCCTTTTTTTGAAGCTCAAATACATGTACAGTCTCTCTAAAAACAAAACCGGTGTTGCAACTGCAATTTATTTATCCCGTCTGTGCCCCCGAAATTTTATTCACCCCTCGACCAAGAAAACTGGCTACGCCCCTGTATTTTGGGCTAAAATAGTCTTGATTTTGCGCGCTTCGCCGCAAGAAAAAGTCCCAGTAAACATAGGCGCGTGTAGATCCGGGGGGATGGCACATTCAATCATCCCCCCCAATGTTGACGCCTGTTGGCCTATGTGTGTTTCTGACCAAATTAAGCTCATAATTGGCCATTTTAGCTAGCCCTACTAGTATAGGGCCTTTTGACTGTGGTGATCCAAAACCATGCATGCATAAAACCTGGCTATGTCCAGAGAGCTGCTGCCAGTGACTGCTAATTCCCCTATCTCGGGGACAGCGGTTAGTGGGTTGTGAGCTGTCACTGGGTTTTTAGCAGTTCTCAGTATATAGCATGGTGTATATAATGTGTAATATAAAAAAAAGGCCCTGTGGTAGGGCTAATTTTAGCCCCCAAAGTACACATTTTTGCGCTCTTCGCGCGTATGTAATCCACTTTTACATCAAATTTCATTTGTTTAGCTTCCAAATGGCAGAAATTTTAGCGTGCTACTTTAAAACATTTTCACAATTCCACATAGGCCTATTTTATATCAATGACATGCGTGAGTACAATTTCATTGCACTTGAATACCGGTACAAATTTTAGTAGGCCTATCATTAGTGCCATTTGAATGGTAGTAGAATTGAATTAGTAGAATGGTACATTATGATGGGGGGGGGGGTCAAAATAGTTTTGAACCTATATGAGGGGGGTCAAAAAAGTTTTAGGTCCATTAAGAGGGGGGGTCAAAAAAGATTTGGGTTCGCGAAGAGGGGGGTTTAAAAATTTTCGACATGAAAAAAATATTTTCCAGCCCCCCCCACCAAAGTATTTATGAACACTCCCTTATGATAATATGTCCTCTCATAGAACTTAACTGCATGTTAAATGGCCAAATAACCAGTGGGGTTTGTTATTTCAACTTAAAATGGACATCAACCCTTCCTGTCAGTTATTACTAATATTATTTCAACATTTTGAATAAAGAATAACAAAATTAAAATTTGACGGAAATCGTACATTAAGGTTTTAATGAGAAATACAATTGGTTTTGTTTGGAAGCAGTGATTTAAAAACTCTGAAAAGTGCCCAAAGTTACCCCATTTTACGGTAGGCCTACATTACAATCGTGTAAAAAACAGAATTAATTTTTTTTAGGGCGTTCTCCTCACTCCGCAGCAAATTTTATAATATGGCTTTAACCAAAATGTCTCGAAGTGGGGAATGCAATTTTGCAATATTATTTTGTCCGGGAATTTTGTACTTCAGTCTTCAGTAGCTTGAATACTTCAGTAGCTTAAAAAATGGCTATTTAAATTTACCAAATAAAGAACCGTAAAATACCCTATCTGGAAACAGGACACCTTAAAAAATAATCCTGAAATCATTAATATATTTATTTTACTTCCATTCACTCACTCTTAATATTGCTTTACGGATTTTTACCGTTCACAGCCACACCCTGATTCACACAATTTGATAAAATTTACTCACCCTGTATGTTTGTACCATTAACGCGCAATGGATTATGGGGGAATGTGATCATCGTTATTTCTGCGCATGTCAGTGTTTCCTAGGCGTTCAAAATTTTAGCCGAGTGATGAAATTTGGCGTTCGGAAGTCCAATACTTTATGCTGAAAATCAGCTATCTTTGAGTATATCGGAGATTTATTTACCTTTTCAGATTCACCATGGATTTGTCTGCCATGAAAGTCGGCATGAATGTCGATATACAAAGGAGTGACGGTAAATACATTAATTTTATTCATCGCTATTCACGGTGACTCATATAAAGTTGCAGAATTCGACAGCTTTGACGACTGACGTCGATGATCGATCTTGCCGGTTTCATTAAAAACAGTTTTCATGGAAGCCCTAGCCCTGTCCCCTCTAGTCACACCCGCAGCATTATTAAGCTAGATTTATTTAAGATCATATTAATCAAATATCTACTTAAATTCAAGTTTCAACTCAAGACAAGAGTCAGACACACCGTCACACGTTTTTGCAGTTGTTGATCGAGAAAGTAGGTATTCACTCGGTCGGACATCCGGGAACATTGTCCCCTTCGTCCCCTTTGTACAAGCGCGCCCATAGCAACCAGCTTGAGAAAGGGGAACTGCACATGCGCTGCACATGCGCACACTGGTTTTACAAGGCTATTTCCCCTTTGTGACGTCAGCCCGACCAAGAGAATCCCAGGCAAACCGGTAATACTAAAATGCAGAAAACCTTTTGACGAGCGCGAATTGTAAAAGGATACATCGCGTATTTACTGCGTTGCACGCACTTGTCTCTGATTGGCTGCTAAGGCGATATGTTGTTGCTGAGTGGAAATTTATGAATGAACTGTGCGCCGTACGCGTTGTTAGCGCCGAATTTGCAACATCACGGTAGTCGCGCTCGTCAAAGGTTTGCTGCATTTGACTATAACACATTTACTAGTCAGCAAAATTCGCCGAGACCGGGGCCCAAACACAATGCATATTTACATAGAAATTTGAATTTTTTTGAGAATAGGTCGGTGAAGGAAACCTACATAAATATGTTTTCTATACTTCACTTGACCCAAATATATGATTTTTATGGTGATAATCAAGTCGCACATGGAATTTTAGAGGATTTTGATAGCAGTTCCATTAAAAAAGCTGCTATCGCCATGAGACTAAGATCTAGAAACACCCCTAAATGCCGTTTGGGGAATTTTGCTAGCAGAATCTTTTTGATGAAAGTCAATCTTTGACAAGATGTAACTTTGTTACGGAAAGTGCTATGACAAAAATGTTTTCAGTTTGGGCTTTCTTTACTCAAGGGCTTTAATTTGATATGTAAAATGACGCAGTTTGATGGCAAATTTGAATTCACCTAGCGTACCTAGAGAAAGACTATCATGAGTATGACTGTCAGTGACTGTAAAAAACAACAACTATAATTCGTGTACATCGTTGAACCATCGAGTTAAAGTAATATTCAGATTTCCTTTGACAGCATAACCATCGCGTATACGCGCGCGACGTCAAGCGCGTGCATTGGACCTTGTGCAAAATAATTATAATACGCGCTGGACGGCTAGCACTCAGTATACAGTACGCTTAATTTGTAAAAGGAAATCTGAATATTACTTTAGTAGCTCGATGGTTGAACATTTCAATTCAACTGACGCTTGTTATATACTCAGCCACTAATCATGCTAATACATTCATGAGCGTACAACGCTACTCTACGCGTCTATATAATATCAATTATCATGCAAGGTTATCTGCGTACAACACATGAACAGCTTACTACTTGTAGCCAAAATAACAAATTCTCGATCATGATGATGAGAGGATGTACCTTCTGCGTCAGCATAATTTTCATAGAATAACACGATCGCGCGACCTGCATGACTGAACCTTGACCTTGCCTAGCAACGACCGTGTGATTGGTCAATTCTCGAAAGCTGTGTTTGCGCCGTAAAGCGCCGGTCTTTGTGTAGTACGCTCGACGCAAATAACTGTGCGTAGTACTGCGTACCCAAGTTGGCTCTCATGATAGAGAATTTAATATTTTGGCTATAGTCTACTACGCATTGCTCGAGAAGTCTAGCCAAGAATTTGCTCGCTGATGGCTTTGACACTGACCATTGCATTCAAAATCTAGTCGGATTCGCTGAAGCATGACACTGTGTAAAGCAATGAAAGTTCAGAAATAAACAAGAGTTAGATTTAACTTGTGTCGTGGAGCAAAATGCTCCCCATTTTGGGGACAACCTGCTACACAAATTTCAGCTTGTACATGTATAGCAATGTTTTACAATGTAAACATGCTAATAATTATAAGAACATCACCTATATAAATATATTGCTACGTACATTTTTTTCTACCTACCATTAAATTGTTCCACTTCCTAATTGAACCCATCTTACAAAATTTGGTTAAAATCAATCATTGTCTAGGCCTCTAGGGGGTCCACGAGCCAATCAAATATGTGCCCATCCACCACAAACTGGTCGTAAAGTGGGCATTTTCCATTTTGAGATACAATCAAAAACAGTATATGGATTTCTATGTAAAATATAGTAGGAATTGACCTTTGATGAACTTCACTTCCAGATGTCAGATGAAGCTGGTTGAGGTGTCATTTTAAAGCTGAAAGTGAATTCTTTTAAAATCTGCAATAAGGGCTATTTCACGTTAAGTGTGCACTTTTCAAAATGGTGCTAAAGCATTTCTGGTTACCTGAATTTGGAACATTATATAATGTGGGTGATTTTATTAGATGGGTGTTGTGGAGGAGCAGCTACAGGAGCATTTTCATTAAATTCTGACAACTTTTTATATCAGATTTTTGCATTTACATGCATTTTCAACACATTTCTGGAGTCCCACTTCATATTTTGAATGTCTTGTGAATGATTTCTTAGGAATATAAATAAGCCTCCTTTGTAGCTATTACTTTGGTCCAGTATTGCGAAAATTATGACCATTTTCGTAATTATGTAGATTCTGCGTTGAACAAAAAAAGCGATGTCCTCTCCACAAAGCAAGTACTATCAAAATTGAAACTAAATTGGTAGTTCCTGCCAAAACTTGCATCTGTAGAATCTTCAGGGTGTTCCGCAATCATAAAACAGGACAATTAGTTCTGAGGATATTTGTATAAAATATCACAACCTGCCAGTTTTGGTGTCTTGATTCACAAGTTAAAAGTGTGTCCTCTCCAGAACAGGGGTAAATCGGCAATTGACACAAAATCAAGGGTAAATGTTTCACTTTATTTTAACAAAATTAACCTTCTCCTTCCCTCTAACAAGACAAGGCATTAGTTTTTAATCACAATACTCAAAGTAGCCAATATCTGATGATATGTTGTTAAACAGAATGTCCTCTCCAGAACAACCAAAAACTGTGGTCCGTAACAGCTCACAAAAAGCATGTACTTTTATTTCAAGTGAATGTTTCATCTAGATATTGACAACACATCTAAAGTGAACATTTGTAGTCAGAAACATCTATTTTCAAGATATGTTTTGATGGTGAAAGTGTGGATTTCATGCCTCACCAAATAGCTGTGACCTGTGTCGGGATTTACAGGAGCCTTCATTAAAAGTAAAATACAAGAGATGGTATGCTTTTCTAGCAGTATTTGTGTGTAATAACATCTAATGAAAACTTTTAGACTGATGAAGATAAGTATGCTGCTTGAATATCAGTGAAAAAAAAGTGAAAAACTGATTGTTAAACAAAATGTCCTCTCCAGACACCCATACGTTGGAAAGCTCAGAAAACACAAGTTCTACTGAAAAATATGGGAACTTGACAATATTTAATTAAAACACATCAGAACTAACATTTATGATAAGAAAAATGATACACAAGAGGATATACTGTTATAATAAAGTAAGAGTTTCATGTTTTTCAACAATGGTTAAACTTGCTTCTGGATTTGCAGAAGCCCGCACTTTAATTTTTAAACAAAAAATGTCATGTAGAATGATTAAAAAATGTATATTATCATCTGATGAACAATGTAAACAAATGCCAATAATTTTGACCCATACATTATTTGAACTACATAGCACTGAAGTGGTTAATGTTGTTTTGTTTAAAAACAAAATGTCCTCTCCAGACGCCATGCATTTTCCCATTGAAACTTTAGTGATGAATTTAACAATGTTATTGATGATCCCACGCTCTGATATTTTGGAATTGAATTTGGTACATCATGAAGTTTTAAAAATTATAGAATTTTTATGAATTTAAGGACTTCTAATTTTGACCCTCTGTGGGACTGTAAGTGTACGCTTAAGGTGAAATAGCCTAAAACAGAAAATGATCTAGAGCCGACTTTACTACCACTTCGTGGTGGATGGAAAGTCTGCGTCATTCTTTGACGCACAGGTTTTAATGAAACAAACTTTTGTGCGTCAGAAGCTTCAGAAACACGTCCATGACGCAATGACGCAGGTTAGTGCGACCCTTGCTCTTGTGGTACTTGCTACCAAATAGTGCAAGGGTTACCATTTTTGCAGTGAGATACCACAGATGGTGTTGGAATGCTCGATCTGATTGCACTTCAGGAAACCACAGGATTCACATCTTTACACAATACAGTTTCAGATCATTCCAAGGGGCATCAATGGCCCAGAACATCAACAAACTGGAATAAACTACCGTAACACATTGAAGATCATACCACAATACAGGACTCCAACAAATTCAACAAAGAAGCAACCAACTACCTAAAGCAATCCCATTCCTGTCCATCTGGCTTCACCTGAGCATTGGGCAGGATTGAGACAGAAACAGAAAATGACATACACATTTATCCACCAGGAACTTACGAACTGTGTAGATACTGGCAGCAAAAGCCACAAAGTCCTTTACTTTTGGCAGCTACATGTAGTATTTTGTTGTACTTGTTCCTAGGGGAGTTGCAAAATTGGCCATTCCAGCAGACAGATCTTGATGGTATGCAAAGTTCAGCTTTGCCGTCCATCAGGTTGTGTGCAGCGCTCTAGGTCACTTGCAATATTTCAGTTGATGTTGAATCTTTGTCAAAATATTCTGTTTCTTTTCAGCTTTTCACGCTGAAATGACAAAACAAACAGTCAAAAGTCATCTGATATTCTGATAATACAGAAAAATTGATATCATTAATTAATTGCCTTTCTCTCCTGTCCAGGGCGTGTTCATTCTGCATGTGTAAGTGGCATCAACAAAGCAACAGATAGCGTGACTGTGGAATGGTTTGAGAAAGGGGAAACCAAAGGAAAAGAGGTGAGATCACTGGGTTACTTACTTACTTTTGATTTCTCTTTGGCCTAACGTTGGCAAGACTCTTATCACTTCTTAATAAGACTGGCGTTCCGTAAACTGAAAATGTAAATGGGTATGGTGCTTTCACTTTTCTGTGCAGGAAAACTTGGGAATTGGGTGTTGTAATTTTATTCTGTCAACAATAACAGAGCATAAAGCAGGGACTGCCTTTTGAGGCGAGTGAGAGCAATCATTCTCTACCATGTCTACTGCTCTCCTTAAATCTGATATAGGAGAGTGATTTTTAGCTCTCCTTAGTTGACCATTCTCTCTTTACATTTTGTTGTAAATGTGCTAAACAGCTCTACTTGAAGGCTCCAGTTAGAGCTATTTAAGACTACATGCTCTTTTTGGTTGAAATTTTTGGCGGGAAATAATCCCGCCAAAACATTAAAGTAATCTTTTCCCACAACTACATATCATAGTCAGGAAATTAATGATGCATCTGGTAGCTTAGACCATAACTTTCATTATACTTAGTTGCAATTATCCCAGAAAATTCTTGATTTGTTTTTACAGTGTCTTGAATTGTCGATGTTTTTGATCAAAAAACATCACTCGGTGTATTTTGAAACTCGAGGCATTAACTCGTCTCAAATTAGCCCCAAATCATAATTTATTATATGCACGTGTAGCAAACACCAATATGAATAATTGGATGTTGTTTGCGGAGCCTAAATTTGGTTTGATTTTATTTTACAGTAATTCTAAGGTGAAAATTTTGACCTGACATTTCCGTTTTGGATTTCCAATTTAAATTCATTGATATGTGATATTTTGAATAAAATACGCTTACCTTTCTGCAACACTTCCCGTATCATCAAGCATCTGCTGATAACCAACATTTTAGCTGAAAACAGTCCTTCCTATCATTTTTTGAACAAAATATGGTTCAAAAGTGCGTACACTACGCGTATATACTGGGACAGCGAGGTAATGAAGAGAGCTATTTACGGTGGGGTATCTATTGTAAGCTATTAGGGTAGGCCTATAGTATATCTTCCTGCAAGTGACATAAGGGCGGTATATTCAAACGCTAATGTCTGGATCATTGAGTATCGATTGCGCACGTATACATGCAACATGGATGTGTGTGGTCCTCCCTAGGTTTTGACATGAATTACAAATGACGTCGTGAATGACCCAGCGTTTTCATTTTATTATTACTAAATTAATCGTCGTTTATCACGAGTCCTAAGAGTCGTACCAGTTCAATTCATCAAAATTAATTTGTATTAAATGAAAAACAAACAGACAAGTAGAGTCATATGTCTTTCTATGACCGTATTCCTACCAAAATCTGATTTTAAATACACTAGAAACGTGTTGATGTATATCTTTTAAAATCACAGAATGTTAACCACAGTCACCGTGGCACAGTAGGCATCTTTAACATTCATAGTGCAATTGGCAGTGGTTCAACCGGTGAAAATTTTAGTATTTTTATTCTTTTTACTAATACGCTGTGCCGTTTTTCAAACACGCCCCTGAATGAAATTGATGGGCAAGTACCCTTAATGCTCTCCTGCAAATTCCAAATGACAGTCCCTGATAAAAATATGACAATATTTTTGCCATACGAAGCATCAGTCAGAAATATTTTGCACACAAACATTTCATAGTAGCCAGAGGTTTCTGGTGGAATAAAAATCTCAACTTTTTTGAGAAAAGTGGGCGATGAGGCTGTGGATCATGAAATGCCCCCCTAGAACTTCATCAATCTTTGGGGTAAAAGGGTCAATAATTGTTTTACAGTTACTTATAACATTGCTATGTGGAACCTCGACCTTGTAACATTACTATGTGGAACCTCGTACTTAACAGAAAAATATTGATCAGTATTGATAATGGATCAATATCACCGTTCCCTCTCTAGTTTAATATTGATTACTATCGCACAATGCAACTTCTCAGCTATCTAAACGTTTGACCCTGAAATAAAAAATCAATGCAATTCATGTGCGATAAATAATTACTATAAATGTTTGAATACAATTGGTATTCTCTTTGTGATCAGTTTTTAAACCATTCCCATCATACATACATGTACCTCAAATGCGGAAATGTTACTCTGATCATTGGGGCAAATGCAGGCCAAGGTTTCAACACCATAGGCGTAGATCCCGGGGGGGGTATAAATCCCCCCAATATTTTGCCGGGGGGATGCTCCATACAATCATCCCCCCAATTTTGATGCCTGAATATGGGTTTCTGACCAAATTAACCTCATATTTACCCATTTTAGCCCCAAAAGTGCACATTTTCGCGCGCTTCACGAGCATTTATTCCACTTTTGCACAATATTTCATCAGTTTAGCTTCAAAATAGCAAAATTTGCATTTGCACTAGACTCAGTACACCGGTCGATCTTACCGCTTCCGATGTTGATTAAGATACTTCTTGCATCGATCCCGAGATGCGGAAAAACCAATAGTCATTTTGTCCCACATAAATGAATAAATAACAAAAACCCCGATCCCCGGTGGACTCACCCAAAGGTGACGTCACACCATATGATCGTCCCTTATCCTCCTTGGTCTCCGACTGACACAGACGTGCCTATCGATTGTTCATAGCACTGTGTATCAATTTCTCGACCAAGGCGAGATATACGGTTGTAGTTTCACACCTTAGGTAAAACCAAACCGGTATTGTTCGGCTGAGGATAGTTTTGACGCCATTTTCTGGCGAAAAAGTGACAAAAAACGATCCAAAACTTAGCTACATATCGTGCCTCCGTTTGTATACGGGACACACGAGCAATTCAAAATGGCCGCTCGTTGGCGCCATTCATTTTGTTTCCCACGTAAAACAACCATTGCAGCCTGTAAGTTACAATAGATGTTTGTACATACACATTGTATTTCATGTACGGTAGGTTATTGTTGCTATGTTAGGGTGATTACTCTATCGTTATGTCTTCATTACCGTCCGATAAGACGAGTTAATCAGATATTCATACGGTGGGGATTGGTAGGGACCCGTCTGACATTTTAGTAATAAAGTTAGCCAGTCCTTACTTTACCACTAACGTTAGCGACCAGCCTCCGTGCTCAGGTTTGCTTACTGGGCTTGAGTCGGCGTGTTGGGGGGGTAGTGCCCCTCCCTTTTCTCCTCGCCGCCTCGGCCCTGTCGGGCTTGCCCTTCCCTGGTGACGGAGCGGGACCCACACCCGCTCTGTTTCACCCACAGGGAGTGCTCACGATCTTCTAGATGTCTTTCTTTTGCTTAGGACTCTCCGAGTTCCAGCTTGACGATTGGGATAGGCTCCGTCATCGCCATAAGACGAAGAAGAAATCTACCAAGGGCACTGGTAAGGTCGATCCGGTGGATTCTGCTGTGACAGCCCCTATGGGTCATGGCAGGTCTGCTTAAGGGGCTCCGGTCCCGGACAAGCAGGCGGTTCCTTCGGGACTGCTAAGCGCCCAAAGGCTCAGCAGCCAGCGAAAGCACTGACTATACGTCCGGAGCAAAGTAGCAGGCAGCAGAGCGGTAACCACCAGCGAAAACCCTAACGGGTTTTGCAGCAGGAGGATACCAGTCGATACGGTAGATTCTGCTGTGACAGCCCCTATGGGTCATGGCAGGTCTGCTTAAGGGGCTCCGGTCCCCGGACAAGCAGGCGGTTCCTTCGGGACTGCTAAGCGGCCCAAAGGCTCAGCAGCCAGCGAAAGCACTGACTATACGTCGAGCAAAGTAGCAGGCAGCAGGCGGTAACCACCAGCGAAAACCCTAGCGGGTTTTGTAGCAGGAGGATACCAGTCCTCTAGCGAAAATCCTCACGGGTTTTTAGCAGGAGGACACCCGTCTGTTGCAGGCAGATCTCCGGCCCGATCTACGAGCTCAAACAGCCACAGTAGTAGCCAGCGACGGGCAGCATGCAAGGGTACCCGGGCTTGCCTGGGTTGAACCCTAGCATGCATGGGTTCAGCAGAGACGATACCGCGGCTAACGCTGTGGGTGTCTTAGGAGAACCAACTGGGGTTGTCACACGGCAGCGTTCCATGGCGGGACCGCCGAGTGATACCCTGGGCCCTAGAATAGCTGCTGGCTGTCCACAGGGACTGGCTGGCGATTATTCAGGGGTTGGGCTCGCAGTCTCTCACGGGACAGCGACCCAGGTGCATTCGGTGGCAGCTACAAAGGCGAGCTACGGCTTGACTTCAGTGGTAGCCGCTATGCACCCGCCCATAGC
This sequence comes from Amphiura filiformis, assembly GCF_039555335.1. NCBI lineage: Eukaryota > Metazoa > Echinodermata > Ophiuroidea > Amphilepidida > Amphiuridae > Amphiura > Amphiura filiformis. Next base: position 21,104,556 of record NC_092628.1, read on the forward strand.
TGCCGTGAGTGGTCCGCCACACACAGCGACCTTGGGCGAAGCTCTAGAGGGTACAGTAAGTAGCTTGAACAGCCTAGCTGATCAACAACCCACTTATGTCCTCGAGAGCCAGCGGAGCGTGGGTGATCCATTATCGTCAATGGGTCAATTACCCTCTCTTGATCGATCACTGTCAAAGCAACAGGGCATAGCTCCATTGATTGGCGCTGCCTATTCAGGTGGCGAGGTGATTGATCGGGGTATGCACGCTCAGCTACCCGTGGTACTAGGCAAGCTCCCTCTAGCCAAGGGACAGCCGGTATAGCGGGTATCCATACACATCGGCTTGATCCCCTTGCGGGGAACGCAGTGAGGCATGGGTACAGTGGTACACAGCCGGGAGCCCTCACGGGCACCTACGCTGGAACCACGCATACAGCGGTACACAGCCGGGAACCCACGCTGATACCGCACCGGTACCGCAGCACCCGCCTTAGTCGCCACAGTCTCTGTGGCAACAAGGGGGGGGGGCGGTGCTGGTACTGCAGTACCATGGGGTTACCCTGGTGGCGGATACTTTCGTGGTCAGCTGCCGGCTGGGTATGCCCGTGGTACCCGCCGCAGGGTGTTTCTTCCACGGCCCAGCACCGTGGCAAGTGTCGCCAGCGATGGCTACGCAGTACCAACATCAGCTGTTGACCAGGCCAGTCGGCATGGGGCTAACCCAGATCTTGATCAGGGTAGGCCCCGTGCTGCTAGCGCTAGGACGACGGCTGCGAGAGCATGCGGACCCAGTGGTGCCATGGCGGATACCTCAGGGTCTTGGGAGTACTCCCTCTTCTGCTGGCAGGTAGTCGGCGAGCCACACAGTGGTTATGCCTTCTTACCCGCTTTCAGATGCCCGTCCTCAGTTACCGTCATCATCGGAGCATGATACGGATACTGTGGGCGAGGGAAAGGAGTTGGAAGCTGAGTCCGGTAGTGACATCACTACAATCTCCTTCCCCCGCTGCCCCGCAAGGGGAGCAACAGCACTGATCTTCCTCCGGACACCCCTAAGGGGAGTCCATGGAGGAGGACCAGGGATCCTTTCAGTAGGATGCTCAGCTGCTGCTTCCTCACAGGGGCGCCTGCACTCTCATTCCCGGCAAACCTCACGGGTAGATATCGTGCGGCTGTCGAGCTCCGTACAGCTATGGCGCCGCGTGCTTGCACGCTTGCCTCTGCGTGTAACGCGGGAGGACCACGGGACCTACCTGAGGGGATCCGAGAGGGACCCAGATGTCGTCAAGCGGGGCGCGCTCAGACAACATCTGAGCTCTTCCGCGAGTGAGCCTATTAGCGATGCTAACAGCTAGCCTCAACGAGAGCTCCATGGGCCTAGCCCATAGGGTGTCCACTCAGCGCCCGGGGTGGGGCCTGCCACTCCAATCGCTCAACGCGATGGAAAGGCATGGTCCTTTTTCTCTTTGGATGCTTCTGCGCTACGGTGGAGGACCGTGCAAAGAAGCTACCAACGGGAGCACTCTGAAGAAGTCGGAAACTGCCCTTACCATGGGTAGGAGCCCCGACTTCCGCAGGCCGTGCACCACCAACAGTACCCGAGCCCACTACCTCTGCAGCACCCATTTCTGGGAGGCGCAAGGGTAGCACAGGAACAGCTGGCAAGCCCGAAGAAGAGCAAGCGCTCTTCCAAGGGAAGCTAGGCAGAGCATTCCTGGGGGCTCAGCGGTTTTTCCACAGGGGATCTCCCAGTGGACGACCGCTTATGGCTTTCACCCAGAGGTGGGAAACCATCTCTTTGAGCGCCTGGGTATGGTCAGTGGTGAGTGGGGGTTACAGACTGGCAACCCAGTCTCCCCACATTCGCCTGCACATTTCAGAGGTCCACAGTAGTGCCGTCAGACGGCCCCCAGCGTCGGGCACTACTGACAGGGATCACACAGCTTCTCACGAAGCGGGCGATTGTCCCGGTCTACCCCCGTTCTACGGGTGATCTTGGAGCCATTGGCTCCAAGGAAGACCGGCGACGGGAGCCCCATCCGGAACCGCAGGCTGTTGAACACGTTCTTCAGGCCCAAGAGGTTCAGAATGGGGACTCTCGCCTCGGTGCTAGCCTGCCCCATCAGGGGCATGGGAACAACATCGCTAGATCTCTCGGACGCCTATCTGCATATGCCAATCGCCTCTCAAGATCGGAGGCATCTGCGCTTCTAGGTACAGGTTCAAAATTACCAGTTTTGATACCGCCATCCGCCTGTCCATCTCTCCCAGGGTGTTTAACACTCTTGGTCAGAGCGGTGGCAGCGTACCTGAAGCACAGGGGTGTCAACATCAGTTGCTACCTGGACGCTTGGCTCATATCACAGGACGCACTCCACTGAAGACTACGGGTCTCATGGGGTTGATAGTCCGTGGGGTGCGGGACCCTGGATTTTTGATCAGCTCAAAAAGTCCAGCGTGGTCCCGACGCAACACCACTATTTGTAGGGGCCCAGATCACCCTCACGGAGGGGTTCGCGGTGCTCTCACCCGAGCGGGTGATTTAACATGGTGCGGTGTGCCTGACTCTTGGCCGAGTCTCGGGCAAAACCCGCTGTGGCATGGATGAAGGTGGTAGGCCTAATGGCCAGTATGGTAGACCTCGTGCTGTACTGCCGTTTCTACGTTAGGCTTACCCAACTACACCTTCTAGCCTGCTTGCAGGCCCAGTCGTCACCCAATCGCCCTCGCGGTTCCGTTGTCGGAGATCGCGAGAGAACTCTGGTGGTGGACCCATCAGCCCAATTTGACCCAGGGTGTCAGGGTTCCGGCACCCCGGTATGTCACGTGGTGACGACCATAGCGTCAAAACGGGGCTGGGGGGTCCACATCCACGGAGACTCCGTCTCGGGCCTATGGGGGCCATAGAGACAGAGTATCACATCAACCTCCCTCGCTTACGAGGAGGTGATCGTGGAATCACATACCGTTGTCCTGACGGATAACACAACCGTGGTAGCCTACCCCAACAGACAAGGGGACTCCGAGCCACCACGATTGAGCCTGCATGCACGACACCTGATAGGGTGGTGCAAGTTCAGGCAGATCACGATGAGAGCGATACACATCGCGGGCGTCACCAGCATCCTCGCGCACAATCTGTCACGAGGAAGGGTGTCGGGACCAGCAGAATGGTCCCTTGCTCCGCGAGGTCGCTCAGGCGATCTTCAAGGGATGTACCACCCCACGAAAGATCTGTTCGCATCTCATCGCAATCATCCACTGCCGGTGTACTGCTCAAGGGTCGCGGACACCCAAGCATTCACCGTGGACGCTCTGTCCATAGACTGGGGAGGATGACAGCTTATGCAGTCCCTCCGATCTCACTACTCATGAGGGTGGTGGCCAAGATCGGGTGGGAAGACTGCATTGTCATTCGACTAGCGGCAAGGCCGCTGGCACTCCCAGTACCAGATCTACTCCGGATGCCCGGAGCGGAGGTACCAGTCTATCACTAGAGCACCTGCAGTTAGCTGCATGGCCCTTACCAGGAACGCGCAGCGGAGGGATACTTTTCATCAGAAGCTGTTTTTCTCATCGCCGGGGCTGACGGAAGTCTACCCTCCGTGCGTATAGCCAGAGTCTGGCTCCATACTACGCTTGGTGCAATGAGACAAATAGCTCTCCCGCTAGAGCCTCTGTGCTGCTAGTTCCGGAGTTTCTGACAGAAAAGTTCCAAGCAAGACTTCAGCGGGCCACTGGGGCCAGCTATAAGTCAGCTGTCCTCTCCATTCACCGAGGTTTCGAGACGGGTCGACTATCATAGCCGATGGTTACCTTATTAGTCTACGCCTCGACGGTATGTTCAACGAGTGTCTACCAAAAAGGAAAGTGATCCTCCTAAGGGATCCCAACACAGTCTTAGATTACTTTAAGGGTCACCCTTTTGACCTTCCGTCAAAAGCGACGCTTAAATACGTAACTCTCAAGATGGCTTTCCGGTTTGGCGTTGGCTTCGGGACGGCGGTGCTGAGTTGCACACGGTCTCGAGGTTAGCTTCCGTGTTCACAAACACTGGAGCGACACTTTTTCGGCGCTCTGTTCTCGTGACTACGAACGGGCGCGGTGCATACCGACATTCGTCCCTCTCCAATCCCCAGGGTTGGGCAAGGTTCGGCTGAAGCCAAAGATAGGCTGGGGTGTCCGATAAGGCGCTGCAGCACTATTTCTTCCGAACACAAGCCTTGCGAGGGTCTCACGGCCGCATTCATCACCCTTACAGAGCCTTTCGGTCCAGCCGCTGTCGCAATGGCTGGTCCAGGTGTTGGTGGGGTCCGGGGGATCGCGAAGGTTTCGCGTCCCACGACCCACTCGACACGAGCTATCTCATCATCTTGGGTATACCGTTCGGTTGTCCCTTGAGGAGATCTAGCAGGCGGTGTCCCGGAAGCCACCTTCGCCCTTCTCTACGATACTTCCGTTTACGTTAGTAATCAGAGACGGGCGGGAGGTTTACCGGGACATTGTTCGGCGATCATAATACGGTGGTGTACGGGTACCAGGTTTTCAGACTATACAGAATACTCAGCATGGTAAGAACCAGTGTCGCTATTCTTAACCACCAAACTTATTAAGTAAGGAGGTTTATGTCTGTGATCGCGTGGTCTTTTTTGTTTTCCCGACCGTTGGGGAAAATATTTTCTGACCTCGCGAAAACCATCGTTACCCGCTCCCGGTCCCTGATCAGGTGCTGACCGATCTTGTACCTCCATCCGTCGGTTACTTGCTAGATCGATCTTTCAGATGTTGATGCAAGAAGTATCTTAATCAACATCGAAGCGGTAAGATCGACCGGTGTACTGAGTCTAGTCCCAAACAAAAATGTTTGGTAGACTCATAACCGGTGCGATCTCTACCTTTCCGATGTTGATTATCCCGACCCCGCCACCCCCTACAAGTTTGGTCCGAGTAGGGGATCCCAAGTCGGATAAGGGATTTATCATATGGTGTGACGTCACCTTTTGGGTGAGTCCACCGGGGATCGGGGTTTTTGTTATTTATTCATTTATGTGGGACAAAATGACTATTGGTTTTTCCGCATCTCGGGATCGATGCAAGAAGTATCTTAATCAACATCGGAAAGGTAAGATCGCACGTTATGAGTCTACCAAACATTTTTGTTTGGGACTATTTTCTTATTCTGTCGCCAAAAGGTGCTGGATTCAATAAACTTCATGATTTTTTTCCAACCCCATCCCCCCAATGTCAAAAAGAAATCTACGCCACTGTTCAGCACATGTTGCAATTAACACTAAATTTAGTCTTCCTGATTGATTTCTTTGTAATGTAATTTCAACTAATTTTGTATAAATGCTGGAGTTACGCACAGATAGGCTCATTGTTCTACAGTTAGAAAAGTATAATTTTAATAAAATGGCAAACTTTATGCATTAGTTTATGGACAAGATACTGTGTATACTGAAAAAGTTGAAATTTTTGCGGTACTGTTATTTCCGCATTCCAAGCACGTACAATGTACCGCTAAAATCGCAATGTGCCAATATGTTCCTTTTTGTGTATAGGTCAGTGTACGAAAGCTTAACATCATGAAATTTAAGTACAATTGAAAAAGTTAAAAAAAATTGCAAAGTGCAAATAAATCTCCACTTTTACAGTACCGTCCATGACATCAGTTTAGTCCCTGGCTATGTTGCAAAGGATTATGGGTAGACCTTCAAATGTCCAGTGGTTTCCATGAAATGACCTTTAAATAATTGTATAAACAAAAAGAGGACAGATTGTGAATTGAGTTCATTTGATACATAATACATTAGTACCGTATGTAAGTTTTGGAAGAAAGTCTCTGCGTAGAAGAATATTTTGAATGTAGATGTTTGCCAGCAAGTAGGCAGTTTTAGAGCTGATCTGATTTTGGATTCAACCACAATGGGCAGGAAAAGGTGTGCAAGTCGAATTCCGATACCTGTGGATCGGAGATCCAAATGGAGAAAGGTAGGGTTAACATCACAATGTGAAAGCTCCAAAATGATGTATAGGTCCTACAATGTATGTATGTTTGTTATTAAAAGTTGTGGTTTGTTGATGGGGTGGGGTACATAAATAAACAACCAGCAATGAACCTACTCTAATATGACTGTCTCTATTTAACACAAGGATTCAGGGGTCATGATTAGATCTAGAACAATGCTGCACTTATTCAAGAAGTCGAGCTCACCGATAGCTTCACATTTGATGAAGCATGACACTTTGTGAAGTGCTGTAAAAGATACAATTGACTCATCAAAATAACTATCGTCCAAATTTAAACATCAACCGAATATTTACAATGTAACAAAAAATGACAGTAGTGGACTGTCGCCTCAATTGCATAACTATTGTGTGCAAATTTGAAGCTAGAGGTTTCGAGTAATGCTGTATAATGTTCCATTTCCATAATTGGCGAGAAAACAAAATGTATTTTCCTCTTGTCAACAACCAGATCTTGGTATGTGTACCATCTGGCCACATAAAAAAATAAATGTAGATATTTATAGCGTTTTAAGCTGTAGACAGTCTCAAAGCGCTTTACATTTATTCCGCCGTTATTAGAATATGTCGGAACCACGTTTGCTACCTACAAATGGCGCAGGGTTCATCAGTACAACAACTGTGACTACCCCTAACAGCTTCCCATTGCACCTGGGTGGGGTGAAGCAAGCAAGACAAAGCGCCTTGCCCAAGGGCGCAACACGGTGGCGGGACGGGGATTTGAACCCACGCACGTAAAGCAAGCTCTCAGATTATGAGTCCCAAGGCCGTAACCACTGAGCCACCGTGCACATGTCTACAGATGATTTCAATTCATGTTGCACTGATGAACACTATTTGTTATTTTATAGTTCATAATTTTGTTGCACAACTATAATTATTATGCCACTAGGGGGAAAAGCTATTTGTGTGTGACCATAGCCTTTGTTAATTCTCTCTTTTGTCCTAGATTGAAGCATCAGCAATATTTGCTCTAAACCCAGAGCTGCAGGCGGTGATACCAGAGCCAGCTCCGGCACCAGCTCCAGTCAAACAACTACCACCATCCAAGCTACCGTCAGCTAGAGGGCGTCCTAGTAGTGCAAGGCAACCTCTGAATCATGTGCAACAGAACTCTCCCAAACCAAACAGTGCACGAGGTATGTAAGAAATGTGGACATAAAGAGCAAATATGTGAAAACTTTAGTTAAATACAGAACTTACTGTGTTTTGCACTATTTTTTTAGCAAGGAAACTTGACTCGCAACTTTGTTGTGTACACTCGCATTATAACTAATTTCTCTTTAGATCAAGCATTATTGTCATACTGTATAGTTAGATTCATCAGTTATTTTAGGAAAGTCAAGTAAGCTTTCAGATGGCAGTGCTTCTGCTTACATATATATACTAACTTGTGTTAGCCTACTTACATGTACATGTACCCCCATTTTAACAACAGGAAAGCCAGCAGGGTTTTATCTTTGGGGGAGGGAGCCCCTCCAATCTGTCAAAAATTTGCCTGATCCCCTGCCCCTAACTTGATACTAGTCCCCACTTTTTGACAAGAGCTTGTCCCCACAAACTAAAATTTGTCCCTGTATAAAATATCACACTTTTTGTATAATTGATAATAAAAATCGCAGGAATTTTCATAATTTTGCTCTGCGTCATGCAGTTTTTGGCCTTGTTGGGAATATTTTGTGTGTTGCCCATGCCCCTCCCTTATCTTACTTAATACCCATATGAGCAGTTTGAGAACAGCAATTAACTCACAAAATGCTGCCCTTTTGCCCCTCCCCCTTATTTCGAGATAAAATCCTGTCAAGCATGATTGGGTTATTCCAGTTGAAGTGTGTTTGTGTGCTTGAATATTAATCATCGCTTCTCATCCACAGCCAATAAGAATAACTCACCCCAAAGAAACGCAATCAATAAGCATAGCTCTCCCCAAAGAAACTCTAACATTGGTAAGATCCAAGTCTCTCAATTAGCATGAATGGTTGGCAACAAAGAGATTATACTTAAAGAGTACCAACTTAAAATGTAACGCTACATGGTCAATCCACCATTTTTGTCTGTCGCTCATGGAGGGCAAATAGTGCACCTTTTTTGTGCTTTGGCATTTTTCAGCATGAGCCCGAAATTGAATGATAATTTTTGTTATTAAGATTTAATTTAAATCTGGTCAACCAGACATACCTATTTTTGACGGACGAACCAACGTTGCGACTGAAACCTTCAGTCTTCAGCTGGGTTGTGATGCAAATGACCTTGAGTACCGGACACTTCCGGTATTGATGACAATCGACGAGGAATGTCCTGTATGATCCTGTCCCACGCACAAGGTGTGTAATTTTTGTTGTTCCGCTTGAGCGACGAGTGTTACAAATGTTTGTGCACTTGGCGCTTAGAGCACATTTTAGGCACAACCCGTTACATGCAGAACGCAAACAACAACAGACTTTGAATCAAAGTTGGCGGGCGCATAGCGAAATTATCCCGAGGTACACTATTTGCTCTCCATGAGCAACACACAAACATGGCAGAGTCGGTACTCTTTGGTTCTACCTCGTTGTTGTCAAAGGAATGTTTTAAATCTCTCTCTCTCTCATCATCAGAGCAAAAGTCTATGCTCTCGGGAAGTATCAAGCATGAAAGTACATTGTATTGCTGTGTAAAAGATGTTGTTAGATGAAAGATCTCATTTAAAGTTGTATTTGTTGCTGCTCATTTTAGATTATCGATCGTGTCATGTCATGTGTAAATGTACTGCAGAATGCTGAAAGAAGAAAAATATATTTCACAAGATTGACTGTTTTGGGTTTTAGTTTAGTTTTGGCTTGTGTTACATTATTCATGAATATATACCATTTAAATTTTTTATTTCAGTTTGATATTGTTTACCAATTCAGTTTTATAAATTTCATGTTTTGAAAAATAAAATATAAAGGCCCTATATATTTTTCAATGTGGAATGAAATCAAATGTGTTAATTTCATCTTAATTTTGTCTTGGAATTTTGTAATTTAGTGGTGCAGGCACATTTATTGATGTTTTTTCATTCTTATAAAAGCATTTGCTTGTATAAGCTCTACACAACACAGACCATGGAAGTATTAAAAAATTTACTTTACTGATTCTTTATAACTTGCTATGTGCAGAATGTACATACAAAAAATAGATAATCAGTTTTGTTTTTTTGCTAATCCATTCAAAGAGAATCATTGCGATTTTTTTTGCAAGAATTGATTATCCAGATAATTTTCCGCTGATTTTTTGGAAGACTTTTATTAAAATGACAAAGGAAGATGATATGTTTATAAATTCAAATGACTTTCTGAATTCTGACCGGTTGCAAGAGGCTAATAAACATGCCTAATTTCGTAATTTTGTAGGCTATTATAAGGGCCGGCTCCTCATGTAAGATGCTTTGAAATTCTTGTTTTGTTCACAGCTGGTCAAAAAAATGGTAATGCAGGCACACCAACTTCCAGGGGTGAGATTTCAGAGTGCAGTGTGATACTAAACTAACCAGAATTTGTACTAATTACACCATAACATGTCAATGACTGGATGTTTTTACAGATCTGTCTAATTTTGTTTTAGTAAACCCCATCCAAAATTAATGATGTGGTACCCAATCAAAAAACCACAAATTGATTTAAAACCACATTATTGCTGTGAGTGTGATTAATAAAATGCATTTAAACTTACAAGTGCGGTGGTGGTGGTGGTATGCATTCACTTCAGAAGATTTGCAGTGTTTTCATTTTGCACATACATGTATATTTCTAGAATACAAATTTTTAAATTTTAATTATATTATATATCGAGGGCTCAATGCAACACCAACTCAACTCCATTTAGCATAGTCAACCTGACCATTCCGACGAAAATGAGATTTTGGTGCCAATTTTTCAGAAAATAATGGGCTTCCCAGTAACAACAAATGTCACAACCACAGTAAAGGCACAGACCAGTGAAACATAGCCTTTCAAATATGGCCTATGAGACCAAAATTAAACACAATTTTCTCAACATGGCCGAAATGGACATGAGGCTTTGTTCCACTGAGCCCTTGATATTTCTTTTGGTGGGAGTAGTTTATTAATTTTTTTAAAAATGATTTCACAGTGTGTAGAATCTTAATTCACTCTTTGTATTTGTCACAGCCATCCAAAATGGCTCCCCTAAAAGAAGTGCTACTTTGGGTAAGGTGCCTGATTATAAGTTTTATGAAAGCATGATTTTAATTCCTCTCTTTTGTATGTCTGTATTATATATATTATGTTTATTATTCATTCCATGTTTTCAACAATATCATCCATTTTGTTTTTAATACGGAACTGGAATGTCCATTTCCCTCAAATCAAGTTTTGAGTTGAACACTTGAGTTCAACAATTTGGATATATTCTTGTTTTTGAAAAGATTGAGAAAACGGGATAAATTAAAGTTATAATGAAAAAAAATCCTTTATAGCCGCCAACTAGTCCAAGGATAGTATTACCGTAACCACTCGGGTTTAAGCCCACCCCCCTAGATGGGGAATTTCACTTCAAAAGTGGGAGTGGGCTTATAACCGAGGAGGGGCTAGTAGTTGAATTTAAAAATAAGTAATTTCTATCATCTTTATAAAAATTTTTATAATTTAAGTATGGATGTTAATTTTTAACTGATATTTTAAAAATATTTGTTCTTAAATGTGAAAGAAAAGCATTGATATGATTTTAACTTAGCCAAAATGACTACTGGGCTTATACCCGAGTGCACCCTTGTTCCCCGAATGGTTTGAAAAATAGGGGGTGGGCTTATAGCCGAAGGTGGGCTTATACCCGAGTGGTTACGGTAGTTAAAAAGAGAATTGACAGGTGGTTAATTGAAATAAAAGAGTGATTGAGTTTGAGATTTTTCTCATTATTTACAATTTATTGTGAAATTTACCAGAAAAACTTACTAATTCATTATGTAATGTTGACAATGTGAAATTTATCACAAAACCATAATACTTATCTATGAATTATTTTAATATCCCGTTACACTCTCAATTTTGACATTAAGCCTGGCGGAATTGTTTAAATTATTAACTCATATTGTCATATAAACTATTTCAAACTGTTTTATCCTATAGTATTTCATACACATTTACAGCAGGCATGTTCATAGCATAAATAATTTACTGATTACCAAAGTCTGTCGCTTCCACCTTACAACTATTACTAAGAAATTGATTAGGAAATGAGCTTGTCGCACCTGCTGACTCAGTTGCGACTCAGACAGACGACACTACCGGCTTTTAAGAATTAGGGGGCAATGTAGGATACACAAGCACATGACCATGTGTCAATGTGTGTATTGTGTGAAAAACTGAACTGTCTCATGAATTCATGATGTTATATAGTCATAATGTAGAGATGCGCATCATCACTGATCATGTGAAAGGCTGTTGGCTCATAATGAATTCATGATGTGCAGTACATGAATTATGACATATAGATGAATTGTTCAGTGTGAGCAGATGTGTGCTTCATAAAAATACATATAAATGTGGTCACTGGTGATGAATCACTGAACATTGGCACCTGTAAATGGTGTAAATTTAAAATAAAAAGGACTTATATCTAGAGGAAAAATAAACATAACAGGTGACAGGAACTAATTCTTTTGAGAGAAAAAATCTTAGTTGTATCATTCAAATTTAGTCATGGGCAGGGGTCAATTTCAGAAATAATTGATTATTTGCTACAGTGGGTCAATTTCAGATATTTATTTAATCATTGAATGTTTTGCTAGAAAATAATAGATTTGATATATTTGTGGATTCATGCGGAGCAATAAGGGCTGTAGATTATATACTGCCAATACTTGGTATTAATGTCCAATACATGTAGGAGTGCAAAACATATGTAGGGCTTTGTAGAATCTTTCTATAAAATAGTTCTGATGACAAACTGATATTGTGACAGACATGAATTAGATTTACCTGCACTAGCGGGACACCCGCGCTACGCGTGGGTCCCCGCTAGGTGAGTAAATGGGAGCGTTCACTAAAACGGGAGGAATTACTGAACAGGTAGAATCATTGAAAAGGTTAATTTCATTTATCTGAGTCTGACCCTCGTTAAGCCTAAGTTTCCATTTTAGCTTCTTTCTTTCTTTTTAGTTTCTTCTACATGGGCCAATTTTGTTCCATTTTTAAAAAACATTTTGCTGCTAAGCTTGCAAATTTCCGTTACCATGTTTTTTATTTACTCAATCCCGTTCCCATTATTTTCTAAATCTGTCCTTTCTTACATTTCCTGTTGACTTCATTTTTATTTGCTGCTTAGCTTGTGATTTCCCGTTTTCATGTTATTTATTTAGTTCCGTCCTCAGTTTAATAGCTTTTTTTTATTTAAATCATCTAATTTTATTAGATTTTATTATTCTTTCCTTCTTTAGCCTATTTTATTCCCGTTTTCATTTTCTTACTGTGACTAACTATAGGCTAACCCACATACTCGTAGGCCTACCTGTCTGTCCTCGGGACACCCGCGCTACGCGCGGGTCCCTGCTAGGGGAGTAAATGGAAGCGTTCACTAAAACGGGAGGAATTACTGAACAGGTAGAATCATTGAAAAGGTAAATTTCATTTATCTGAGTCCCACCCTCGTTAAGCCAAGTTTCCATTTTAGCTTCTTTCTTTCTTTTTAGTTTCTTCTAGGCCTACATGGGCCAATTTTGTTCCCTTTTTAAAAACATTTTGCTGCTAAGCTTGCAAATTTCCGTTACCATGTTTTTTATTTACTCAATCCCGTTCCCATTATTTTCTAAATCTGTCCTTTCTTACATTTCCCTGTTGACTTCATTTTTTTATTTGCTGCTTAGCTTGTGATTTCCCGTTTTCATGTTATTTATTTAGTTCTGTCCTCAGTTTAATAGCTTTTTTTATTTAAATCATCTAATTTTATATTAGATTTTATTATTCTTTCCTTCTTTAGCCTATTTTATTCCCGTTTTCATTTTCTTACTGTGACTAACTATAGGCTAACCCACATACTCGTAGGCCTACCTGTCTGTCCTCGGGACACCCGCGCTACGCGCGGGTCCCCGCTAGGGGAGTAAATGGGAGCGTAGAATCATTGAAAAGGTAAATTTCATTTATCTGAGTCCGACCCTCGTTAAGCCAAGTTTCCATTTTAGCTTCTTTCTTTCTTTTTAGTTTCTTCTACATGGGCCAATTTTGTTCCATTTTTTAAAAACATTTTGCTGCTAAGCTTGCAAATTTCCGTTACCATGTTTTTTATTTACTCAATCCTGTTCCCATTATTTTCTAAATCTGTCCTTTCTTACATTTCCCTGTTGACTTCATTTTTGCTGAACCATGAAATGGTATCAGCCTATATGAGTGAATGTTACTAGCTTACTTACTTACTAGCTTACTTACTTACTAGCTTACTTACTTACTAGCTTACTAACTGACTAACCATTTGGTCTGAAATGGACATATCTCTAAATGCCACAAAGGTATGACCCCATGAGTGGTGTCATATGAAAGAGGAAAACATAAAGAATATAATAAAAATAGTTCCAAACGTCAGAGGTCATCCTGGGGTCACAGGGGTCAAAAAAGGTCATTTTAACCGAAAATGCTCCGATTGAGCTCAAATTTAAATGCAATGATCCTTATGACATTCTAAGCATGTTTAAAACATTTAAACATTTATTTCAGGTCATTAAGGGGACATAAAGGGGTCAAAGGTCAAGGTTTTCAAAATGCTCCAATTGAGCTGAAATTTAAATGCAATGATCCTTATGACATTGTAAACATTTAAAAAATATTTCAAAATTCATTTAAGGTCATTAAGGGGTCATAAAGGGGTCAAAGGTCAAGTTTTCCAAAATGCTCCGATTGAGCTGAAGTTTAAATGCAATGATCCTTATGACATTCTAAACATGTTTAAAATATTTTTAAATTCATTTAAGGTCATTAAGGGGCAATAAAGGGGTCAAATGTCAAGTTTTCAAAATGCTTCAATTGAGCTGAAATTTAAATGCAATGATGACAGTGGTATAGGCCTACCACAATATACTGCCGAAGCCACATGGTTCAGCTATGGTGCGGTTATCGCTCTTGTTTATTTGCTGCTTAGCTTGTGATTTCCCGTTTTCATGTTATTTATTTAGTTCTGTCCTCAGTTTAATAGCTTTTTTTATTTAAATCATCTAATTTTATATTAGATATTATTATTCTTTCCTTCTTTAGCCTATTTTATTCCCGTTTTCATTTTCTTACTGTGACTAACTATAGGCTAACCCACATACTCGTAGGCCTACCTGTTTGTCCTCATTTTGTTTTCTTTTTAATTACAGTATGCCTACCTCTTCATGTTGTTTGTACTTTTTAACACACATCTTTTCCCGTATTTATTACGCCCGGTATTATCATTCATTGCGCGACTCTCGTCGCTTTTACGCTTGCGACATGACGTAGTGCTGCGTTACCCATGGCGCTATCGCTGCGCTTCTGTGAGCGGCTTGGCATTAGATACGCCCGTCACGACGCGCCGCACGGCTAGCTTGACAACTGACTCCCTTTTTGTTTACCCAGCATAGCAACGTACCACATTTTCACTGATTTTGAGGCCAATTCTTGACCGTTTTCAACCAAATAAAGTTTAAACACGTTCCGTATATTCATCGATCTCCGTATGATTTTGGCGACATTTGGATCGAAACTGACGGAGCCTTTATAGGCATACATAGATACATAGATACATAGATAGATAGATACAACATTTCCCTATTTATAGTAAGATATATCTAATTGACTTTCATTGATTCAGTTTGTGTTGTTTTATAGGTCAAGTTTTTCATAGGACCTTTTCTTCCAGCTGATTACATTTTCATTTCATACAGGCTGTATCAAAATGATTATGTACCCATCAGCTTTTTTTCTAATTAAATGACTGCTTCTTCCACATTCGCACATTAGATCCTCTTTAAATGACTTTAAAGGAGTATTTCGTGATCCTAGCATCCTCTTTTTATGACATTTTTCAGTAGATATTCACGAAAAAAGCTTATTCCCAAAATTTCAGTTGATTCCGGTTTTGCTTCGCGTGTTATGCATGATTATGAATATTACACTGCTCCATAGATAATGTGTTGTAATTTCGTTCTGGTATACCAGAACGAAATTCAAATTTCACGATATCTCTGCCAAACGAATTAATCTGCAGGAAATGTTTTGTACATAAACATTATGTAGCCAGAGGTTTCCAGTATATAAAAATCTCAACTTTTTTTTGAGAAAAGTGGGGGGATGATGCTGTGGATCACAAAATACCCTTTTAATTGATTGTTATGACCTTTTATGATAAGGTGGCATTGTTGGCCATATTCACTGAATATTGATGGGTACCAATCATTTTGATGCACCCTGTATTGGTTACAAATTAAAAAAAACCAAAACAAGGTTGTTTCACATGGTTGTTATACATGGATGTTTCCTTTATTTGAAAAAAAAGTATACTATGGTCCATAGTCATAATTTATACAGTGGCGGCACCAGGAATTTTTTTTCGGGGGCAAAGTGAATTTCTGGGGGCAAAATCAACAAATTTTATGCTAAAAAGTGGAAATTTGCACAATTGGGGGTTTGCCTCAAAACTGGGAGGCAAGAAAAATATTTGGGGGGAAATGCCCCCCCTTGCCCCGTAGTGCCGCCACTGTTTATATACTTGTAACTGAAAGAAGATATGCAGAAACCATTCAAATCTGAATATACTCTTCTTACTAAATTTGCCCTTATTTTAGAAAGCATGTAGGTTCATAAACGTTGCCATGCAGGATGCATATTTGTTAATTAGTAGCGAAAATCGTTTCCACACCAATTCATTAGCTTCAATTGCCATAGGTAACAAGGAGATTAATTATATATAGTGTTCTGGAAACATGTGGGTGTCAATAGTGCATTGTGTGGAAGAAAATGACAAACTAAAGGCCGGCATACATAGCACTAAGTCTTTAATTACACCATACATATTAGTAGTATGATGATGTATTATTCCATGGGTTTGAAACACTATGGACCACAATGGCCTCATCCCCATGGCATAGTCTAATAACCTCAATTAAACACTCATAGTGCAAAATTTGACCTCAAGTTGTAGAGTATGAGTTTTTGTACCCAAATTTTCTAAGGTCATTCAATGAATGTACAAATGTATTGGGGTTAACGAACTGTGCCCTGGTAGATGAACATGTTGTGGATCCTAGTGAAATGAACAGTGAGGCTTGCAAGTCTCTTGTTTCAGTTTCCGGCATACATTTTGGCAACTAGGGGTTTTGCTTTTACATTGCTGAAAATATATTCAGATCGAGAGACAAAAAATACAAAACTATCACACAGTCTGGCTTGTATGATCATGATCAGGGACATCCAAAGACTCTCTTACATAAATAGAGAAATACAACCATTTTAAACACACAGTGTAGGCCTGCTTGCTGTTCAGATGGAAATATTAGGGTCTAGGTCTTTGGGTGACAGATCTAAAGGAAAATTATGGGGTCTTTGGGTGACAGAGCATGTGCTGGTAATGGGGTCTTTGGTTGACAGTGATGGTGAAAAAGGTGGTCTCCCTACATACGCGTTACCTCCAAAGTGGGAGTGCCCCCCTCCCGAATTTCAGCACGTCACATCAAAGCTCCCATTGGGCGCCCCATTCCTTTTTTTAAAGAATTTTTATTCCTATCAGATCGAGGATAGAGGTTGCCATTGGTAACAAGGAGTGAGCGTGGAGGAAACATGTGGGTGATCAACAAGGATTTATTAGTCAACCAGGAGCACATGAAACAAGAAATGTCTTCAAAAAGACAATGCCACGGATGAAGACCATGTTCAAAAATGTTTTTCCACAAGTTGTAATTTAGATGGCAGGGTCATTGCGGATGTGGTCTTGCAAACCTGGGATCTCACTGACTGTTAAAGTAACAATGGGGGGTTAACATGGTTAAGGTCCAGCTCATTAGTGCAGAATTATTCAAACTCATCCACATCCTCCTCTCTCTCCCTCTCCTTCTCCATCTCCCTCTCCCCTCCCTCTCCCACTCCTCCCTCTTCCTATCCTTCTGTTGTATCCTCCTTCCTCTCCCTCTCCTTCTCCCTGTCCTCCTCATCCTCCCCCCCTCTCCTTCTCCCTGTCCTCCTCATCCTCCCTCTCCTTCTCCCTGTCCTCCTCATCCTCCCCCTCCCTCTCCTCCCCTCCCTCCCCCTCTCACTTTCCCTTACCTTCTCCCTCTCCTTCTCACCCTCCCTCTCTCTCACCTTTCCTTCGCCTCCCTCTCCCTCACCTCCTTCTCCCTCTCCCCTCCCTCTCCCTCTTCATCTCCATCTCCCTCGACCTCTCCATCCCTTGCCCATGTAAGTATAGATTGTAGTTTGCACAGTAATTTATCTAATGATAACTTTTCCTGCATCTTTTTCTCATCATTACCACCATGTATTGGCTGCTGTGTTGTGACATGAATAATTAATTGGTATCAAGTAGGAGAAGGTAATTTGCATATTTGAAACATGGATATTGATACTTTGATAGTGCATATGTGCATTTTGTGATATGACTAGTGTAAAAGTTGTTTGTAGTTGTTGTTTTTTATTAATTGTAGTTTTTGTAGTATTATTTTGCATGTTATGCTGTATTAGGAAAAACAACATGGAGTATAACTATTGTAGATATTGTGCTTATGTGTGATAGATTTGCATGATTTCCCTTCACATTTTTTCGTTCATTCATTCATTCATTCATTCATTCTTTCATTCATTCATCGTTCATTCATTCATTCACCATTTATTTTCCTCATCCTTTTCCAATCATTGCATCCTTAACAAATAAGTTTCTAGCTGAAAATATGAGACAAAATTGGTAAACAGGGTTTTTATACTTTGGTATTGTTGAAAATGGACCATGATTGAGACATAGAATAAACACACGTTTGCTTTGCAATATGGGATAATCAAAAGATATACTCTAAATGGGAAGAATTACAACAATTTCAATGCACAGTTCTAACTGTTTTTCAATCAGATCGAAGATATAAGTCGATCAGGGGCCCGTAGGAAAATGCCATCAATTGAATTTGTGATTTATATGGTACGGTAACATTGCAAATGATCTTGTAATAACTGGTTCTGCACCATGAGTTGGGATACCTAATTTGGCTGTGGAGTAATACTTTTCCACTTTAAGTGATGTTTATGATGTAATATTTTCGATATTCTTGTCATACAATAATAAGTTTGGTGTCATTTTAAAGAGTAATCTATACTCTTTCCATAGCAATAAATAAAATTGGTTCAGTTTTAATTAGCATTAATTAGTAAATTGGTGATTGCGGTGGTGGCTAGGGAGCCATTTTAACACTTTTAAAAGTTTATTTTAAAGAAACGGGAAGGTCCATGTGTCATGAAAACACAATTTCTGGATTAACAGACCCCCAAATACATATACATTTGTGTAAATAGATACCAAAATGAAATAAAAAGCTTTAAAATAAGAAATTAACATCATTTTTATTACAATATATATTTTTTGAGACCCCCCCCCCCTTCCTGAAAATGGTATTTTGGCCAGCACCAGCTCATTTCTTGGCCAATTTTCATTAAACAGGTGTCAAAATGCTCAGAAAGACAAGCCTCAGCAAGCTGCAAGATGAAAGCTATTGTAATTTTCAAAATTTCCCATGTGTTACTGAAAAGGGTACCAACTTATGACACATGACCAACTCTAGATATTCCTGATAGTTAAAGTAATGTAAGTTGTATGGTGCAGGGGTTTGAAAACTCATCATCTTTATGTCTCCCCTTTCTCCTGTAACTATAGATAAATAAATTATATAGTGTTTTTGTTTACTCTAATGATATTTTTTTCCTGCATCTTTTTGACCACCATGTATTGGCTGCTGTGTCGTGACGTGAATAATTAATTGGTATTAATTAGAAGGTAATTTGAACAGAGATGTTTTAAATAGTGCATACAGATAATTTAGCATTTTGTGGCATGAAGTTCTTGTTCTTGGGGTGTGATTTTAGTATATTTTTCAGATTTTGTAGATCTTGATTTGCATATCAACAATGTGCTTATCAAGAAAATGCATGGAATATGATTGGAGAACGTATTATGCACAGATTGCTCTCTGTTTGTAACATGTAAAGTGGGTTTTATGCCTGTACAATTGTATGCATAGAGCACTGCTAATAAGTCACTGCACCTTTTTGTTGTTGATTGATTTGCATGCTTTCTTTCATTTCTTCATCTTGTGTATTCATTCCTTCTATTCATTCATTTGTTCTATTCATTCATTCATTCATTCATTCTATTCATTCATTTATCCATTCATGCATTCTCTTTTAAACCAAACAAAAAAATTGTAAGATCAATTTGTCAACCTACTCAAAATTGCCATCAAAAGTGTCTCTATTGGTTGTATGTTTAAAACTGGCACCTTGCAATCTAAATGTTGATATTGAATAAAAGTAATAATACTAGCAATTATATGCATGGATTGTAGGCCCTATTCGTCAGCGAAGTGTTATGTGTAATCCGATTATCACTATGTCAAGTTTCATTCTGGATCATGCTTTTGAGTCCTGCACCATGATCAAAATGATCGAAACACAACATGTATGGCATGTACTATTAATTCCAAAAGGTGTGTGATCCTGTTACCAGGGAGTTACGTAACCACTTCGCTGGCATATTATTAATTGTAAGCATAAAGAAAAAGTGATAGCACAAAGAGTGTCCTATTGTGTATGTTCTCTACCTTGCTTTGTAAAAGTTGCGTCTTGAAGGTATGAAGATGAAAATCAAATTGTTACTTCAGATTTAGTAGCAAGTTTCTCAAGTGCAGACATTCTTTGCTACTGCTAATTGCAATGTACCCAGGCAATGTACCCAGGCAGTTTATGTTTTAAATGAAATTGTGACTAAACAAAAGTAAATTGGCTAGGCATGTTTTAGCATGAACAGTGTTCACCTACGAGTACAATAGGACTAGAAATTTGACAAGAATCCATTCTCGTAGAGATTCTCTTTTAAAACTGATTTGCGTGAATCTAACGAAATTTTTGAGCCTACACACTAATTAAATGGGGGTCTAAAGATTCTTGTAAAATTGTGGTTGCCAGAATGCAAATGGATTCTCAAAGGAGAAACCAAATTCTACCCCCGTCTAACATACTCAGTGGGGAGCGATCAGTCTATATGGGGACCATGAAATCCAAAACCAAAACACCTATAAAACTTACACACAACTGCCAAATGCCGTTGAAAACAAGTCAGTCACTGGAAAAAAGAAGCTGTACGTTTGTAACACTTAAAAATAATAGGGGGAATAAGGTCATGCACGCTTGTTCTCGCATTATACACTCCATACCCCTGGCCCTATTTTAACTAAAATGTGTGTATCATGAGGAATGTACAAATACGATAATGTATCCTAGAATTTACTCAAAAATACAACTGTAAACTGGTTTTAGTTCAACTAAAGCAGGGGTTCTCGATTATATGTTGCTTGTGTGTCACAGAAGGCCAAACATATCTCAAAAATCTGTGATGGCTAAATAGGTCTGGTTTTGGGGTGTTTACTGTACATTTCAGTACTGCTCTAGGGCCAACCAGGCATTGGTTGGTCCACGGGCCCATCTGGCCTGTGAGCCTCCTATAGAGAAGCCATAGACTAAAAGTTAATAACTCTTTACTTGTGTTGTGTAAACAGTGTTGCATGTGGCTTGATTTCTTTTCAAGTTACAGTTGGTATTGGAAAATGTGATTGACAATGCATGATGATTATACATGTAGGCACAAACTTTTATAGCTAAAATAATAGTTTCTCGATCATGAGAGTATGAATGTACTGCGTGTACTGCGTAATGTCGCAAGTTTAGCGGAATGACACGATAGCGCAATCGATTGTGCACACACAGGAAATGCAGCGCTACCCAAAGCGTGTGTGGTCGGCGTTGTACGCCGACGCAATTGTCATTGCGTGTCTGTCTATTGAGCTCTCATGATTGAGAAACTATTATTTTAGCTATAAGAGTGAGCAGGAACCATCTGAACAATGGGGACTGTTTAACTTATGTTCTTATACATAATCATTGTTTGAGAGCAATTTATTACTCTGTACAGTCTCTGGCTGAGAAGAACAGTCCTTGTTCAAATTTTGAGAGCATGCGCAGCGTAATCTCGGAAGTGGGGTTCTGATTGGCTGATTCAATCATCTGACAATCGTAACAACAAACCTAATCTAATTGAAGCGCCACTCTTGAAAAGAACACAAAGCCCTAAAGTTGTTTTCTTTAAACTTCCGTGGTCCGGGTACGCGCTGGTGAATTGCGATCGCGTAGAAGTGACAAGGTAGCCTACTACGCTACGCTACCCGAAGACCAATGGGTCAGCCGGCTTGTTGTCAAGTGCATTGATCAGCCAATCAGCGTGATTGTTTATTGCTTTGTGTTTACGCTCGTGTACGCGAAACGAACAGGCACGACCACGGAAGTTTAAAGAAAACTACTTTAGGTATATATCGTTCATTAACAGGGCGCTCATGTCAATCTGAGCAAAAGACTGTCATACTTTTCTGGAAGCTAGTGTAAGTGATCATCTTGTCACATTGTCAGCAGACTTCCCAAGCTTCAGGGTGGTTCTTTCCAAGCTCACATTTGAAAGTAGTGCCTGTGATTGTAGAAAGAAGTTATTGGATTTAATTGTATTGCATGCTTTGTTTCTATAAATGTATTTTTTCTGTTCTTTTTCTCTGTATTTTTACTGTTTTGTGCTTCTCACAGTGTCGTCTGCATCAAGCGCACGATCAAGGCATAGCATGGTGCCTAATGAAAATGGTGTAGGGGATAGAGATAATGTTGCTCCCCTCCCAGCAGGTCCTGTCCAGAATGCCTCTAAAATTGCACAATGTAAGTTATAGAGATTGTTTGCTAGCATGTGGTGGGTTCTAAATTGGCTGAGTAGGGTTCTAAATTGCCTGAGTAGGGTTCTAAATTGCCTGAGTAGGTGTTCAAGGAAGATGGTCCATTTCATAACCTCATTTCCACTCTTTGTGCATCGAAATTGAGATTTTGGTCTTAGTGGAAAGCCCACATAATTCTCTTTGACCCTGTGAAATGTTAGGGGTGAAAACTGTTTTGTGTGGGTTTCATAAGCCACAATGGTGGGTAACCCACTTATCATTCTATAGGACTTTTCAAATGCACATTTTTTGGCTCAAATATCAAAAGGGTTGGGAGTGGGGACCAAAGTCGTTTAACCCAGTCAGATGAAATCGGACTATCCTTCCTCAATATTACTATATTATTTTAAGTATCTATTATACTAGTCTATACTTTAATTTGGTTCATCTCATGTTCAGTAACGATGTCAATGCTTTTTGTGATTGTGACATAATTGTTTCAACAAACCATCATTGTATGTGTGTGATTAACTTCACATGAATGATTCGGTACTGGGACAAGCGAAATAGGCACCAACATCACTACCGAACTTGAAGTATAGAATACCAATGTTGCCATATGGTTGTTAAAGTTCTTCATCATCTCAGAATTCTTGGCCTGTTGGCCACAGAGGAACTGATTTACACCTTGCACTTACATGACAGAAAGATTAGAATTTACATAGATAAATTTCAATCTTGACTAATTCCCTAAGGAACTTGAACCAAAAGTGGGGTGATGACCTCTTTGAAAGCAAGTTCACAGTAGTTCCATTTTACAATATTTAAGAAATAAAGGGTAATGCTTTATCCTTTACACCCAAATAATGTGTCCGAGGCAGTAAAAACGTAAATAATGGGTGAGGCGCAGCCGAACCCATTATTTAAACGTTTATACTGCCGAGGACACATTATTTGCGTGTAAAGGATAATGCTGCACCCTTTATTTCTATTCTATTACCATAAAATAGTGCGATTTATAGAGAAAATATCATTTTTTGGCACAAATATTTTAAGTTGTTTACTTCAAGGTGGAGCGCGTACTCGTAAGTGACAGCGCGTATCGCGGAAATATTGCACGCGTAACCAAGCGTGATGCTGTGCGGAGAATGTGGTACGGCGCTCGACCCATTATTGCAGAATAATGGGCTCTCACGTGACGCGTTTCAACAAATCACAGTGCGCGATTTTGAATAATGGGTCGTGGAGGTAATAGAATTTACAATAATTTGTGCTTCAGCTCGGCGGAGATCCAATGTCGTCAAAAAAGTGGACGAGATCAAGAAGAATCGGGAGGACCGGCGTGCCAAGCAGGAAGCCGTCAAGGAACAGAGGATAAAGGATGTGGATCTGGCCAATAATCCAAATTGGGAGTTTCTTCAGATGATCAGGGAGTACAAGGAGGAGTTGGATTTCAGTCCGTTGACAAATGCTGATCAGGTAAACTATTGGGCTGTTTCATTTGAAATCCCTACACCCTGATTTGGAAGATATCTCAATTCCACTTCAACTATAACTGTTGTTATTATCTGTTCCATCTTCAGTGTCACTTTCGAAGGGTTTGACGAGACAGGTGACCGGTTCAGTTCTTAGCAAGTCAAGACTTTCTTGATTGCAGGTTTATTTGCTCCATTGCATTTACACCCTCAAACCTCCTCTGACAGTAAATGGAATTTGTCCAGCGTGACGTCACGAGGTGTCACTGTAGATGGAACATATTCTAGTAGTAATATTTGGAATATTTCCAGACTTTGTATTCAATAGCTATGTATTTTAATACACAATAACTGTATTTTAATACAATATTGGCAAATTAAAATTGTCAAAGTAACAGTTACAACACTCAACTTTGTTTGTTGCCAAATGTATAAAAGCATTATGTAAACATAATTTGGTGTAATTTTGAGTTTCTTGTGTACCTTTTTTTAAATTTCAGGTTCGCAATCATCAAATTAGTGTTTGTGTGAGAAAACGACCAATGAACAAGAAGGGTAAGTTATTCATGCAGGAAAATTAATTGTTCAAGTTAGCAACAATTCAGGCAAGAATTTGTGGGGGGTGGGGGACAGAACAATTCAGGAAATAAGCAATCTTCATTTTAATATTACACCCCATTGTACACTTATAAGCTATTGGGAAACACTTTCTCATCATATTTGCTGGTGGTAGAACATTTCAAATGGACTCTATCACAGATGCATTTATATTGGACAGAGTTTAAACCATTACACACATCTTAGAATTGTGAGCTTTTGTCATGAAGATTGGCTTTTATGAAACTGATGACTTACACATAGCGATTGTTAGTGAAAGTAACTTCTGAGAGTCTGGAGATATGAGTCAGTATATCGATATCACCATTATGTGACTCCATGCCTGGATTTTAATTTTTAGTATTTTTGACAATATTGAAATCTAAGATGAACACAGATGAACTTTCATTCTAGTATTGAACATCCTCGTATTTATGCATTAATTGCTTTTCAGAACACAATAAGAAAGACGCAGATGTAATAACAGTGCCCAATAAGGACAACATAGTCGTACACGAACCCAAGACAAAGGTGGATTTAACCAAATATCTGGAAAACCAATGTTTTCGGTTTGACTATGCCTTTGATGAAAGTTCGAGTAATGAATTGGTGTATAAGTAAGTTTACTCTTTCTTTTTTGCTCCGTTTACAAAATAGTCATTTGTGACTTCACCCAATAAAGACAATAAATGAAGTACGGGACACAAACATAACTTTAAGTGGGTAGTTTTTATGCCTCCACCGTGAGGCATACTGTTTTTGCATTGTCCGTCCGTCCATACATACATACGTCCATGGATACGTAGTTACGTACGTACGTAAAAATTAAAATTTGATCTCTTATGAACAGTTCAAATCCTATTGCAACTAAACTTGGGTCATAGCTGCACTATGTGAACCATCATCTATTAGTGGTGTTCAAGGTCATATACTGAGGTCAAAGGTCATTTGAGGTCAACTTGTCGAAAACCGTGGCGTATCTAGTTTCAAGGCTAATCTAGGCATTAGCAGCAGTTTATTCTGGTAATATTGATGAGTTGGCCCCAAGATAACAACCTTCTGCTTGTAGTGCCGCAAATCCTGGTTTGAAGCTACATGTGCTAGTAGGGTATATTCCAAATGCCTGTAGAGAATGGGATAACTTAACATGGACTTGATCTTAAGAAGCCATGTTTCTCTTTTCTCTATATTCATAAATAAAGTAGTATCATGACAAATATTTACACATCTATGGTAACAAAATTGTATATATATATAAACCATAGGAGGGTTATCAGATGAGCAACATGCTGATCAATTGCGGTAGGAACTGAAAGTGAACTGAAACAACTTTTGCATGGTTAAATTTCCATTGTTAAGGTGTGTGCTTTTTTTGTTATCATTTATCCCAGCTAAATACAATTATCCACTCTTACATCTGTGTCCATTAGACTTTCAGACACGCTGTATGATCAATTCTGTTTGATGTTTTGTTTATTATCTTTATTAGATTCACAGCGAAGCCACTAGTAGAAACAATATTCAATCGTGGAATGGCTACATGTTTTGCCTATGGGCAAACAGGTAGTGGGAAAACACATGTAAGTAGAACTCTTGCTTGATAGTGAAAGAAGTCCTCGAAACGTGAACTAATTGCTACATGTGTCAAAGATTGGTCTAAACCCTAGAAATATGGTCCCAAACTTTTGGGCCTCATAACTGCTAAATTGATGGTCTAAAGTATACATGTTTAGAATGGTAGACATTTGACGAATCCATCTGTAATTATCACAGTTGTCAAGATGAAGGGAAGGAGAATGTAATGGGCTATTCCATTTAAAATCCACACTACCCCTGTGGAAGATTTTGGAAATATCTTCCACAGGGGAGTATGAATTTCGAATGGAATGAACACATTGGGCAGCTCCATTTGAATTTTATACACCCTCTGAGAAAGATTCAATCTGAATCTTTAACAGAGGGAGGGTGAGTTTCAAATGGAGCTGCCTAATATGTTCTTTCCATTCGAAATTCATACTCCCCCTGTGGAAGATATTTCCAAAATCTTCCACACGGTCTTTCACAGAAGGAGGGCGAGTTTCAAATGGAGCTGCCTAATATGTTCATTCCATTCGAAATTCATACTCCCCCTGTGGAAGAAATTTCCAAAATCTTCCACAGGGGTAGTGTGGATTTTAGCCCAATGCCATTGTAATGCTGAAGGGAAATATTAACATATGCATTTTAAACATATTAAAGTTAATTTTTTATTACTTCCGTGATCCGGGTACGCGCTGGTGAATTGCTATCGCGTAGAAGTGACAAGGTCCCCTACTACGCGCCGCGCCGACGACCAATGGGTCAACCAGCTTGTTGTCAAGTGCGTTGATCAGCCAATCAGTGTGATTGTTTATTTCTTCTGTGTGTACGCTCGTCTACGCTTGGCGCACATCTTGGACCACGGAAGTAATAAAAAATTAACTTTAGATAATAATTTGTTTTAAGAAAATTAACCACATGTCACACATCCATATACACATGTGCAGCAGTTCACTTTTGTTGTAACCATTGCCTTTTTTTTCTCCCCAACTCATATTTGCTAATTAGACTATGGGTGGTAACTTCAACGGCAAGAATCAGGATGTCACAAAGGGTGTGTATGCATTAGCAGCAGCAGATGTCTTCAAATTTCTTCACAAACCTGAGCACAAAAAGAAAGAACTATCTGTCAGCTGCAGCTTCTTTGAGATCTACAGTGGCAAAGTAAGGAACGATTGTGATTCATGAAATTATTATACATAGTTCGCTGGGTTGATAGGATGAACAAATTTTAATCTTTACTCAAAGCAGCCAGCGTACATAAACATTGAAATAAACCAAACAGAAAACAGTGCATCTGGCTGGATTTGTGTATTTTTTACAAATATGCAGTTCTTATTCTTATACCTTCCGCTATGAACGTTACAAACATCATTTGAACCTATAACTTTCAATCTTCCGCTCTTCAGCATGCCTCTGTGGCTCAGTAAGTTTGAGCATCCTGTTAGTATTATAAAGGTTAATAGTTTGAATCCGGTCAGATGCACAGTTGTTTTGTTTTTTCAACGTTTACTCTGGCTGCTCCGGGTAAGGATTAAATTTGGTCAATTGTGATTTCTGTTTGAGTGAGTGTATGTTAGGGTGCATCAAAAGCCCCTCATGTCAACCATATTTTTTCTACCTAGTGTCAAACTGTTCCATTTAACTAGAAAATCATCCCCTCCAAATTTAAATTCAATCGGAGGTCGGGAAGGGGGTCCACTGTGAGCTTAAAGTTCGGACAGAGGCAACCAGTAAAAGTTCGGCCGGCAGCTATTGAATTATATATACAGTTATACATACATATTAATAGCTGCCTTTAGTGAATGTTTTTATAGTACCTCATATCTCAGACAATACTCAATAAAATGCAAATCCATTTGAACTAAGCAAAAAGGCAGCTATTTTCAGACATATTTGAGGTCATAATAATAGCTGCCATGTGCATGTTTCTCTATTTACAGCTGTTTCTGCATGGAAAATGGATCCATCACGCTACAAGCTTAAAGTTTGTGTATGATAGGTGCCTTTAACTAAATGATAAATCAATCAGGCAGCTATTTAGTTTTCATTACTTTATACTGCACATCACTGTGGCTGCCATATGAATAACAATGTAATAAATTGCTTTTATTTATCAGTCCATATGATATGCTTTCTCAGATTAGGTGTCTGTTTTCTATCTTGCTCCACCACTTGCAAGACATTTGATTACCGTATGTTCCTCACTCTGGGCAGTAGCTAGGAAATCTGTATGAGTTTCACAACACTTTCGGCTGCATCATTTACCACGTTGACGGCTCTAACATTGCTAAGCGATAGCAGTAAAGCTACGGACTCTGGCCAATCAATTACATTCAAGCAGTCATGTATGTCCAAACTGTTGTATAGTATCAAAATCTCTCTAATGCAGAATCACATTGAACAGCTTCCGCAAGGCACTGTGACAACAAAGAACAAGCTACTAAAGATATGTGAATTTGTTGTATTTGCAACAATAATCTTAAGTTCCTGCTGGATAACATGCAGTGTTGCTTCTGGCCCGCCATGGAACGATCTTCAGTTGTACAAGCGCCTCCTGCAGTATGCCGATATCAATTTCGGTGTTGCAACAAGTGCATGCAAACCCACAAAGCCCTGAGCAGACATCTGTGGTACATGTATCTCACCGAAGAGATGGCACCGCTTGCTGTCTTCAGTGGAAAGATACCAGTACAATAGAGACAAGCTTTAGCGAGAAGGCTACTTCATCTTCAACCTGATGCAGCAGCACTAAAGCCATGTATTCACTTGGCGCAGGCTTTGGAAAGCCAAAGTTCCCTGACCCTGAGAATATCACTTAGTCAACAGTCGTCCAAGCTGATTTTGCAGGCAATGTTCA
The DNA here is from genome assembly GCF_039555335.1 of Amphiura filiformis. Lineage (NCBI taxonomy): Eukaryota > Metazoa > Echinodermata > Ophiuroidea > Amphilepidida > Amphiuridae > Amphiura > Amphiura filiformis. The sequence continues at coordinate 21,133,003 of NC_092628.1, forward strand.
CTATGAACATTCTGCAGATCAATAACAAATTCCTAGCAGACAGTGTTGACACTTGGCCCGAGTCCTCAGTTTATCTGCAATTGCTTAGCAATGTTAGACCCGTCAACTGTGCGGTAAATGATGCAGTAGAACGTGGCGTGAAACTCAGTGCAGATTTCCTAGCTGCTGCCCAGAGTGAGGAACATAATCAAAATGTCTTGCAAGTGGTGCACATGGAGCAAGATAGAAAACAGACACCTAATCTGAGAGAGCATAAACTGAATGATGCTACCTAATTTGCCAATATCATATGGACTGATAAGCAACATAGATCTTAAGTACATTTATTACATTGTCATGATTGTTATTCATATGGCAGCCACAGCGATGTTCAGTATAAAGTAATGAAAACTAAATAGCTGCCTGATTGTTTTGTCATTAGTAAAAGGCACCTATAATGCACAAAATTTTCAGCTCGCAGCACACGATGGACCCATTTTCCATGCAGAAATGGCTGTAAATAAAGAAACGTGCACATGACAGCTATTATTATAACTTCAAATACTAGTATGTCTGAAAATAGCTGCCTTTTTGCTTAGTTCAAATGGATTTGCATTTTATTGAGTATTGTCTGAGACATGAGGTAATATAAAAACATTCACTAAAGGCAGCTATTAATATGTATGTATAACTGTATATGGTCAATTCCAGCCAAAGCGGGACAAAATTCTCTCTGGGGCCATTTTAAAAATGTTTTCCTTTTCAATTCTAGACTTATCAAATGAGACGATCATATCTAGTGAATCATCAGGTGGAAGTGCCATCGGATTGAAAAATAACTTTTCTTGCTAGACCAAATAAAGTGTTAAATGCGCATATGCATGTTATCCACGAATTCAAGCCTTTTTCACCTGTTGTACGCCATAAAATTTCACTTTCTTTAATATCTTTCAATATTTTATGTGTGACTCATATACACTAGAAATCGGTGAAGACTTTGAACGTAAAATAGAATTTTATTACATATATCTACAAAGAAATATTTTGGTTATTACAAATTTTAAGAAAGAACCAGGTGTAGAGTTAAGATTGTGTCAATTCTTCGAACTCTTTCCAAAGTGGCTGTCATTTAACATTACTGTATTATTTCGAAAGATTAGAATAAATGCTTCATAGAAATATAAAGTTAGATTTTGTATCTCGTCGCAGGATGAGGATCTCGGATGGATTCGTGGGTAACAGCGTCTGAAAAATAGCAATTCCTATTAATTTTTTAAAATAAAAATAAAAATAACTTTTCCGTATGTCAATAATTCAAGCTGCAATGGCACTAAAATGAATTTAATCAAAATACAAACTACATGGAATATTTAGAATTGATCATTATGGCATTTTGGGTATAAAACTTTTGAGAATAATGAAGTTGCCAAATTCAAATAGACAGAGCAAACAGTTTTATATTATTATTTTAGTAAAATCATTCCATATTTTCATGCAGCAATAATCTATTAACTCGTGTTTAACAGTTCCTATGAACTAAAACACTATCAATACATTGTTAACTATAATTTAAGTAGGGATTCGTGGGTAACCAAAATGTTCGTGGGTAACACATATTTGAAGGTATGTATTGGTAAGCGGCAAAATAGAAAATATTACAGTAGGTTGGAAACCACCATGCGGTTATTCCTCCATTGTGTTTCAATGATTCCCGTTTCTCTAACCAATTGCATTTACCCAAAAAATGATAATTTAGGATAATCAATCAAAACTTCATGATACAGCTTCAGTATACCTTCAAGAGGACGCTATTAAACAGCACTGTTTTGGAACCTATTTCGCATGTTTTCAACATGTTAAGATGCATAAGAAACATATAATTTACTGAGTAAATCCTTGGATTAAATGGGTAACGCCGAATTGTGGGTAAAACTATAAGTACTATAGTACCGCTTTGGGGTTTATGCTTTCTTAGGTGCATAAACTGTAAGTACTGTAAAAATTATAGCATACCCATGGCTTGAATATGTGCTGATTTAAACTTAAAATAAACAATCTCCTTGTTTTTCAAGGTAAGCATCTATTCGGGATTCGTGGGTATCAAAAGTTTAAACCGTCGAGATTCTTTTTTTAAAGCGGTGAACGTATTTTTACGATTTACAATTTTAAGCGCTTGTCAAACTAAATTCAGTGTCCAAAGTCATTAAATGTTAATTTAAGTTATGGCAATTATATTTGCTGGACTCGTGGGTAACAGTTGATACGTGGGTAACGTCAAATTTGATTTTATGGAATTTTATGGGTAAAATGTATTTGCATAAAATAATCACTTGAACCTCAGAATTATAGAACGAAACTTCGTTTTATGATATAGTCATTTATGGCAAATTTACTTTACATTTTTCAGAACGAGCATTTTATTTTTGATACGCGGGTAACAAAATTATTAGCCAAATTGACTTAATGGCCTCTAGAGTCCACATACTTTGTGGAATTCAATCGTTTTACATATGATGAGAGATCATGCAAACGTCTTTCAGACGGTAATAATTTCATTTTGATTGAAGGACATTCAAAGACATATATGGTGCTTTATCTTTGAATTCGTGGGTAACGCCAATTCATTTAAGCCATCATAACTTGTCCCCGGGTATGACTTGCTAGTAAAGGCCTATATGCTCAAAGAGAGCACATTGGACCTGACATGATATGCTCCATCAATAACGTGATTTCCTTTATTAATGACATTTTAATGTGGAAAGTTAACATAGAGAGAATTTTGTCCCGCTTTCGCTGGAATTGACCATATATAATTCAATAGCTGCCGGCCGAACTTTTACTGGTTGCCTCTGTCCGAACTTTAAGCTCACGGTGGACCCCCTTCCCGACCTCCGATTGAATTTAAATTTGGAGGGGATGATTTTCTAGTTAAATGGAACAGTTTGACACTAGGTAGAAAAAATATGGTTGACATGAGGGGCTTTTGATGCACCCTAGTGTATGTGAGTGTGTTTTTGTCAATGTCAATCAATGTCTTGAATGTTTAACATACCTAGAAAGGTTATTGGAGAACAATATTTTTTTTCACTGAGTAGACCTGTAAAATGTCCTATATTGTAACTGCTATCCATGTATTCACACTTCCTCATGAAATGTTGACCAATAAGGCTGTAGTTAGTGATTTCAAAGCTTTGACACAGCTTTTTTGCATATAAATGTTTCAAAAGTTCTAAGATCCCCCCAAGACTTTTTAAAATAAGGGTTGTTTTACAATCAGGGTACACAGATTGTCTCACTGGAGGTGAAAATAATAATAATTAGGCATGGCAACTTTTAATAACAAGTTAATCTAATATTTGAAACAGGGCACAGTATGGTGCTCAGCCCAAATGTACCCTGATTGTAAAACAACCCATAAATCAAAAAGTTGTTTTAAACGAAATTAAAAAAAACTGAAGTTATTGGTAGCCAATTTTGTTTTACACACCTGGTACAATTTACAATGTCAGACATTGTTTAGTTACAATGGCTCATTATCAAAGAAAAGATGCAGTTTTCAACTCTCACAAAGCAGGCAGAATAATTCTAAACTGTAGATCACATTCTGCATGCATTGTGAGCATTTAATGGACCAAAATGCAACCTTCAAAACTACATCTTTTCTGTCAGATAAGCAGCAATCAAAGAAATAGAAATAAAATGATTTGATGACAAATTTGAGACACGTATGGGGCCCCTATTGGGGGGAGCAGGGTGTTACAGAAGCACACGAGAGTGCTGTAGAAGTATAGTGTACTATGCGTACAGCATGTGTTCTCATGTGCCTGGTGTTCTAGGATACGCGATGACAGGGCAATGTTTGCATAGCTGCACTACTGCTGAAGACCACTGTCATTTCCCAATCTTGGTGTTAATTTATTGATATTCTCATTCCATTGATTCCAATTTAGAGAGCAAACCAAAAGTTTGAAATAAGTGAATGAAATGTTTATTTTTTATAATGCATTTCATGAATACTCATTTATTTATCAACTTTATAACTGAGAAAAGTATCGGATTTCCGTAAGAATGAAACTGCCAAATTCGGCACACTTACGGTACTATGCACTGCACTGCATGATGATAGTATGGTATGTGACTTTGTCGACAATTCTTGCCGGGAATATGGGGCAATTTCGAGCTACCAATTTTTGAATATTGCCTGCCCGATCGGGCAAGCTAAAAAATAAAATTTGTTGCGGCCTGATTTTAACTAGCTTTTTAAAAATGCAATCAGACTTTTTGAACCCCCTCCCTTAATGTTTTGAGAATTTCATCATAAGGAAACACAAAGAAACACAAAACATGTGCACAATGGCTCTTACAATTTAAGACATTTTTCCACATTTTGTCCTGTAGGTATTTGATTTATTAAACAAAAAGACTAAGCTAAGGGTACTGGAAGATGGCAAACAACAAGTGCAAGTTGTTGGGCTCCAAGAGAAGCCTGTTTCCAATACAAATGAGGTGTTAAATCTCATTTCAGCTGGCAACACTGTCAGGTAAGCAATAATCAAGGAAATAAGAAATAAAATTGGATTTTTTTTTAAAGCATTGTATAGTAATGTTATGTAAGGCGTGATAATCAAAGAAATAACAAATAAAATTAGATTGTTAAAGTCTTGCATAGCATTGTTATGTAAGGTGCAATATCTAATTTGGTACTAGAGCGCTATCAGTGCCGATGGCTCTTTTTGTCGTACTCTGAACATTACACAGTGCTTTTGTTATTTATTAAAATGAAAACCGATAACACTATGCAAATGTTAATTAATATGCTTGATACAATTCATTACATCACCATGCACGGTATGATAGATAGTCATTGGTGCTTAATCGGGTACCAATAGTGCTATAATAGGACCAAAGTCGACATGGTGCCTAAGGGTACATTCCCTTTTGTCAAATTGTGCCCACATATTTCCTGGGTTTGCCATATTAAATATCAATTTTGCCTAGAGATAATCAGCGCAAACAAGAAAGTTATATTGCATCGGTCATTTTCGTCCAATATCTACAACATAATTATTTTAAATCATCAGCATATTTTGAGAGACCCATAATACCATGCGACTAAATAAGCGCATATCAGGCGATCCAAGTTCAGTTCAATGCATGTCTATGATTGAGGTGAGAGTATAGAAGAGTATACAAGATCAATCAATCAATCAAATTTATTTCCATCAAAATTAAAACATACAAATAACAAAACATGATAAAACACGATGGAGGGGACACAACTAGAGGCAGAAGCCTGTAAAATGTTGTGCCCCCTGAAACACTTAAAAGAAGGGCCTAAATGTATACACACAGGTACACAATTTGAAAAAAAAAACAATACACCAAACCTGAAGGGAAAGAAAAGAAAATACACTTGATTTCTCACCTCACACTCACACCCGCACACCCTACCACAAAAAATGTCATAGGCATGTAATAAAAAGGTATACACATAAAATTAAATATAATATATAATATAACAAATTAATTATGCGATAGTTATTACGGCGTGTAATGCATTCAACCTTGTTGTTCTTGACAAACAGCTCTGAGATGTAATTCCTGTTAGTAAAGATTCTCTCGCAAGCGTTATCTACTTTAGTTTCGAGTAGTATAGCTTTTTCACGTATTACCTTACTATCGTCCTGTAGTTCCTTAATTTCCTCTGCCTGGTATTGTACAGATGCATTGATCTCAGCTTTGAAAGATTCCAGGTCATGTTTTAGCGATTTCTGTCCAGCTAATATTTCCTTTAGTGAACCCATGACTGGCTGTTTGAACTGGCCGTAGTTCATACCTGGTATGGATGACTGACCAGCCGATTGTAATGGCTCAACTACACATGCACTGTGCATACTGACCAGTGTATTGACCGGGCTGACCATAGGTGATGATGCGGGTGACGATACCGTACTACACAGGGTAGCCATGGTCGACACTCCTGCATTTGAATTGTCCACCATATCACTAAATTTCTCACTCAAAGTTCTCTTCGCTCTGGTTTCCATTATGGATATAACTAGTTGTAACTTGTTCCTGATAAATTACAGTTCACAGTTGTAATGGTTGTAAACGATGGCACTAATAAGAAAAGCTATGTTTTCAAAAACTCCGCGAGTCGATCACTGCGACGTCCCACCTAGTTAGCCGCCATTTTGTTATCAATCTAGTTTTCATTCATAGGGCCTCAGGCTCATAAGATTGATTTATTACTTTATTAAAGACTAATTTTGTAACATTTTTTTCCTTTCCCTAGGACGTCGGGTACTACATCAGCTAACAACCATTCATCTAGGTCTCATGCCGTCTTCCAGATTATATTACGAACCAAGAAAGCAAGGAGGGTGCACGGCAAATTCTCACTCATTGATTTAGCTGGTAAGAAATGGCTAGTCCAATTGAAATCCATACACCCCCCTATGGAAGACATGACCTTAATCTTCCACCCAGGGAGTGTGAATTTGAAATGGGGTTACCTGAATGGGTGACATCATTTGAAATCTTCAACCGCTTTGTGAAAGGTTAAGGTAATGTCTTCCATGGAGGGTGTATGGATTTAAGATCAATTGTTCAGATAACAGAGATCTGTAAAAAAGAGGTCCAGATCAGAGAGGTTGGACTGTATTTAAATATTATAACATCTTTTGTTGGAGGGTGATGTCTTTCATATAGTCCATGTGGCGGCCTCAAGAGTAAGACATTAGTACTTTGACGGAGTTATTTCTTGCGTGTACAGATGTACCATCTTTGAACGCTTGTGTAAACGTGCCAGTTTTATGAGTCAATGCGCATGATTTAATACTACCCTCACCGGAGCACACATTAATATCACTCTCTCAAGGAAGCCCAATTGACTATGTATGGATTACAAATGGAATTGCCCATATTATCAATCCCTCCATTTTATACAGTGTCAAAAGAAAAAATGCTTCATTTAGGTAAGTGGCAATAATATTTTGAATGTCCTTTCTCCCCAGGTAATGAAAGAGGGAAAGACACACAGAGTTCCAATAGGCAGACACGTATGGAGGGTGCTGAAATTAACAAATCGCTGTTGGCGTTGAAGGAATGTATACGATCGCTTGGTCATAAAGGCGCTCATGTGCCTTTTAGAGCCAGTAAGCTTACACAAGTGCTAAGAGATTCTTTCATTGGAGACAATTCAAGGACATGCATGGTAAGTGGTAACATTGGTTTGTTTAAATGGTCGCTCTGTACAGGGACACATTTGGGTTCTGATTGGACCAGGCTCAAACAAGCCGGGCTAAAAAAGCCTATAGAAGCATGCTGGCTTGCAAACGTGGAAAGAAAATAGATATTTGAAGATAAAGTTCAAGGATAAGAAGGCCACTCCCAACAATCAAGTGAACTTACTGGTGGCCTCTGGGTCAAGAGAAAGTAAACTTCTTTATTCAACCTCAATTGCCACTGAGGTTAATATGAAAGTGTTCATCAAATATTGTTGATCTTGTGAAGTCTATAATTAAAGACAGAGATAAAAAGAATTTATCGCATCTGATGTCACTGTCAATTACGATCCTTGATTGGTTTACATAGGTTAATCAGCGCGTAAAAGGAAGACCGATCTATCTGGTGCTGATCGGAGAAAAGGAATAGCAGCAAATGGCAAAAAGCAGCTTTTCTAGGCATTGTGGACAATGGTGCCTTCGGTTATGAAAGTTTCCTACTATAAAGACCTAACTTTTGAGATGGTTTGCATGTCGAAAGGTGCAAAATTAACAATAAGGCGCCCGGTTATACCCCCGCTGTTCAGCAAGTCATCATCACGACACTTGTAAACAAACCGTGCTGGAGTTTGATAGACAGATGACGTCAGACGCGATAAATTCTCTTTATCTTTGTCTTTCATTATAATGTATATGTTGTTAAGCGATAATGATACCAGTGTTCTGATAAATGTTAGCACAAAAAGCTTTGATCCAAACATCTGATCATTTCAGAGAGCATAATGTACTCAACAAACATTGCATTGTTTTTGTGTTTCAGATTGCTATGATTTCTCCTGGTATGAGTTCATGTGAGCACACACTAAACACACTACGATATGCAGATAGGTAGGTATTTAGAAGTAGGAGACTTAAATGAGTTACATTCCTCAAAATAAAGACTGAATGGAAACAACATCATCAAATGCTAGTACACATGCTTGACACTACCGTGTATGTTCAAAGCACACTCACAGTGACTTTGTGACGACAGCCTTTTGTTTATGAATATTTCAAGAATATGCAGTAGTGTTTGATGTCTTCTATTTTAGTATAGAGGATTTTCAGAAATGCCTGAGTGATCTGAGCTTTTTTGGAAATCTGAACCAGCTGGCACAAAATGTTACACATTTTTAAAGCAGCAAAAAATATCCAGACAAAAAAATCCTAGCATTCTCATATTATATCATATTGCTATTAAATATGCATGAGATTATGCAGCTGATGCATTTATGTACTTCGTAAGGCCTATGATGTATAACATTTGAATTTTGGCTTACAGGGATGTAAGTTCTCCGTATTTTTACGGAATTCCGTATTTTTTTTCATCCCAAAAAATATCTGTATTTTCCCCGTAATTTTCCGATTACAAAAATGTATTTTTTTCTCCGTTTTTTCCGTGTCTTTGTATCTTTTTTCTCCGCGAAAATACCCCGTCTGAACAGGGGGAACAAAAAAAATAGCGCCTCAAGCGATTATATTTCGCTAGTTTCGCCTGTCTCTGTGGCAGCACGTGGCCGCTTGCCGTACGGCTCTCGCTATAGCGGTGAAACGATAGCTTGTGCGTGTTGTGTATTACTTGTGTGAGAGATTGACGGAGGTGAATTCTGCTGACATCGTGCATCCAGGGGCGCTGACATCGTAACAATTGCACACATGGAAGTTTGTTTTGATTTGGCTCAATGGATTGTGACCATTTTCTTGGAAATAATTATTGGACCTGAAGTATCGACAATGGAGGTTGATAGGACAGCTATACTGCTTAAAATGGTAACTTTTCCCTTTTTTCAATGAATGGAAAATGGAAGAAATTAACAGTTTTTGTGCATGAAATTGACTATAATTGAGGCTAAAATAACAAAATTAATTGTATTTTGACAGAGTGAAAGAGCTTGGTCCAGGAGACCCTAGTGACGGTGGCCCTAACGATGGGTTTATACCGGCATCAGAAAATCCAGTGAGTCCAGAACGTAGTCTATCGCCAAGTAACAGTGATCTCGCCATGCTATGCACACATAATGTAAGTCATGTAACAACATGCTGATTTGTTAATTACCAAGGTACAGCTGGAGCTAGAGCCACCCTTAAATCACCTCACACACCACCCCCCAAGTCTAACCAAACCAATGTTAGAGTTCCTTGGATGATCCACACATGATCCTTCCATTCATGATTTTTTTTAAAAATTAACATTGGCTCTGGAAGTGCAATCAAAGTTGCAATCTGCTTGCAATCTTGACTTGGTGTTACAGAAAGAGAACCATCTTAAATTGCCCCATGCTTAACGCTCTTGTAAACGCGCCATATTTGTTTGTCACATATGGAGACAAAAATGGTGTACAATAATAATATTTGCATTTTAATCTTGAGTATTACAACGGTTTGCGTGTGTAGCGGGCATTATTAGCACAATGTGTTACATGCAAAATGCAACCAAACATACATTGTAATCAAAACTTACTGGGTGGAAAGCGAAAAAATCCGGAGGTACATTAATTTGCCCTCCATGAGTGACACACAAAAATGGCGTAGTTGGTACTCTTTGGGTCTAGTCTCTTTTGTCTATATGTGACCATCCAGCACAACTGAGCGCTGATGTCGCCAATCATCATTTTTGAGATATTCAACCAAAATATTCTGCTTGAAATTAGCTTTAAAATGATGTATATCATGTCTATAGTACTTGACATTTAAGTAGTGAAAATCAATAAAACAGTCAATAAATCCTTTGTTTCCTATTGTTTATTGTTAAGTTCAATGGAGCATATCTCAATAGTGGCACTGGCGACATCCGGGCTCAGTTCTGGTGGATGGTCACATATGACAAACAAATTTTGAAACCAGTGTTCTAAATTTTGTGCATTTTTCAAGTATTTACCCCTTGTGAAATGTAAAATTTCACCGAAGACGTTTTTGCATATAACTCGAGAATGGTACATGGTATACTTTGGTTTTTTTAGCAAAATTTCAGGAACTACAGATCTAGATCCCTCTTTGTAAACTTTGATTGATTCCTCCACTTTGGACCATGTTTTACTATTTGAAACACCCTGTGTATACTTAAGACACTTTGGTGATACATCATTAAGGATGATACCTTATACTTTCAAAGGATTATGCATGCCAAGTAAAATAGTTGTGAACTTTTGTATTGATACAATATTGTAAAACTTGCATTAATTTCAGGTTACTGACCGGTAGTATTAATACTACAATTTGTTCTGTGTTGTGTTGATCAATCATGTTAATAAGCTATGCATGGCCATATATTTGTCATAGCCCGAGTTCCAAATATTAACCTCTCATTGTTAGCACTTACGTAACAAATTGTAAACTTTTTTTTTCTTTTATCTATATTTGAACTTGTGCATGTAACCAACTTGATTGTTAAAACAGTATAAAGTGAGTGCATCTATATGTGTGCTATAACACTGCCTTTTAGCTTAAGATTGGGACAATCAGAAAAAGATTTGTCTTTGTACAAGAGAAAGTATAATGCAAGAAAGTGTTTTTCGCACTTCCAGGCATATATTTGCCCCATACAGTCTTTGTGTCAATTTATACCAGAATTATTTAAACAATGTATGAATGTTACGAAGCAAGATATTTTATAATTGAATTTCAATTTTTAATTTGATTTCAAATCTTATAGGTCTGTCACACTACGACGAACTGGATCAACGTACATCACCGAATACAAAAATATTTTATACGGTGGAAAAATCACCAGTCCGGCAGAAGCTTCGGTGGGATTTTGGGTCCGATTCCGTTCGTCTCTCTATGCGTTAGGCCGCTAATAATCCTGCAGGCGTCTTTTATCCGATCGTTCAACGTCCGACAAATGACCGGATTTGGGGTCCGATTCCGTTCGCTTCTCTATGCGTTGGCCGCTAATAATCCTGCAGGCGCCTTATATTCGATCGTTCAACGTCCGACAAATGACCGGATTTGGGGGTCAACGTCCGACAAATGTCCGGATTTGGGGGTCCGATTCCCGTTCGTCTCTCTATGCGTTGTGGCCGCTAATAATCCTGCAGGCGCTTTATATTCAATCGCTCAACGTCCGACAAATGACCGCGAATCTGTGGCATGTGGCACCAACAGGGACGCCCACCCTATCAGAAAAGTGGGGAGGAGAGGGTGTTTGAGAGGGTTTTGACCCCTTAGAGGCAGTGATTTAGCAAGCACTTTTTCAGAGGGTGAACAAAGTGGGGAAAGACAAATTTTAAGGGGGAAAACATTGACGAAAATGGTCAAATATTGGCTAATAAGTACAAAAGGGCTACAAATCTGATATATCAGGGCAACCAGCATCCGGGGGCAATAGAGGTGAGAAACCTTTGGACAATGAAGGCCCAATTGAAGCCATTTGTCATTTTTTGGATCAATTTTAGCACTATTATTGGGTACTATTTTAGTTTGAAACAGCCGCAAATTGGTGAAACGAAAGCCTAATTGAAGCCATTGAAAAGTTTTCACCATTATTGTATAATATAAACGATTGTTTTAAAAATAACACGTGGATGTCCATAGCAGAAGCAAAAAGGAAGACTTGTCCATTTTTCAAAATGAAGGTCCAATTGAAGCCATTTGCATGGGGACTGTAGGGCCTATTTACATCTATTGTGTAAAAATTTAGTTTTAAAAATGGAAAATTTGGAAAATTGTTTCTGGTGCATCATTTTTACACTATTATTGCTAAAACAAAAAACAAAGAAGGCCCGAACTGAATTTCCAAATTTAAAATGTTACACTGATCCACTGACACTTAGATATAAGACTTCAGACTCGTAATTTCAGGTAAAGCATGCATGGATTGATATGTTAAAGTCAGTAATAGACTTAAGTCCATCTTAAATACTGATTTTGGTGACAAAATGTCACAGGCCCTACATATCGACAGCCGGCAGTAATTTTCACAGGCTTTTGGGCCAAGGAACCACATTTAAGCACTGCCTATAATAATCACAGGCCTATACTTAGGCTTACTATGTACTATCCTGGGCCTACTCAATAACGTATAATTTAACCTTTTCCATGTTTTCTCTTCTTTTTCTTTCTTGTCAATCACTAAAACTGGTAGGAATTTGATATTGCGTCCTCTACCCTTCAGAAAGTGCCCCTCCCTCAATACTACTTACATGCATAGGCCTACTAAATTACGTGCAATTTAACTTTTTCTCTTCTCTTCTCTCTTCAATTTTTCTCTCTTTCTTTTCTTTTTTTCTCGCCTTTCCCCCTTTTTTCTACTTGTCAGTCACTAAAGTACGGGGAAATATGATATTGCGCCACACACCTTCAGAAAGTCCCCCCCATGATCGATGCACATGTTCGCCATAGGCCTACATCCGCCACAAGCGCCTGCGAAACCTTGCAAACACCTGCGGTATATAAATGAAAGAATAACGAACAAACCCAGGTATATATACAGAACAGTACGAACACACATCGGACCAACTTCCGAACATGTGTATTCGGCACACTCCATTTCAAGTTTTGTGCATGCACAAAACTTGAAACGTATTGTCGACGGACTAAACAAACATCAGCTAACACGAAACGCATTTGGCGGATAATAGCAGGACATATGAAGAACATAAAACGAACATTGACGAACACTAACGGATTTGCTAAAATACCATCCGTTTCTTATACGGAAGACCGATCCGGTGTAGTGTGACACTAACATGGTCTGGGTCAACGTACATCACCGAATGCAAAAATATGCTATCCGGTGGTGAGGGCCTCACAGGAACGTATTTGCAATGAACACGGGCCGAGTGCAACGAACAAAGAAACGAACATGAACGAAAGGAGAGCGAACAAACTCCGCAATATGCAGCACCATACGAACACACATAGGATAAATACCGAACATGTGTATGATTCGGTACATACCGCTTCAAGTTTTGTGCATGCACAAAACTTGCCGACGGATTCTAACGAACATCACCTAACACGAAACGCATTTGGCGGATGATAGCAGGACATAAAAAGAACATAAATCGATCATTGACGAACAACAACGGATTTACTAAAATACCATCCGATTCTTGTACGGAAGACCTATTCGGTGTAGTGTGACAGGCGCATTAGCTATTTCCCTCTTGTAGAATAATTAAAGCAAGAGAAAACTGGTGATCATAAGTTTTCCAATCCTTAGCTAAAGCTTTGTTTATGTTTGCAGTGCTTACTTGATAGAGTAGCAGTGAGTGGAACTTCTATCACAGAACTAATTCATGAACTGTTAATAAACCCTAGCTTGTGTGATCCATTCATCTAAATAAAAAGAAGTTTAAAAGTCTTGAATCAATAAAGCAATTCCGTAGATTTTTGTAAGCTAAAGGGATTAGTATGCAGTGCTGATTGCGCACATTAAGCAATACATGTGCAAACCTGTAAGAGTCAAGTTTAAAAGACGTATACTACCGTCTGATTTCAGGTTTTTACTGGTGATTTTTGGTCACTATTTTGGTCTCCATGCATAACAAACCAGTATGGCAAAATTACCATAGTGTTATGCACATGGCAATTTGTGAGTCCATTCTGTGTGAGTTAATGAATGCAGGAATCAAAAGAGTCTTACAAGTTTTTGAAACATCAGTATATTGATTCCAATAATCCTGTGACAAAATTCTACCCACAGATGCCATACTGTTGAATGATAACGTTTCATTTGGTGATGACATTGTCACCATCTTCATAACCCAATTTTGAATGTCTAGGAGTCTACATTAGCTGGCAGAGAAAAATGGCACTCTCCCGCAATGATTGACACGCGCCTGTTTATTACGTAAAAGCAACTGGGTCATGGATTCTACATGGCTTGGATAGCAATATTTAGCTAATGAGTCGTCAATGTTTCATACATGTAGCTTTTTTTGCTATGATTTAATTAGCCAATCAGAACCCCACTTACGTAAACAAGTGCCTTTTTTCTCAGCAAGCAAGTATCAAGATGACTAACCTCACTTAAAGGGGCATTTCTTGATCCACAGCCTCATCCCCCACTTTTCTAAAAAAAAGTTGAGATTTTTATACCACTGGAAACCTCTGGCTGCATAAAGTTTATGTACAAATTATTTCTTGCAGATTAATTAGTTTAGCAAAGATTCTGCTATACCAGAATGTATATAATTCAACACAGTAGCCTATGGAGCAGTGTAATACAAATAATCATGCATAACTCGCCAACGCAAAATCGGAATCCACTGAAATTTTGGGAATAAGCTTTTTTCGTGGATATCTACTGAAATGTGTCATAAAAAGGGATGCTAGGATCACGAAATACTCCTTTAAACTTCATATAGTTGTAATTGTTCTCATTGTATTCTCATTTCTATGACTCGTTCTATGCATTTGATTCACGTGTGTATTTGCAAGTAATACTGTGTACTGATGCAAGTGCTGTGGAAATAACAAGATCAAACACTTACATTGGTACTGTAATATTGGAAATGATCACACAAATGAATGTTTGCTTCTATTTTGCACTTATGAGCTTGTCAACTGGCATTAAAAGAGAAAGGGGCAGCTTGAGCTTTTTAAGTCAGGACCTCAGTCCCCCCTTGACCCCTCTCCATGAACATAATTGTGGACCATAATTGCTGAAATTTATGTTTGTAGCATGGACAATTAATATGTGTGAGAATTACCAGTTTAACAGCAGCTCTTACAACATTTGATCAAGACAAAACCAAACAAATTTTAAGTGTGAAAGAGTCTTAACAAAGTTGAACCTGTAGGTACAATGTTTTAGAAGTTCTTCTCACAAGTTTTGATTTTATTATTTTCATAATAGGAAGAAGAGGTTTCCGTAGAGATGTACACTTTCCATGAGGTGATGAACCAGCTACAGGAAATGGAAGAACAAGTTGTAGATGACCACAGACATTGCCTTGAGGTAAGGAGAGAAAATAGCAAGGGATATGACTGACCAGATACTTTCCACAATGTATTTTTTCCCTGCACTGATTTGCTATTCAGTGCAACATGGGTCGATAATGACAAGAAATACCTCTGTTGCAAGATCTGGATGGGCTCTGTTAAGGTGGCTGTGTACTCTCAGACATGCATGTAGTAAAAGTGCAATAACTTTGTAATTATTCACAAAAACATATAAAAGTATACATTTTTATGAAGGCAAGACATCAATAAATCTTAATATAAATACAGATTTGGGGTAAAAACAACAATTTTAAGAAAATCACAAAAAGTGAGTTTTTGGCAATATTTGTTAGGTACATCATAACAAAAAACACTCTTTCCAAAATATTTTATTTTGTTTTTAGCTCAATCTTGAGGCTCCATTCCAAAAACGGTTTTTTATTTTTTGATATTGGCCTTATTTTTTGAGATATTGACCATATAAGGCATCAAAATGAACTTTTAAAATTCAAAAACGCCTATTTGCACAAAATGATGCCCAAAATCGGAAATAGACCAAAATATAAAAAAATGAGAAAACCGCTTCTTGAGTCGATCATGCTTTTTATGATGATCATATTTGCTTACCTATAGATGCTGTATTTATTGAGTTATCGTGTACCTAAATCGTCATTTTACCGAGAAAATGAACATTGAAATAATGGCCGTTGAAGTTTAAAGTGGTCACATTTTGCACTTTCATCGAATCTCACAGGAGAATGCGACAGTTTCCGCTTTTGTAACTTATATTACGTGAACATCGGGTAAATCCACAGCCCCTTGAGAAGTTTGAGCGAAATCCATTCATAACTTGATATTTAAATCGGGAGAAAGAAACAAAAAAAACCCACATTTTATCAGCTAAAACGGAGCCATTTGACCACTAGGTTTTTGTGAAATCAGTGCTTCCGTGGTGTTTCCATAAGATGCGCCACAAGATGTAGATAAGCGTCGCAGACATGGTCAGCGTATTTGTGCAAGTTAACAAATTGCGCGATACGCAACGCGATGAGTTGTTGCGCCGCGTGTACCCTGGCTGGTACAACAATTTTTTTTTTCCTTTTCAATTTCAAACACGAGTGGAATAGTGAAATAAAATCCTTAAAATATTGCAGTTGGAGTTTACAAATCTGGATTTTCATTATTTGTATTTATAAAAAACATAACAAAGTACAAAAATATCAAAAAAACTCAATTTCGCGAAAGAAACAATGTCTATAGTACACAGCCGCGTTAATTGAGGTATTTTTGTACTGAATAGCAAATCAGTACATGGAAGAAATGCATCGTGGGAAGTGTGTGGTATCTCCTGAGGACCAACTGTCCAACCGTCTGTTGGATAGATTGATTGCTTCTGCAAACAGCCCAAATCTTGCTAATAAGTTGCCAAAAATAACCATATCAAATAATACAGATCTGAATCTTGTTTTTTGCTTTGTGTTTTTCACATAAAAATTAACACATTACCATCACATGTGGATATACCTAAAGGGAACCCTCCTTCTCCATATGAATTAAGCTCCACAAGTATATGGGAAATTCTTTGTCTGTTGAAGGTCAGATTTATTTTTGACTGACCAATTATACATCTTACTAAACTCATGGAAATGCTGTAATATCCACTAATTTAGAAGAATATTCCAGTTGCTTTATGAAAAGGAATAAAAACTAAAGCCAGTAATCTACCCCAATTACTGGTAATTAGTAGTCACACTTCGAAGCCCTTATCAGTAGGGATCAGCAGGGGTACAATTTTATTTCCTTTTCATAGCATAAATGGACTGTAGCATCTGGTGATTTCGCATACCAAAATGTGCATGTTGCAAATTACTCAAAAAGGTTATGATAGGTATTCAAATCGGAATTAAAATGTGTTGACAGGTTAAAACTCTACATTTGTGTTCCTACAATAGGTTTGTCTGTGGATATTATGCATCTACTATCACTTTATTTTACTGTATTGGTAATTAGATATTTTGATTTTAATCTGAATTACCCCAACACAATCCATCTTGATCTTACAATAAACAGCTTGCGAAATAAAGTATGAGTTGTATCCGGGTCATCGATCAATTATCACATCAGATGTTATATAGATCTGGTGTCAATTTCAGAAGTAATTAGGTAGGGTTAGTATGTCATTGAGATGCAGCACAGATGTACATATTTTTGAAGGAGTGATCCAGGAAGTACACAAAATTGCATAATTAAATTGTTTTCATTCAATTCTGTTCTAAGCACCTGCAGTTTAATTGACCTGCAATAATTAAAACTAGTTCATAACAGCTAGTGTGCTATGACAATGAATCCATATCATAATTGGCTTTCAAATTTTGACAGTTCGATCGTCCAAAACTCAAACCAGCCTGATTCTACTATAATGCATACAGTTGCGTGGATTAAGTTGCCTGTTAAATTCCATCAATTCAACTGAAAGTCAAGAAATCGACTTGAGGTCAGATTTAAAAGGGAAAAAAATCAAAACACAAATAAATAATGATTACAAATAAATATATGAGTAGGCATGTCTATCTTCATATGTGATGTGATCAAGCAAAATCAGTTGGAACTCGGAAATACTGATTTTGAGATATAGCCAAGCAAAGGAAATATTTATTTTTATTTTCTGTTGTTTTGGAAACTCTTTAATTGCTCATATCTTTGGAACTGGTTGTTCAATTTGAATAGAGTTTTCTGCAAAATGCAGCTTTGTAAATGCCCTTTACTATCCTATTTATAAGAAACTGAAAATTTACTTTTTCCAAGTTCCGACTGATTTTGCTTCATCGCATTGCATATTAACATGCTGCCTCTAAAATGATTAATCATCAGAAATGTCATTCAAGTTTATTTCGACCTTGTTGACATTTTAGGAAGAATAATTATGACATTGTGCAAAATCCCTTGGGGCATGACCTTGTATGACTGTTATTTATATACAGTAATCAATCATATTCTGGCCACTGTAAAGGCTGAGTCTAAAATAGATTTCTTGGACTCTGGGACTTGGAAATGAGGTCATAGTCATTTACCTGTTGCATACATTTAACAAAAAGTCTTTGGGAAAATTGTGAGATTTCAGGATTTTTATACCTTGTTGTTAGGAGATTGTAAAGGTTGCTTGCCAAGGAAATACAGTTGATGCAAATGATTACATTATACATATAATATACATTCACAGGTACACTTGCACATATACAAGTTCCCTCTCTCTCTATTTCTTTCCTTCCCTCATTCTTTGTTTAACTGCAGCAGTTAACCCATTTGTGCACCAGGCAGCTAAGGCCCCCCCAAAAAATTGTTTACTTGCCCTCCAGTGGGTCGGTCGGTCAGAAAAATATATTTGTTTTCTTTAATGACTCACTACTGTATAGACCTGTAGGCAATGAACATTGGTCATATGGAAAGATACATCAATACTTTACTTAAGGACCGACCCTGATTTTGGGTCTGTCGGTGGAGGGCAAGCAAACATTTTTTTTTAACCTAATGCAGTCAGCATCTGTGTGCTCCAAGCAGTTTTAAATATATTGGCGATATTCCAACAGAATGCCTTGTGGTGTGGTGTGGTTAAGGGGTACTACACCCATCGATAAATTTGTGTCTATTTTTGCATTTTTCTCAAAAAGTAATAACACACTGGTAACAAAAGTTATGTATATTATAGGGGCAAGGAATCCAATCACTACACTAGAATTTCAGTGACCCAAGACAAGCGGTTTGTCATTTATGATAAGAAATAAGGTACAGCTAGGATGTACCTCATTTCTTATCATATACTGAACCGCTTGTCTTGAGTCACTGAAATTTCAGTGTAGTAATTGAATTCTTTGCCCCAATAATATACATAACTTTTGTTACCAGTGTGTTATTACTTTTTTAGAAAAATTCAAAAATAGTCACAAATTTACCACAGGGGTGTAGTACCCCCTTAATTCTGTCCACTTTCACATGTCTCATTTTCTTATCATTAGTTGATGGATGACCGTTTCCTTGTTCTTTTTACCCACAGGAATCCAAGCAGCTGATTGCTGAGGAAGAACGGCTTATGGAGATGACGGATGAAGTCGACTATGACGTAGAAGGTTGGTATCATAAAGTACACAGTCAATTGTTTTTCCCAATAACACATGAAAATATTTTCTGCAACATGGTTCAAGGTGGAAAATGAAGGTGTCTTTTTTATTGGTTTAAAATTTTTTTAAATGTTAACCTGGCAAAATGATTTTTCCCACTTTATCAAAATAACAATGTTGTGTAATACTGCATACTGCTAACAGACTATTACACTTTCATCTAGTTCTAGCCACGATAAATCATTCTAGCAGAAAATCATACATAAAATCAATATTTAGTTTCGTCATTGAGATAGTATGAATTATTAATGAATGCCAGGTGCAGTTTATAACTTGACAGTGAAAACAACTTGGTGACAAGAATCAAAGCTATATTGTTGCTGTCACATAGTAGAGGAAGTTTAGAACAATTTGGCAGTGTATAATCAGTTTTAAGATTTTAAAAACTTTTTTGCTTTTGTTTTAGTCAAAATATTTATGTAATATTAAATATCAGGTTACATCGGGTTTTGGAAATATTTTGAAGGAAAAATACTACAACAATATTTCAACTGCTCAGTGCCAGAAGTGGGTAAGTACAATAGCTGCCATGTGAAAATGTGGCAAATTACACGCATTGAATTGTACTCGTCTACACATGGTAGCTACACATGGGAGCTATTGCACTTGCCCACTTCTGGCACTGAGCAGTCGATTTATAAAATGTCCAAATTTTTTTGTAAATTATCTTTTGCAAACATTCTTGCAGAATATTTTGTCAACACTAATATATAACATTGTTAGAATGTTTGCAGGAAGTTATCAAAAATGTTTATTGATTGAAATGTTTTATACCTTTTATATAACCCGACATTAAAACATTTTCTGGCAATTTAGTTTTAAAAAAAAGTTTTGTTTGCTGGGTAATCATACCTAACCTTACCAATTGATTAAAATTTATTTTGTCTTGTTGTGTACGAAAAGCCCAAGCCCAGCTAATGTCAACTGTTATTCATGTCTTGATTTACCGTGCATCTTTGCTTCTCTCCTTACACACAGAATACGTAACACGCCTGGACGACATCCTGGGTCGTAAGATTGAGATGCTCTCGATGCTACGGGATAAGGTCAGCAATTTTAGGGGACAACTGCAGGAGGAGGAGAAAGCAAGCAAGAACATCAAGAGACCTTGATCAAATGATATGTGGAGAGAGACTGTATTCTGATTGTGATCTTGTGATGTTATGACCTTGAAATGATGCAATGGTGTCTTAACTACGTACCCCTTCCAATTCTTAACCTCGTATAGATTAGTCCTGAGAAAACTGAATTTTCAGTGTATCTGTATGAAAAAATGAGATGTTAAAATCCAGATTTCGTGTCATTTCAGGATATCATTTTGTGTGAAACTTACAAATATACAAGACTCGCATTGCAGTCTTGTATATGATATTAAGATACTTGCTCATCACAGAGTCCTGGCAAGTTAGCTTTACAATCTAGAGTTCATAAATTCTTCCCACTCTTTGCATGCAGTCCAAATTGTTCAAACAAATTGTGTTTTCATTTTTTCAAAGTTTTCATTTTTATTGCTTGTTTCTCAATTAATGGTGCTTTTACGTAAGTGTTAAAACTTACATTTTCTTTTTTAAAGTGGAAGCCCCACTTTTGGTTCAAGTTCCTTAGGGAATTAGTCAAGGTTAAAATTTATCCATGTAAATTCTGTTCGGTCTGTCATCAAAGTAACAGGTGTAAGTCAGTTCTTCTGTGGCGAACTGGGAAAGCGGGGCTTCCTGTTTAAGCAACCATTGACCAAGACTACCTTTTTTTTGTAATGATGTTCCCGTCCTTAATGTAAAGAGAAGAATGCTTTGATTCTATAGATTTTATTAACCAGTGAACTGCCTAGAAACTTACGGTTACAAAATGCGCAAGTTTGTTTTTGTATCTTGCAATGGTATAGCCTGTATCAAATTATATACGCATACGAGATGACCAAATTATATGCCCTGTCCCATATCAACTTGAATGTGATTGCTTTGATTATTTAATTTATTCATATTAATGGGAAAATATTGTGCAATTTTATGATAGGGCCAACCCATTTATAATGGCATTTTTGTCTATTGTGAAGCATGCTATATGGGAAGTTATTTATATACGTGTGTCATATATCATCATATTTGTGTACATCCATATCAAAAGCGATGCACTTGTAATGGCTGCTACATGTGTCTCATTTCATAATAGCTAGGAATAAATACAGGCTCATCTCAAGTGGAGGTCACTTCAAATCATCCCCAAGTTGCATGGTTTAGGAATATGTGATCTGTATTCCTAAATTAAGTGACTTCGGTATGATTTGAGGTGACCTCCACTTGAGATGAGTCTGATATTTATTCCTAGCTATTATGTAAAATGAGACACATGTAGCAGCCGACAAGTGCATCGTTTTGATATGGATGTACACATTTCACCTGAAAATCTTATGTGTAGCCATTTTCACAGAGACTCACAAGGTGCCCAAATACATCTTAAGTTTCCAAGCTCAACATAAAACGTAACAGCCGACTTTACAAATAACCGCTTTTGCAAAAAGTACCACTGACTCTTCATAATCGAAAAAAATCTTCAGATTTGAAGCATGTAGCGTGTATTTACAAGGTGCAACCGATTGGCTGCTCACGCGACCAGCTGGTAGTCTGCAAAAAAAATTTCAATTGAAAAGAAATTATTTCCTTGCAAAGTGGTCCAGAGTAAATGAAGGTTTAGTATGGATTTGTAGAGTAAAACTGGCATTGACATTTTATGTTACATTGCAAGGTTTGGACTTTGGATGTTATGATGAACTTGTATTGAATCCAGGTAGAAATTTCATTTCATAAGGACATGTACCCGAAGGTAAATATGAAAAACATTGTGTACTCTGCAAGCAACTTATTTATATACTTTTGATACCTCATCATATATCAAAACCAAAAACCCTGCACAAACTATGGAACCCAAGGGAGAACCAATCACTGTCTTTATAAAAGACTTGATTAGAGACTAATATAATTCATATAACTATAATATCCTTCAAAACCTTGTAGACTTCCGTAAATAGATGCATCGGTAGGATTGTAGATCAAATTATTTAGATTTTTGTGTGACAAATCCAATAAAATATACTCACTGACTTGAGCTTTCGCCATCCAGGCTGATGGCTTGATCAGAAGTGATCTGGTCCACTGCTTTTCCCGCGGTGTTTGGATGCACTCTCACTCCTCGGGATCAAAGTTTGTTTTAGCAGTGGATCATATACGTGACTCAGAGAAAAAGAGCCGTCAGCGCAATCGTGGCTAATCTTTTCATGGAGTGGTTAGAGAAAGAGGCCATAATGACAGCACCACTAGATTGTAAGCCAAAGTACTGGAGGAGATACGTTGACGATGTTTTAGAGATCATTCAGAAAGATACCACACTCAAGCTTACAGAACATCTCAACACCATCGACCCTACGGGCAGCATAAAGTTTACCCACGAGGAAGAAGACCAGGGAAAATCCCTTCCTGGATACTCTAATAGTTCGCAAGGAAGATGGTTCGGTAAAAATGCTCGTGTACCGTAAAAAGACCCATACGGATCAGTATCTTAATTTCAAGTCTCAACACCCTCTCCACCAGAAGCTCGGTGTAATTAGAACGCTCATGGACAGAAAGGATAATATAGTGACGGAAGAAGTAGACAAAAGGGAAGAAGAAAGAAAGATCAAGAACGCTTTAATGGAATGTGGTTACCCCAAGTGGGCGTTTGACAGAGTCAAACACCAGATGGAAGCGAAAACCAAAGAGCCAAAAAAGCCCAAGAAATCCGACGAAACACCATCAAAAGGTATGGTTGTGATCCCCTATGTCGAAGGTCTTTCTGAACAACTCCAAAGGATCTTTCAAAAACACCAAATTTCAACAGCCATGCGACCTACAAACACACTCAAAAGCATTCTTGTGCATCCCAAAGACAAGAAAGACATCTTAGAAACCAGTGACGCAGTTTACGAAATCCCCTGTAAAGGTTGTGATAAGTCGTATGTGGGAGAAACAGGAAGGCAACTCGGCGTCCGTCTAAAAGAACATCAGAAAGACTCTGAAACGGTCAAAGACACAAAGTTCACCAGAGCAAATAGGAAAGCGCCAACATCAGAACAACATAAGTCAGCGATCACAGATCACGCCGCCCAAGAAAATCATGTTATCAATTGGGAGGGGCCAGCATACTAGACAAAGACTCAAATGCTGTTTCAAGAAGAATCCGAGAATCAATTCAGATCCGCAAGAAGGGGGGCTAATGCAATCAACCGCGATGACGGCTCTTTTTCTCTGAGGCACGTATATGATCCACTGCTAAAACAAACTTTGATCCCGAGGAGTGAGAGTGCATCCAAACACCGCGGGAAAAGCAGTGGACCAGATCACTTGTGATGGCGAAAGCTCAAGTCAGTGAGTATATTTTATTGGATTTGTCACACAAAAATCTAAATAATAAAATAACTTGTAGACTTGTACTCAAGGCCTTCTGCAGTTTCTCGTAATAGTATGTTCTGAGGTTTCAAATCACTCAATTGTGATGTGATTTCAAAGCCAGAAGCTGCAAGGTGTATAACATACTATAGTAGAAATTTCATTTGAATAAACGCAGCTGCCACAATGTTACAATTGTCAGCGTACTGTACTGTCTGATTTACATCTGCGTATGTAATGCAGAAGCTGCAACCATGCCAACTAACTCGTGATTGGTTTGTATTTTCTGAGTCGCCAAAGTTGCGCGTCACATCATATTTTGGAATTCGACCACGATCGGATCGTGTACGTGTTCATTCAAATGAAATTTTTACTGTAGCAATTCTTAATCTCTGAAGCAAGCAGAGAAGTTGTGATGTGTAAAATGATGAACTTGCAGAACAGTTAATGAACTTATAAAGTTCTAAGTGTACTTAAAGTGTTAAGCTTTGGAATAAAATGCATCAGCCAAAGTGAAGCATATTATTCCATTTTGTATATTGAGCTAAATAGGCTTTATCCAGTATTATGATACTGGTAGCGTTAAGATAATCACAGCATTATTATTAAGGGGGTACTACACCCCTTGATAAATGTGTGACTATTTTTGCAACTTTCTGGTGACAAAAGTTATGTATATTATAGGGGCAAGGAATCCGATTACTACACTGGAATTTCAGTGACCCAAGACAAGCGGTTCGACACTTGTGGTAGAAAATGAGGTACCGCTAGGATGTACCTCATTTCCAATCATATTTACTGAACCGCTTGTCTTGATTCACTCAAATTTCAGTGTAGTAATTGGATTCCTTGCCCCAATAATATATATAAATTTTATTACCAGTGTAGTATTAGTTTTTGAGAAAAATGCAAAAATAGTCACAAATTTACCACAGGGGTGTAGTACCCCCTTAAAGATGAAAATATGCAGGGAAGAAATAGACTGGAATCCTGGTCAGGAAGATAGTGTCCCCTTGTACAGCATGCCTTAAGCTTGGTTCATATTTGGGATTTGTGGATGAGAATTTTTCACTGCATATTTATCGAGGTCTTGTCGCGCTACTCGGGAAATGCAAAATGTTTTACAGAAAACGATTAAATGTGGGGTTATATATTTAAAAAAATCGTATAATTGGTGTAAAATATTTTAATAACATTCATAAATATTTTTAGTCATTCTTGAAATTTGCCGGGCTGCCCTTGATATTTGCCGCCAAGTAGCAAAGCATAAATGTATAGACCACATGACATCATTGTTTATCAACAAAGGCGAGAAACTGGCCTATCGATATGCTTGAACAAACCGCTACACTGTTCAATGGCTTTCTTGTACTATATATATGAAATGTAGTGAGCGATATAAAATGCATGTGTCCTGAGCAAACTAAGATGCGTACGCACACTGCAGGGTAAAGAACAATGGAAATTGCCATAATTCGCGCGCATACTACTGGGCAATGACGTCACATGTCAAGTGGTCTATATCGCAAGCAAATCATCACTCAAGTTGACGAAATTCAATTCATATCGCTTAGGGTATTTATCGCGGAAGTCTATTGTAGCCAGGTCTACAGGGGTAGTAAAACATTTTCATCGCAAATCGGAGTATGAATTAGCCTTGCAGTCCCACCCCCAAACCTTGCAGATTTTCATCCAAACTTTAATGTACAAAAAAAATATGTATAATTTTTTGTACTGTATGTACGTGCATTTTTTGCAGTGTTGTGCGTGGAAAATGTGTATAAAAGTATTTTGTAAATAGCTGAAAGAGTATTATTATTATTATTATTATCATTGTTGATATTATAAATAAAACTTGAGTTGATATTCTGGCCAGTGATAGTAAGACCGGTCTTCTATTTTTAAAGAGTTGTTGTCCAAAGAAGAGGTCTTCAAAATATTCTAAGAAGTTCAAAAAGGAAGGAAGGATCTAGATCTTATCAACAATAGATTTAAAGATACTATCGGTGATTTGATAAAACAAAATGACAATTCTATCAACTTAGCCTTCACTGATTGGGCTATACCAGTGGTATTGGATGCATTTTCTAGAAATTAGGAAATGGTTTGAGCATGTTTTAAACAGATTAATTGAGTAGGGTAAAGTACACTGATCAATATGCCTTTTGTTTGAGACAAATCGGACATACAGTTTCCATAATACATCAATTTATATGTTCTTTGTATCCTATTGTTTTTGTCAATAATCAATATAGTTTATGATCTAAAAGGACTGCAAAGGCTCATTAATATGTCATTTTTGCCAATATTTTGCTAAAAATCAATGCATAAATGTTCAGGGTACTTTTATTTTCCATACTTTTGCCCTGAAACTTGGTCAAAGTGTTTCTAATATGTTCTAATGTATTATATAGTGAAGCTGCCCTCTAATTTGCATAATTAATTAGCTAATTTGCATAAATGCTAATTAATTATGCAAATATGCAAATTAGGGGGCGGCTTCATTATATAATACATTAGAACACATTAGGAACACTTTGACCAAGTTTCAAGGCAAAAGTATGCAAAATAAAAGTACCCTGAACATTTATGCATGGATTTTTAGCAAAATATTGGCAAAAATTATATGTTAATGAGCTTCTCCAGTCATTTTAGCTATAACTATATTGATTATTGATAAAAACAATAAGATATAAAGAAAATATAAATTGATATATTTTGAAAACTGTATGTCCGATCTGCTTCAAACAAAAGGCATATTGATAAGTTTGCCTTGCTCTACTCAATTAATCGGTTTAAAACATGTTTAGAGCACTTTCATAATGCCTCCATTACCACCTTAAATTCCATACACCCCTATGGAGGATATATCCTCAAAACTTCCATACAGAGAGTGTGAATTTCAAATGGGGTTACCTGAATGGTTACATGACTCCATTTACAATCTACCACCCCCTCTGAATTAGGTTAAGGTCATGTCTCCATAGTGGGTGTATGGATTTCAACTGGAATAGCCTTTTGCAGGGATCACTGATGGTGTCTTTAATATAGGATGTTTCACAAGTCTTGTCCAGATTTTGTATGATGGTCTTGTACCATGATGTTGGTGGCATTTTCACTGGGGTGTTTCATAACTTTTTAGGCACCAGAGAGTCGGTCATGTAACCAATTTAGGAGTCCAACATGAATCCATCATACTAGAATCTTATTCAGCAGGCTAAATTGCTACCAGCCAGTTGTGGCATGTAATTTTGCAAAGTTACCAACCATTAACTGTCAGTCTGGTGTTGAAGTATGCCCCTACATCTTCATACAAGAATATATTTTTGAAACATTTGAGGCCGTGTTGAGGACTTTTTTGAGGTTAATCAGTTGAAATCATACCCCCTATGGAAGACGTGACCATAATCTTTTAGGGACGTGTGAATTTCAAATGGAATTACCTGAAGCTGAATGGGTGACTCCATTTGAAATCTACACCCCCTGTGTGGGAGATTAAGATTATGTCTTCCGTAGGGGGTATATGGATTTTAACTGGAATAGCCCATTGGGTGTGGTTCACAAAATGGACACCTGTTTATATTAGTTCCTATGCAGCAGTAAACACTTGGAGTAACCAAGGATTTTATGTTTTGTAATTAATTTGTTTGTTTGCCTTTTATTATACAAAGCAGCTTTCAGTGTATAACTTGTCTTTCTGGATAGTGGACATAATTTTTCGACCAAGAAAAGTAATGTCCGTCGTCTGCTACTTACTGTAAAAGTCAATATTTTTGCGAGAAGATATTTTCGCGATTTTGAAGATTTTATTGCACAAGAATTAAATTTCGCGGTTTCGATATTGATACAATAGAAACCTAATGCAAAAGGTTATTTTCCCGAATTTTTATTTTCGCGATTTTATGTCCACTCGCAAAATTCGCGAAAATAAAAACCTCGCGAAAATGTCTACTTTTACAGTAATCTTCAACTTTCCGTATTATTACTTCTTTTAAGCAAGACATATTGAAAGAGGTTTGTAACCATGCATAGTCGGTAGAATACAAGACTATTGTAAGTGATTTATATTGCCTAGCACTTGCGATGGTCCTGCACCATTACTGTTCTGTCAAAACTTTGTGGGGAAAATTTCCTTATCTTTATATTCTAATGACTTTATGGTCACACATCAGGGTTGGATTGTACCATAGACATTGTTGTAGTATAATTACACCTTGTGTGTGACCATTTAATCTGCTTTGGAACAAGGTGAGATGATCTCTGTGTAGCTCTATTAAGAGCCATGGCTACTACCCCTATCCACATGCCAGTCAATACCTCAATGTCGGGGTGTAACACACTTGCTGTTAGTGCATCACAATCTGAGGGAACTGCTCATTTCTGTGAGGTGGTCAAAATCAAATACAAGGTTTTGACAGAACAGCGATGATATCCATTTGTAAGGAGTGACAAACCATGGGATATTCCAGTTAAAATCCATACACCTCTTATGGAACACTTATAGGTTAATGAATGCGTCTTACTTGTTGAGTAAGGGGGGAGTGCATTAGACGCATCAACATCTCAGTACAAGTGCATTATTTTGTATAATTTCTCGAGCAACAAGTACTGCGCATTTATTAACCTATTTCATACACAAGAAAAAAAGCCGTGATTTTTGCTAATTTTATAATAAAATGTCACTAAAAATTTTGGAAAATACAAGCAAATATAAATGCATCAACCCGCCAGGAAAATGAATCAATCCTATGCGATGCGAACGAGCGCGAAAGCACTGCGCGTAGTATGCGGACTGTGCGCCCGTGCAATTATACAATATTAATGCACTAAGTGTATTTTTCTAACAGCTTTTCTGATTGGCTATGTGGTTCTAAAAGTGTATGAAATGACCTTAATAGTCCACACAGGGAGTGTGGAATTTCCAATGGGGTTACCTGAATGGGTAATGCCATTTAAAATTACACCCCCTGTGTGGGAGATTAAGGTCATGTCTTCCACAGGCGGTATTTCAACTTGAAGACTCCAGTATGAAGGTGATCAAATGTGAATATCGTGAGCAAAGCGGGTGCAAATGTAGCAAATTAAATGCAACCATAGTACACACACATATATGATGTGTCATGTCAAAAGCAGACACTTTTGGGCAGGATCGTAAATGGAGAAATAGCCAAAAATCTGCCCATGGGTGATTTTTTTCACAATTTGGGTTTGTTGCAAATTTGTGATGTTATTAATGTTAAAAATATTGTCTGATAGTTTCAGAACGGAATATAACTGGCATCTTGTATTTTTTGAGACATTTTTCAAGGTAATTCCTACTCTCAACATTGTCAATAATATATTTAAAGGCCGATATCTCATTTTGGATTTTATAATACAATGAATAACTTACAAACTCAATATCTTCGCTTAGGAATGTCCAATTTCATTGGGGAAACAGCGTTGTGGAGCAAAATATCGCTATATTTAAGATATGTAAAAACCTCAAAATTGATAACCTGCCCAAAAGTGTCTGTTTTTGACATGACACGTCACATATATCCATTGTACAGTCACTCTGTAAGATATCTTGTATTTTCAACATGAAACTGCCAATGCACATGGGGAAAGTATTTTTCATGAATGGTGACCAGGCAGTAGTGCCAACGCAGCGAGCAAAATCTTGGTCAAAAATCAAGTTACCTCCAACACGGAATAAAGCAATTCCTATCGTGGTAACTTCCGGGGTAACTTGATCGCTGACCAAGATTCAGCTTTCTGCGGTGCCAACATTAAACTTGATTCAATCATAACTGATAGCTATGTTAGGATCCCCCCCCCCTCTCCCCCCTACCAAATTTAAAGTTATCATGAAACTAAAAGGTAATATAATCACATATATCCATTCGTCTGAAATGTATATTATTTTAAGATTATACAGGTATATATACTAATATACTGACATAAAGCACAAAGAAAATCCCTATTGAACCCTTCAGTGATTTATACAGGGCTTAAAGCTGTCCTATATTTTTCCTACTTCCTATTTGACTTTCTGTCCTATATTTGTCTGATATTTTCATTCAAAATTAAAATTCCTATATTTAGGCTGGCTTGAAACCCTATTTATATGATGCATGCTTGTGGTAGTGTTTTGAATTTTAAAAAAATCCTTTATTTATAGCATGCTAAACACAGTAATTCAACCAATTCATCAGATCTGCTCAACGGAGTCTTGACTGGTTTCTTGCAGCAATCCAGAAAAACATGACTTATTTTTGTTTTTTTTCTTTTGTTTGAGAAGACCATAAAGATTGTTAAAAATTATGTGAAGCAATTGGACCACCCGGCTTCAACGGTTAATGTTGGTTGAAGTGCTGTATTTTTACTCCTTCAAGGACATCCATCTAAAAAATGAACATTTCTATGGTTTCGCTAAAATAAAGCTGAGCAGACTTGATGTATTTTGGCTTATAAAGCCTCAGTAATTCTAGTTGATACAACATGATGCCATCAATTATACTATTCAATGTTTGTTATACTATGTATATGAAGATTCCTGTGTATTCTACTTCAAGTGTGTAAATTATATCATTCTAACTTGTACCTTCCAAATTAAACTTACAGGTGCAAAGAATGAATGGACTTATTTTTGTCAAAATGTCTTCAAATTTCTTTAAAATGTGAGACATTTTTGTGAAAGAGAGACAATTTCAGTATTTTCACAAAATCTAGTATCCTCTAATAAATGCCCCGGGCGGAAAATTTTCAAAAAGGGGGGGGGGGCGTTTATTTGATTTTACAACAATAATTCCCGCAAAAATCTTTTGGTAAGCTTAAAAATCGGGACAAACTATGAACTTGGGATCCGGATCAGTGACTTCCAGTTCACTTACAGGTCCATAAAGACTGAAGAGGAGGGGTTTTATTATAGGTTATATGGTATGGTATTGAAAGAAAATGTGATAACATGTCAAAACTGAGTTCAGTCATTCACATTGCACCGGTAAAGTTTAATAAGACTATTTATATGTGTCCAAAGGATACACTAATGATGGAAGAGGTTCAAATAATGCAACTTTGTTCCCAGGGGGACAACTTGGTATTCTGGTCGGATAAGTGGCCTTACAATATTATTCAAACAACGCTACGGTCGATATGCACAAAAATGACCCAGTCCAACTTGAGATCTGGTCTAGTTCTACGGAAAAGGGACATTTTGGTATTTACATACCTAATTCTATGTTATTGTAGATCCTGTTAAGAATATGATGTAGCTTAATATCGAGATGGCTGTAGTTTAAGTTTTGGACTTTGCTAGGAGTAAAGGTGGAAAAGAAAAGAGTAAAAATGTCCGTCCCTAAGTCTAACCTCCTCTATAGTTAGACCAGGTCTAATGTTAGATCTGGTCTAACTTGTTTTGTGCTTACTGACCTACAGTACAAGATTTCACATGGTATCTTTTTAAACAGATTGATCCCATATAGGGTATCATATTACCTGTTTCTGATCTTGTATAGGGTTACCCTCGGAACCACTGGAACTTGTTTGGTTACCTGGGCACTTATATAAGTTGCACCTCTGGGACTTTGTTATGAACCCAAACCTGAAGTTTTTTAAAAGCAGTAAAATGTTTAAAAGATTGAATATGCAAAAGTGGAATTCTGTGTTGCATAAAGCTACATGTGTATGAGAGTATGCAATGGGGTTATTCCAGTTGACAGTCATACACGACCTATGGAAGACTTGACCTTAATCTCCCACAACAGGTTTATATTTCAAATGGAGTCACCATGGTCACCCATTCAGATAACCCCATTTGAAATTCACACTCCCTGTGTAGCAGATTAAGGTCATGCCTAAAGGTGTATGGATTTCAACTGGAATAGCCCAATATTTATTGATATGTAAGGCACTTGACTGTATCAGTTGTAGTACTACAAAATGTACTTGATACAATTGGTACCATAAATAAAGGTTTTTGCTGTGTATTATACCAATGGTATAGCAAAGTGCTGTGTGGAAACTTTGTTTCAAACCAAAGTGTAAGATTGATGATATAACCTTTGAGTGAACATACTCAGTTGGTCTAGTATCAAGACAGGGTTTATACAGCTTATAGAATAACCTGACCAATCCCTGATGACGTCTTGACAATAAGTTTATTTTGTGTAATATGCTTACATAAAAGAAGAACCAGATTAATGCATTTGACATGTCTGCAATAGGAAGCAATTGCACCAAGTGTAGAACTTTCAGAACTTGATAACCTTGTAGGCCTACTCATTAGAGATGGTTATTATTGATATGTCATACATTCACAAGGTCAGAGTTCAAGATGCAACCATATTGAGTGATGTAATGGGCTATTCCAGTTGAAATCCATACACCCCCTATTGGAAGATGTGACCTTAATCTCCCACACAGGGTGTGTAGATTTCAAATGGAGTCGCCCATATAGGTAATCCCATTTGAAATTTACGCTCCATGTGTGGAAGATTAAGGTTGTGTCTTCCATAGGGGTATGGATTTCACTTGGAATAGCCCAATTAGATTTCTTTGTTTTTACATTCCATGAACAAGGGTGAGAATAAGCAGGCTACATGCTTTGTTTCAGGCATGTTATTTGCCTACTGTAGCCAGGTAAGATAAAAATTATCATTATACCAGGCTACTATTTTTGCCCTGAACCTTAGTCATGTACATGTGAGATACCCAGCAAATATGAAATGGTGAACCAAACGAGCCCAAAGTTAGTCCTGGTCCTGAATAAATTCATGTGAACCAGAACTCGCCTATTTGCTATACTGAGTCCTGGTAGGGATGTTGTTATGTTATTTTCACCCATGGCCATGAGTATATACTGGTGTTTCTTTATGGTTCTGAACAATTTTAATTTCTTTGTGACTTATTTTGTTTGTTGTTTATGTTTTGTTTTGTTTTGTTTGTTAAGTTTTCAAACTGATTGAATTTTATTTATTGGGGGCAACCTTTTGCTGAAACTTAAAACATATTTATGTCATGATTGGTGCCTAGTATGTAAATTGGAAGTGCTAAACCATTTAAAATCTATGGCTAAACTTAAATCAAGTCTGGCGCTGCTATTCATCACATACAACCAACAAAAAACAGTTGCTATCATTGTATCCTGACTTTTAGATGTACTTAACTTTAAATATCTTGAGATAAACTTTGTATTCCAGTTGAAATCCACACATCCCCTATGGAAGGCATGACCTTAATCTCCCACACAGGGGGTGTAGATTTCAAATGGAATCGCCATTCAGAAAACCCCATTTGAAATTCACACTCCCTATTTGGAAGATTAAGGTCATGTCTTCCATAAGGGGGTGTATTTCAACTGGAATAGCCCATTGGACCAGATACAAGTACCTAGGGGTATACAAAATGGGGACATGGTAAAGCATATGAATTCTACAAAACAATCATGTCATAGGTTTGCTGCATGTGTGAAGTAGTGTCAAGATTTTTTCCAACCTAAAGCAGGATTTTGTCAGATAAATTTGCATATATTATTTTTTATGGTATGGTAAGGGACCAACCCAAAAGGTCAATGATGTCCTATAAATGAAACTTGTTCAAGTTCTGTTAGGGAACAAATCAAAAGTTTGATGACATCCTATAAACAAGTGCTTTTGTTAGAGGGAAGCTGACCCCCTCCCTGAAATGCAAGTATGAAATGTTCAAAATTGACCCGAATGACTTTCGTTTATATTGCATCATCGACCTTTTGGTTTGTTCTGTTCAGGAGTGAGGGATACTCTTAAAAATGTTATTTCGACACAATTCCGGTTTTGTTACAGACAAGGAGGACGGGGTTAGTAGTAACAACACTACTTGGGACATATAGGAGACACACTACAAACCTACGACATTGTCCAAGCATGTGCTTTATTCTGTAGCCATTTTGTTACCAATTTTGATAAGGATTTTGCTTGTAATTTCACCAAAAGTCTGTGGCATCTACTTAATAATATTCCATGTAAAATTAAATCCAACTACTGTATGGCATAGTTATACACATTACTGTAGTTAAATCACTTGTCACAAATCAATTTGTATCGTAATATCATAGCCTACACAACTTACAAAGAAATAAAACTACACTGCTAACACTGTGCTGAAAATAAACAATAATTTGTGTGGTCCATTTTTATGCAGGTTTAAGGTTGGTATCAAACCTGGAATTATTGAAACATTTGGGCATCATACCTGCTAAATTATTGGTCCAAGTAATATAAAAGTGTACATATTTTATTTAGAATGGCAAACATTTAACAAATCCATCTGCTATAAAATTAGTATTTTGACCCAATTTGTTTGGCCAACATGAAATAAATCTTCAGTAATTTTGTTTTGCTTATTAATTTTCAAAAAGTAGATATAAATATACCGAACTTTACAAAAAGACCCATATGATTGGTATAATATTTTGCTTTGATATTCACAGTTTTGAATATTATTAACCAAAAAGCGTGACTTTGGTTATGTATAAATACTTCTCTTTAGAAACAAAGATAAGGTTTCACTATATAGGCTAGTAGTATATATTTAAGAATTTCTCAGCGGAAGAATTCCTAATTTAATAGAGCAAGGTTTAAGTTTTATAACAAGGTTATGACTGGAAGCAGGTACCTTCTGTGCCCCTCACTTTTTATAAAAATGCATTTCCATATATGTATCTAGTTTTTGAAAATTGATCAAAATTTTACTGAAGAATTGTTTTTGTTATATTGTCCAAAATAATTTGGGTCAATTTTTTTCAATGACATTTAGAATGGGTTTTTTGATCAAAATTTGATGTCGCAGCTTAGCGTTGTCAAATGTTTTCCATTCTAAATATGTATCCTTGCATGTACTCAAGACCAATTATGAAGTTCAGAAGTTGCAGAAATTATGCTCAAAAAGAAGGAGTGCTTTCTTTGTCATATTATTAGGGCCAACAGACTTTACCGTAGATTTTGCCACTCCCATCACCTAGCGATTGGAAGCCCTCCCCTCCCTTCTCTCCTCCACCCACCTCTTACACATTGACCAATATTTTATTTTGTGCGATTTTATATACATTAATGCAAAAATGCAGACATCGGCTTCATGAACTTACTAGGGTAGTTAAGTAAAATGTTGCCATAAGATTATCACCTGCCCCGGTTTCCTTTATAATAATAATGTAATTATAGTCATGATAGTAGAACATTCTGATTGCCCAATGACAGTAACTAAATATGTACAATCATGTACTACCAGTCAAAAAGAACATTCTGGTGTTAAGGGTACACGACGTATTGTTAGTCGAAGCAGCAAAAAAAAAAATCGATTTTCATTATTTAAATCAATATATTATTGAAAAATAACACTTTCATGTTTTGCAAAAGTTCATTCTACAAATCATTCACTTTGAAAACCTGCTTGATTTATTGTTGTTAATGAGTTCTATATGTTTTACAAAAGTGGTATTGTTTCAACCCTCTTTACAACATAACTCAAGAACCACAGGACCTATAAAAGTATATCGCTGTGAAATGATCAATGCAATTTATGCCCAAAAACTCACTACCATTTGCAAGATGCTGTGAACTACCAAATCGCAACAGTTTAAAATAGTTGCTAACCTTAAATGGTTCTCGGAATATTTTGCGTGATCAGTGGCGGCGGCATTTTATTCAAAATGTTGAAATAATATTAGTAATAACTGCCGCGAAGGGTTGCTGTCCATTTTGAGCTGAAATAACAATGTAAAGTTGAAGAAATCCCATTGGTTATTTTAGCCTTTAACATGCAGTTCCATGGGAGGACATAAAGTCATAATTAAAAAAAATTATGACTTTATGTCGAACTTTGATCTGTTGACCTACAAAGACAACAAATATGGCCGATTCCATTTAGGTGCAAGTTGGGACATGTAAAAACATTACAAATATGTTTTTTAAAAATCAGGTTTGAAACATGTAGAACCAATTTCATATTCTAAGATCATACATTAGGGCTTTAAAGCTGCAGCGGCAGGATGACATATAACATGCATGAATTGCAGATCTTATCAAATATCCTTGAAATATATTTTGTACTAATTGCAACTATAATTATATCAATGCATCGTCTTCGTGGGAGAGATCCAATATAATGACATAGAATACTAATTAATCTCTGACTGTCTACAATCAATACTACACTAGTCTGTCATTATATTATTCAATTGTTTCTATATTTGTAATGACAACACCTGCCTAGTATTTCCTGCAATTACTTCGACCTGATCAGAGAACATAAAGCAATAACTGCAATTAGCTTCTGTGATTTTTTTCATGCGAAAGATC
This sequence comes from Amphiura filiformis, assembly GCF_039555335.1. NCBI lineage: Eukaryota > Metazoa > Echinodermata > Ophiuroidea > Amphilepidida > Amphiuridae > Amphiura > Amphiura filiformis. The sequence goes on from NC_092628.1 coordinate 21,169,044, forward strand.
TCTCGTGGATTTTTTAATTTGCTTCTAAATTTATATGGTATTCAAAAGAGCGACATATACACATCCATTGCCCCCCCCAAAGAGCAACATATACACCCCCCAGCCCCCCCCCCCCCGTCACCCCACACCAACGCAACACAACAGCATCAATAAATAAGTGCAAGAAAGTTGTGTCAAATCAATGTTGCTATCAATGAAGTCTTTCCCCTCTCCGGATCGCCTGATTGGACACACATACCACACCACACCACCCCACCCATCTCCAAATTCACCTACACATATCTACACCCCATCTCATATATAAACACAAACAATTTTATGCCATGCAGTTCAACTTATGTAAAGTCATATGAGCAGGCCTAATGAAGACTTTCAATGCCCCGGATCTCCTAGCAAAATAAAAAAAAAAGTAAGAATCTACACATAATATTGCGGGCCTATTTATTATGGTTATACAAGCAATTATAATTTCAAATGGAATTGCCCATTACATGTCGCTCGCAGTATATGTCTACATGTATTATTTTTAATTAATAGTGAATCCCTGGAAGACACCGACCTCAAAACTAATTGAACTGACACTGAAATACTTTGCAAAACAAGTTGTTTGTATTAGACATCGATTTTCCTGATTGTATGATATTTTTCATGTCTGATTCACTATTTGCTTCATTTAAAGTGCCCTCTTTACCCACAGTCAGCGCATATATCTGCAGAAAGTAATATTATAATATAATAACATAACACTGTAAATAGTTGTATTATTCAAATGCAGATTAATGCTATCTATCGAAGATAGCACATAATTAGTGCTATCTACTGAAGATAGCATACGCCCGATTGATGCACAAGGACTATGATGTCGTAATGTCTTACTATCTTATTTCTTTAGCACATAATTAGTGCTATCTACTGAAGATAGCATACGCCCGATTAATACACAAGGACTATGACGTCGTAATGGCTTACTAAATTATCTAATTTCTTTTAGCACATAATTAGTGCTATCTACTGAAGATAGCATACGCCCGATTGATACACAAGGACTATGACGTCGTAATGGCTTACTAAATTATCTAATTTCTTTTAGCACATAATTGGTGCTATCTACTGAAGATAGCATACGCCCGATTGATACACAAGGACTATGACGTCGTAATGTCTTACTAAATTATCTAATTTCTGTTAGCACATAATTAGTGCTATCTACTGAAGATAGCATACGCCCGATTGATACACAAGGACTATGGCGTCGTAATGGCTTACTAAATTATCTAATTTCTTTTAGCACATAATTGGTGCTATCTACTGAAGATAGCATACGCCCGATTGATACACAAGGACTATGACGTCGTAATGTCTTACTAAATTATCTAATTTCTGTTAGCACATAATTAGTGCTATCTACTGAAGATAGCATACGCCCGATTGATACACAAGGACTATGACGTCGTAATGTCTTACTAAATTATCTAATTTCTGTTAGCACATAATTAGTGCTATCTACTGAAGATAGCATACGCCCGATTGATACACAAGGACTATGGCGTCGTAATGGCTTACTAAATTATCTTATTTCTTTTACACATAATTGGTGCTATCTACTGAAGATAGCATACGCCCGATTGATACACAAGGACTATGGCGTCGTAATGGCTTACTAAATTATCTAATTTCTGTTAGCACATAATTAGTGCTATCTACTGAAGATAGCATACGCCCGATTGATACACAAGGACTATGGCGGCGTAATGTCTTACTATATTATTTCTTTTATCGTGTCTTTTGCAGTTTAGTTTGCTTTTCTTTTCTTTTTATTAATTTTTAGACACGTTCTCAGCTCAAACCATTCTCCTTCCAACCTCGAACAGCGTTTAACTGCAAATTCTGGTGCATAAATTATACGGTATCCAGAGCGCCCTCCGAAAAGAAAAAAACAATCAAGAACGTGATTTTTTTCTTTAATCGAATTGAACGGAAATCAATACATCATGTTAAAAGCGCTTCATATGATTTTCAGCTGATGATATTTACAAACTCGTTTATTATGACTCGAGGCCTACTAACGTGAACATCTAAAGCCATTTTTTAGTCAGAACATCGTAAAGGCCTACACGGCAACTTCGACAAGCATGTGTTAAAACAAGAACTTCTTTGTTCTAAACACATCATATTTAATCATAATTACGGTTTTTACAATAAAAACACGGATGTTATACACCACCGTTGTCATGCAACGCTTTTGTGTCTTCTATTTGTCTTCAATATGACTAAGAGAGCGTCGTCGGACGGAAAGAAAGTCAGTTGTTTGAAAAACCTTAGGGCATGCCAGATTACGGTATTGAATGTTGCTTATTTTATACTTGACGCTTGAAGTGGGGAGTCTCTAAAACACCAGGCCTTGCCGATGGTGGAAATCTGAAAAACAGTGGACAATATATTTATTGAATTGTAGACCAAGGGATTTCTTGTTCCACAGAAGAGGTAGTAGCGTTTCACCAGGTTTCATTTGCTCAACTCTGGCAGTTCAATGACATTAGTCAATCATCTAAAAGCGTTATTTCTGAACAACATAAACATTATTTAAGGATAGCACAACTCCTGCCACTGATGAGCGCAAACTCTCATTATCTGTAAAGAAAATATACCAGCGTGGATACTCCAATAATATTTGAACATTAATTGTCAAAAATCGTCAATGCCTGCTTCTGAGAAACAAAACAACATCATTTAAGAGAAAACATTTCGCGCTACTAATTTACTCACCAAATCATCGTCGTCGTCTGCAAACATGTCGTATTTACTCAAACCCGTTGAGAGTAGGATTGTTTGATCTTATTTATACAGACATGAGGTAATAATATTTCTCAATTGCAAATCAAATATTGAAAAATGACCACGATGAAGTTGCAACAGAATAACGACACATTCACGGACAGTGGCGGCAGTAGTGGTGGTAGTGGGCCGACGAATCAACCGCGATTCGGTAGACGTCATTCACTTAGTGGTAACACCGGTGCGAATCCGGATGGTGTTTCTGGAAGTATATCGGTCATAAGCGCCAGTTTGGGGAAAGAATCATCATCAGGTAGCAATGGTCCTGGCAGAAACTCAAGATTGAGGCCTTTAAGCAGACGAAATAGTGTAGGCAATTTTGCGGAGGGGCCGTTACTACCATTGAGGAGACGAAATAGTCAGAGTAGCCTCATCAGCGCGGAATCTGTACAATTACCGGAACCGAAGAGCAGATGTGCAAGAAATAATAAACTAAACGCAAAAAAAGACGATAGAATTACTGAGGATAGAAAAGGTGAAGATATAGTCAATGCGTCTGATAATAACACAATTTCTTCAAATTCTGCTCAGCCTTCATCATCAAATCCAGTACCAACTGTATCAAGTACTTTGCCTCAACTCAGTTTGGGCAATAACCGGCGGCGTGTCGGTTTCACGGACAATACTTACTCGCGACGGTCTTTGCCGTCGGACATTCTTTCCCTAACGCTTTCGGCAACTCCAGGCTCTTCATCGGGAATAATAGATGTGTCGAGTTTACGGGGAAGAAGACCGTCTCTAAGTGTTGATTCTGATCCGTTACTTTGGGAGATGAATTTTGAGCGTAAAAATCGGCATTTTGGCCCAATGTCATCATCTCGGGCACAAGCGATGGGAAAACCATCACATAGCTTGGAATTTCAGAAGGTATTGGAAGCTCTTTCCCCAGATACTGACGCAAATGCTCAACAAAGTACGGAAAACCCTAATATAAAAGTAACCCCACCAAAACAGACTAAACAGGTGTCACGGGGTTGGAGTAAAGCTCGCATCAAAGTGAATGCAGCGGTGGGGATGTCGTTGACAAGTAAGACGCGCACGCGGCGTGGGTCAGAGTGTGCCAGTCATGATGAAGCTGAAGAGGACATTCAAAAAGATAAAGAAGGAGAAGAAAAACAACAAGATAAGGATAGTAAGAAAACTAAAGAAAAGAAACGATTCCCGAAAAGTCGCGGTTGGATAATCGTCAAACGGAGTCTGCCCCAAATTGCCGAAATGGCACCGCCGAGAACCGGTATTGATGCTAAACCGTTTTCAATCAAGAATATCTGCCAGTTAGTGAAAGCCAAAGAATTCCGTATGATGATGAAAAGGCGAGCTAGTTTTATGGAGAATGGGAGATTTCAATTCGATGAAGCAAAAGCGGATTTGTATGATAGATATAAAGAAGCACTGAATGACAAATCATCACGAAGAAATAAGAACAAGAGCCCTGTTGCCATGGTTAATGGGGACACAAAAGAAGATGACAATTTTGAAATGAAATATGATGGAAAAACGAACAGTGGACAGGAATAGCAACTCACAGCGATAAAAACAAATTAACAATGACATATAAAACGACAGATCAGAATCAGAGTCAATTTCTAGAAGTCCAGCGGACTATGAATTGGCGCCAACTGAAACCTGTAAAGTTTGCGATTTGAGTCTTTGCTACAAACGTCCACCTGTAACGCCCGAAAGACGTTTTAAAATTGACAGTTTTGTACTGCGTCACGCGATTTATGCACACCCAATTGTTTCCACGAAAAAGTCTCATTTTGAAAATGATTTTATTGTTATGATTGTTGGAAATATTTTTAATCTTGCAAAATGTACATTTTATACAATTCGTGGCGTGGAATACCGCAAGGAGACATTTTTGAGCAGGATCGTAAATGGAGAAATAGCAAAAAATGTGCCCGGAGGTGATTTTTTCACAATTTGGGTTTGTTGCAAATTTGTGATGTTAATAATGTTTAACATATTGTCTGATAGTTTCAGACCGGAATGCAACTGGTATCTTGTATTTTTTCAGACATTTTACAAGGTCATCCATATTCCTACTCTCAACATTGTCAAATGAATAATAATTTTAAAGGCCGATATCTCAATTTCCAAACGAACTCAATATCTTCGCTTAGGAATGTCCGATTTCATTGGGAAAGCGGCGCTGTGGAGCAAAATATCTCAATATTTAAAATTATGTAAACACTCAAAATTGATAACCTGTCCAAAAGTGTCTCTTTTTGATATAGCACGTCACAATTCAACTTGACACACAATTAAGATGAACCGTTTGGGTTATACGGACTCGGATCCCATCAAAGGGGTGTCATTTCCGCCCCTTGTGCATGACTTTTCTCGGGAGGGCAAAAACGCCCAAAACGTTTTTATACCTTATTGGCATTAACTCAAGAACCGCAATCAACGTTAAGACCTTTAGAAATATGCGATTACTTGGCTCCTTGACTCATTTCCCTCTATAAGAGCAGTATAATATTAGGAAGTAGGCCTACACTGCAAAAACTCGGGAGTTAAAAATAACATCGGTTGGCATGGTTGGAGTCAATAGAGGACCGCACGCACCCATCAGGGATGTTTTTTTAAACACTTTTGGTGTTATTGTTATACCTTCCAGGTGTAAAAAATGACACCAAGAGTGTAAAAATAACACTCAAAAGTGTTCAATAACACTCCTGTATGGGTGCGGTCCTCCAACCGACTCCAACCGGTGTTACTTTTAACACCCGAGTTTTTATAGTATATTCTACGCTATAGTTTTAGTTAAATGGCTAAAACTGATAAAAAAAAAAGTCCTGCCATCCCACTCACCTTAAATTATACACTCTAAGAAATACAGGTTCTAAATAAAACCTTTTTTGCCCTCTCAGGAGAACCAGCCCTTTTGAACTCTTAAAGGTTCTCTAAAGAGCCGAAAACGGTTCTGTATCACATTTTTGGGGCCATTTTCAACGGTTTTGGAACCGAGAGGACAACTTTAGAACATTTTTAGAACTATTTCTTAGAGTGTATGCCCAGCAAACACAAAAACGTTTTTAAAACGTTTTAAATAAGTTATATTTTGGGTTTTGGTTTAGGTAAAAACGTTTTAATAACATTAAAATGTCGGGTTATATAAAGGTCATGAAACGTTTTAAAACGTTTTGTATGAAAACACACTCAACAATATTTTTAAAATGTTTTCGAAATGTCATTGTAAACTATTTTTGCAAACATTTTTGGCCAAATATTTTGTCAACACTTAAATAACATTATGTTATAAATATTTGCACCCAGCAAACACAGAAATGTTCTTAAAATGTTTTTTTACAAAACGTTTTAATAACATTTAAATGTCGGGTTATATAAAGGTCGTGAAAACATTTTAAAAACGTTATTGTAAATATTTTGGGCAAACATTTTTTGCAAAATATTTTTCAACTAAAATAACATTCTGTTTAGAATGATTTGTACCAAGTTTTCAAAAATGTTTTTGGAATGTTATTAAAACGTTTTTATACCCTTTATATAACCCGACATTTAAATGTTTTCTGTAAAACATTTGTATTTGCTGTGCAGTAAATTACCAACAAATGTTATTTAATGTTATGAAAACGTTTTATACCATTAATGTACCCTTTATATAACCCGACATTTAAACGTTTTCTAACAACCTTTTATAACCTTTTGCGAATGATGTCGAAAACGTTTTGTGTTTGCTGGGTGCCTATATATTTTTGTTGGTGTTAATAATTATACTCTGTTTAATCATGGTGAAACTATACAATAATACAATTTAACGGTGAGGAGTGACTGAGGACCTCGTCAATCATTGCGTCGTTTTCACTGTATTATAATTTATATGGGGATTCAGCACTGATCTGAACATGATGAAAGCAGCGTGGTCTTTGCAGGGAGTGGGTCGGTTAGGACCTTCACTCTAAGAAGGTTCTAAAGTTGTCCTCTCATGAGAACCCTTAGAGGTTCTCAAAAGAACCAACAATGGTTGCAAAACCATCGAAAATGGCCCCCAAAATGTTATACAGAACCGTTTTCGGTTCTTTGGAGAACATTTTTAGGGTTCTCAAAAATTAAAGAACATTTTTTAGAGGTTCAAGAGGGAGGGTTCTCCTGAGAGGACAAAAGGGGTTCTAGCCTATATAGAACCTTTATTTCTTAGAGTGTTCCCTGATATTTGCTATAATTTACAGCGCAAAAATGAAAATAGCATTATTATTGTTGTTTTTACCCTTTTATTTGATGTAATTATCGTAATTTAACCTGTAAAATACGACAATTTGGACTATTTTTGGTGAGATATTCATAAGCCATGTATCACTCTTAGAAATAAAGGTTCTAAAAAGGTTCTAAAGTTGTCCTCTCAGGAAGAACCAAAATGGTTCTAAACCGTCAAAAATGGACCCAAAATGTGATACAGAACCGTTTTCGGTTCTTTAAAGAATTTTAGGGTTCTCCAAAATCTTGAGAATCAAGAGGGAGGGTTCTCCTGCATGAGAGGACAAAAAAGGTTCTACCTTTATTTCTTATATATATAGAGTGATACACTGTATTGTGAATAATTGTGTTTTAGCAATAGTATCTTGTATTCAAACATATCTCTATCAATGAAAACACGTGTCTTGTCTGCAGAACCAATCTAAGACATGTCCTGTGAAACCGACGAAGACACTTCTTCAGTATGACACAAAACTTACGTGTCTCTAAGCAAGACATCTCATGCACACAAAGTCATGTCTCCAGAAAGACACGCGTCTAAAATGTAAGACATATTACCTGTTTTAAGACACGTCGTAATATTGAAGACATGTCTAATATTGAGCATAATCTGTCTTAGACTGTGTCTCCAGCCAAGACACATGTTTTTATTGTATTCCATAAGTTTTCTATTGTCGAAGACATGCCTATTTCAAAGACATTATTGCCAAAACGTTTCCAAGGCACGAGTAGGGATTCGTTGTCTCGATTCACATTTTAATTTATATGTGTGTATTGCTTTATTTGCAAATGAAATCGAAACCATTTAGTGCAATAAATTAAATGTTTAATTATCAACCATTATTGCGTGACTGGTCTACTAGGTTATATGTACATTAATTAACCATCAGTCCGTGTATTTGTTTTACTAATTACTAATTAGTCCATATAGTCTGGTTATATTTAGTACCATATGCCCTAAATCTTGCTTCTATGGTCATGATGGTCGGCTAACGATTAATTCACAAGTTAGGTCCAACAATAATAATTAAATGGACCTGGGGACCTTCATTGGGTCGACATTATTTACACGTTGCGTAACTTTCGTGTCCCCTTCCTCTCATTCGCCTGCGGAATGAGTAAAATCAAATGATCATGATTATGCGTGCGTACTGCGCTGCGTGCACCCATATGCTAACGCAAGACAGCTATCTTCAGTAGATAGCAATGCCAATGTCATTACCCTTGGGCGGGGTAATGTTGTAAACACTTTAAAAAAATGAAATAAAGTAAAGCGAAAAACTTGAACCAAAAAGATCTGCAGTAAATCCTGGGATATGCCTCAAGAGCAGGAAGTGTAAACATGATGGTAAACACTTCCCTGGTAAGAGGTTACATTTAAGATTGAATATTGCAATTCCGTAGTGTAGTTTGCCAAGTGTTTACCCCCGAATTTTGTTCACATATTATTAGCACTCTCCCTACTGCACACTAGTTTTGTGGGAGCTAAGAGTACACCCCCCCCCCCACACACACACAAAATTGGGTGGGGGATTCATATCTTCAATACGAAAGGTAAAAAAAAAATTCATTCCAGCTACATACAATTAAAAGGGTATTTTGGGATCCACAGCCTCGTCCCCCACTTTAAAAAAAAAGAAAGTTGAGATTTTTATACCACCGGAAACCTCTGGCTACTTAATGTATACCAAAAATTTCTTGCAGATTAAAGGAGTATTTCGTGATCCTAGCATCCTCTTTTATGACATTTTTCAGTTCATATCCACGAAAAAAGCATATTCCCAAAATTTCAGTTGATTCCGATATTGCGTTTGCGAGTTATGCATGCCTATGTGTATTACACTGCTCCATAGACAATACGTTGTAATTTCGTTCTGGTGCACCAGAACGAAATTCAAATTTATCTTTGCTAAACGAATTAATCTGCAAGGAATATTTTGTACATAAACATTATGTAGCCGGAGGTATCCAGTGGTGTAAAAATCTCAACTTGTTTTGAAAAGTGGGGGGATGAGGCTGTGGATCACGAAGTGCCCCTTTAAATCGTTTAGCAAAAATATCGTCAAATATGAATTTCATTCTGGTGTACGGCGAAATTACAATGGCCTATGGAGCAGTGTAATATACACATAATCCACATAATCATGCATATTCTCGCAAACGCTAAATCGGAATCGTTCTGGTGCACCAGAACGAAATTCAAATTTATCTTTGCTAAACGAATTAATCTGCAAGAAATATTTTGTACATAAACATTATGTAGCCAGAGGTTTCCAGTGATATAAAAATCTCAACTTGTTTTGAGAAAAGTGGGGGGATGAGGCTGTGGATCACGAAGTGCCCCTTTAAATCGTTTAGCAAAAATATCGTCAAATATGAATTTCATTCTGGTGTACGGCGAAATTACAATGGCCTATGGAGCAGTGTAATATACACATAATCCACATAATCATGCATATTCTCGCAAACGCTAAATCGGAATCAACTGAAATTTTGGGAATAAGCTTTTTTCGTGGACAGTGGATAGGCCTACTACTGACAAATGACATAAAAAGAGGATGCTAGGATCACGAAATTCTCCTTTAAGTACATATGCGCCTATCATTAGATAAGTTTAGGCTACTTAGAGGAATCACAAACACAAAATCGGTTAAAACTTTGGGAATAAGTCCTTTTCGTGGATATCTACTGAAAAAGTCATAAAAAGAGGATGCTATGATCACGAAATACTCCTTTAAATGAGTAATACGACCGATAATAAATAAATTCCAAGGCGCTTTACTTGGGTTGCTAGGGAGTATTAAAGTGTTGTGTTGTTTTTGAAATAGTTGAGCTCTTGAAAGGATTTTGATTGCTATTTTTACTTGAGGTGTCACTGGAAAATAATACATATATTATTATGCATTTCAACACTATAAGCTCTAGGTATTTGTTTTGTTTCCTTGAGTAAATAAAGCGACAAATGCAATAGGTGTATTTACAAACGTCTCCTGGTTATATACCATAGATTAATCCTTGTGTTCAAACATGCATGATCTGTCTTTCAAATGAAAACTGCAATGCCCTGAGACTAGGCCTATTAGTACTAATCTCAGGCATTAGCGCCAATCCGGCTTGATATGTGTGTGTGTGGGGGGGGGGGGCCAAAGTTGTTAAAAAGTGGCTGAAAAGAACAAAAAAATGGGTCATTTTGCCAAAAGGTGGAGGGGACACTCCATGACGCGGTCTCATACACAGCAAACACAACAACGTTTTAAAAACGTTTTAACAAGTTATATTTTGGGTTCTGGTTTAGGTAAAAACGTTTTAATAACATTAAATGTCGATGTCGGGTTATATAAAGGTCATGAAAACGTTTTAAAACGTTTTGAATAAAAACATACAACAACAATATTTTTTAAATGTTTTCAAAATGTTATTGTAAACTATTTTGTGCAAACATTGTTTGCCAAATATTTAGGTCGATGTCGGGTTATATAAAGGTCATGAAAACGTTTTAAAACGTTTTGAATGAAAACATACAACAACAATATTTTTAAAATGTTTTCAAAATGTTATTTGTGCAAACATTGTTTGCCAAATATTTTGTCGACACTTAAATAACATTAGGCCCTATGTTAGAATATAATTTTGCAGTATGTTTTATATCAAAAAATGTTGTTTAAATGTTATGTTTGCGAATGATGTCGAAAACGTTTTGTGTTTGCTGGGTACCGAACCGTGAGGTAAACCAAAGAATAGCATCGGAGTGATAAAAAGCATGAAGCATAAATATCGTGACACCGTGGAGCTTGGACTGAATTTCGTGAGTTTTGAACAATCAACTCACCCCCTCATAGGCCTATATACACACACCCCCACCCCCAACCCCAATGACACATCTAGGCCTACAGTGACTAAAACTGGGACAAAATGGGGAAAGAAAATTGGGCTCAACCCCCGGCTTTTCCCCGCCACACACTAAAATCCCCCTCACACACACCCCACCCCCAGACACACACACACGGTGACACCCCACCCACTGTTGCCCGGGGGCACAATTTGACTAATCTAATGAGTTCGTCAGCTCGACGACCCTTCACATATCACCATGACTCAGTCCGGGGGAGGGGCGTGTCCCCCACCGGCAAAATGACCCGATTGTCCCCCCCCCCACCCACATTTCAAGCCGGGTTCGGGCGCTAATGCATATCACAGTAAGGCGACGAAAAAAAGAAACCCTGTTAAATGTTCTACGGGCGGACAGACCTTTGAAGTAGGGTCGGTCGGTCGGCCCTTTTTTTTTCTTTTTTTTCGCAATGACCCAAAAAATCACCAAAATCTGTAAATAATTTGCAATTTGAGAAAATTATTATCCGAAATTTGGGTCGGTAGGCCTATACCGGTACCGGTACGGTATTCAATTGGGCCTACAGGAAAAATGTTTTTCCCAATTTGTTCAAAATCTGGATCGGTCGGGCCCGTAGAACAGGGTTTTCTTTTTTAGTCGCCTAACCGTACAGTTCAAAGCTTTTAAGTTGGCCAAAATGAAAACAACTTCCATGCCACGTACAAAGCCCCCTCTCAAACGAAAGGGCGGGGGAAGGGGCGTCAAAAAGAATCAAGAAAAAAGGCGTAACAATTCTAACAAAAATGTTTAAAAATAATAACAAATCCTATTATTTCTTTATATATTTATTTTTTTGCTCTTCACTTTTTCAAACTACCCAAAAAGTGTCATCTTTCTTTTTAAATTCTGACTCACGTGTCCTGTTCTGGCTGAATTGTAACTTGATTGCTGCCCTCAACGGCATCTTCATGAAACAATCAATCAATCAATCAATCAATTTTGTCAGAAGTTTGGAAGATGTTTGAGATCAGACACCGAATTTTACAATCAAAATAGCAGAAATGATCAACTTAGAATTCGGTAGGTAACAATATAGTAATCTTGATTAGTTTTTCTAAACACTGTAAAGCTGACAGATGAAACCGATGACCCGTCATGACCGGTGACCGTGACAAAAAAAAAAACCCAAAAACATTAAGCTTTCCATGTAGTCCAAAATCACTGAAATTTAGCATGTAGACAGTACACGAGTACCTACGACGCAGGGGTAGCACTAGGTTTTAAATCCAGGGGTTCTCAGAACCCCTGAACCCCCTGAAAGTGTTAAAAATATGCGCTCAAATCCTAAAATGAGGGGTTCTCTAGTCAAGTATTGAATGCCCGTTTCAATATATCAGTATCAGATTTTGTGATTTTGGTTATGTGTAAATAGTAGGTATCCTAGGTGAATTCAAATTTGCCATCAAATTGCATCGTTTTATATATATCAAATTAAAGCCCTTGAGTAAACTAAGCCAAAACTGAAAACCTTTTTTTCATAGCACTTTCCGTAGCAAAGTTACATCTTGTCAAAGATTGACTTTCATCAAAAAGATTCAGCTAGCAAAATTCCCCAAAAGCGGCATTTCGGGGTGTTTCTAGATCTTAGTCTCATTATGATAGCAGCTTTTTTAATGGAAATGCTATCCAAATCCTCTAAAATTCCATGTCTTGGGTGACTTATCACCATAAAAATCATATATTTGGGTCAAGTGAAGTATAGAAAACATTTATGTAGGTGTCTTTCTTCGGGCACTTGTTTTAAATTTCTATGTAAAAATGCATTGACATTGTCGGCGAATTTGACTGACTAGCAAATGTGTTAACTAAGGTTTGCCTGGGTTACCTATAAATAGTTTATGGCCTGGCAAAAACGCGATCTCCCTTTCACGCCGCGATTCTCGCTATTAAGGCAATGTCATGTAAGGGACCGATCGTTATTTACGGCAGGGGGTAATGGGCGCTTTGGAAAAAATATCGACAAAAAATTTCGCGTTCCCCCCTCCTGGTTCAACGAAAAATTTTGTGTTCCACCCTCAGGCTCAAGACCCAAAAAATTCGATTCCCCCCCTCAAAACGCGCCCATTACCCCCTGTCGTAAATAACGATCACTCCCTAACCAACTATCTGGCTTTTAAAGAAAGTTCCCACGCAGTGTACTTGCTATAAAAGTGTTGCTTTATGCCATTAAAAGTTCCCCGAACTCCATAATATGAAGTTCCACTTTGGCAAAGTGCAGAATTCAACAGCATTGCAAGTCACATGTGACGAGTGAAAAAGCCATGATTTACTCAATAAAAATGACATTTCATTGCTAATGAGTTCAAGTTTAGGCCAAATATCATGATATTTATTGAATTACTGGAGTATTTTGACTATAAAACATAATTCAAGGGCAAATTTTTGTCACCTTTTCCTTCTACGACCTCGTATTTCACCGCTGGCATATCTCTACACACCACCCTTGAAGTATTCCTTACCGATCCCTAGAATTAGAAATTACCAACTCACGTACGTGTCGTCATTCAGTACTGCAATAAAACTCATCAGTGATTCTATACAATATCACAATCTGTGTTAAATTACGCTGGAGGTGTGTATTTTATTTTTATTTTTAAATTATGTTACAATGCTACTGGCGACTTCACTTCAACATTTATGTTATTGCATTTTATGTTACATAATTTCTGGACAGGTCGTAAATATTGGAGATCGAAGCTTTTATTTTTCTTTCACATGTTTTCATTTTTCTGCGCGCATGAAAACCCCTGAACTGGTATGCAAAAATGAATAGATGCGCTCAAACTTAAAAAAATGCGCGTGGCGCGCAAGAACGCAACTTAGCGCGACCCCTGCTACGACGTGAATTATACTTCCGTTTACAAGTAGATTTATGCTGCCCTAGTTCTTGAAATAACATTAACAAATTATGAAATTATTCAATAACCATAACAATAACCAATAACCAATAAGCATGCTAGCCTAGTCTAGGCTAGGCTAGAGCCTGGGCCTAAACTAGTTTGTTCGGCTTTTATTAGGCAGAAATTATTCGGGTTTTTGTTACTGCGTGCATCAATAAAGTCCCAACTCACGCTCGCATAAATTCACATTATATGCGTGTCTAGCGTAAGCATTATTACGCCCAATCGCATGCATGCCATTCTATATCGACAATCATGACAATACACAGTGTTTTATGTATGAGTTGAGTCTTATTTTTCCACCTTTATAAACCGAAGTCCAAACAAACTTTAGCATGCCTAGGCCTAGCTGGCGAAGGACTAAACTGTATATAAAACTTACCTAGGCCTAGCCTGGGGGTACGGTACTCAGTGGAAAATGGTAGATGTGCATATGTGCAGCGTTGGAAAGTGGTATCCCGTAGCAAAATGCATTGCTACACAATTTTATCAATTTTTATGCCATAGACTTACACACTGAAGTATGTGAATGTACCAAGAGAAAAGTAATGAAAGCAAATTTTGCTACGCATAAAAAAGTGCCTAATTCCAACACTGCATGTGACAGTGGGTCGCTTTCACCCTCTCACTATAATCAAGTATTTCTTGGCCAAACTGGAACACTGTGAATGCGATAAACACACAAATATAGCGCCGTACAGAAGAAAGTGTACACGCGCCTGACACTGCGTACACGCTTAGTACACATAAAAGCATATAAGTGCCCCCCTTGGGCCACTCACATAAATGGTCTGTACGCATGCGTGACCAAAAAACAACAAAAAGGGGGCGTTTTTTTTTAGGCAAGGCAAGTTACGCGAGTGACGCATTTAGGGTCTAAAAAACACTCATTTTCAAGAATAAGGGTAGTTTCCTGAAACTGAACAACTTGTTTAGGGTACCTTTTCAAATTTTTGGTAAATTTCAAGTCCAAAAAAGGTACATTTCTCGGGCTATCACTGTCCCCATGCACAGAACAAGTGCTAAACCATATTTACAGCCTACAGGACTACACTAGGAGAAAAGTACAAGTTTTTTTTTTTTAACAGTGATAGCTAACCTCCTATAGTTCTATTTTTTTTCTTGTAGGTAAGTGCTAACCTGAATACAAATTAGCCAAAATACTTGAATGCCAGATGGATATTTTTAAAGCACCTTCACTGAAGAATGATTCAGGTACCAGTAGTACCAGTAGCCCAGGAGAAGCAAACATGGTTGATGATCAAGTTCAAGAAAGAAATGACTCACACTCATCAGCAGCAGAAGGCAGCTCTAACACTATAGAGCCCCAAACAGGGGATTTTATTATGGAATCAAGGTAAGGTCAGTGCCTAGATTTTGACAAGAATCACAGAATCGATTCTCGTAATGACTCTTGTATAAAGATTCGGTTGCGATTTGCGAGAATCAACTTCTCTCATTGTATCATAAGTGCAGTGACTATGATGGATTTTGATTCTCGCAAACCAAGACAAAATCTAGGCCCTGAAGGCAGTAAACAAGTTTCCTTCACAGAAAGTTTACTAAATAGGGCCTAGTTAATGATTGAAACAGGGCCGTAGCAAGGTTGAAAAATGTGGGGCGGTCATCACAAATGTGGGGCGGCCAAATTATACATACATGCCCAAATTGAAATAAAGATATAAAGAAAAACAAAACAAATTTCTCAAAAAGTGGGGCGGCCATGGCATCCCCGGCCGCCCCGCTTGCTACGGCCCTGGATTGAAAACATTTGACGAGAACATATTTTACTACGTACGTAGCATATTCACTATGTTAAACACACTTGTCTCTGATTGGCTGTTATTATCGAATCACAGTACTATGTTTCATACATATTGCTAATGCCGCCTTGTCAAAACATTCTCGTCATCAAACAGCAATTTACTTTTAATTTGGTACAGTTGCATGATTGCATGCTACATGGTATTCTGGCAACAAGGGAGTATAGAGGAATGCCCTCACCTCTGATGTTTATTTGGGGCTTAGACACAGGAGTTCAAGGCAGTAAGAATTTCTGTTTATCTCTCTATCTCAGCCATCATTGGCCTGCTACCAGTAAAGGCCTACCCAATACCCAAGCTGGTGGATATGGACCTGTGCTGCTCTCATCCATGTTATGCCTGAAAACCTAACAATTTTATCCCTCCATCTTGTTTTTGCCCTGGGTTTTGCCTCCCCCTACTTTGTGAATTTGTCCTCAGCCTCCATTTCCATTTCTTGTTTTTCATAATGTTCAGTGATGTCTTGAACCATTGTTTGATCCATTTGCCCATTTTCCTGTCCCTTTTGGTGATTGTTTGGAGCTTGGATTTCTTGTTATGGGCTCTGTTTCTGCTCCATAGGTCATTGCAGGTATGATACATTGGTCAAATACCCTAAGCTGTGGGCACCGTTGGCATTTTGCTCTTCATGATATCATCCAGCTTGGATTCTTTTTATTTCATTTCAGAATACCAGAGGAATCAGCTACCACATCTACCACAAGCTATAATACGTCATCTACTGAAGATAGCAGTATAGTACATCACCAACCTTACACCCCAACCCCTGCAAAGAGACAGAGGACATCAGCAGAATTCACAAGCAGAGAAAAAATCAATGAGAAGGCACAGCAGCTTATAGATGAGATTAACAATAAAAGAAAGGAAGATACAGTGCTATTGGCTGATTTTAAAAAGTCAATGGAAATGCAGGTAAGGTACACTTAAGCGCTCCACAGACTCCGAGTATTGTACGTACAATATTGTATGCAACATATCAACATTATTTTATCTATTGCCATTCTATTTCCATTAATGTTTAAGTTCTAACGAATGTTTGATGACGAAAAATCGATAATATGTAATATCTAGTAGAAATATATTATCGATTTTACGTCATCAAACATTCGTTAGAACTTAAACATTACTGGAAATAGAATGGCAATAGATTAAACAACGAGATATGTTGCATACAATATTGTACGCATAATAAAAAAAGTCTGAATACTGCTTAAAGACAACTTGAAATCATTATTTATCAACAAAGACGAGGGACTGGTCTATCGATATGCTTCAACAGTCTATCGATATGCTTCAACAAACCGCTACACTGTTCAATGGCTTTCTTGTACTTTCGAAATGTGGTGGGCGATTTAAAATGCACATGCCCTGAGCAAATTATGATGAGTACGCAATCTTAACATCATAATTAGGAACCTAAGAAAGACAATGAATTCAGTTGATTTCTTTTACACCAAGTTTACATTTAACTGGCTCACACCCAATTTTAATTTGTCATTTAGGCCTAGGCTTATAGCAAGACCATTATGCAAAATACAAGTAGAAAGCATTTTTTTACAAAGAGCCAAGTTCATTGTTCTTTTTGCATTACTGGAATGATATCCAGTACATTGAAAAAGAAAAATGAACTTCACACTTTTTAAAAAATGCTTTCTATAGTCTGTATACCTTCAACGAGTCAGTAAAAAAAAATTGTTTGTTTGTCCTCCACAGCTTTGAAAGAGGAGGTGCGGGGGCGGAATTTTTTATTTTATTTTTTTTCCGGATTTATGTATTCCTGGACCTAGCTAGAGCTAAAAGCTACAATCATTCATGGTGACTTAAAAAACAACAACATTTTGTTTCTTTAATATGCAAAGTTATAGTTTGTGTTCATGTCATTGTCTTTTAATGATTTCAAAATGGATATAAATCCAATGTATTTTGAAGTCATTAATAATAATAGACTATGACATGAACACAAATTATAACTTTGCATATTGAAGACAGAAAATGTTTTTTGGGCTTTTTATTTTCAACATTGAAAGATCCTAGCATTTAGCTCTAGCTAGGTCCAGAGATACTCCAAATCTGAAAAAAAAAAAAATTTAAAAAAAAAAATTGTTCAGGCCTTAAACTGAAGAGCGGGCACACAAACAACTTTTTTTTTGGCCTTAGATACATTTTTTATTGCATCTCTAAATGTAATGATGAGAAGTATATAAAAGTATTTTCAGAAAGGAAATTATGCAGGGAATCCAATTAGCATAACAGATTCCTGCAAAAATTAACAGTTCTTACTGACTCGAGGAAGGTATACGGACTATACTTGTAATTAGGCTTAACCTAAGAGCCAACAGTGTTTGGTGCTTTATATTTATTAGGTTTTAGATGTAAGATTATTTTGCTCATCCATTTTTGTTCAATTTAAATTGTTATCTTTTTTTCTCCATAACAAGGTGGCAAGATCGTACGGCCTACTAGAGCAGTCCATGTACCAAGTATATGATCACAATGGTAAAATCATGCAGGCAAAACTCCAGGAGCTGTTTGCTACACTAGACCGAATCGCTAAACTGGAAGCAGAGTTAAAGCAATTCAAGAATGCATTAGGAGCACTGTACACCGACATCAATTAAATTAACTAATAACAGTGTTTTGAATAATTAAAAGAGGGCATTCAGAGATTTGTCATTTCCTTGTGGTGACCAGCTTCCATAATTATTTTGACATTAGTTTTTAATGCCACGCATATAAGTGTGTATTCACTGTCGTAGTGCACGTTAGAATATTACTGTTGCCAGGTCAACAGGCCATAGGCGTAGATCCCGGGGGATGGGGGGATTTATCCCCCCCCCCAATATTTTGCCAGGGGGATGGTCCATACAATCATCCCCCAATGTTGACGCCTGAATATGGGTTTATGATCAAATTAACCTCATATTTGCCCATTTTAGCCCCAAAAATGCAAATTTTCGCGCATTCATTCCCCTTTGGCACCATATTTCATAAGTTTAGCTTCAAAATAGCAAAATTTTTCGCGCGCATTTGTACCATACACTTATTTTGTCGCCAAAAGGTGTTGGATTCACTATACTTCAAGACTTTTTTCAACTCCATCCCCCCCAATGTCAAAAAGAAATCTACGCCACTGCAACAGGCTCATACTTTCTTTGTTACGAACCACTGATCGAAATGATCACAACACAAAGCCTATGGCATATCGAAATTTGGAACAGGTGTATGACCCAATGGTTACTAACGTGCATTACGGCAGCCAGTTGTTTGTCACCTAATGTTGATTTTTTTCATTATTATGTGCTAATTTTTCTCTGGCTTAATATATGCTTTAAGGGTGCATGTAGCCCCTGCACGCAGCATTACATTTGGCGGACATTTTAAAACTGTATATTCACTATATCTTTTAAAAGCCTAGATACAAAGGAAATGATGAAAAGAATTAAAATTTGGAAACATCAATTAGTTGGAAACAGCAATCATAGTCCAAAAACACTATATCCAGTTATGCCTACATTACCAGAATATAAAATATACAGATTTTTAATCTGGAGAATAAAGACTTACTACTCTCTCATTTAAAAAAATTAATTCCTCAAATTTGTTTTATGGCAAAAATTGGTATGAAATTTTGATCTATTTTGGTCCATGAAAAAATTTAGCTAATTTGAGATAGTAACCAGAGTTTTGACTCTAGAACAATAACATGCAATTGTTGTCACATTTTTGGGCTATTTTCAAATATGGGTATTATTCCAAATTCAAATACAGTTGAATTCTTTCATCATTTCCTTTCCAAATATGTATACATATCTTTGTTACTTTAAAAGATATAGTGAAAATAAAGTCAAAATATTTTCCTGTCAAAATGATCCTGTGTGCATCTTTAAATTATGCTTTCCATTCCAATATCAACATTTTCCTGCTGGAGATATATATTAACTTCAAAATCAAATAATTTTGTGACAATATTAATGACTCATCACATACAGGCCTCAAAATTCAGGGAGGCCTCAGGCCACAAAGGCCACTGATATATGAAA
This sequence comes from Amphiura filiformis, assembly GCF_039555335.1. Taxonomy (NCBI): domain Eukaryota; kingdom Metazoa; phylum Echinodermata; class Ophiuroidea; order Amphilepidida; family Amphiuridae; genus Amphiura; species Amphiura filiformis. The sequence goes on from NC_092628.1 coordinate 21,188,749, forward strand.
GTAAGTTGTAAGCATGTTTGTGAATGCAATCTCACAACTACCTTGCTAAGCTAGGATTTACAAGAGTGTAAAAGTGACCCTTAACAAGGATTTTGCTCAGGAAATCACCCTTCGTCTGACAAATACCCTTAGCAAGGGTCAAGCTTGAAAGTAGAGGACAAAGTTAGGTAATAGCCTAGGGTGGAAATACATCCCTCCCTTAAGATGGTACTGCTTGGGCACATCACTCAAAAATGAAAGTCACAGTCAATTCCAATGTCTTTAAGCAATGTTTTCCTTTATTTTGAAAAATTCTTTATTCAAACTGAAAACTTCCTTGTAGGGTTTGGTATACAGTCATCATTAATGCATTATTGCGATTCTTCAAGATAATGGAAAACACAGACATTAGATTAAAACTATAAATAATACAATATTTATTCATCTATTATTATTATTTTTGATTTTTCAGTGTGATCAATAATTGAAACTAATAGCACAGATTCAAGTCGAAAACAATACCCCAAATTCGCAAATTGGTGATGGCCGAACAAAAAAACCCAATTCTGTGTTCTCGGTTAATGAACATGCTTACAACCTTTTTCCGTTTACAAGTGCCCCTTCCCCTGAAATATTTGACCTCTTGAATTTGAAGTTCAGAAATTCAGTATTTTTTTAAATACAGGCCCATCAATATAAATGGATTCCACACAAATAACTAGTTAAGGCAAACTGTGGTCTGCTTTTTGGCTGATTTCAAGCTTTTTATTGTTCAATATATATGTATAAAGCATTTTTATTTTTAATTCAAATAGATGCCTAAAATGCTGCAAAATATAGGTCTCATCTCAAATTGAGAGCAACACCATGTGCTTTTTGCATTGGCAGGTTGGAATTGCATGCTTAATGAATCCCACAGGGCATATACACACACGCAGGAGGGTGGTTTGTTTGCATGCAGGCAACGCAACGCAACACAAGCGCCATGTAAAGGCATTGGCAGCACTCTCAACTTGAGACAAGACACAATATGGCATTCATTTTACCAATAATACATGCATAGCAATTAAATTTACAATGTACAGGGCGTCTCAACAAAGATGTACTACCATTTAAATCCAGTCAGAAATATTTGAATTTTGAAATGAACGACTTAATTTTCAAAATGTCTTCCTCTCACTAATTTACCATGAAGTTCATGCATTTTGCAAACCACAACTTGTCTGTTGACATTGGTGATATTAAAATATTTTGAAATATAGTATTGTTAAAGTATGTGGGTACAAAAACTTATAAATATCTGTGGTCATCTTGGGACATTCCTTATATTCCGTACATACTACTGACAATTGCACAAAATACCTCTATTATAGTTAACTTGAAGCAGTTTTGCATTTACTTTGCATAGATAAACTAAAGTGATATAATTTAAAGCTCTGTTTTGAACTATTATTATGTCAATATCTAACTAAAAATGGTATGCCTAGACTAAATACACAAAATAAAAGTGACAATGCTAATTTTGAGCTCTTTTTCGGGTACTAATGTTTGTCTAACTATAAAAACTAACTTGGTACATCGGGGATATAAGTTTAGCTGCTTTTTGGACTACAGAGATGAAACTAATTTACAAAAAATGGATATAATACACAATTTTGAAAGAAAATGAGTTAGAATGATATTAATAGGTTGAAACACTGCTTAGGCCTATATATTAATTTTTGTATGGAAGTAAATACGGCTTATGTTTTAAGGCAAAAAGTAAGCTTGCAAATCAAATTCGGGCTATCTGATGCATAAAAAATGTGCTTGTACCTACAACTATTGGTATATTTGAAAAATGTATTTGAGTTTATGAGACAAATAAAACTTATGTAAGTTCAAAACCATAAAGATTGCATTTTGATCATCATTTATAGTGAAAAGTAATTGCTAAAGATCCTGACTGATCTATCTTATCAAAAGCTTTAAAAATGTCTATCAGTTGGCAATGGATGTCGCTCACTGCTGGCAACGGGTGGATGTCGCTCACTGTTGGCAACGGGTGTGGATCTCAGTCTCCCGGATTAAGAAGTCTGCATTCTTGCTCTCTAGTTTACGTACAACCTCATGGGGACGTTGTCTCTGAATGCTATCATCAAGCTTTAGTTTGAGGCCACTGTCACGCGGAAGGCAGACAAAGTCGGTCTTAACACGTTTGGTTTCGGCGACTCTGCATGTGTTAGGGCAGCGTGGGATAAGCACCTTAGAGTAGCAGCTACTATCAACTCCTGCAAGAGTCCTATCTTGTCTCAGGATGTTGGAACGTGGAACACACTCTGCAATGATTAAAGTATTAGAAATATTCTCATAAAATCAGGAAAAATAGTATGTTTATGTGATCTTTATTTGGGCGTCATTTTGAACCACATTTGGGGACACTTTGTTGTTGACTACTGACAGTGGACCAATTTTTTCAAATGGTGTTTTCTACCTCACATGGAGGCCGATCACCAAAACAATCATGATTGGGCTATTCCATTTAATATCCACACTACCCCTGTGGAAGATTTTGGAAATATCTTCCACAGAGGGGGTATGAATTTCAAGTGGAATTAACACATTAGCAGCTCCATTTGAAACTCGCTCTCCCCTCAGCAGGAGAAGATTGAGGTTGAATCTTTCTCAGAGGGTGTATGAAATTCAGATGGAGCTGCCTAATGTGCTCATTCAGGTTGAATTTTTCTTGGAGGGTGTATGAAATTCAAATGGAGCTGCCTAATGTGCTCATTCCATTTGAAATTTGGCAGATATTTCCAAAAGTTCCACAGGGGGAGTGTGGATTTTAAATGGAATAGCCCATTCCTCACATGATAACATGCTGAGAAGATCTCCAATATCTGGTTTTCAATTATGGGGATGATTTTTAATTGAAAGTAACCCCTGAAAGGAAACTATTTGAAGCTTGTAGCTTAAAGAGGAAGACCCGCCAGAGCAGTTCTTCTGGGGTGAACCAAACCTGCCTGGTTATCAAATTAATCAGTGACAAAGTTATCTCTGAATATGACAAGTGGTATTTGCTGCAATAACATTAAAACATCAATTAGCACCTGTCAAATTCAGAGATAACATTGTCACTGATTAATTTGATAACCAGGCAGGTTTGGTTCACCCCAAAAGAACAGCTCTAGCGGGGCTTCCTCTTTAAATTGAATGGGGATTATGGGTATTAAGCCCCCGGAATACTGAAAGTAGCGCCCACATTTTATTTAATTACAGGGGCGATTTTTCATTTTTAAAGCAACCCCTGAAATAAAAGTATTTTAACCCCATGAGAACTACCTACCGATTGGCCAAAAAGAAGTTTTCATTTTCAATTGGACCAATCAGCAACATTGTTAGAATAATTTCACCATGCAAAAAAATTGGGGTGAATTATTTGCAAAGCTTCATTCTGATTGGTGATTAAAATACAGATATCATGTAATGACCAATCAGAGGCAATGTTAGATCGGCAGGTGTGGGTTCTTCCTTACCTTGAGCACATTCCTCTGGGATGGATTGCAGCTGATAGGTCAGAGCACTCTGTTTGGCATTGCTGTAGATTTCTTTGGATGGTCCTTGCAGTTCATCTGTGAGCTCACCGTCAAAATGTCCGCATATACCACATACCTGGTCTTGGAATCGACGAGCAACCTGTAAAATGTGTAAATAGAAAAATTACACATAAGTACAGAAATTTAAATAATTACCGTAAAAACTCGATAGTTAGCATAATTATGTGCTTACTATCAAGCACTTTCGAAAACATGAAATTGTACTAAAGTCCGGCACTTTACAAACTGAGCTAATGGGTTGAAACACACATCTGCAGGTTTACTTGTGCATATATAACTATGTGTATCAATGATTTGCTCAAAACCCTTTACACTTTTGTGGATGGGGCTCTTCATATTGTCACAGAGGTATAAGTGCGTTAGTGTTATAGACCTGACGGGGAAGTCCTCTTTTGGTCTATACGCTAGCGCGCTCGCCTCTTAAACCCAGGGTTCGAGTCTCGGCAGGACCGGAAGTGGCTCGAGAGGGGCAGGATATTTCCGGGAGGGGTTTGTGACATAAATGGTGGCAGCGGTGGTCCATGGTGTTTCTTAACACCAGGGGGATCACCCATCGGAAAGGGTTAGGCGTTCACAAAAATGGAGTCCTTCTTCCACTAATATACTGCAAGTGCCAGTTCCGTAAGCAGATGTGTTATAAATAGCTACAAAAATTTGGTAATTATCCATTAATTGCACAAGTAGAAGCATGTATTATTTTACATAAAGTTTATTGTAGTGTAAAGCAGATTTCATGGATGAACAAAATTCCTCTTTAACCCTAACACCCAAAAATCTTACAAAATCTTACGATGAAAAATTCTGCATATGCATGAATCCCAGGGTCTGCGATGACGCAATCAGCCGAAGTGTTATATGAGCACGGAATTGCTGCCCGGGCAGCAATAACCCGATGTAGCTACCGGTCCGTGGTCGTTCGGTTGGCATGCGAGGGGTCATAGGTTCGAATCCCGGGGGTGCCAAGTCAAAACTGCGTCCTCCGATTTACTTTTTCGGTTCTTCTTTGACTTCCGATCCCAAAAAGCAGGGTCCAGTGTTAGGGTTAACTAAGATGTATTTTTCCAGATTAGAGCCTATGTTAACCCTAACACCCAAAAATCTTACGATGAAAAATTCTGCGCATGCATGAATCCCAGGGTCTGCGATGACGCAATCAACCGAAGTGTTATATGAGCACGGAATTGCTGGCGGGCAGCAATAACCCGATGTAGCTACCGGTCCGTGGTCGCTCGGTTGGCATGCAAGGGGTCATAGGTTCAATCCCGGGGTGCCAAGTCAAAATTCTTCTTCTCCTTGACTTTTTCGGATCTTCTTTGACTTCCGATCCCAAAAAGCAGGGTCCAGGGTTAACCCAATATTTGTGGAAGAAGGGCCCAACTCCATAGAGTTCGGCCTTTCTTCCATGAAAACCATGATTAAGTGTACGTGGAAGTCTATTTAGAGAGTGGATTTTGGCTTATCTTTCACACACAAGGAAGAACAATCTGCTGGCAATAAAATGCTGGGTCTAACTCGTTTTTGTAAAAAATTGGAGTTGGGCCCTTCTTCCAATCAGGTATTCAATTATATATACTTTAGACCAACAATTTAGCAGTTATGAGGTTCAAAAGTTTCCATAATTCCAGGGTTAAGACCACCCTTTTTTAATAATATCAGTAATTGATTTGTTTTTTTAGATTTTAATCACATTTCCCCAAAGTTGCTTTCTGTTGGAATGTAGAGTAAAGCAACTTACACTAGTAATTTCAAAAAACCAATACAATTTTGCTTGACAGAAAGGCAAAGTCATGTAAATCAAAAGAAACGGAGGGGGGGGTGGGCATTTTTCTTTCCAACAGTTTACCGCCCCCCCAACTTTTGAGGCAAAAACCCCAAAATTACATAAATTTCCACTTTTTGCAGCAATTTTGTGCAACTTTTGACGATTTTCCCCCCCTGAAATTCACTTTGCCCCCCCCCAAATACCCCACGAAAACATTACTGGTGCCGCCACTGACCAGAACAAATACTTACCTCAACCTTGATGTTCTGTCCGCAAGTTGAGACCAGCAATCCAAGTCTGGAGTCGTAGAGTGTCACAGACTTTGATGTGCGGACAATCCTCAGATGTCTACGGGATGATGGTTGTACTGTGTCAATCAAATTCTGTAACAAAAATACAGCACTGACTTCAATGAAAATACAATCAAAAATTAGTATTTAGCCCATTGTTGACATAAACACCCTCCTCAGGTGTGAACTTAGGTGCTTAAGGTTAAGGTTATACACAATTTTGCCATTTTCAGAAGCAAAATGGGATGCACATAGCCCCCTTTAAACTTATCTATTTCTGGAAATAAATATCGGAGAGAGAAAACGCAAACTACGCCTAAAAGCTGAAAGTGTAAGGGTCATTATTATGCTTGAATTTTCCACTTGGCTCAAAATGAAATGTACTTTTCAAACATTTCAATTTTTTTTCTATTTTTGAGCATCAAGATTTTTGGGAACACGGCCATAATTTCTCATTGGAAGTGGCGATTTTGTTGGGAACTTCGACGCACACTACAAACAAGTCAGTAAAAGAATGTGCATATTCATTCTTGATATTGGTTGTCTCGATTTTTTATGTAAGCTTAAAATGTTGGCGAATTTGAAGTAAAATGGCCTCCACTTGTATGTCGTTTGTAACCAGTAATAATAATTCCGTGCAAGATTTCATAGACAAAATTCTGACCTACATTATTTCTATAAACCCTCTTCTGCATGCAGGTGCTATTTAAATTTTCATTTCGATAGCAGAAAATTGAGATATTTGTTATTTTTCCGACTCGCTGCTGCCAAATTGTCCAGTTTCGCGATAAAAAGATACAGCAAAATCAATTTTTTTTTCGAACCATTTCACCTCGTTTCGGCTTGTGCTTTGAAGTACAAACTTCAAAATTGATATAGTGATTCTATATTTCAAGCTGCATCATACTGTGTTTTTCTTACCTCTGATTGTCGCTGCTCAAGGCCAAAATTCAAAATTTTTTGGACAGAAGTGACACTCTCATTTTTTTTTTAAACACGTTGTTTATGTACGACATATGTTACTGACGGGCTGTATTTGCTCGTCACAAAGTGGTGTTGCCGAGTTTGGATTTTAAAATATTTAGGTATTTTCTAGCTTAAAATCTAGCGCCAATGCTGCGCTTGCAACAGGTAGATACATGTATTTAGAAATCCATTTAAAGGTCCGTAACCCGATCGACAGCATCATCCCCGATTTTTTTCATTGTTGATGAGGTTTTGGTATCACATAATAGATACTATTTTTCTCATTACTATCCTGAAATTTGACGCTCCAAGTCGATGTATTTCGGAGAAATCATGAAACACAGCGGCTTTTACAGGTATACCAGTTTGTAAACAATGGTAAATACTTTGGATTTCTGGGCCGGGAATTATGAAAGAAATAGCTCGTAATATCAGTCGCCTCAACAGCTACTTTGGTTTCACGTCATACACATTCTATGAAAAAGCGAACCACACTAACTGCTGAGGAGACGCGTCTAGACGGTGTGCCGTATTTAATTATAAAGTTTCCACGATGGAGGCAGCGGGCCGATTAGCTAAGTCGGTTATCGCGCGCTTCATGATTTCTACCCAAGAGGTAACCGGTTCAAAATCCGGTGTCGGAATGTTTTTTGTCCTCTCCATTTTTAACCCAAACTTTTTTTATATTCATTTGAAATGTACATATTGCAAGGGGAAATATATTTTGTTTCCTTTTTTTCTGAAACGGTACGAAAAAAACAAATATTTTTCGTTCAATACGGGCCGGGCATTGATTGTACAGCATGCCAGCATTAAATTCGTCATACGAACGGAAATGGTTGTTGTTGCTTGCCTACCCAGAATGCAATTCACGTATACCAAGGTATTGGATTGCAAATTTGGCTATTTATTCACATTTACGCCGAAAATGCTCTCGCTTTTTTCACAAAGCAGCATAAAGGGGGCGATATTTGATATTATTATGTAATTTTAAAGACAATCCATATCCAAAACCAATAGGGTTACCCCCTTTAAGATATGGGTATCATGGGTATGGAAATTGGGGATCCCAAAAAATTGGCATATGCCTACATATAGGCTATATGCAAAGGGATGGGGCATTTTGGCAGGCCAAGGGGAGGGGGCCACAAAATTTGGCAGTCCAGGGGGTGCGGACAACTTGCGATTTTCGGCTGGCCGAGACGATTTTTAGCGAGTCGCTTCGAAATTTTGGCTTATTGATTGCACAGCCCTTCGAGGAAGCAATTTATGGGCAAGCCGGGGCCGGGGGGGGGAATAAATTTTGGCAGGTCGAAAGGAAGAATGACTTTACCTAGCACACATTAAAGGGGCATTTCGTGATCCACAGCCTCATACAACCCCATAGGCCTACGCCTTTCTCACAAGTTAAGATTTTTATACCAGTCATCCCGCTCTGGCCACATGTTTAGGCATTTTCACGCAGATCAATTCATTAAGCAATGGAAAATATTGCCAAATTTGAATTTCGTTTTAAAAGCCTATTCCCCATTAAAAAAAACCACTAATTTTGGGGGATTAAAAAGTTCTGTAAAATGAAACAAAAGGCTGCCTCAATCCTAATTATTCATTTAATAGGCCAGGCCTTCATTTCTGAAAATAGCGGAGCTCAGTTAGTCACTCTCCTATGTGTAGGCCTACTGAGGAGCTTGACAAGGAGCTCAATTATATAATATCAATATTAAACCATAGGATTTTCAAGAAGTGAGCAGCTCAATAAATGCCATTGGTAAAATTATTGGGCCTACGATTTTTATATTTTATTTGACTGTGATCCGTTTTTCTATAGGCTATATACATGCCTACACTGTATATAGGCCTACCTTTAACATTTCTAAAATTGGCGGAATTGAACAAGCTCTAAATTTCTCATCGTCCAGCATAACCAAGGGCAACGGGTGGGGGTGGGAACGCCCCTAGCTATGGCCATACCTGTAGTGGCGGAACCAGAATTTTTTTCACGGGGCATGGGGCCCGGGGGGAAGTGAATTTGAGACGGGGGCACTTATTGCACTTGAAATTGCCGCAAAAAGTGGAAAATTACAGAATTGTGGGGATTTTGCCTAAAAACTGGATGGGAAAGAAAAAATATTGGGGGAAATATTGCCCCCCCCCCCTAGCGGCGCCACTGCATATCCATCCATGATGCTAGAATGACGGAAGTTCTGGCGCTGAAATTCAATTTCAATATCACAAGTTTTTATCAGGGATTTTACCAAGGGAAGGCGATAGGTGTAGGATTTTGCTGATATACCAGGCAACACGAGAAAGGTGTGGCTAAATAAGGGAGTGTTCATTATAAATATTTTCCATTATCATACTTTTGACGCCGAGAGCATAATTATTTGAAGCGTACATCGTGTCAGTCACATGGTCACATTATTTTCTGTTGAAAGAGAAACGCACATGTCTCTGATTAGCTCGGGGATTAGCTACTGCTGGCCATGCGTGCTGGTCTGTTGTTGTCGAGTGGAAATGGGAAATTTATGAATGAACTTCCGCAACTTTGCAACATCATCACGCAGCGGCGTAGCTGGGATTTTTTCCAGGAGGGGCAAGACTGTAGGCCCTATGGGCGGGGCCCAAATCCACCAAATTTCCCACTGGGGCGGGGCCCAAATAGACAATTTTGCCAGGCTTATCATAATCGTATATGGTAGGCCTATTGAGCTGTATTGCATATCGTTTGGATTCCCCATCTCTCTGCCCCTCCTCTCACCCTCTCCTCTCTTTTTTCCTCTTTCTCTCCCCCCCCCCCCTTTCCCTCTTTTTTTTTCCTTGCACTAGGGGCGGGGGCCCAAATAGGCAATTTTGCAATTGCCCCCCAGGCAGCTACGCTACTGTCATCACGGTAGACATACGCGGTAGGCCTACAAGCAGGGCTGTCAACTCTCACGCATTGCTCACGGTCTCACGCCAAGGTAGTATAATCTCACGCCTAGGTAATAAATCTCACGCAAAAAAGCTGGAAAATGAGTAAAATCTCACGCACGTCATAAATAATTTGTTGCTCCTACCCCCCCTGCTTTTCACATTCCCGAGCGCCGTGGCTCAAATATTAATGGTTCAAAATGAACATTGAGTCGGCAAATCCTGCACGCCTAGCTCTTTATACAGACAAATATAGTAGCCCTATCAAAATGTTGTATTTTTATATTTTCTGGTGGACTCGCGGAGAATATCACGTCATGTAGGTCCCGGCGCTGGGTTGGGGGGGGGGGTCTCAAGGCATTTTGGTAGGCCTACCCATGCTTGATTCCGGGAGGTTTTTTAGCAGGCCCGACCATTTTTTAAAATAAAAACACCTCGGGCGGGTCTCTTCAAAACATTTGTACCAAGGGATCAAAGTCATCCAAATTTGGCCTAATTTGACGCTTTTTTAAGGGCACTTTTGCCAAAATGCGCCCAAAAGTTGGTCTTCGCTGTAAACCCACCCATCAGAGTCGTTGAAAAGGTAGGCCTACCCCAAAACTGTGGCACATCCACGAACCCGAGGGAGAGACCTCCGCGGGTAAAAACACACCTCTAGCGGGACCAGATTTATAATTTAAAATAGGCCTACATTTTGGAAGCCAGTCATCACGACAAAACGGGCCATGGCAGTGTTAATGGTATTAACACTTTGATTTTAGGCTTAAATAACGAGTGTAGGCCTATAAATTGCAAATTTGCACACACCGGGGAACCCTCTCAAGCTGGTTTGGGTAAGGATGTGAGGCTGTGACTCCGAAAAACTACGGTACGATTTTAAACCAAATTTGAAGAAAACAGACCCAAAATTGTATCAACTTTTGGACTGAAAGTTTTCGCAAATTTGTACTTTTTCGAGAAAATTATTGAAAATACCCTTCTTGAACCTAATTTTCATGACACTGAGGGTCAATAAAATCATGGCTAAAAATACAACAGAGTCTAAACTAAATGGCTGAAAATGCACCCCAAATCTGCCGAACATCCCCACGACACATTTCACCTTATAGATTTTGAAAATTGTCGCAATAAAATAGGCCCGAACTTATCCCAAATTATCCCCGAAAAATATTTTTTTTGCAGGTGAGGTTGAGTCTTATTATTTTTATTCTCAGAGAGGATAGGGGTTGATATTTTTAGCAGGGTACAATTTGTCTTGTTTTTTGACGTTGAAGTTCCAGATTCTTTTTTTTATATGTTATTATTCATTTATTTATATAGATACCCCGGGATTTATACCCTGTACGTGGGGAAAAGTACACACGGCAGCTACAGAGAAACCACGAAAACCTCCTGTGAAGTGCATGAAAATGCCCGAAAATGTGCCAACCAAACACCTTAACAGGAAGATAAAATAAAAAACAAAACCAAAACCCAATTCTTTGTCCCCACTAAAGTATATTATGAACACTCCCTTATGAAGTCTGCCCTCTTCCGGCTATTCTGGTAGTAGGCGTTGACAATTACCTTCATATTTTTGAAGCATGTTTGAACCCGATTTGTTCTCTATTCACATTTTTAACGTTGCAAGTAACATTTCAAGACCTCTATTTGTGACAGGTATTTAATTATCTTGCTAGAGATGTGCCTAAAGTTGAAATTCAATATTTCGGATCGCAAAGATCGAGAGATATAAAGTTTAACACCATGGATCATATGGGTGTCTTATATGAACGATTACGATAACTAGGCAAAAATGGCTGGGATACAGGTTGTGTAAATACTACATGAATATTCATGAACTATACAGATTCCATTCTTCTCTAATAATAAAGATGTCAATCACTCTCCTAGACGACAGTTGCTTGGCGCTTGTAAACAAATCGAATAATAGTGCTTGATAACAGCTGAAAAAATAGGCTAAAACACATTTTCACACAATTTTTTCCGGATTTTTTATTTCACATGATAAGTAGACATATTTTCTTACGTATAAGGTAATAATATATTTTTTCTGGAGGTAAAGCCCTTCAACACTTTGTTTAACCTTAATACACCAATCGCCTTCTCAGCAGGCTGGGTTTTGTGTCTGTAAGCGCATGAAATAATACCGCTACAATCATCTTTCCTTGCATAGCAGTCTAATCATCGCGCGGGTCCCGCTCGCAAACTACAATTTAAGCAATATTAATGTTGAATATATTTACCTAGTATATCATAGGGATGGGTTATTCTGTTTATTTTCCTACACGTTTAACGCATCAGTGATGCGTGTGTTTAACATATTAACACGCATTGATCCAGCCCCGTCTGGCGGCAAGATTTCATGAATATACGATAGGTGCACCTCACAAAAATGGAATTTCTAACAGAATATGTTAGTACCAATGGCGCCGTACATAAGGTAAAATTCGCGTAGTCAACGGCCTAAACATGTCAGAAACTATGCATTATTTCGACGTATTAGTGTTAAATAATGAATGTTTTGAGCAAATTTCATGTAAATTATTAAGGTCGTCTTCAGATTTTGATAATTTCAACTGCTGATTTAAAAATGGAAAATTGAAGGTTGAAAATGACTTGCGTGTTACATATTTACCACAATTGCTAAACGTTTAACGGATCATGCGTATGTTTAACAGTACATGCGTTTAACGTTCCCATATAATATCACACCCTGCTTTTACCTTTTTCCTGATCTAATGCTGATGTGTACAACAAAAAGATTTCATCAGTATGACCTTGACTCTAATTAACTTTCTAGAAGCTCAAGCCAAAAAAACTAAGCACCCACTAGCCATTCAGACAAATCATCTTACCCCATTTTCATCTCTGAGTTGGTCTAAAGCTCCCATCATCTCCATGATCTCGCGTTGGTCACGTCCCTCAAATGTCATAATCATGACCTCCTTCATTGCCTGCCATGTCTCCTTCTCAGCCCGCTTCATATGAACCTCCTCAGATGTGTAACCTCCCAGGCTGTAAATATCAAAGGTAGTTTACAGGTAAATTAACATAATTGGTGGAACATCTTAAGGGATCTAAAATGAGCGTTTATTGCGTTTCGACAGTATTTTTTGTGGGACATGAGAGCACCTCAGACCTATCGAATTGCATTCTGAATACGAAGCATGTCTTTCTGATATCAAATAATTTTCATTTTTTGAAAGTCACAATATAATACAAATTTTATGACAAATTATAAAAATTTGATATTTTTCAAATTTTTGATATATAACTGTCCTCAAAGTAAATTATATAAATCTAATGACATATTCTTAAAGTGTATTGTAGCAGGAGGAAAAGCCGACGGTCAATTGAAAATTTTGACCTTTCATATTGAAGATATGGATTTTTTTCCCAAAAGACCTAATTTTTTTTTTTGGTGTTTTGGGAAAAAAATCCATATCTTCAATACTGAAAGGTCAAAATTTTCAATTGATCGTCGGCTTTCATCCCACCTACATACACTTTTTAAGTATAAATCATCAGATTTATAAAGTTTACTTCAAGTACTGTTAAATATCAAAATATCAATTTTAATGATTTGCCATAAAATGTGTATTAAATTGCTAATTTCAAAAATCAAAATTATTTGATATCAGAATGACATTCTTCGTATTCAGAATGCAATTCGATATGTCTGATGTGCTCTAATGTCCCACAATAAATACTGTCCAAACGCTCATACCCCAGCCCTTAACATTCTTTAGACTACTAAATTTTAAGATTTTCTCAAATACTGTTAATTTTTGCAGTAATCTGTTATGTATGCTAGTTGGATTCCTTGCATCAATTCCTTTTTGAAAATGTATACTTTTATATACTTCTCATCATTACATTTAGAGATACAATAAAAAACAATACCTAAATTACTGACTCGAGGAAGGTATACAGACTATAGATACCGGGGGGGGGGGGTCACTCTCATGTAAAGGTGGCACAGGTATGTGCGCCGGTCAAGGGTCTCCATTTCAGGCTCTCTGGCAGTTCCTTTTAAAGACCCACATTTGAATCATGCTCCAGTTCTTTGAGCCTCAAACTTCGACAATTGTTGCTCTTTCGCTCAAATTTGGAATTTTTAGGCCCACAAGCTATTGGCCCAATTTCAGTTCAATATACTCCACAGTTCATCAATCCCCTATTTTCATTTTGTTTTTCATTTCCTTTCATATTTATTCAAAATAACATTGTGGCAAATGGCCAAATTGTGTTACTTTTTACAATCTTAAAACATCAAAATTATTTACTATTATTACACATAAAAGTTATTAAAATACAATATTACAAGAAATAAGCATAAGAAAAACATAAAATATTATATGGCACATAATTATAAAAGCTTATCTCCACACTCATCCCATCACACCACACTCACACACACCCCCACTCGACTCCTAAGCACACCTCTTACTTCCAAACACAGTGACCCCAAATAATATGCGCCACACACCAAATCAAATAATCATCAAAGCATAAGAGAAACACAAATATTATATTGCACACACAGCACACATTTGCACACATATTTTGCCCCAGAATCAGTTCTTAATTCCCAAAGTGTGGCGCTCTGCGCCGCACACCCCTTCCAAAATGTAAATTGAGTGCCCCCCCCGGGCTTAGATAATGTCATGGTTCATGACGAAATTTCAGCAATAGTAATAGTAATACAAAGACTGCCCTCAGTCGGTCAACGCTCATGTTAAAGACTGAGAAACTTATGTGTTAAAAAAGACTTCCATAGAATCTTGGGAACTAAGACTGCGCAGTTGTGTCCAAATTTTAACTGTGTTTGTTTTTGATAACACATGTTTAGAACACCGGAGCCTGTCACAAAAGTGCGGTAAGGCACAGGTGCTGATAGTAATTTGTGCTGTGGCGCACAACCAAAGTCACCCAAGAATATTTTCATGTCGGACATATGGTGTGCTAGTGAAACTGAGAACTTAAAAAGGAATAAACGTTGACCAGGTCAACTTTAAGAAAGTCAGGAATGTCTGTGGTAAAGTTGTAGCAATATACCTACCACATAGCAAGAAATCTCAAACTCAGATAATATCCCATCATGCATGCACTAGGACTTTACACATATTCTGCATAAATATAAGTTTACACCACCTGCTCTTGAAGGTCACCTCAGAATCAATTTGCATTGTGGGATATGGTGCAATAAAATCTGTGTCTTGTGGGTGAATGTCACTAATCTCTCCTCATAAAAATAATGTTACTGGATTAAATGGACTTAAACATGCTACATTTCCAGATGTGTTGGTTCCTCTTTAAGTGACCATTGACCTACCTCAATGAGACAGACCCCAGACTGAGAGATGCAGAGTTTACCCCATGGCTGGCGCTGTGGGATAATGGACGAGGTGTGGTCTTGCCTGGTGGTAGAGGAGTCTGGTGGCGGGATTTGTGTTCAAAGATATGCTTGACTTCAGATGAGGTGATGCCATCTGCTTCAATGTCAGGCGTGATGACGTCTAGCAGAGTACGCCTCCTGTGGGGTTATCAAAAAATGGTTGAAAGTAACATTATTATCACTAATAATGTCATAATAATACATACATCCTGATGTCTTTCTCTTTCTTTCTCCCTTTTTAGTTCTGACTTCATAAAAACGAAGATAACTCGCACTGGCTTTACGTGCATAGTAGTTTTATCTATGCACGATCCTGGAACCTAGAATTGATTGCAGATATCAGAACCGGGGATGGTCCCCCTTCTCTTTTCGAATAGCTCTGACACTTTAACGTGCACAGGGTTTGACTCTTCCTGTACACGGGACCAACGGCTTTATGCGACTTCCGAATCACAGACGCCGCATACACTACCTATATCTGCACGCATAAAGCAGTGTATGGGGCGAGAAGAAATTCTACAATTAAATTCTGTGATGAAACTGGACTTAATTGTTGGATTTCTGACCATATAGGAACTTTTTGGGAGGGAAGAGAATTTTCACCTAAGGCAAGCCCAAGGCTCGAACCCTCGCCGATCGTATCTCCCAGCCGACAGCGCAACGCCTTAACCGCTCAGCCATCTCGCAACTCCTGATGTCAAGCACATCAGGAATTGCAAAAAGTTTGTATTGGGATTTTAGATCAAAGAAATTAGATTTATCATTGTAGTTGATTCATCTTGCATTGAAAATTGGGCTGTTCCACTTAAAAAAACTACAATACCCCTGTGGTAGATTTGGGGAATATCTGCCACAGGGGGAGTATGAATTAATTTCATATACCCTCTGAGAAAGATTCAACTTGAATCTTCCCCTAAGGAAGCCTACTGAAAATTCAGTAGGCTTAGCCAAAATAATTAACTCGCATCAATTTTCTTCATGAGAGACACTGTATATGCTTCACTGCAAAAATGTTTTTTAAACTCAAATTTGTAACCTGTCAGATATATGATGGGTTACAAATTTATAAGGTTAAAAGGGAAAAGGTCAGGGGTTAATAGGGGAAAGGTCAGGGGTTACAATCATACTTACTCGCAAGCTCTAATGTTCTTCTTCTCTATTGATCCATCCTCTCTCATGACAAGTTCATCCCCGGGCTGCATTTGTTGGTTAACACCATCAATAATGACTTTAAGGCCGTCAACACTGTCATACTTCAATTCGATCACATGGCCTGCTTCGTGCACGATCACATCCTAAAGGTCAAATGTAAAGACTTAAAACTAAGTTGATCCATTGTCCTATTTCATACACCCCCTATGGAAGACATGGCCTTAATCGTTTACACAGGGAGTGTGAATTTCAAATGGGGTTACCTAAATGGGCAACTCCATTTGAAAACTAATCAAAACATAAGAAAATATTGTAAAAGCCATACATATACAAACTTGTGCCTTAGGAGACAAAACATGATAAAGTTAATCTGTTCTTTTCATTCTTGATTGTTAACCTTTGGAACATTTTACATGCATGATGCTTATCTCAATGCCTTCTCGAGCTAACGATTTGTGGGTCAGCATATATATTGAATAAAATTGAATTACTTCACTGAAATTTCAGTGATTCAAGACAAGTGGCTCATTATATATGTTAAGAAATGAGGTACATTCTAGCGGTACATCTTTTCTTACCATCAAATAATGTACCACTTGTCTTGAGTCACTGAAATTTCAGTGTAGTAACTGGATTCCTTGCCCCTATAATATACATAACCTTTGTTACCAGTGTGTATTATTTTTTGAGAAAAATGCAAAAAAGCCAAAAATTTATCAAGGGGTGTAGTATCACCTTAACTGTACAATTAATAATGAAACTAGGTTTATTCTAATTGGTTTTTTTTTAATATTCACCTTGCCAAGTCCATTATTGCGACCAAGTACAAGGAATTGTTCAGCTGGTGAGCAGTCTTTGGCAAGAATATGATGGCATTTGCTAAGCTGATAATCGTAGGTAACATTATCAAAAGTGATGACTTTGTTCAAGCTGGTGATCTTGCAACGTGCTGTAAAAGACAACAATAGTTATTATCATTTACAATTGACCTGCAATTTAACTACTCCACTTTAGTAATAAACTTGCACCACTTCCAAAACTTACTGAATTGAGTGGTAGGTAATTATCACAGCAAAAACGAAGTTTGGAAAAGAGAATATAAAATAAGCTCCATTGTCTGTGTGTGGGGGTGTGTGTGGGGTGTGTGTGTGGGGGGTGGGGTGGGGTGTATGTGCACAAAATGATAACCTTGATGTTAACCCTTGGCTTCTTTTGTTGACTTCTCCCACATGGATTTTAATAGGAATTGGACATAAGGCCAAATAAAAAAGAAAGTATGTCTCAGACACATTTGGTAAAAAAGCTAAGTGCTATGTGTTTTTTTATTTTTTTTATTTTTATAAGAATATGAGCTTTGCGATATGCGATATTTTTTTATTTTTTTTTTACATTTCAAGGCACAATATTTATGTACTTTTTGATATTCAAATACAGAAACAGAGTAATATATATACACAATGAATAGTTTTGTTTGTCTCTTTTACAATCATGACGAAATATGTACAAAAACCAACAACCAAACAGACAAATTGGATCGCTATACGATACTGAAATAATGAACATAGGGGGAAAAAAATTACGGCCAACGCGTAGCGCTAAGCGCTAAATTGGATTTCACATAGCAATGCGTGTTGGTGTCTGAGACATACATTCTTTTTTTCATGGCCTAATGCCTTTTAGGTACATTAACATGTGTGATGTCTGCAAGTGTGAGGCCATCTAGGGGTCACTTGAGGTCATTTTGCAAATATGTTAATTTGTTTTTAATGAGAGTAAACATCATTATTTTATTTAGGAATTGAACTAAAAGAATGGAAAATCTGATAATTTTTGCTTACGTTTGGCCTGAGTTAAGACTTCATCTAGGATAAGCTTAGACGTAGGAGCCATAATAGAGTGGAATGGTGGCAGTTTCAATGTTTCGTCAAGCTTAGATGTTTGAACCTTGATGTTCTTCAACGGTGCCTTGACGGAAATGTTGTACTTTTGACGGCTCCTGTCTTGGTCAATGGAGATTGCAATCTGTAGGGATTAGACGGAAAATTGAATCAAGATTGAAATAAGGGGAAAAAGAAATATATGAGTAATTATAGGGTAGATACAAGGGACAATGACTGTTTTTTGTTCCCCATTATGTTTCACTACCTGAAGATAATTTATCAAAAATTGAATTCCCTGAGATCACAAGGATGTCATTATAGCTAGAGTCTACAGTATATAACACAAATGGGTCAATGATTTACATAAAAAATTTAACTCCCAGGAAGTGAGTTTTGCCTGAGGCAATTTGCGGTTAAATGTTGATCCCTCACTGCAAGAGTTATTACCGTCGATTTGGTTGAAAAAGGAGGTGAGACATGATCAAATTTCTCCAGGTAACAAAACGTAATACATAAAAAGAACTTGGCTGATGACATCAAATATTAGTCTTACAGATCCCATACAATTCCATGTGATGTTGAATTTGTAGGAGCTTTCTATGAAACTTTCTAACACACACACACATACACCCCACACATCTACACACATGATTGACTGCTGACATATAGCTGTTTTCTATGTCGAAACTGTTGACTTTTCATAATACCCCAAGAAAAGACCTATATAGCATCAAATGCATTATTACAAAGCAACCCCATGAGAACTACCTGCCGATTGGCCAAAATGAATAGTGTGTCCAATTTTGAGCCAATCAAGGAGGGTATTAATATAAGATCATCTGTAAATGCAAGTATGACCATAGTTGAAAGCCTAGTCATAACTGCTAATTCTCGCGATTCATAATACGGTGCGCCGCCAGCGTTTGCTCTTGTCAGTCCAATTTTTGACCTCTGTGGTCAATATAGCCGTTCTAGCCAACATTGGATTTTCAATGATAATAATGATGTTTAAATCAGGTCCATGAAGGATTTTGTCAGTGTAATCAATAGATAGCAAATGGATCTACTATAATTGTATATTACTATTTTAATGTACTTTCACAAGTAACATTATTATATGCCATTTAAACACACAATCAACGTAATGTTCCTGTTGTATTTGTATTATGCTGGCTTTGGATGTCAACTTTTTCCCATGATGCACGGCGTATTTTGGCATCTCCCCAGCAACCGCTGGAGGCACATCGTATTGTGAATCGACCGAATTGAAATGAGCATTTCAAGTTATCAACCAATCAGAAATGGTGTTAGATGACTAGTAGTGTCAAGGGGGTTAAAAACTAACCCATCGCAAGTGTATAAGTTGTGAAAACACTGGTGAGGGTTCACATTTCTGAATTTGGTAGCAAAAACCAATGCACAAAAACACAACAACTCACCCCTTTAATATTGTATACAATACACACACACCAACAAATATGCATACATAGTAGGCCTAATACAGACTCTTCATGAAAAGCGGAGTTTTGTATCCTTTTTTGTTTACTATCTCTCACTTTTTTACATGCATAGCATAGTACACACACCCACAACATTAAAAACACTCTTAATGAAAAGCTATGTTTTTCTTACCCTGTTTTGGTCATTGATGGCATTCTGTTGCGTGACAATACCAAGTCTGTCTGCTATTCTTAGGAGGAAGTTGCCACTAAGTGATTTCAGGTCTCTTAAATACCTGCCGACCTGTAGAGAGAGAGAGTAATTGCATTTTACGAGTTGGAGTTGGAGTTAGAGTTAGAGTTGGAGTTAGAGTTACATTTAGAGTTCGACTTAGAGTTGGAGTTACAAGTTGGCGTTAGAGTTGCAATTTAGAGTTCGATTTAGAGTTACAAGTTGGAGTTTTACAGTTAGAGTTTCATCAAAGAATAAAGGGCCTACTTTGATGTCAGACAGAACCAAAGATCATACGGGTCAACTCTTAACTCGAAATCATAAAAAGTAAACACTCGTAGAGAGACAAGTAATGCAAACAATGGGTTATTCCATTTAAAATCCACACTAATAATAATTAATAATTAAAATCATTAGGTAAGCTTAAAACTCACGCTGAAATGACAAACTACAAACTTAGGAACGATGACAATTTTTTGCCAATTACCGACACCATTAGTGTGCACCTTGGTAAGCTTACTACGCAAGATAGCATGGAAATATCAGCATTTTTTAAACATCTTGATTGAAAGAAGTGGTGGGGGCGTTTAATTGAAATGGGGTGACTATTCGAGGAAATACGGTAGATAGATAAACAAGGGCGAGATGGGAAGAGAGACAGACAACTTCCAACTATTATAATTAACACACAGAAAACCGACACGGAGCAAACAGACAGTCAAACACCCAATGGGCTATTCCATTTAAAATCCACACTACCTCTGTGGAAGATTTGGCTTAAGTCTTCCATAGAGGGGTGTGAATTTTGCATATAATAGACAATTGGGTGACTTCCATTTGAAATACTCACTCCAGTTGTGGAAGATTTAGTTAAAGCCACAATACAGGGGGAGTATGGATTTCAAATTGATTAACCCTGACCAATTACATTTGAAACATATATTAGGCAAAAAAAAATATTGTTGTGTTGCCCTCAAGTGGGAAAATGGGAAAGTTGGGTTGGACGGTCGGATTTTTATTTATTTATTTTTTCAAACCTTCAGTTTTTTTAATCCCCTCAAATATTAAATAATGCTTCTTCAATTAGGAAACATTTGTCAATTTTGACTTCTGGATACCTGTTAAACATCAATTAAAGACTAGTCTTTCAATAAAATATTAATTTTAAGTGAAAAACATTAATTTTTTGAACAAATCTGTAAAAATCATCATTAAAAAAAAATGCAGACCCTGATTTTTCAGGATTTAGGGTCAGACGGTTGAGGGCAACACAACAATTTTTTTGGGCCTTATACTCCCCCTGTGGAAGATATTTCCTAAATCTTCTACAGGGGTAGTGTAGAGTTCAACTGGAACAGCCCAATACAACACACAGGTCATACATACCTTGGCATGAACATTCACGTGGAGTGATTTAAGAGTAGAACGATCCTCAACAACCTTCTTACATGTCCATGAATACTTCTCTCCCCTGCGTCTGTCTTCTTCACATTGTCTCTCATCTTGCGACTTCTCGCCTGCACGGGCCTTTGCCTCATCAATACGCTGCTGCTTGCTCTTCTCAGCACGTGCCTGAGAGGATAGGGAAAAATTAAATAGGATTTAGTTTTGCGTCATTTGTTTTGATAATACCAACTGTGAACTCGGATAGTCCAGTGGTTTTACTCTCGATTGGTAACCGTGATGTCCGGGTTCAAACCGGGTTCATAAAGTCATTCAACTGACAGACTGATGGATCTAGTGAATGAATGAATCAATGGATGAATGAATGAACAAAAAATGAATGAATGAATCAATTAATAATCAATCAATCAATCAATTAGATTAGATATGAATCAATCAATCAATAAATTAATCAAACAATCAATTAAAACTAAATATGAATTTTCCTTTCTTTAAAAAGATCTTTCCATAATGAAAATACTGAATGCTCACTTAATATTTTACTTTGATCTAGTAAAAATCAGAATAAAACATCTTTCCACTAGTAAACAGAGAAATCACAGGGCTATGTGTTGACCACTTGATCAATATGAAAATGACCAAATAATAAAATTTTACATCTCTCAACTCACCAAGATCTTGACTTTCTTGTCATTTTCACAAGTCTTTCCATACTGGATACCCATTCTGTACTTCACTTTAGTATTGTCATTAAGAACAGGTGGCAGCACATCGTCTTGGCTCTGAACCTGGTATTTCACATCTGGGTATTCGACCTCTCCTTGTGCACACATGACCTATCAAATCAAATCAAATCAAATCAAATCAAATCAAATCAAATCAAATCAAATCAAATCACATCAAAAAATCAATCAGATCAAATTGAATCAAATTAGGGGCTGTGCTATAATTATAAGCCCCCCAGGGGGGTAAAATTTCTGAATGGCTCGCCAAAATAAACTTGCCCCCCCCTCGGCCCGCCAAAAAATTCTTTGCCCCCCTTGCACATACCAAATTTTTGGGATCCCAATTTCCAAATCTTAAATGGTCTATATACATGTTGCGAGCAGGAAAATTTGCATATTTAAGCTATAAAGTCATGCCAGCGCAATGCATATGTACCAAAGTGCATGCCCAGCACTTTTATGCCAGTTCCCATTTATACACCTGGGTGGAAAGAGACAACAAAGGTTAAGAGTCTTGTCTAAATTAGTTCACCATGCCCTCTTCAATTAAAAAAAACTCACCTATCATAAAATAAAGTAATCTATTTCCAATTTATCGATAAAAATGTGACTCAAAATAATTGAGTCACATGAAATATACAAATATATCAGTTTGCACTTGTTCCCACTCTCTACAAAAGCTTTGCCCGATTGGCAACTTCAACAAACTGTAATTGGCTAAAAACACTCACCACCAACTTCCCTAATTAACAACTTGTCATACAACACACATTTAAATTACCCAATTATTTAAGGAACAAGCAGACAGAAAAACATGCAAACAAACACTAACCATTCTCTCTTCTTGTTTCTTCTTCTGGCGTACTTCATCAAGTTCCATCAAAATCTGTAGTCTCTCCTGGTTCTGTGTGTTCAATGGATCATTGAGGAGACGTTCCATCTCTTCAAGGTGTTCTATCTCTTCACGGATCTCTTCCTCAGTCCTCTTGGTCTCACTGATGAGGTCAAGGGTCAGAGCCTTGTAGTTGTAGTCTTTGGTATCCAGGGTGACAGCAGCGAGAAGTTCAGCCTGTGGGACCTTTCCTTTAGCTGTAATCTGTATGTTGTTTAAAATTCATGTAGCTGCATGAGGTATCTTTGAAATAAAGCACTTTATTCATTTAAAACATTAGCACTAAAAACTAGACCAGAGGTCAAGCCAAAGCTAGAGTACTGACTCGCAAATGTTTGTATTACGTGTCAATCACAGAGGGCATATATTGTACTTCCGGATTAGTTCGCTATGTGCCCAATTGACAAATATGGCGGATACACCGGTGACAACTCTCTAGTCCGAAGGTCCCTAGTCCGAATGCTCCTTTGTCCGAAGGTTCGCTAGTCTGAACACATAATTTACCATTCGCTAGTCCGAATTCTGAAATAGGTTTGCTACTCCGAATATCGGGTTCTCTATTCGGACTAGCGAACCCTCGGACTAAGGTTCTCTAGTCTGAATATAGAATAAGACTCACTAACCCTAACCCAAACCCTAACACTAAACCTAACACTAACCCTTATGCTATATTCGGACTAGAAAACCTTCGGATTAGCGAACTTAATTTGGTTTTCGGACTAGAGAACTTTTGGACTAGCGACCCTTCGGACAAGAGAGAAGTCATGGCATGTATCACAGCATTACACACGAGGCAAATTTGAGTCAGTACTCTTTGGCTATTATCTTTTTGGGTACATGAGAATCCTTTTTTGGGTACATGAGAATCATTTTACTATAGATTTTGTAGGTCTATGATGAGTGATTGCAACTACAATCAGTGTGAGTCACAGTGAAGCAATATTAAAAACAGTGACAGAAATCATTAAACTAAAATTAAAAAGTTGCAATTGAAGTTTGAAATTAAAACCTATGGCAAACCTTGCATAATAAAATGTTGTGAAATAAATTAATATACGGTACATGTATGCACTTTTAAAATCGTCCTTGGACATTTTTCCAAAACTTCAGGGCTGACATTTCCTACTAGAATTGTATATAGGCATTATAAAAATGATATATATGTATTTTAGCAGAAAAAAAAGTTCATCGATTTAGTAACTGAAACCTGTAGGAGCATTATGTGGCCGTCCACCACAAGTAGGCCATAAAATCATCACTAGTTCTGCCAACAATACGACCCTTTTGTGGCCAATGGTCACGTATGTATGCATGATCTGGACACCTGGTCATTCCTTATGTGGCTATTGTTCACCTTAGCATATCTTATCAAAAAACAAACACAAAGCAAACTAAAAACTAATTTTATGAGGAAATTCATGTATACATACATTGAGGTAGATTCTCTTCAGAGGAATGAATTGCTTTCCACAATCCTGTGGTTGCTGTTGCTGTTGTTGTTGATTTTGGAGGCGAGTCAGAGGCTGGGTGTCAAGGTCCTCATCTGTCCAGAGTGCGTCAAAGTCAAACTTCTCCTGTGAACGAGTCTCCTCTAGACTTGCGGGTTTGCGAGCAGGCAGGGAAAGATCCTGGGAGTCACGGAATGCGCCTGGCATTACAATGTCCTAGAGAGAATTACATCAAATTAATCACCATGGACAGGATGATATAACCCCCTGAGCACTACCTGCCGATCTAACATTCTCTCTGATTGGTCATTTATATGACATCTTCATTTTAATCACCAATCAGAATGGAGCTTTGCAAATAATTCACACCAATTTTTTTGCGTGGTGAAATTATTCTAACAATGTTGCTGATTGGTCCAATTGAAAATGAAAACTTCTTTTTGAGCAATAGGCAGGCAGTTCTCATGGGGATAAGGATTTGTTTTATTTTTGATCATCCCGTAGAATTCCGTCTAGAAGCATATATGCCTCTAAACAAGGGTTTTTTTAACGAAAGATATGAAAGGCCAATACCCTTCTCAAAAACATTGCAATAGATTGGTCTTACAAATATACATGTTTGTACAGCCGCCTTTATCAGTCATATAGTTGTTCAAACTCCAAATAATGTTTTTGTTGAGAGTGTCTGCCTCTTGTCAAAAAAAACCTCGTTTAGAGGCATATAATTGTAGACGGAATTTTACCGTATGTATGAATATACTGCGGTAGGGCAATGACTATTATCTGTTCCAGTTTCGATGACACCTCTGTCGCCTTCGAAGAGGTATTATAAACTTTCAACTTCAACTCTCGCAGACCCAGCCCACACTAGTTAGTATATTTTGTCCTTGTGTCGTAATTACCCGTTTATGACCCGATTATGATACATGAATGATGAGAGCGTCCACACTGTCACCACCCCATCATCATGTCATAATAAATTCTGGTTATACACATGCCACAGCAATTACGAAGTCCATTGAGTAAACATAAATACAATGACAAAATACACAGGTAATTATCATCGGCAATTACAACATGATCATGCTACAAATCGGCCCAATGATGGAAATTTCAGAGGGAAATTTTCATCATTCTTAAATGATATCATGATTGTAGTTTGCAGACGACATTTAGCGGACACACAGTACTAATATCATAATATGATTATGACACGATCGTAATCAATGGGAAAACACACACTCGTAGGATTAAGAATTGTAACTTGATATTTTTGGGTGGTCTTTTATTTACCTTTATCTTGATTATGTTTTTCTTTGTTTTAGGTGTTTTGTTCATACAGGCCAGCATGTGAACGTAACATCAGAGGCTTATGTATTATACGCTGGAACATAGAGACAATCAAAATGATGCAAAAATCGCACATTGGCTCACGCATGAAGTTAATGATGCTTACCCACAATTCTTAACAAATCAAACATAACATACAAGAGAAAGCACAGCTAATTTGGATGACCTTTAACCTTAACATAACTCTAACACTGATTTGTTAATTAAATCAATATTTCAATGATTCGTCAAACACCATACCTTCCATGTTTGTGCACTCGTAAAACTCCTGCTACCAGATTGTGAGCTATCAGAAGCCTTAATACGTTGACGCTTGCTGGTGCGATTCATGTGATCCTCATACTGCTGTTCTGTAACCATCCAATCAGCGATCAGAGCGTCAACTTGGATCTCCTCTGGTCGGTCCATTCCGGGCTTGAGTTCAATGCTGGCATTAGCTGGTCCAGCTAGCAGACATACGAGTGGGTTGTTTAGTAATTCAAGCCAATCAGATGCAGGTGTGATAGCAGATTTGAGTTCAGCCTTAATGGTTCTGTTGCCAATTTCTTTCTTCATCTGTGGCGAATTTTAGTAAAAGTAAAAGACAGTGAGAAAATATGATCTGGTCAAGCACAGGGGTTTAGCGGGCGAAGGGGGGGTTACCCCTCCCCAAAATCACTAAAGGCCAAAAAGGTCCACTTTGCGAGAATACTGAACAGAAAAAACAAAAAAAATTACAGTTTTTCTGTAAATGCAGTCCAAATTTGCCCATTAGTGAGTGAAGCAAGAGAAAAAATTAGCTTCTTTATGCTTTTTGGTCAAAAAAGTCTAACTTTTTGTGAAAAGGTAAAAAAAGCTCAAATTTTTCAAAATCAGCCCTCCCCCCCAAATAAATCCTGGCTACGCCCCTGTCTGAGGCAGAGCTGAGGACATAAACACAGATCATGCCCTCAATTCTATTAATGAACTCTGTTCGTATATTCCCCATATTTGGTGATTGTATTTCATTAGTCAAATAATAACACCAAAAATAAGTACAATAACGACAAAAATTAGATGTAACATTCAAGCAGTCAAGTTAGTTCAATTGATAAGGCGTGAGAGGTAACGGGTTCGAACCTTGGTGGTGGTTAGTACGCTCTTGTGTTAAAAATTGTGTTAGCTTGGAATTCCCCTGGATAAGGAACTTACTGCTAGTTATCTCATTGTATGACCTGTACAAAACATGGGAAGCTGATTCTGGCTGCGAAGATCTATTACGGAATGTCTAGGGTGTGCGCTTCAAGTCCCTGTGATGTTGTTTAATGGTTTATAGATTGATTTTGGGGTGTAGTGGTCAGCAACAACCTGCAGAGTGTGCTGAGGCTTGTGGATCAATATCTAGGCATTGTGCCTCTTAGTAGCGCATTATAAATCACTGCATTTAAAAAAAAAAGATTATTTTTTCTTTCTAAATGTATACCACGATCGCCATGCTAAAGCAGCCAAACGCTGTTTATGCCTGGCTCTTGGCCAATCATGTGTGCCATTAGATAACATGCATCTATCATGAAATGACACTGACAAACTTACCACAATTGGTTTATTGGCCTGCAATATTCTCCTCTTCTCTTGGTTGCTAGCCTTCTTGATTTGTTCTGGTGTCATCCTCATCATGTGAAGCATGCCCTTGCCAGAGGCAACAGGGCGGTACTGAAAAGTATGCAAAGAGTTAGAAACTATATTAACTCAAAACAGTTGAAATCCATGAAGAAACACTAAAAACAGTCAAAGTGGAAAAGTTCCTATAATTTAATAATTTTTCACACCCGTTTTTTGAACCATTTCACTTGTGAGGGGTACTTTGTGATCCACACCCCCGCCCCCCCCCCCACTTTTCTCAAAAAAACGTTGCTATTTTTATACCACTGGAAACCTCTGGCCACATAATATTTATGTACAAAAAATTTCTTGTAGATTAATTTGTTAAGTAGAAATATCGTCAAATTTGTATTACGTTCTGGTTAAGGGCTCTGGTATGAACATTTCAACAGTATGTTTTGTGGGACATGAGAGCACATCAGACATATCTAATTGAATTGTGAATACGAGGAATGTCCTTCTGATATCAAATAATTTAGATTTTTTTTTTAAATTTGTGATCTAGTACAAATTTTATGACAATTTTTTCCAAAAAGACCTAATTGTTTTTGGTGTTTTGGGGGAAAAAATCTATATCTTCAATCTGGAAGGTCAAAATTTTCAATTGATTGTCGACTTTTCATCCCAGCTACATACACTTTAAGTACATATCATTACATTTAGAAAGTTTACTTCGAGGACTATTAAATATCAAAAATATCAATTTTTAACCATTTGCCATAAAATGTGTATTATTTGGCATGTCTGGAAAACCCCCTAATTTGTTCTTATATAAAACATAATGCATACCTTCTTGGGCATCTCTGGTCCAATGATACTGTATGTATATGGTTTACTCTTGACTGAAACAACAGTGTGGTCCTTTTGTGGTGCCCGTAAATTACTCTCCAATTTCAATTTTTCAACATCGAGTTTCACGGTTCCATTGATGATGGCGGAGCTGTTGACGACAGCTTCAAGGGCGATGCCAGCTTGGAAATGATGATGGAGGGATACACCGAGTCTTCCTCGAGTTAGCAGAGCCATTCTGAATTGGGAAAAGTGTTTATAAATTTCATAAGCATATGGACAATCTGACAAGTTTCAAAAACAGATTCAACTTTCATTTGGCAGTTGAAAGTGCACATTAGGTGTAAACACATAAATGCTGATTAATATATTGGAAATAATTATAAGCACACTTAAAATTGATTAAGTTGGGTACATGTTCTGGCAGACTACCCCACTGACTTAAACAATGTTATAAATTAACTGCTCCCTCCTATCTCCTCTCCCTGCATGGAGTACTATGAAAGGTGGAATAGTTTTGTGGTCTTAATCCATTGGAAAAATGCACTCAATAGAAACATGGAAACAGTACACTCGTTTGGTAGCAGGTATTTATCGACCTGTTACGAACTTATCAGCAAAATTAACAGGCATTGGCATGTGGACAGACTGATATTATGGTAAAACCTAGGATATCAAATTGTTATCTCAGGCAATAAAAAAAGGAAACCCCTGTTCTAACGGGGGGTGGGGGGGGGCTGACCTTTCAAGTAGGGTCAGTATGTCAGGCTTTTTTTTTTTTGGCAAATGACTGATCTGATTTTACATGCATACAGCACATTTAATAACAAAATTGCATTGCATATACTTATAAATAAGCTTTAAAATTTATCAGCATTGACATGTACTGGATTTCGTAAGTTGGGTACAGACAGTCCAAACGCCATTTTCTGAACCACTGCCAGTCTGAACCACCGTCAGTCTGAATTGTTAGGGTTATAGGTTAGGGTTAGGTTAAGGGGCAGGTTGGGTTTAGGGTTAACGGTGTTTCGGACTGACAGGATGTATCCGTACAGACTCCTCCACTGACTTTAAACAATGCCATAAATATACTACTTCTATCCCTCTCTCCCTGGTGTGCTGTGAAAGTTGTTCTGCAGTCTAAATCCCATTGAAAAAATGTAGCAAGACTGGCAGCAGGTATTTATAACAAAAAATGTGACACAATTTGACACTTATCAGGAAAATTAACATGTACTGCCAAGTGAACAGATGTTATGGTACCGATTAGGATATCACGCAAAGTTTGGTCTCTTACCGTGGGTTTAGATGTCCGCTAATCTCAACATTCTTAGCCTTAACTTCATCCCTCTTCAAAACATCTCGCATAGATGGGTTCATGACAGCCTTACCCACAAATTCCATGGCAAGGAGGCCAGAGTTGGTCAGATTCAATTGAGCAGGGATACCTATACTAAGTGGCACTTGTAGAGAGCCCTCACCAAGGATAAATGCCTTTTGTAGTTTCATCTGTTTCTTGTGGACACTGAGGTGGACCTCCAGATCTCGAAGTGCCTTGCTGTCTGTGATTAACATAACATTAACTTTATAATTAACATTATAAAGTGATATCTACAACCCTAAGGTTACATGCAGGATCACATTTGGTGGGAAATTTTATAACTTTACAGGGTGATTTAAAATGAACTGTACCCAACTTCACTCAATTTTATTTATATATTTGCGGAGATTATACAAACCAAAAAACTATCGTAGAAAGCAGTGATAAGTGTTCTGTAGTAGAAATTTTGAATTTTGATAATAAGTGGTTTTTGTCAGAAGATATCGCATTTTCAAGTTATCGTCCCATTTTTAGACCAATACATGGAACTAAGTTTACCCGTGTTCTACCCCAGTAACAAAATGCATCTAGACTACCATGACTACCTACATGTACAACAAAACCAAGAAAAATGTTATTTCGCATCATTAAATCAATAATATTGATATTCAATTACAAAGATTACATGTTAAATAAAACATGTAGAACAAAGGACCCGTTGATTTGAAATTGTAGAGTGAAATTTGAATTCAAATAGAAATGGTGCTAAAAATTGACCAAAAAGATGTAGAACAGATAGTTTGACTAGAATACTTATCCGTGTGCAACATTGTTTTTGGTGTGTTTTCTAAGAATGTACTTTTCTCCGAAACCATTAGAGGTAAAGACATGATTTTTTCACCAATAATAGGACACATACTATCCTGTTACAGCTTACAAACACAAATTATTTAAATGTCGGTAAGTATTTTATTTTAATTTTTGAAGTTGGGTACAGTTCATTTTAAATCACCCTGTATTACCGTAAAACCTTGTCTACAAGCATATAGAATGCTCATGATGAAAGCTAAATTAATCCAGGCGCCATCCAGCGACAAATATATAACATTATTGAGTTTGAGCAAATAAATTACCTATATAAGCATATACAAACAAATACTATTGTAAGACCAATCTATTGTTTTGGCATATTTACGGCTGGTTCGTTTAAAGTAAGCTTTCATCAAAAACGCATCGGCAAGTAACAAAAACAACTGTATGAAGGTGTACATTTTGGAAAGAAATTCAACTATATCCTCAAAATTTTGGAAAAAATTACCCATTTTTGAAAAATAGATAGGTCATCCGAAGATATGGGTAGTGAACATAATGCATAGTAAATATTCAAACAAAACATTTTTTTGCATTTGTTTAAAACCCTTTTTGTCATTTTCAGCCAATTTTACAAGTTGACTTCAAATGACCTTTGACCTCAGTATGTACCTAAATTTTTTTTTTAAATGTATGAAACAATATCCCTAGTCTTGCATGCTCTCCACTAAAAATATTGGTAGGCAAATCCATTATTATTAAATCCACCAAATTTGTATCAAAACTTTTTTTGACTTACCACCAGCCAGGAGAGTCTCAATGTCGGTCTTGTTCAAAGTCCAGTACTGAAGCTCTTGGCCAAAAGCCTTGATGTAGAGAGATGCGCTTATATCCTCTGAATCGGGGTGGCGTTCTGTCACATTGACCTGTATGATTAGGAAGAAGTAGGCTATAGTATAAAGTGTATGCAATAAACCAACCAGAACGGATAACAATAGAAATGGTAGCCATGTTGGAGGACAGTTCTAAGATAGCTTAACCCTGAGGACTACCTGCCGATTGGTCAAAAAGAAGTTTTCATTATCAATTGGACCAATCAGCAACATTGTTAGAATAATTTCACCACACAAAAAATTGTGGTGAATTATTTGCAAAGCTCCATTCTGATTGGTGAAGGAAATGAAGATATCATGTAATTGACCAATCAGAGCCAATGTTAGATCGGCAGGTAGTGCTTAGGGGGTTAAGATGACAGAGGGACAGGTCTCTAGATTGATTCCACAACCATTCATACGTATCACCTGTTTTGTCATGCGATTTGCCTTGTGGTACCTTATGGAGGACAAAATTTTATTCAAAAGAGGATGACTCTCATGAGTGATGTCATATTGAATACCCTTTATAGGCTAAAATCAAAGAAGAAAAAAAACTAAAACAATCCAGTGTTGCAGAACAAATTTTACCACAATTTTTTTAAACAGCATAGCACATAGCTATTTTGTAAAATGTTTGAGTGACAAACTTTCATAAACCTCCTTGTTCTTGAACTATTGCAACTTACTGGTAATTATTGCCGAATGAAACATTTAGGCAAAGTATGTATCAAATTATGCCTAGTTAGCAAATAGTATGCTCAGTTAATAACACTATGGGTAGTTAGTCTTCTGACAATTCAAATTAATCAAATATAGCTTCCTCTCTAACCACCCTCAGGGGAGTACTGGGGCCTCTAAGTTGGGGGGGGGGCAACATTTCCAAATCGTCCTGCTGGAAGACACAAAATACTGCTTGCCAAATAAAATTGTTAAATTGTTGACCCTAAATTAGCAACATGGAACAATTCGCCCATTTTGTCCAGATATAATTATTTCCCGGTACTTGGAGCCTTTTTGTCATGGTAATTTGTGCCACCCTGTCGGTACACCTCTGGATATCCCCCTTGTCTCGCTTCCCTCTGCCTCTCTTAATATCTCCTATCACTCTCTTCCTTGTCCTCTCTAACTCTTATGTACACACCTCAGTATCCATGCGTTTCACCAATGCATCCAAATCACGACTCTGTTCGCCCATGAGCATCTCACGGCTAGTCAATCCTCGCAGCTTGTTTCTCTGATCCTTAAACTGCTTGTTGATTGGTGGGTATACGCCCATGGCCTGTGAGTATAAAGAGCCGTAAAATTCATATGACTTTAAGTTGAAGAATCACACACATAGAACTATAAAAATTTACCAACTAGATTGGTTTAAGACCCCGTTTAAGGTATTCCAGCTTCAAATCGCTTTTTATACTTTAAAAAGACATTGCATTTCTCACCAGATATATTATTCCAAATATGTACAAAAGGGCTTGAATTGGTGAGGCCAAATTAAAAAAAAAAGTTTGTCTCAAAGCTGTCCAACTCTGAAAAACTAATGCGAAATGCGAAAAAATTTTCAAATGTGAAAAAAAAACCACCTCAAAGTCCTATTCTACTGTATGAAGTGTTGTATTGAACAATAAAGTGATGCTGCTATTGTATTGAAGTGAAGTAATCTAGGAGCAGGGGTCTAAAATTGTCAAAACGGCATTTCGCTCGTATTTTTTACACTTTTTCTGAAAATTGTTTTTTTTCATTTACTAATGCGGGTGAATAAACTAATGCATGCGGGAGCTTTGAGACAAACCTTTTTTAAAATTTGGCCTTAACTATGACTTGATCTTTTCAACACCAGAATATTTGTGTTATGGAGGCAAGGGGGTGCAAAATGAATTTCATGGGAGTTTGAAATTTTCCTACTAATTTTGCCCCATATAAGTTTCATGCAATTCTTTTCCAAAGAACAGTTCCTGTGTTTTACCTTGAATCTTAATTTCTGAACCAGCTCCTCCAAGTGGACACTGCGGTATCCCAATTCAAGCCAATTGAAGTTGTTTCCAAGGATCTGGGAACTGAATTTAGCTGAACCACCTAAACCATATGCAGAATCAGGGGATCCGAGCCTGTTCACATTGAGGGCGGTGCTGAACTTCTTCTTCACTGGGTAGACAAAAGTATTAAAAAAAAAAGAATTTGTTTAAATCCGACGATTAATCTATTCAAGGAGGATTTACTGAACTATTTTGTAGCAACTGTAGAATATTAGTGGTTAACCATAATCCTGATCCTAACCCTAATGTTTTAAATTGAAACTAGCCCTAAAACCTAAGGCCAAATAAAATAAAAAAACATGTTTCACATCCAGATTTTTGAAAAAATGGAAAAAAACCCTGCAAAATCGGTGTAAATACCCATTATTAGAGCTGTTTTAGCCTACACAATAATGCCTGGAAAAAGGAGGAGGCCTCTTTTTATTTAGTGTTCTGAGAGGTTGACCCCTCTAATGATCACAAAACCTTCCAAAAGTGTTTCTTGTATATTAGCAAGGCTATAGAAAGCATCTCTACTTCCTAAACATATATTTTTTAAAGTTATAACTGAATTTCAAAAAATAAAAATATAACTGAAGAAACCTCAAAAAAGGAAGCGGGAGGGGATGTGAAACATGTTTATTTTTTTATTTGGCCTAAACCATAAAATCTAAACCTTAATCCTAAGCTACAGCAGTTATTTTGACAATTTCTTATACCTGGTTTAAATCTGTTTAAGTTAATACATTTTACAGGTATCTCTCATAGTAACATACAAACACATAACATTCATGCAATCCCAGTGACAGAACAAGATTTTGATATACAGAGTGTCCCAGAATGATTTATACCATGTTTGAAAAAAATATTAAAAATATGTAATCAACAGTGTATCTAATTGTAATGAATGCAACACAATGATGCACATGTCTCCTACTTATTCTATGACTTTCATATAAATAGCTTGATTCATTTTGGTGTGACATTGATATTATTGAAAATGGTCGAAAACTACATGTGGGTAATTTACAGTGTAAAGGCAGCGTAACACATGGATCCTTTATCACCATCGCCCATAATCTTTTAATTATTGAAACATGCATTATGTTTCAATTTCAAAGTTCAATTTAAGCCCGTTAAAAGGGCCCGTAGGTTTTCAGACTTAAAAAAGGGCCTGAATGACCCATGTTTGCTTAACACAGTAAACAAACCAAATAACTTACTAAGTTCAAGTTCCCAGTGGTAACTCTTTGAATACTGCAATCCATCCTTCCATTTCTTGGCAATCTTCAGGGCTTCTTGTGCTCCCTTGGTACTGTAACAAACATATTCAAATCAGTGGCAGCACCAAGGAGGGGGGGGGGGACATGGGGACAAATTCACCCCAGTCTGAACTCCCCCCAAGTAAAAACCCAGAATTACAAAAATGTATACCTTTTGCTGCAATTTTGCACGACATTTGTTGATTTTCCCCCAAAATCAATTTGTTGATTTTTCCCCCCCTGAAAATCAATTTGTTGATTCCCCCACCTGAAAATCAATTTGTTGATTTTGCCCCCTGAAAATCAATTTGTTGATTCCCCCCCTGAAAATCAATTTGTAATTTTCCCCCCTGAAAAAAAATTCACTTTTCCCCCAATGCCCCCTGAGAAAAAAAATCCTGGCAGTCACTGATTCAAATAACACTTAGTGACTCATCAAATAAGGACTATATCATTTGCTGAACCATATTGAACACCCTTAAATTCATCAAATTTTAGATTGTTGGAACTAGCATCGATCTACTAATGAATCAAACAAATGGTAATCATGAAAACGGACATATGTGATATTAAAATGAAAGAAGGATAAAGTGCTATAGCTTGAGTGCACAGTCAAATTTGGTCATAATGTACTAATAAACACATTACTTTTGAACTGTTGAATTTCAAATACGCTATACCTGATTGGGAGACTCCATTTGAAATCTACACACGTCTTGCAATAGGGTGTATGGATTTCACCTGGAATACCCCATTAGGCAGATCCATCTAAATTTCATACCCCCTTCTGAGAAAGATTCAATTTGAATCTTCCACTGAGTGAAGGTTATTTTCACATAGAGTTGGTGCTATAAATTCCATTTGAAATTTTTACTCCCCCTGTAGAAGATATTTCTAAAATCTTCCACAAGGGGGAGTGTGGACTTAACATAGAATAGCCCCCATCCCCATGCACACAATACTGACTTACACATTCTTCTTGCATGGAATCTTGGACTCGGCAAGACCCTTCAGGTAAGAGTAGATGAAGTTGCCAACTTGACGGCTCTTCTCCTGCTGCAAGTGGTGACCCAACATCTGAATGGATAGATGGTCTGGTTGAGAATCCATGTAAACTACGAAGGCTGCAATGCGCACCTCATGATGGATGGCTAGGTTGCGCAAAATTGGAAGCAAGATGGCGCGAGTCTAGAGAAGAAAGGAAAAATAAAAATTGAACAGCGAGCATATAAGTATACAAAATAATCTCCAATTTCATTTTTCAAATAGGGACAGCAGTCCTAGAGAGGTTGTCCGAAGATACATTTTTTTTCATAAGATTTATTTTTATTTTACTTTTATTTTACAAGTTGACCTCAAATTACTTTGACCTTAGTGTGTGACCTTGAACACCACTATTACATGAAAGTTCCTATAGTGTAGCTATGGCCCAAGTTTCAATTCTGAAAACAAAATAGTGGTTGCAATTGGATGTGAACTGTTCATATGAAAACTCATTATAACATTTATTACTATCCATCCATGCATCAATGTTTCCAATAAACTTGGCGTCTTATAATCAATTTCTATGGTGTATCTTGCGTATTGAAGGCCTGAAGTGAAGTATTAATTTATGTATCTTTCCACATGACCAATGTTCATTGCCTACAGGCCTATACAGTAGTGAGTCATAGATAAAAAAGAAGAAAAAAATCCGACCGACCGACCCACCCCCAAAAATCCAACTGGAGGGCAAACAAACAATTTTTTTTTTCATTACGTTTCACTACCTGGCGAGATTTGATCAAAAATTGAATTCCCTCCTGAGGTTTGTATCTGTCAATGAGTTGACCAGATCACAAGGATGTCATTATAGCTAAAGGCAGTATATAACACAAATAGGTCAATGAGTTACATAAAATTGACCTTGTGTGGTATTTAGTTCCTAGGAAGTGAGTTTTGCCTGAGGCAATTTGTGTTTAAATGTTGATCCCTCACTACAAGAGTTATTACCATTGATTTGGTTGAAAAAGGAGGTGAGACATGATCAAATCTCTCCAGGTAACATAACGTAATGTCTTGGCCTTACCTGTAATGGCTTCTTGCTGCTGATGCGTCTAATAGAATAGATGGCCTGTGCCTTGATCCAAGGGGTGTCTACCTCCTTGTCAGACTTGACAGTGTTCTGGATGTCTTCC
Organism: Amphiura filiformis; assembly: GCF_039555335.1. Classification (NCBI taxonomy): domain Eukaryota; kingdom Metazoa; phylum Echinodermata; class Ophiuroidea; order Amphilepidida; family Amphiuridae; genus Amphiura; species Amphiura filiformis. Next base: position 21,225,041 of record NC_092628.1, read on the forward strand.
AATAGGTTGTAACTGCTATTCTGGAAGAAGCCTCCTGCGTTTGCGAGGGCCTTGTAGCACATGAGACGTTCATCTTTTTCTTCGCTTTTGGTGCCAGCAATCAGAGCCTTTGAATGTGAAACAGGAAGATAGATAGTTATTTACTTCGTTTCATTTACAACTCCCCATCTCCTTTCTTCTGTCCAAAGTCACAGAGTTTAAAACTCAGGGTCATTGTTTATATTTAATATAAACAATAACATGAAAATAGATTCTCTTCATCTGCAGAAGATTGACTAAGTAGTTGAAAATATGTCCTATAAAGAATGAAAAAGTTACCACACCAAACCCCACACATATCCAGATCCCAATTCCACCACACCAAACCCCACATACTTACCCTCATGTAACGTTCTTCCTTCTGTTGTGGGCATTTCTGGCGATCTTCATCCTTGCAAGCTCTGTTTACAAGGGATCCAAAAGCCAACCAACAAGCCTGTTTAAGCTGTTTATCTTCTACGACAGCAGCTGACTGGCAGAGTTCCTACAGGATAGTAATTATTACATTAGATTAACCCTCTGGACACTACTGGTCATCTAACAGCATTTCTGATTGGTTGATAACTTGAAATGCTCATTTCAATTGCCAATTATGACTAGGCTTTAAACTATTTATGGTCAAACTTGCATTTGCAGATGATCTTATTAATACCCTCCTTGATTGGTTCAAAATTGGACACAATATTCATTTGGCCAATAAGCAGGTAGTTCTCATGGGGTTAAGATTAAGATCACTGAGAGAGCATGACATAGCGGTGTTTGCACTCAAATATTGAGACAAATAAAGCTGACACACAAGAGCAATAGTATGGATCCTATAAAAGACATCCCGATGTTTCATATAATAGGTGCCATTTCTGCCCTATTAGCATGATTTCTCTTGGAGGGGGGGGAAATGACCAAAACTTTCATTTTAATTAATTATTGGCCATAACTCAAGAATCACTAGACCTGTGGATATAAAATGCAATTTTTGGCTTCCTTGACTCAATTCCTATAGGCCATCTGAATTTTCTAGTTTGTCTCAAAGCCCTTCCTAAGATGAATCCTGAATTCGGAATGTATTTTTTAGTGCAAATAAATACATGTACCCCCCCCCCTCTGGGTACACCCCTGACTAGCACTTGTCTTTAGTACAATGGCCCCCTATTTTCATGATATTTAACCCTATTGGCAGTACCTGCCGTATTATCGGCCTCTAAGAACTACTTTGATTGGTTACAAAGAGGACTATATCATGTATTTAGCCAATCAGAGATATGGTAAGAATAGTCAGTAGGGCTGTTACAGTAGGGATCAAGTTTAAAAGTACCAAGAGATCAAAAAGCTTGGTTTTGATAGGTTACTCACATAATTATATCATGAAATGAACCAATCAGGGGCTCTGTAAGAACAACTTACCAGAACGGTGTCAAGAATTTGGTCATCTGGATTTGGATGGAGGGACAACATTTCGACCAGTACTCTAGCACGGTGTCCTTCAATTCTACGGGATTCAATACGTCTGTACAGAATCTCAACAGAGTGGAGGGATCCAAGATACGGCAGAAGATCCTCAAGGATCATCCTGAAAAAAAAGCAAGATATTTTGCTTTAATTAAAAATATTCCTTTCACACAAAACAACTGTTGATTGACATCAGTGGTTACTTCTTCTCAAGTCATACCTGTACCACATTATGACCAATACACCCTACTCTTTTCAAAACTGACTGCAAGAGATATGGCTTTTTTCAATGGCTTAATATTCCTGCTTTAAGCTGAAGTCACATTGGCACCCAAGGGACCAAATCGGCAAACTTAGGGGTCCATTAACTATTTCGGAGGTGATGTTGTTAATTGTTCATTAGATTCAAGACCTATCCAAACATATCTCCTATGTGTCATTGGCCCCTGAACATGTTTAAAGTAAAACTTCCTATGTAACCTCTTGACAGTTTTGTTTTAAACATGTTTAAGGGCCACAAGTACATAGGAGGTTTTTCCTGCCCAACGATGATAATCTTTCTATTCCCCTTACTTTTCCCCCGGGGTGGGTTCTCAAGTTTGGTTTTGGTAGGGACGTGCAGCTGAGAATTTGAAAGTGGACCCATAAATATACCAATTTTTCAAGAAATTTGGACCCATTGATATACCAAAAGTCAAAATTTTCGGCCGAATTTAACCCAAATTGTCTTAGTTTTTACAAATTTTCCAAAAATTTTGAAAATTTTGGCTAGATGGGGCTATTTTCCGAAAAAATTTTGAAAAAAGGACCCATTCATATACCAAAATAGGCTTTGAAAAAGGGGTCATTGATATACCAAACGCTGAAAATGCTACCCATATTTGCGGCACGTCCCGTATGGTCATTTGTACTGAGTACCCCCGGCACTTTTCCCTTCCTTCCTTCTCCTACTCTCCCACATCCTCCTTGACATACCTTCTCTTCTCATTGTGTTCATTGTCATTGACCAGATCTTGACCAAAGTGGTTCATGCAATGGCACAGCTCAGTCCTGTTGAGAACTTTCAGTTTTTGTATCAGAAGCTGTAGTTGATCCATTGATTCTTCACTGATGTGCACGTCAATGCCATTCACAATATTGTCCAGAAGTTGCTCAATCTGTGAGGGCAAACAAAAATTATGAAAAAATGTGTGGTTTTTTTTTTGCCTAAGTAAAATATGTGCAATAAATATTTTTGCGGGGTTAAAACATTTGCGGCTGCCTGTTTCGGCTACGAATAGCACGAAAATTAAACCCCCACAAAATTTCCTGCTTTTTAGTAATCAGCAACGTCTTGCTATACACAGAATTAACAAAACATGAACCAATCAAGAGCTAGCTCTCTTACCTATGCATGTAACAAATTATGACCTTTGCTCATTGGCTGATGAGAATGGTATTGGATTATATTAACTTTAATATAGTCAATCACATAGTCAATCACTCAACTCTGCAGATGAGTATTCATGCATAACTGCTGGCAAATTCGTTTTACAATTTCGAAAATTTACTCATGTTTTAGACATTTAGGAAGCCGGCTATGTCATGACCATGTGTCACAGCAAAACAATGTAATTGATTGGAAGGGAGCCAAAGTTATAGACAAATTGACTCATATGCAAGTAAACCAGATGGATCAGAGAGGCAATGTGGATCAGAAAGCGGGGGATAATGTTATCAACCGCAATGAAGGAACATATTCACTAAATCATGTATACCATCAGCTGCTGCAAGGAACAGAACACTCTGGGGATGAGAGCAGGAGTGTTGCTAGATTGGTGCATTACTGATGAAGTCTTCCAATCGGAAGATGAAATGTCTAAACGTGATTTAATTATGGCACTTGTAAAACAAAATTTACCAATAGTTTTATACCTATAGTCCGTCAACTCAGATGTACAAAGTAAATAGACCTTGGAAACTGGAGGTATGAGAATAATTATTTCAGTGCAATGCATGTGTAAATGCTTATTTGGTGCGCCAACTGCTGCGCGATTTGTACTTGCAGAGCGCACCACGCTCTTTATGTGTCACATTTTTCAACACGCAGTGCATGTGACGCAAAGCATTGACCCCCGATGCCACAGATTTGGTTTGTGCTTCTAGGTTGAAGCAGTATAGCAGTGTTGATGAACTTATTCTAGTAAACATTCCTACCTGTTGATGTAGACCATGTGCTGTGCCCATTGGCGCACATTGCGCATTATGAGTAGCCTTGTTGATGACTTCTTTTGAGGTGTCTACTGGGAAGGCATATTTCAGCCCTTGTTGTTGTTCCTTGCGGTCATTTTGGTCAAGGTTAGGAATGAATTCTGGGTTTCCTGGTGCAGGGATCTTGCGAATTTCTCTCTTGATAAGGGTTTGCCTGCATGTGGATTTAACAAGAATTATTATATAATGCCTGATCAAAATTGTATAGGCTTATCCATCACTTTTAACCATGTACCAGATGGCCACATAAATCCAAAATGGCTGCTTATGCAGGGGTGAAAGTTGGTCAAATCTTGTTAACAACCATACTAATTAAAACTTTCTTGTTCAATTAATTGACTCTGTATTTCTTGCTTATCATGTTCATGTCATTTTGTAGTAGTTTAAGTTGTAGTGTAAGTTGTAGTTAGCTTAGAAACCTTTGTATTTTGCGCTTTAAAAATGTTGTTAATTATTATTATTATTATTATTACTATTATTATAAGGATTCAGATAAAGTATAGTTTGACCAACCTCCGATATATGTACATGATCAAGGGGAATGAGTCATATGTCGGCAATGTTCAATTAGAAGTTTATTACATCATCTTCTGGCAGTTTGCGAATGCTACATTTTGATGCAAACCCCATTAAACTCAGTCATCTGGTTACCATTGCAAGTTATGAGCAATTTATCAATATTTAGCGACATCCAACTCATTCCCTTTGATCATGTCACATATAATTCTTGAGTTACAGGCAAAAAGGTCAAAGGTCAAATTTTGGGGCCCATGGGCATTTATAAACAATTGAAATTAGATCTAGCTGTAGATCTGAACCTAGCCATGCCCGTCAAGCAGTCAAGTTTTATTGCTGATATCAAAATGACAAACTGACATTCCGAATGAAAGAATCATGTGAATTTGACGATCTTTAGCTTGTTTTCGTTGTTGAAAGGGATTCAATCATGTTTCGCCATTGTTCAACTCCGATTAACAGCTCGCATCCGGCGTGTCTGCGTGTTTTACTTCGCTTGGGAAACTAAAGCTGCCCTCGCAAAGTAAACCACGCAAACGACGCAGACGCATCATTGTTAATCGGTGATGAACAACGGTGAAACATGATTGAATTTCTAATTCATTACTGATGGTCACTAATAAGTATATTGGGCTATTCCAGTTGAAATCTATACTACTACCCCCGTGGAAGATTTTGGAAATATGTTCCACAGGGGGAATATGTTTTTCAAATGTAATTGGTCAGGGTTAATCACTTTGAAGCTGATACTCCCCCTATATTATGGCTTTACCTGTATCTTTCACAACTGGAGTGAGTATTTCAAATTGAAGCTACCCAATTGTCTATTGTCTACTCCCTCCGTGGAAGACCTTAGCTAAATCTTCCACAGAGGTAGTGTGGATTTCAACTGGAATAGCCCAAAACTCACCTGACAAATGTAACAGCCTGGTTGCGGTTATCATTCAAAGGGTCAAAGACGTGCTTGGCTCTTGTGATGACCGAATCGATAAGAAACAGCTTACGATTACCAGTGATGTTGAACTCCACTTGCATGAGGTTTGTTAGTAGTCTTGCCACATGCTCTAGGTCCTCACTGCAGTCTTTACAAAGCAGGCCATTCAAGATGGCGGTGTGATTCCTGATTGGACGATCATTACATTTTTCAAAGTTCCTGACTTTAGAGACGTTCAGAGCATCACGTGCAGCTGTTTTAAGACACAAAATGAGCAGAATATCAGAATCAGATTTGATTGACATTTATCTTTCAACAAGATATACAGATACAAATAAGTATACAAATATAGATTGATGAATGTTTTGATTTAATTCCAAACTTCATATACAAATATAGCACAAGAACAATTATTTGTAATACAACCAAAAATATAAATATATAGATTAACTAGACCCTACTTCAAAAGGCCGTCTACCTGTAAAAGTTTTTTTCACCTTACTAGTAAATGTAAACACCATGAACTTTATTAAATGTAGAATTTGCCATTTTGTGTTACAAAACAACTCATGCCATAGCCAAGGTAATAAGTAAAGACCGCACAAAAAGTAACACAGCCATTATATTTAAAAAAATGTAATAAATCAAGTGTAATAAAGAAATAAATACAAATACGTCTCTAGCTTCAAGGCTATTTATCATATTCACAATATTTTAACATTGAAAAGAGGTGGTTTATGTACGCGCATTTTGATACCTCATTTGACCATGCAATTTCATTAAATATTAACAACACAGCAGTATTCTTTAAATAAGAAAGACCCTGAAAATAAAAGTTGCAGTACATTTTATTGATTTGAATCCAGTGCAAAGATAATGGCAGGTTTTACATGCCATGTTTAATAACCATTGACGGCTGTAAGTGCAACTTTTAAATTCTCCTTAAAAATACTGCTGTGTTGTTAATATTGAATGGAATTAGACGAATGGGGTATCAAAATACAGTTTATACACGTACATAACCGTCTGTCTTTTTATGTTTAAATATTGTGAAAACGATCAATGGTTCTTATATTTGTGATGGCTGTGTTAATTTTTGTGAGGTCTTTACAATAAAGGTGAAACAGAAAGGAGAAACTTACGGGTAATTTGATTGTTCACAAGTTCTGGTTCAGAAACATGACGCTTGACACTGTATTGAGATTCACATATACCACCAATGCCTTGCTGTAATACAGAAAGAAATAAAATGGGAAAAGAAATTGCATTATTTTCTGTTCATAATAGTCCACTTATAGTTGTTTCAGCATTTGACACACCTACAATTAATACAGAGTTGGAGCAAACATTGCAATATTTGAGGTTTTTGTTCCCCCCCACCACCACCACCAGAAACCTCATGATTATTTTAGGGAAATTTTTCACAAGGTAAACCAAGTTCTATGATTGGATTGTGCTTGGTGTGTTAAAAAAGAAATACCTACCAATCTGCCCTAATTTTTTTATGTTACACCAATCAAACAGTTTTTTTAGGCCTTAAGATTACATAACTCACCTCCATGACACTGTAGGATTCACTCTGGACGGCAGCTCTGGGGCGGTTCTTATTGCCGACATCTGGATTACCCTCTAGATTAACTTCAAGATGTTGTAGCACACCACGCTTAATGTTTACAGACCAGTCTGGGTCTGAAAGAGGTGTGCTGATTGAGGAGATCTGAAAGAAATATTTAAATTCTATTAGAGAGCATTGTGTTTTGTGGCAAGTTAATTAGATTAACTTATTAGAGGTACATGTAGGCTTTAGGATTAGGGGCAAAAACCAACGATACATTATGTATACAATCTGTTTTCATTGATAATGGATGAGTCTGACGGTCAAAATTCAACATAAGATCAAAATAATTTGTAGATGAATTGTATAACAAGTCATAAACTATACATTCTGGACATTTCAAGAGTATCCAATATTGCATTTGGAAGAGGCAGGCTTTTCAATAAACATCAAAATTGAATAATTGATGGGTACCAATCATTTTGATACAGCCTGTGTTACCACCTGATTTATGAAAATGCATTCTGTTGCATTCCTTGATTTAATGTATTTTTAAGGCTGACACTTGTACCTGATAATATTGAGTGTATCATATGTGAGTCTCTGGTCACTAAAGTTATGCTACGGTGACAGTAGCTACGCTACGGTGGCCAGTGAAACTGTTCCTTTTTCTTGTAATGAAAATTGGTATAATAGGAAACCAGAAAAACAAATAATTCCACTAACATGTCCTCTAAACCAGTAGAATTCTGTAGTTAACTCCAGATATTGTATCATCCACTGGAAATCGCTATCTTCTAAGCAGTCTTCAGGTCTGACTTCCTGTTCAGGATTATCCAGTTCCGTTTGAATCTTGCAGAGTTGGATATCTGTAAGCTGTAAGACAAAACAAATTAAGAGTCATATTTTACGATTTGAAAAGTCACTGGGTGAGAGCTTGTAGGGGACATGGGCATTTAATGTAATGAATATCGGAATACAAATTGCGGCAAACCAAGCAATTAGGAAGGGTGCAAAGAAAAGGGTGCAAAGAAAAGCTGTTTGTTTCTGCATGAGAAACTACAAGACAGCGCCAAGCATCACACAACAATTGTTAACTGAAATCAGTTGGGACACGTTAGAACAATGAAGGGAAAGATCCAGACTAAACATGTTGCTCAAAAATCCAAAATAACTTGGATGATATATTGACAAGGATACATATATCAAGCCATCGCCAAAAACCACAACCAGGACTAGAAACCAAAAAGCAAAGGTTCTGTTCTCAAGAAAAGATACTTACAAATACTCATATTTCCCAAGAACACTCAAAAACTGTAATTCCATGGGAGAAGACATTATAAACTCAAATACAGCCAGCAACTTCAAGCAGTGCAACCCACACAAAGATAGTGATTTTTGATGTACCCCCGCTGGTTAAATTTTCAGAAGGTTCAGAAAGCACTTATACTTCTATCCCACATGTTATACTGACATGAAATATCGTATCAACATTTTTAAGTCCGGGGAAGGGGGTACTCAAATTACATTTCGACAGGAGTGTGCTGCTGGAACTCTGAAACTCCAACCCACATTTAGAAACGGCTAATTTGACAGTATTTTTTTCTCAAATCAGGACCCATGTATAGGGTTTTCTTGCAAAAAAGCGACCCTCTAAAGTGGCACATCCCCGTATACCTTATACACATGAATACCTCTCCGCGGGCCTTTACTTACCTTCATCAGGAACCTGTTCTGGTTGTGAGTCTGTAGATTAACCGTGGCTTTGACCTTGAGGCCGGCAAACTCACGGCTAGCACTCGGAAGACCACTGAGAACCTGCCCAGTGTACTGGTAGATGTAGTGACTATATGCAGCATATTGTGTCTCTCCTAGAATTTAAAGAAAATCATGTAATAATCAATAGGTTTGTATTCCTAGGTTTGTATTCCTATACAAGATTTAACGTTGCATAGGAACAGCATTATTTGTCCTTGTATCTAGCGATACAGCCCTGGGTGGCTGTTGAACATTATACATATTTCCTTGAAATTTCATCTACTTGTTATATATACCACAGATAAAAGACACATTCAGTGATTCAGGAAGCTCAAGTGTAAAAAAATTAAATTGAATATGAATTGCTTAAATCATCCAACACCGTTCTCTCTAAGTAGTTTGGACTACATCACTGAGCGATAGTGATCGGTTTCTAGCCAATCAGATAGGACTCCTTTTCTTCCCTGTCGCTCACCAACAGAGTATTGGCCTGTAGTTCAGTATATTTGGTAAAGTGGCACTTGGTGGCGTTATAACAATTTCACGTTATTCGTGTTCGGAAGAAATACTTATTTATCTAGTGATTAGTGCAATCTGCTTGTAGTGCAGGGCGATGTACCAGGGCGCGATTACGTTTTATGCATAACATTATTCTGAGCATTATTTTTCCCTAAACAATTACATTAAAATTATGGATTTCGTTCTTCAACTGGTTTACAATGTAAATTGAGTTTTGTTTAATACCACCATTCCTTCCCAAGAATATCAGCATTCGCTTGACATTTTCAGATACAGTGACTTTACAAGAATTGTTTTCTGTAACCTGATTGTTTTAAATAATATTTTCTTCTACAAAAGTTCTTTTGTTTCACGGTTTATTCAACAAACAAAACGAAATAACAAATTGAAAATAAATGTGTAGTTTTATAATAGGCCTATAGGCCTACACCTTCTCAGACCCATTCTCAGACCCATACGCACAATAAATAAATAAATAAATAAATAAATAAATAAATAAATAAATAAATAAATAAATAAATAAATAAATAAATAAATAAATAAATAAATAAATAAATAAATAAATAAATACCCAAGGAATGTATTTATATAAGCTGTGCCTATTTTAGAAAACCTTAGTTCATAAATAATAACGTATTGTTTCAACAGTAGGGTTTCAGCACAAATTAGGCATTGGCAAATATTTTGCTGGACAATACTTCCTGATGCGGATGGTCGAATAAGTACTATCTCTGCGCATTGTGACATTCATCCCCATTGCTCTAAATGGATTGATTTAAAAAAGTTTATGGTACCCGACGTTCTACGGCTTTTTATAAAAATATCGCCGGAAAAGACCAAAATTGAAAAGAAATGGGGTTTTAAATTGAACTTTAGAATTTGAAAAGTATAAATCATGTTAGGTCTAAGGCTGTGCTAACACTTTTCTTTGATGACTTTGACCACAATTTTTTATTTTTTCAAATATCTTAAAAATTCAGTAGCAGTTACCGCTATGGATAAGCTTATAAATTTTAAGCTTACATCGCGCGAACTTGAAACTTAGTCAAAAACACTCAAATATGTAGCACTAATAACATAAAACATGATTAAGCCAATGCAACATTTGATACCTGAATCTTATTGTTTTCATGGATATGAACAAATAGCTCAGTCGCACAAACTTTCCCGAATCCGATCAGCTGATGGAGAGCCGAATATTGCGCAATCACAGTGTTGCCAGTTGTGTATAAAACTTTCCCTATGCGCCTGTGCTGCGTGGTGCATGGTGGTAAGCTCGACTTAGAGCTACTTCTACTAATAACCCCTGTTTAACTTATTATTGTTAAATTGTAAGCTCCCTTCCTCCCTGAAGCAAGGTGGGAAAATCACTATATTTAGGCCTATATATGCAAGCGTAAGGTAAAAAAAAAATTGTCTCATGTTCCCTGAGCGTTACACAAATCCAATGTAAAAATATGTGTTATGCGCCGGGGTTATGGTTTCTTATTTTTTATTTTAATAAATCAGGTGTTCAGGGGGTTTCCCCATTTAAAACTCATCGGTTTTGGCCCATTATATGTGTGTAAATGAACACTTTAAGGACACACGATGTTGCACCTCAACGTGACACCCCATTTCCGCATAATGATGACCCTTGTTTCCAATCATCTACCAAGCTTTTTTTAAAGTAAAAAAAAATGCAGCAAATTGTTACATCTTGACAAAAAATCTTCAAATAGCTGCGACAACGAGTTGTATAAAACAAACCAAAAATGATACTTACTATCACGGGCTAAAAGCTGGCCGTCTGGAAAAAAAAGGAAGATAGAAACGCATCACTTATAAGGCTGAATGTCTACTTTGTCTACTTGAGCCTATTAAATACATGTTCAATGGATGAATATTTTTAACCCGATATTCGGCATGTTCAGCAACTCAAAAACTGACATAAATTGAAAAACACTAAACGGCTACCGTAAAACCTCGTCTACAAGCATATAGTGTTTTTGATATAAGCTAAGTTCATACGAAACTAGCGTAAAATTAATATGCCAATACAAAATATTGGTCTTACATTAATACTTGTTCGTATATGCTTGGATCTGTCATTTATTTGCTCAAACTCCATAATGGCACCGGGATTAATTTAGCTTTCATCAGAAGCACTCTATATGCTTGTAGACGAGGTTTTACGGTATTGTATAGGCCTATAAAGTCCCAAAAACTACAAAAACCAAAAACCAAAAGGACAAAAAGGACATTTTGAAATGTTAGGCCTATATAATTTTACATTCTTAATGGCTATAATTAGGCTACGTTCATAGTTTGGAGTTAATGTTGTTGATACATGTAGGAAATTGAACCAAGAACATAATGATGTTCTGATGACCGCCGCCGGTTGCATGGTTAACTATAGATGTCATTGGGGAACTCAAACTCAAATAATGCAGTGTAATTAACACTGGCCTTATTACACTGAGTCAGATGATCAATTAACGTCCGTGTTCAAACAAAACTTCATCAGCTCATCATTGAACTTTGAATGGGTTCATTTGCATGTATCTATTGTACTATAGAACATCGTTTGTTTGTTGATCGATTATAATATCATAAATATAACCTATTGAAATAAAAACGGAAAACGATACGTCATATAAATATGAACAAAACTTCATCCGAGCAATTCGTATGTATATGTGTAGAAATTTAAAATAAAGAAAATTTTTGTTTCAAATTATATTGAAATACAAAACGGAAGACACGTCATATAAATAGGCCTATGAACAAAACTTCATCCGAGCAATTCGTATGTGTAGGAATTTAAAATAAAGAACATTTTTGTTTCAAATTATATAGTATTTATTTATTTTTATTTATTTTGTTGTATTTCATAGTTCATACCCGGACCGGACTTTTATTCTGTTGCAATAGGCCTACATGCGGCACATTAAATACAAAGAAAATAGTATTCGTTCGGTTTGGCAACGGGAATTAAATGCTCTTTCTGATTGGTCAAAAGTTTTGCGCTAAGTTTTATTATTATTTTATTCCCTGTGCTTGGGACTGGTGGAAGGAGAAAAGACGTACTATTGAAATATTTTTACCCGCTTCTGGAAAAATTAATGTACTTTATGCAATATTAATTATCTCTGTCTAGATTAATGTGCTCTGAGGTCTCTGGACTTGGGGCCAGACTTTGGTGGGTTAAGGTTATCTTTATTTAGTTTTCAAGGTGATTCTTCCACAGTACTTCGTAGGCACTACAAGTACAAGATCGAAAAAATTAATGAAGACTTGACATCCTTCACTTTATACTTACTAACAAAAGTCAGAGCTCATACTTAAGCCTATTAATGACGAGGCTTAAGCAGATGAGCTAAAAAATAGTGGGGGGGTAAACACATGGTAAATTGGTCTGCTTGTAAGTTGTAATAGGGTTTAATATTGACATATTTTACCAGAATAATCGGTTAAATTGATTAAAAAATCTAATAGCAAGGGGAATCGTAGGCTTAATGGCTTATCACCAGTTGTTGAAACCTGAAGAAAAACAATTTTAAAAAGCTAGGGAGAAAATGTCAACATTAGGCCTACCAATCTTTGAGGGTTGGGTAATGCGATCGCAATCATGCACGAAGGATAAATATATTTCAAACAAACCAATAGAACAGCAGCTTGACTATAACGATTGTGTAGACATAGAATTATACAAAATAATGATCTGTAGAAAAATGAGCATTGTAACTGATAAAGCAATACTATTTGGCAGCAAACACAAAACGTTTTAAACATGATATGTTTCGGTTTTGGTAAAAACGTTTTATAAGGTTTTATAAAGGTCATGAAAACGTTTTAAAACGTTATGTATGAAAACCCACTGCAACAACATTTTAAAAACGTTGCCAAAGTTTTATTGTAAAATATTTTTGGTAAACATATTTTTGCCAAATATTTCGTCAATAAATAACATCATGTTAAAATATTTTGCAGTAAATTTTCAAAAAATTTTTTTTGAATGTTTTGTATCCTTTATATACCCTTAATACAAATCGATATTTAAACGTTTTCTAGCAACCATTTCCGAATAATGTCGAAAACGTTTTGTATTTGCTGGGTAGGCATAGGCATATGCCTATAAACAAAACATCAATGAGGACAGCAGTGAACAATGTATAATAAAGCAAATAGATATAATAAAAACAAAATCAAGGTTAAAAATAAGATAAAAGGTAAAACATTGTCTTATAAAATAATAAAATGTAGGAAAAAAATAAAGGAAACTGCTGGTATACTCACATGCCGAAACGGCGAACAGTGCCAACAGAAGTAGCACCTTCATGTTGGTGGTGTAGTCCTTTCAGACTTACAAAATGTATACGAATTCAGCTTATTTCAGTGCATAGAGGTAGACAACTAACTAGATAACGTGATGTCAGCTCTTATATACTCGATTTGGACTGGAAAATCACCGGGGAGGGACACCTTTATCTTTTTGGGTCAACATATCAATTTGTGAGCGCTCTTTAGAAAAGTCATAGTTTATTGAATTTACAATCGTATGACAAAACAGGCGAAATCAGTAACCTTTCGCACAAGATTTGCAATTTAAAGAGAACTGGCCATTGCTCCTTCTAATGAAGCTAGTATATGGCTAACATAAGTGTGCTCTTTCATTTAATGTCATGAAAAATATTGTATGAAACACTTGAGGTTTTGACTTTTAAAACTTACATTTTGGTCAAAAATGTGCTTGGATATGTAGTTTTCAACATGTTCAACAGATTTACCACATTCGCCTTGCAATAACATTGAATTGCGTTATCTGTTGACCTAATGTAAAAAAGTGTTTTTAGGTGGGAAGTGTTAGCTTTCGTTCGATACATAAAAATTTCTGATTGGATGAAGGGGACATTTGAGGTTTTGGCAAAAACCAATCACCGATGTCTATTTTCCACTAGATCTCACACAGCTCTTATGATGCTATGCACTCACTCAACCGTGTAATAACACAGACTGTGTGGATTCTAGACTCGCTGAGCTGGAAATATGTGTACTCGGGTGTATCGAGGTGGAAGCTATGCGTAGATGCATTTATATTAGGGAATCGTTTTCTTATGAAGAAACTCGTCGTGCAGTGATTTTAATGCTTATACTTCATTTTTTACTTGTTTTTTCCTTCTTTCTTTCCTTCTTTCTTTGCTTCTTTCTTTCTTTCTTTCCTTCTTTCTTTGCTTCTTTCTTTGCTTCTTTCTTTCCTTCTGTCTTTCCTTCTTTCTTTTCCTTCACCCTGGCCTCATAATGCAACTCCTCATTTGCTTTGAGACTGATTGGGTTGAAGAGTTTGGTAAAAAGTGCAAATTAATTAGTTTCAGCGACGAGTGCACTTTAGACATGTTGCAAAAATTAGGGTACAGTGGGGGACCATAATATAAGTTTCGTTGGCATATTGGGGACAAAATTAATGCAAGGTAGGGGGAAATAGGCAATGATTTGCCTAAAATTGGGATCCCCTAGACATTATCCATTATTTTTTATTATCTGGTCTTGGTAACCTCGAAACGGGGTTATATTTAACTTAAAAGTGCACATAGGTATTATGAAAGTCCCGTATTCCGATCAACTATAGGTAGTGGTAGTGGCCCCCCTGGAAAAAAATCGCCGTCAAAACTTTTGTAATTGGTTTGTAGAGTCAACAGTGCAATTTGCCAACTTAGCAATCACACCATGACAAGATAACGAATTATTTGGTAAGCAGGGTCGCTGAACTCAGCAAAACCTTTGTTTTATATTTTTCAAATGCATCGATATAGTGAAAGACGATCACGAAGAAGATATCAAGATCATACTGAAACATAATTATGTACATAGCTACATTTTATAGGCTTCGAAATCAAAGTCATGAAAATGTGCAATTCTGATATCAGTGAAGCATCTAAGATATTTAGTGAGTTTTCTTTCATTTTCCCTCATTCAAATGAAATGGTTTAGCTAAACATGCTACAAATGGTATTTTATAATATTTGGCAAAGAATATCAAAATTCAAATTCGATCGAAAACGTATAAGGCTTAAAATGGTGCCAACGTGTCCTAAATCTTCATGGCGGGCTTCATGATCCCTCAAAAAATCGACTTCAGAATATTAAAATAATTTTGGTCCGTGTGCGCTGTTTTTTGAGCAAAAAAAGAAATGTGTTTGCACATTCAGCTACTGTGTTAATTTTGAAAGGGTGCAAATTTATAGGCTACCTGTTGTATATTGTGATCAGTGCGATCAGATAAGACAGTTTCTGACTAGTGTTTTCTATTTGTTGACAATTGACTGGACTTGTTTACATATAAATCTATATAACTGCCGTCTCTCGTGCTAACAAACAATATTACAATTCAATTCCCGGTTATATAAAATGACCAAAACAATTCGGTAGAAATGTTGATGTTAATGACATCTAGGCTATATTTTAAATTGACATCAGCAACTGCATGGGCAAGCGAAGAACAGTGGACTGATTCGGCGATTGTCAAAATATCGATTTGCATCTTGCTGCATGTGTCTAACAATCTGCCAGTTTGTTTTTAAAAGTTTAAAAAATATAAAAAAACAACGTATATGCCTTGTTTTGATGCTGTAGCTATATATATAGATTAGATCAATATGTTGGATAAATGAACCATAAGAAAGTACCCCGTCCTTTGGTGGGGACGTAATCCGTCCCTGTGCTGTTTGATGTAACAATCTAAGTAACATGCATGACTTGCGACAAAAGGATCCGGGAAGAACTGACATGCTTCTGGTATATAAATTGTTTATAGGCCTATATTATAAATAAATACAAATAAATTATAAATAAACATACCAGGGATATAATACACGAAATTTATCTTCTTTTTTTGTATGCAAATCAAAGTGCATACACGTATATGGTGAACATGGGAGAGCAAGGTTCAGATTATTGTAAGAATATAGATGGATATGCAAAGAGATTAAGGTCTGATCAAATTCAGAATGCTAACGGGCGAAAGATATCGCAAAATAGACAGTATTGTGAATCCCAAAACATACAACTGACGGAGCTTAAAGACTGTCAAACAGTGTAAAAGAGTGAGACGAAAAATGGCAGAAAGAAGGGGATGCTGAAAATAGCATAACTAGGTAAAGAATGTGATGAAATAGTAAGAATGATAAAGAGATGGATATAGAGACAGATACTAATAGTAAGTCGATATGGGGTGAAACTCTACTGTCGAGATAATGCCGAAAAATGACAAATGCCGGCGAGGATGACGAAAATAGCAAGGTATAGTCAGGCCTCAGGGTGCATGGAAATTTAAAAAAACAACTTCTTGTTTTATTGTTCCCCATTACCGATGTCGATATCGATAATTGCTTTTAACCTACTCACGGGGGAGGCTAGTGCGTGCCAAAATATGGCAAAGTGAATAGGGACAGGTTGGGTTATTTTTAATGAGTCAGAAGTGACCGTAAATGATGACATGTCATGATGTACGGTAGAGCAGGGTGGGTAGAGAGAATACTAACAAAATGGCAAATGACAGTTAATAGGGAAAAAATACTAGGATAGTAATATGGAGAAAATAGAATGGAAACAAACTAGGACACTTCTGAAAGTGCATGGATTATAATAAGAGCACCGAAAATGGTGGAAGTAGTGAATTCCCAAAGTGCAATAATTATGGTTAAAATTGAATGCCGAAAAGTTGTCAACGGCAGTTTTGTACGTAATACCAGAAAAGACGTGACAAAATAAGATAAAGGTACAATTTTTTAAATAGGGCCTAATAAAAACAGAACCTGTACAAATGGGTTTGAATCAGCAACTAAACGCATGTTCGACACCACCAGGAATCGAACTCCGAATCCACAGTTAGAAGCTAGTTTATATTGACTACATGTATGATAAACCAACCCGTCCTAAGAACTTTTTGCCTTTTCGCTTCAAAGATTCCGACGCGTTTCAGCCTGTACACATTGTAGGTCTACGCGACCTTATGAACATTTCAAATTATAGCCGAGACATAACTGGAATATCAGGTGAGCATTTCACGCCATTGTGATGTTAAGGGTTATCATAACTTCTTATCAAAAAAATGTAAATGTCCAACTTTTTTCTAAAGCTCTAATCTCGAACAATTTTGACAGGTAGGCATATTCAATACATGGATGCTATCAATAATTTGATATTTTATTACATATTTGATTTTCAAAATAGTAGCAATCTTCGACACACACCATTGTTTCCAATGTCAATGACACCATTATTTTGATTACAGTCCTGCCCTTGACAAGCCCTTGACTCCAAAGGCGACGGTCAAAGTCAAGGTTTACACGTCTGAACTCGGGGGTTACACTCTTATAAAATTGAGGTTTCAATAGTGGGATATAATCCTTGAAATAGAGGTATACGTTGTGGCTTTAAAAAAATTCAAAAGATTTATGACTTTTGTCATAAAGATCAGGACCTTGAAAGTGATGCTTTCTTTGTAAAACTTGTAAGAAATACGGTCTGATGCAAGAACATTTTAGAAAATAATACCACAGAACATTTAATTTACATTTCAATTTATTTGATCTATACCTTCAGAATTTAAGAGAAAAGTTTATTGAAATAATTAAAAAAACATATATGGATGCATCTCCGAGAAATAATAAAATAAACTGTACTGATGAGTTAATTGGAATGTTCCAGGTCTCTGGAGACCGTTTACATTAGGTCTTCGTCTTTTATTAAAACAATATTAAGCAGTATTCAGACTTTTTATTGTACGTAAAATATTGTATGCAACATACCTACGTTGTTTAATCTATTGCCATTCTATTTCCAGTAATGTTTAAGTTCTAACGAATATTTGATGACGTAAAATCGATAATATATTTCTACTAGATATTACATGTAACATATTATCGATTTTTCGTCATCAAACATTCGTTAGAACTTAAACATTACTGGAAATAGAATGGCAATAGATTAAATAACGTAGATATGTTGCATACAATATTGTACGTGTAATACTCGGAGTCTGTGGAGCGCTTTAGGTATAACTGAATAAAAATTCGATAAACCAATGTTTTTCATATAGGCCCTACCCCGAACAAGATGCGTGCAATGATTATCAAGATCGAAATAAAAGATATTTTTGTTCAAATATATTATATTAAAAATTAATCTTGATAAGTCTTGCATAAAAAGTGCATAGCAGGCATCTTCTGCAATGTGTTGCTCAATTTCTCCCCATTGTCAAGTCTATGCAGTGGCGTACCGTGGCCGCCCCAACCCTGGGGGGCTGAAGAAAATTCAATTTTGCCGCCCCTTCCTCAACAGCCCGAAAAGGTTGACCCAATTTTTTTCTCGGTCGTTTGAAAAAGTGAAGAACAAAAAAAAAAAAAAAAAACATTTTGATGTATAGTACCATTTTTTCAAATTTTTTATGGGTTATCAAATTTTTACGCCCTTTTATATTTACTAATTCTTTTTGCCGCCCCTTCGTTTTTGCCGCACCTGTTTTTGCCGCCCCTTCTTCCGCCGCCCCTTCATTTTGGCCGCCCCCTGCTTTTACCCTGGGGGCTGGCGCCCCCAAAGCCCCCCCCCCCAAAAAAAATACGCGCATGCTATGGGGGTTGAAGTAGTAAATATTGCTCAAATTAAAAAACACAGAATGTGATAAATACCAGAAATAATCAAATTGTCGAAAAATTGCATATGCCGCAATGCTACAAAATACTTATAGTTTGATCAGCTCGTAATAGGCGGGAAATGTTAGGCTTTTACCACTACGCCGAAAAGTAGACCCACGTTAACAGTGCTATTAGTTGACCTGTCTGGTCTATATTTTGTTTGTTAAAGAAAGTAGACAAAGTCTTGAATTAATAATTTGTGATTCTTCTGGTGAGATGTCACATTTCTCAAAATAAAATATTTTGATAAATCCGCGATGTTATAAGGCCCGCCGATTACGAGCTGATCAAAGTGTAGCGCCGAAACTCGAAAAACGTACAAAATGAATTGAACTGAAGTATAATAATAGGGTAGTGAGGTTCTATAAATATAGCTCAGTGGGTTCTTATAGGCACCACAATTATAGTAGTAAATTTACCTGTACCTAGAGTACAAAATGGCACAGTTTTTTCAAAATAATATTTCTGAAAGTCGAACGATCAAATCAGTAAACAAACATAAACAAAATATTGGTGACCAGTGACTTTTAGAACTACTGAGCCGCAAAGACTACAAAGTTTGTTCACCCCGTTTTTAGAATAACAGCACTCGTGATTTTGTGAGTTTACAAAGAAGTAGGTAGATTGGGAAATACATTAAAAAATCTAAACCCAGAATCTTCCTCAATCTTGGCAGATGCCCAGATTCAAGCCTATATTTAATACTTGGTACAAACTTTTCACATTTCCCCAATATTCATTGTTGATTTATAATCCCCTCAAGAGACATTATTTGGTGATTTGGAATCTATATTTGGCCAGGTCGAACAAGGCCCGGAATAGCTCGAAATAAATTTCGAGTTTGGGTTGTCATGCCTAGCGAATTTGCACATAATAAAAATTCCCTTTAAAAGGGAAAGCCAGCCTCAATGTAGAAGAGGTCTTGTAATTAGTTTTGGTCAATGTGAAAGGCATTTTTAGGATCACGCTTACATCTACATGACAGTCCACCAAACCATCAACGATGAGAACATGCACACTGAAACAGCAGAAAACATTAATTCCTAATCTCATGTCAACTATTTTAATTCATTACATGTACTCCAAATTGTTCTGGTCTGTTTGTTTTGTTGTTGTTGTTGTTGTTGTTGTTGTTTGGTTTTTTTTGTCTTTTCAGCTTTTTACCCACGATATCTCAATTTCCAATTTTGTAATACCAGAACTTACGAACTCAATATCTTCGCTTAGGAATGTCCGATTTCACTGCTTTCGATATATACACTGCCGGTTTGAGTTAACTTACATGTACATTTTATTTTAAAATAACTTAATTAATTCGCAATGTATAGTTTAAGCGTTAAGCCTACTATATTATAATAGATAGTGGCCAGCACATTTATAAAGGACTGGTTACTCACTACAATCTTCACTCTTAAACTGTGTTTTTCTGAATGTGCTGATCATGTTGATTGCTGGCTCATTCTTGTATTATGGGGTCCAATGGTGTCCGGTTATGACCGACACATAATTTGCCCTGAATTTTGAAAACTGTAACAGGTATTTGGCCTATTTGTAATTTTTTATACAAAACAAGTGGGTTATTACTAAAAACTATCAAAAAGAAATTGTTAACAGCTATTTTTAATTTTTATTACATGTAAGGTCTCGAAAATCATGGACACCACTTGTGACAAAAAAGATCATCTACATCTGGTTGCCTGTTAGTTTCATTTATATATGACCATTGCTTATTTTTTTTGGTCTTATTGAGTGAATAGGATGTATACTAAAATTGTATTATGAAAGAAATGTTAGCGACAAAACATCTGTTAACAAAGACAGCGCTTACGCAAAGTACATATTTTGGTGTCCGCGTTATGCGCGACGTTATGACCGACATGTAAAAATGCAAAATGTGCTATATTTTTTGAAAATGGGGTAATTTGTAAACAACAAATACTTCAAATGATATATTATGACATGTTTAAATATATGACTGACAAATGGAAATTGCAAAATAAGTTGAATTAAAGTTAAAGCTGGATATTGTACGACAAACTGGACACCGAGTTATGACCGACACATGAAAATGAATAATATGTCATAATTTTTAAAAATTGGGTATCTGATAAACAATGAATACTTAAAACAACAGTGTGATATGTTTAGATAAATTTGCAGGTCAAATACACTTTTCAAAGTATGACATAATTACAGATAGCTTGTTATTGTCAGTCATAACTGGACACCAAATATTTTGGTGTCCAGTTATGCTACTGACACCACTGGGCACCTTAAATTCTCTCATGTGCACAAAATTGATGTTATAGAAAGTCATCCACTTATCTATTATGCCACACTTGTGCTGGCCCCACATAAAAATGGCAACTTTTAATCTAAACTGACAGAAATTGTACAAAACAGGCCCAATAATTAACTTTTGGGTCAATTTTTGACCATGTATTTTGACCAAAATGCAAATATGCTGTTTTGAAGGTTACAGCAACTTCTTATAATGTTATTTTATTTTTACATTATAAAAGCTCCTAAACCACATTTAACTTGCAACTTTTTAGCCATTTTGGCATTTATATTTTTGTTTAGCAGGGGTTAAAACATGTTTGGTGTCCGGTTATGCGCGACATTTTAGAGTGATTTCTCCACAGTTATGTGCTTCGTACAGATTTCTGGGCAATCATCGCTGAAAATATTTTGCAGATTTTGAAAGAGTATATAATTCCACTCAATTTAAGCTAACTTTTGACATTAATATTCAATTTTGAAAATTTGACTGTTTGTCACACCATTGGACCCCATAATACAAGAATGAGCCTGCTAGTCGGAAACTCCTGCGAAGCTATGGACATGGCATCTTACATACTCCATTCTATAACAGTCTGCCTAGTGCCTTGTGTGTTTTCTCTTCAATCATTTTGTTGAATGTAATTTTATGAATCAAATAGTTATGTGTCATTTTATTTATAATAAAGAAGTTATTAAATTAATAAAGTAAGACAATTTATTTATCTATAAGTGCATGTCAAATGGGGTACATTGTTCAATACTATATGCATAAATTATGCCCATATTATAGCTAGGCCCTAAAAACTTTATTTTGCATCGGATTTTTCCTGTTGAAAAGACAAAACTGATGTTTATGATAGCAACCATTTCATCAATAACATTTTGAGTCATTTTATCCATAAAACGACACAGGATATGATAGATAACTACTTTCACATCAATATGGTCCATATGATCACAGATTGTTGAGAATCTGTGATATGATCCGGGGATATGATGAAGATTTTGATTCTATATATAGATCTGTTATCAACATGATATCACGCTGTTCAGTGGTCAAGGAGTAAGGACCCCCGGTCAAGGACACTGATATGACATCATAGGTGATGTCAGATTTTCTTCTGCTGACCATATGATGCTATATATATTAACTATTATTGTTACATTTAGGCCTTTAACTTTTAAAGTCATAATTAATTAGTTCAAACATAACTTTGGTAATACTCACTCGTTTTCGTTCGTTGAAACGGCAAAACATACTTACTTTTCCTAACAAATCGAATTAAAATATTTAAAAAAAAATTTAACCACAAAAAGTAAAAAAAAAAATCATTCCAATACCACTAAAATATAATCTCTTGAGTAAACTGACCCCAAACCTGAAACAGGTACCAGCCCCGAATGGGCTGGCGAAAACCCCTTTATAAACGTTCCAATCCGCAACATAGCGTCATAGAAGCGTGTATGTGTTCCCTAATCGAAATGAACATCTTATTGAAAACGACCCTCACCCATTAAATGACTCGCAATACGCCACTGATACTGTGCAATTTAGCACCTTTGCTTGTGTCCTGCTTATATGGATAAGTTAGGGGTTGTGATGTTTTCAAAAGACGAGTACCTGAAGAGAAAAAAAAATAAATTAAAAAAAAGACAAAAAAAGGTAAATGTCGAAAAAGGCAGATACCGAAAAAAGGCAAATGCCGGAAAAAGGCAAATGTCGCAAATGTCGAATAAGGGCAGATACCGAAAAAAGGCAAATGCCGGGAAAAGGCAAATGCCGAAAAAGGCACATGCCGAAAAAAGGAAAATGCCAAAAAGGTAAATGTCGAAAAAAGGCAGATGCTGAAAAAGGCAAATGCCGAAAAAAAAAGACAAATGCCAAAAAAGTGGTAAATGCCAAAAAGATAAATGCCGAAAAAGGCAACTATCAAAAAAGGCAAATGCCGAAAAAGGCAAATATCAAAAAAGGAAAATGCCAAAAAGGCAAATATCAAAAAAGGCAAATGCCGAAAAAAGGCAAATGCCAAAAAAAGGCAAATGCTAAAAAAGATAAATGCCGAAAAAAGGCAAATGCCTACAAAGGCAAATGCCAAAAAGGTAAATGTCGAAAAAAGGCAGATGCTGAAAAAGGCAAATGCCAAAAAAAGACAAATGCCAAAAAAGACAAATGCCAAAAAAGTGGTAAATGCCAAAAAGATAAATGCCGAAAAAGGCAAATACCAAAAAGGCAAATGCCGAAAAAGGCAAATGCTAAAAAAGATAAATGCCGAAAAAAGGCAAATGCCGAAAAATGACAAATGCCGAAAAGGGCAAATGCCGAAAAAAGACAAATGCCAAAAAAGTGGTAAATGCCAAATAGATAAATGCCGAAAATGACAATGCCGAAAAGGCAAATGCCGAAAAAGACAAATGCCAAAAAGTGGTAAATGCCAAAAGATAAATGCCGAAAAAGCAATACCAAAAAGGCAATGCCGAAAAAGGCAAATGCTAAAATGCCGAAAAAAGGTAAATGCCGAAAAATGACAAATGCCGAAAAGGGCAAATGCCGAAAAAGACAAATGCCAAAAAGACAAATGCCAAAAAGTGGTAAATGCCAAAAAGATAAATGCCGAAAAAAGCAAATACCAAAAAAGGCAAATGCCGAAAAAAGGCAAATGCTAAATGCCGAAAAAAGGCAAATGCCGAAAAATGACAAATGCCGAAAAGGGCAAATGCCGAAAAAAGACAAATGCCAAAAAAAGTGGTAAATGCCAAATAGATAAATGCCGAAAAATGACAAATGCCGAAAAAGGCAAATGCCGAAAAAAGACAAATGCCAAAAAAGTGGTAAATGCCAAAAAGATAAATGCCGATAAAGGCAAATACCAAAAAAGGCAAATGCCGAAAAAGGGCAAATGCTAAAAAAGATAAATGCCGAAAAAAGGCAAATGCCTACAAAGACAAATGCCAAAAAGACAAATGCCAAAAAGATAAATCCCGGAAAAAAATGCCGAAAAAAGGCAAATGCCAAAAACAGGCAAATGCTAAAAAAGATAAATGCCGAAGAAGGCCCGGAATAGCTCGAAATAAATTTCGAGTTTGGGTTGTCATACCTAGCGAATTTGCACATAAAAACCCCTTTATAAACTTTCCAATCCGCAACATAGCGTCATAGAAGCGTGTATGTGTTCCCTAATCGAAATGAACATCTTATTGAAAATGACCCTCACCCATTAAATGACTCGCAATACGCCACTGATACTGTGTTCTAATTTAGCACCTTTGCTTGTGTCCTGCTTATATGGATAAGTTAGGGGTTGTGATGTTTTCAAAAGACGAGTACCCGAAGAGAAAAAAAAATAAATTAAAAAAAAGACAAAAAAAGGTAAATGTCGAAAAAAGGCAGATACCGAAAAAAGGCAAATGCCGGAAAAGGGCAGAGATACCGAAAAAAGGTAAATGCCGGAAAAAGGCAAATGCCGAAAAAGGAAAATGCCAAAAGGCAAATACCAAAAAGGCAAATGTCGAAAAAGGCAGATGCCGAAAAAGGCAAATGCCAAAAAAAAAGCACATGCCGAAAAAAGGCAAATCCCGAAAATGACAAATGCCGAAAAGGCAAATGCCGAAAAAGACAAATGCCAAAAAGTGGTAAATGCCAAAAGATAAATGCCGAAAAAGGCAAATACCAAAAAAGGCAAATGCCGAAAAAGGGCAAATGCTAAAAAAGATAAATGCCGAAAAAAGGCAAATGCCTACAAAGACAAATGCCAAAAAGGTAAATGTCGAAAAAAGGAAGATGCCGAAAAAGGCAAATGCTGAAAAAAGACAAATGCCAAAAAAGTGGTAAATGCCGAAAAAGGCAAATACCAAAAAAGGGCAAATGCCGAAAAAGGGCAAATGCCGAAAAATAGGCAAATGCCGAAAAAAGGCAAATGCCAAAAAGATAAATCCTGAAATATGAAAAATGGCCAAAGGCATGTGCGAAATTGGTGTCAATTTCCCGTAACCCTGTATAGAATCAATGTCAACCAGAAGGCCAGCAGTGGTGAAATAAGGGACATAGTGAAAAATTCCAATGATTAACTTTTGCCCCTTTTTTCAAATGCCAAAAAAGACAAATGCCAAAAAGGTAAATGCCGAAAAATGGCAGATGCCAAAAAAAGGCAAATTTCCGAATGCCGAAAAATGGCAAATGCCGAAAAAATGCAAATGCCGAACGAAGGCAAATGCCACAAAAGGGCAAATTCCGAAAAAAGGCAAATGCCGAAAAAAAAGGCAAATGCCAAAAAGGCAATTGGTGCCAATTTCCCGTAACCGTGAATGGAATCAATGTCAGCCAGAAGCTTAGCAGTGACGGTACTAGTGAAATAAGGGACAGAGTTAGGCCCATGTACAGCGACTTTAGTCTACGTTTCTTCTGTTGCGAAAACACCTATCACTCAGCCCGTGTTTTCGGCTCTCGGTTACAATCCATTCCAATGATTAACTTTTTTTTCTCCGGGGCTTCTCTACATTTCTGATTTTGT
Source organism: Amphiura filiformis (assembly GCF_039555335.1). Taxonomy (NCBI): domain Eukaryota; kingdom Metazoa; phylum Echinodermata; class Ophiuroidea; order Amphilepidida; family Amphiuridae; genus Amphiura; species Amphiura filiformis. The sequence continues at coordinate 21,250,523 of NC_092628.1, forward strand.
CAGAACGGGTCACATATATAGCCTAGTGAAGAATATGCACCATCTCAATCATTGTCAATCTAAACACACGCACCTACACAAAGACACATGCGCATCTTTATTTCGGCCTATCATCATCGAGTCCAGAAGTCCATGTTTAAATAAAATAAATCGCTGACATTAGCTAGTCGTGTTCCATGTGGTAATACGGTATCAAACTTTAGTTCTACTTCATTATTAATGTGTCAGGCTCATAATATTTAGTCGCATGATGTGATATTTTGCAATAAATATGATAGGCCTACGTACACATTGCGGTATTAATGTAAAAGCTGAGGAAAAAGGTGATTAGCCGCCGTGCCGCATAGTTTAGGGTGATACAAAATAGAACATTTACGGGACCAATGTGATAGTCACGCCCGCCCATTTATTTTCAGCAACCATAATGGCATACGGAGGATACGCTAACCCTACGTAACCTTTTAGGGTTAGGTAGGGTTGCGGCCCATTATGGTTGCAGTGGACCATTACTGTGGTTGCAGGCTGCAGCAGCCCATTATGGTTGAGCGGCCCATTATGGTTGCAGCGGACCATTATGGTTGACAGTGGCCGTGAAAGCATTAAAATTTAGAAGGGTCGGGACGTTTTGTTCCGGTTTACTGAGCCTTTTATTTTTTGCCCGAAAAATTTCAATTCCAGACTATTGTAGCCCCCCCCCCCCCCAAATGAAGGTGAGTTTTGCTATTTGATATGCCAATGCGCAAAATTGTTCAATTGTACCCTATTTTGGCCCAAAACTATCATTTAGGGTCTAGATGTATAACGTACTAGACTATACATGCTATAGGGCTTATTCATGAGCGCATTCGTGGTTATTTCGTTAAAATGGACATGTTCAGTAATGAGGGGCTTACATGTTAAGCAATGTTTGTGCAGACACGAGCATACCCTTTTGTTTTAAGATGTAGCTGCAGTCATTAACCTCCAAATAAGTGATAAATATTGATAACCTTCAGATTTCATGCTTATCAATTTATCATTGAAGTCAAGTGCATGTGCAATTATTATATCGGTATACCCAAGGTCATGATGATTTTTGTCACAAAGATCATTTATTTGCTTGTTTATAATCAGCCATCTAGATCACAGGCCCAAGCATGTACTTTTTGTTTTTCGACAACATGCATACATGCATACATATTTATTAAATTAGTTAGGCCCACAGTTGTTAGGTTGGTATTAAGACTGATGTATAAACAATGGAAAAGAAAACACGCAGCAGTGGTAATGTAAACAAAATAAGAGGAAGAGTAGAACCCGAAACAAATCTATATCATTTGGGCGCGAAATCGCAACGGAGAACAAAACATGGCAGGAAAACGGAAACACGTATACGACACTATGGGAAAACGTGGGACTACTATAAACTGAGCCTTCCGAATTAATCAACGTCTTCAGAAATTACGGCTTTTGGCCCGACAGTCGGCAATACAGATAAACCATCCAACAGTACCGATATTTTGAGCTATTTTGCTGGAAATTCAAATACCCGCATTTTAAAATTGCAACGCTCGCATTAAGAAAGGATTTAGGAAGCCCGATTTAGGTGTATTACTACCATCATATTGTTTCCGAATCCTGAAATACAAATTATGCTGATAAGGACCACGATAAAAAAGTAGCAAAAGATAACTCAATATATAAATACAAGATGCATAACAAGTGCGTTTTCAAAATGTGACCAATGTTTTGCAACGTTTATGTTACATAATAGCATGACATAAACACTCCTTGCATCATCATTCTACGAAAACCTTTGCATAATAACGCACTTTTTTCCCGCATCAAAAACCTGTAAAGGCTTCATTCCGTCGGTTAATGTTGGCTTCATAGTTGCATTATTTTTAGTATTTATTCATAATATTTTCAAATACAAATAACGTATGTTTATTGGTCTTCAGTTAACAGCTAAACCATATGTGATGCGATCAAGCAAAATCAGTCGGAACTCGGCAATATTAAATTTTCAGTTTCCTATAGGATAGTAAAAAGTATTTACAAAGCTGGATTTTGCAGAAAACCCCATTGAAATTGAACAACCAGTTCCAAAGATATGAGCAATTAAAGAGTTCCCAAAACAAGGGGAAACAAAAGGAAAAAAATCCTTTGTTTGGCTATATCTCAAAATCAATATTTCCGAGTTCCGACTGATTTGGCTTGATCGCATCACATATTACCACCCGCGATGTAAATGACCATACGAGTATGCTTCCATATACTCCAAAGAAAGACCCGTGTTTTTGGATCGTTCCACTCCGAAAGACCTCTGAATTTGACCAAAACATAGTGCTGAAAGACCCTTGATTTTGATCATTTCAGCTCTAAATCTCACACATTTCTTATATACCTCTCATGTCTGTTTTTTTTCTCAGACGAATTTCAACCAGAAAGTCAGGAAAGACATTTGATTCTGACAGATCACAGCTCCGAAAGACCCCTTTTACCGATATGCCGTCAGCCGACACATTTCAAGTTCTGCGGGAGCATACACATCAAAATACTGATGGTTTGCCTAGTACCTACCCCGGGGTTTTGCTAAAATGTGATGCTAATATCATATTTTTCCCCTTTTAATTTAAAGTGTCTTTTAGCTTTTCGAATTTGAATTTACACTCTTTCTTAACAGATTTTGGCGAACTACGAATCACGCTAAAAAGTCATGATGATACCCAGACCATGCTAGTCTATCACCCGCGGGTTATCGCCGTCATAATATCATTATCTACTATTTTATCGTTATAATAATCTTGTTCTCTGTTCATTGCTATAGTATTTGTTTTGCTATGGAGTGCACACAAATACATACAAGATACCTTTGCCCGTTTACGAACTTTGACATTTGTTTCGATGCACATAACAGGCAAAATACCAATTGGAGCCACTTGCAAAATCGATCTAACACACGGACAAATGCGTGCGCGCAAGGAACTTGACAATTTAAACCAAAAAGAAGGTTAATTTTATTCTAGAATATAGGCCTAGTGGTAAAAGAACGCTATCCGCTACATGTGGCTAACCGCATTATGTTCTGGTATTTAGAGCCGGGAGCAACATGCTCCCCACGGCACGCTACTGTTTACCTGGGGAAAACCTGCGAGAGCGAGTATGGACTGAAAAACAAATGCATATGAAGTCGTCTGGGAGCTGCCGAAATTAAGCCGAATGCCGAAAAAGGCAAATGCCAAAACAGACAATAGCCGAAAAAGGCAAATACTGAAAAAGGGGGCAAATACAGAAAAAAGGCAAATACCAGTCAGAGGTGCAAAATGTAGAGAAGCCCCGGAGGAAAAAAAAGCAGGAAAACGGAAACACGTATGCGACACTATGCGAAAACGTGGGACTACTACTCGTAAACTGGGCCTTCCGGATTATTCAACGTCTTCAGAAATTGGCGCTTTTTGGCCAGGAACCACGAACAAGTCGCATTTTTGACATTTCATGATTTGAAAAAAATGTAAGCACTAGACAATAAGCTTTAAAATGATACCAAAATTATATAAATAGCATCATTACCTTTCAAGATATGGATAATAAAAAGGGATTATCATAGTTCAACTGTTATTGATTAAGTATACCTCTTTTTAATAAGTACTATCAAGGATTTGAAAGTTCACTTATAGTCCCACAGTCAAATAATGAAATTAAGAATTCCAAATTTTCATTTTTTTAATGGAAAAGCCAAGCAAATTTGTGAATCCGCAAGAATTTCTTTGCACACAAACATCACAAAATGCCCGAATCAATATGTCGCAACACCACCATGATCACGAAATGCCCCTTTAATTAATACGTCGTTGGTTCGAATCCATCCCAGTGCAGTTTTCTCATGTGTGCCGGCCACTCTAGGGAAAGATAAACCCAGTGTATGTGTTTTTGTTTTGAAAATAGACTCACTTAAGGGATGGGGTATGAACGTTTGGACAGTGTTTTTGTGGGACATTAGAGCACATCAGACATATCGAATTGCATTCTGAATACGAAGAATGTCCTTCTGATATCAAATAATTTTGATTTTTTTAAATTCGCAATGTAATACACATTTTATGGCAAATGATTAAAATTGATATTTTTGATATTTAACAGTACTCGAAGTAAACTTTATAAATCTGATGATTTATACTTAAAGTGTATGTAGGTGGGATGAAAAGCCGACGATCAATTGAAAATTTTGACCTTTCGTATTGAAGATATGTTTTTTCCCAAAACACCAAAAAATTAGGTCTTTTTGAGAAAAAAATCCATATCTTCAATATGACAGGTCAAAATTTTCAATTGATCGTCGGCTTTTCCTCCCAGCTACATACACTTAAGAATGTATCATTAGATTTATAAAATTTACTTCGAGGACTGCTATATATCAAAAATGTGAAAATATCAAATTTTAATAATTTGTCATAAAATTTGTATTATATCGTGAATTTCAAAAATGAAAATTATTTGATATCAGAAAGACATTCTTCGTATTCAGAATGCAATTCGATATGTCTGATGTGCTCTCACGTCCCACAAAAACACTGTCGAAACGCTCAAAACGCTCATTCCAGATCCCTTATCCAACCAGGATATTTAAGCATTTGCGTCAAGAAGTTGTGCATTTGTTTTGATCAGGATTAGAGATCCGGCGGTCACTGGTTCGAATCCATCCAGTGCCACCCTTTAGCCTATAGGGAAAGATAAAAACCAGTTTCTGTGTTTTGTTTTGAAAACAGGCTGAATTTAAATATCGAGCCAGGAAATACGGTATGTGCATCAAGAGCTTTGTGCAATTGTTTGATTTTTTTATACTTCAACAATTAATACCTGATCATTATTTTGATCTTTGACTTATCAAATACTATAGATTGACTAAACTTAATCGGTTACAACCGGTTATCATGGGTCTACAGTCCAAACCTGTCATTATTGTTTATAGGAATAAAATAAAATTATTTACCTTCTAAAAATGAACCTGCAGATAAAGTTCAACTGTCTGGCAAAATATTGAACGCAAATATAATGATATTACATCACTTTATTTCAGGGTGTCACAAATGTCTATTAGGCCTAGTACCTAATTTTGTAACGTTTCGTGACCCAATTAGTGGCGTATAGCGTGGGTCATTTAACCCTAATTGCTAACTGCCTAAGGGCTTTTTGGAGAGGGGAAGGGAAAGAAGGAAGGAATAAAGAGAGAAAGCAAAGAAAGAAGTTGTTTGCTCTGGGTGGGATTCGAACCCGAGACCCCTCGCATGCCAAGCACTGGGTCGGCGACACTTTGCCACGGGTCTTGGGATTCGCTGGCCAGCGAAAATCTTGAAGTTGTCAAATTAGGACTCGAACCGCTACTTTCCACATACGCTGCATCACACCGAAACGCATCAATTTTCGGATGAAAAGATGAAAATGCGTGTGAAATAAAACAAAATGAAAAATAACGAGGAATTTGTACCATAGGCTATTTGTCTCATAGAATATTACTATTTTACATCTGACATAAGCCTCAACAACTGTATACATGTAATTAACTTGGTCAAGGGCTCGGATAGCGACGTTTTCACATATTTTTGTGGGACCTGAGAGCCCGGGCGCGCGGGCGGCGCCTGAGAGCACAATTATGCATATCGAATTGCATTTTTAAAAAACCTGCAAAAATCTGTATCTTCAATAAAGGTCAAAATTTTCAATTGATCGTCGGGTTTTCATCCCAGCTATATACACTTTTTAAAGTACATTTCATTAGATTAATACAATTTACTTCGAGGACTGTTGAAAATTACTTGATATCAGAAGGACATTCCTAGTTTTATAAAGATGCAATTCGATATGTCTGATGTGCTCTCGGGTCCCACAAAAAATAAATCGTGAAAACGTCGCTATCCAAGCCCTTAAGCCCTTATCCAAGCCCTTAAGTTAAATTTTGCACCGTAAAAACATTATTTAGATTTTACCACGTTTTCAAACTTACTTCAATTCCTCAACACCAATGTCAAATTCCAAGACTCCATGTTTTTACAAGCCGGCAGCCATCAAATTCCTGTATGTTTTAGAAACGTGGTGTAATTTAGTGTTTTCAAACAGTGCTTAAGGCGGGGTAGGAGGGGAGCATGACATGTGCGGTGTTTACACGAGACAAATAAAGCTGACATACAAGAGGGCATATAAGGGATGCCATTTCTCAGACCAGGAGGAAGAAAACGCCCGAAACTTTCGTGTTTACATATTATCGACCTTGCCTCAAGGACTGCAAGACCTATGGAAATATAAATGCGATTATTGGCTTTCTTGACTCATTTCTTATAAGATCAATGTATTGATATTGAGAAGTACACAGCAGTTTTTTAGTTAAATAGTTAAAAAATAAAGATCCTATCATCTAACGCTCCTTAAAGTTTAAACAATGTTTTTACAGTGTGAAGACAACTGCTATGGTTTTGATGCGATGGATCATATTAATTGAAAGTAATATTATTAAAACTTACGAAATTATGGCAAAATCTTTATAATTATGTCAAAGAAGTTAGTATAAATAATTTCTTATGTTAATATAAACATTTATATGGGTCTATATGGTAGTCATTTCAAAATATGAAACGTTGCGCTTTAGACTATAAATGTCTGTCAAACTGGTAAGTGTATAGATAGTTTTGACCCATGTGGAGGTCAAATCGCGACCTTTGACCTTTTTGTTTATAACTTCAGAAGGGTATGTCACAGATAGGTAAAAGTATACTTTTTCTGGATCGCCATGACAAGAGGAATGATTTGGGGAACTTTTCGATAGCATTTAGGCAGTTTGAATTTTGACCTCTGTGTGAACTTTGACCCGCTATATCTCAAAATGCTCAATGCTGACAGGGGCCAGTAAACTTACTAGTTTTTGAAGTTAATGGACTTTAGACGCAATATCCATCAAAAACAAAACTATGGACACCAAAACAACGTCATACTATACCAACTGGCAGCCGGACTATAGTACAGGGGACTATGAGGTGATATTTGAGTTAATTTTGTCTAGCTACATTAGTCGAACCAAGAAAACTAGAATTGATTACATTTTTCCTATAACTCCTATGCTTCCTACGAGGGGTAGGTAATAATGGGGGCCAAAATGTAGAATTTGTTCTGTCATGTTGTAAATACACCTCAAATTGTTCCTCTCATTGCTAAGAATGAAAAAAAAATCAGTTGTCATATTGCGCTAGGGTGCATAATTCAGGAGTTATGAAGTAAATTAGGTCAAATGTCAAATATCTCATGCATAGAGGCCAAAGTTTGAAAATGTACCGATTCAGTCAATTCTTGTCTCAACTTACACTCCTCTCTACAAACGAAACAGGACAATAATTTGTTTGAGAAATGTAAAACCTCTGAATCCGATGAAATCGGGGTCAAAGGTTATGCATGTACATATTTCCAGTGGACTTTGTCTACATTAACTCTGAAAAGGGGCATGACAATACAAATTGCACCAAAATAGTGAATTATACTAGTAGGGGAAGGTGGGGCATAACGGAACACTTAACTTTGAGGATGCTCTGTGACGTCACCATTAAGTAATATGACTGTAAAAAGTATATGTTCAGTTGAAGTTTGTATTTACCTTTAATATACCAGTAACCAATATAACTTGAATCTTACAATTTTTTATAAAAATGAAGAAATATTTTCAACAAAAAAAATCCGTTTTGCCCCACTATCGGGGCAAAACGCGACGGAACCCCCCTGTGGGGCAAAACGGCACCCTGGGTGCAAACTTATATGTGACCCCTCGGCACAACTGAGACCTGAAGTCGCCAATCATCATTTTTGAGATATTCAACCAAAATATTCTACTTGAAATTAGCTTTAAAATGATGTATATCATGTCTATAGTACTTGACATTTAAGTAGTGAAAATCAATAAACAGTCAATATATCCTTTGTTTCCTATTGTTTATTGTTAAGTTCGATGGAGCATATCTCAATAGTGGCACTGGCGACATCCGGGCTCAGTTGTGCCGAGGGGTCACATATCAGTTGTTCCATCGGTAGGCCCTAGGCCTAGTTATATGTAGGCCTATATTCAGTTACAATATTAAGTGGGCTTACCATCTCTGTGGAGTGAGTGGTTAACTTCTTATAGGCCTAGTAGGCCTATAATATGTATGACCAATATTTGATTAGAAAGAAATATTCAGTAGGCCTACCATCTCTGTGGAGTAAGTTATAGTCTAGTTATATGTCTATGTTTCAGCGAAGTGTTTACCATGTTCGAGTAGGCCCCTAGATAACGCCTACATTTCCTTGAGTGAAGACAACTTATGTCCAATTGGGGCAAAACGGAACCCATCTGTGGGACAAAACGCCTGGGGCAAAACGGAACCCTGTTCCGTTATGCCCCACACCTAGGGTTCCGTTTTGCCCCATACCCGATTTTTTAGAAATAGGTTAAATGCATAATACATCGTAGCATATAGGTCATGCACTTAATACAGCTCATGGCTACTACCTTCGTGTTTACAATATACACAATTATTTGGGAATCTGATATTAATGAAGTAAAATTTCAGCGCATTAAACATCTACATATCTTACACCAGACGGGTAGTAATTTTTTGACTCGATCTTGCTCGAATGTCAGTGGATTGTTTCAGATAAAATTTTGTTGTAAATCCTCGTAGCCATACTTGTGTTCCTCAATATAATTTGCATAGGCGGCAGTATTGCCAAGGCCTATTTTTCCAGGTGGTTCCGTTTTGCCCCGGGGGTCCGTTATGCCCCACCTTCTCCTATATGTTTTAAATTTCTTATGTTAAGGGGAGCAATTTGCCACCTGCCAGTTTCGATGAAATCGGACCATTTTTAAATGTTGACCTTTGTCTATGAAAGTTTTGACATTTGACCTATTCGCCCTTATAGGCCTAACTCCGTAGAAAAATATGACAATTGACTTTTTTATTTCCTCTGATAAGAGGAATAATTTGATATACATTTCAACATGATGGGACTATTTTAAAGTTTTTGCCCCATTGTGACCTTCGATCACTCGTGGGAACCACAGGGGCATAGAAAAAAATGGAACCAATCAAATTCTTATCTTTTCAGGTTTTATGCCAAAAAACATTGGTTCCACTAATGTAGCAAAAGAAAATCAAAAACCCAGCCATAGCGCCCTGTACTATAGGCGAAGGAGCATTTTGATTTCAATGTCAGGTTCCGGTTCAATGTCATGCAACTAGACAACTGCCCTCTTTCGTCAACCGTCACTACGAAGCATTCAGATACATGCGCATTGTGGACAAGTGATGGGGTTAGTCTTGTCTCGGTCCCAGCCGGTTTGTGTTCCTCAGTGACGAAGGAGCATAAATCGGCTGGTCCAGCTTAGTCTATCATGCAACGTCACTAATGTGCAATAATTATGTGACACATAATGTCCTGGGGAGGGTAAAATTGGGGAGGGGGGGCAAGAAATTTTTGGCGAGCTGAAAAACGCTCTAAAAAGGCTCGGCTTAGGGAAACCGTAGCCTACAGAAACGCTTAAATATGCAAATTTTCACCTACTCGCTGCGCTCGCAGCATGTAGGCCTACCGGTAGGCCTATATAGAGCATCTAAGGTTTGCAAATTGGGATCCCAAAAATGTGCCATGTGCAAGGTGGGGGGGCAAAGATTTTTGGCGACCGAGAGGGGAGGGGGGGGCAAGCGATATTTGGAGGGCCGAGAGGGGGGCAAGCGATTTTTGGCGAGCCGTTTGGAAATTTTACCCCCCCGGTAGGCTCATAATTATTGCACAGCCCCTAAATAGTATCATTTTGAAAATAAAGTCATGATATGTAGTGGTCCTTAATCCACCAAAAGCTACCAAAATATTTGTTTAGTGGCAACCGTAACATTTGGAAAGCAGTAAGCACTGAAATAGGCTACAAATAATAAGCAGCATGTTAACCTTGGTAAAATCAAGAGCACATGATGCTGTATCGAAGTAGACATCAAAGACCTGTAAAAGCCCGGGTATAGGTAGGCCTATTGAAGTAGACATAATATGACCCCGCCCCGATAAGACCTGTATTGAAGTAGACATAAGACCCCCGATAAGACCTGTATTGAAGTAGACATAAGACCCCCGTAAGACCCAGAGACCACTATAAATTTCCAGTATTTCACCCTCTTGTGACCAGATCAGATGTTATACTTTGTTCCAGTCGTAGGCCTATTGTTTGGACTGTTTGTCGGCATATAAAAAAATGTCAATCAAATTTTTATCATTTCAGGTTTAAGGATGCCAAAAAAACATTGGTTCCACTAATATAGGAAAATAAAACCATAACACAAAGGGCCTACGTGCATAATGATCTTGGGTTCACGATAGAGAGGTATTTACACCCACAGCCGTAGATCCCGGGGGATGGGGACGGGGGTTAATTCCCCCAATATTTTAATAAGGGGAATGAGCCATACACTCCCCCCCCCCCATGTTGACGCCCAGCCTCTATGTGGGTTTCTGACCATATTTCATCAGCTCGCGCCCATTTCTATTAACTTCGCTAAAAGCAGCTGGATTCACTATACTTCAAGAAATGTCTCTAACCCCGTCCCCCAATGTCAAAAAGAGTACGCCACTGTACATAGTATCAATATCTAAGCGCTCTTTAAGGTTAGCCGAGAGTTTTTCATGCGCTTGATTTCAGAGGGGCGTAAGTTCATAACAGAAACAGCCATGCAGAAAATGAACAAGCGTACCTGGACGTAGGCCTACTTACAATAGAATATCGATCCACGGTCAAGAAAAAGGCTATGAAACTTGGCTTGGCTCGTGCCCGGAGCTCGTGAGTCGCGGGGGTGGGGGGGGGGTCATGAGGGGCGGCATGCCGGGTCGGATGCCGGGGGGGCACAAGCCGTTTTCGGCAATTTTCATAAGGATTTTATAGATCTTAAAATTGATTGGGGGCACTTCGTCAAGCTACGCCCTGGAAAATGTGTTGATTTTGAATTTATAGCCTTGATATCTTTGATGAAATCAATGATGCTGCTATTCCCCAGATTACAATGTAGGCCTAATAGGGTACAACAATAACATCAACAACAATATCAAAAAGCAATTATTTGCAATTCGAATTTGGGAAGAATATCAACAAGACAGACTTCCATGACAAATTTCTGAATTATATAAAGTGAAAAACAATCAATAAAGTCAATCACGATTCACTGAAGTCAGCGAATCAATCAAATAAAACTAAAAATGAAAGGTGCAAATAAAGAAATAGTGAGAAAATCTTGCCTAAAAAACTGAACGAAAATTGCTATCCCATTTGATTTTCACCCAAATTGAAGCTAGAAAGAAATGAAAAAAAATGAAAAAAGAAAGGGAGAAAGAAAATTGAGGAAAGAAAGGAAGTAAAAATGAGAAAAGAAAAAAAAGAAAATTCAGCCACACGGGGACTCGAACCTACAAAGATTGTTCATAACATGTTCCTCCATCAACGCTCTATCCACTCAGGCCATACATCAACTCTACGCAAGTGACGTTTTTTATATATAATTGCTAATTGGAGTTAATATACGTGATTAAAATCGCGTCCGTAAGTTGATGTATGCTCTTAGAATAAACACGCATGTCGGCGCTGAAATTTTGAACAACTGATGGAGGTTCGATCAGTGTGGCTGAATACCTTGTTTTTGCTTACTAGCTTCAATTTTACTGAAAATCAAATGGGATAGCAATTGGCAGAATGTTGAGAAATAATGTAGGTATTCAGATGTTTCTTTTCTTAACGTCCCGTAATCAAGATATCGATAATTTCACCTTTCTTTTAGTTTTAGTTTTTTCTCGGGCATTGATTCTCGAAAATGTTCCCCAAAAAACAGGGCTTTTAAAATTTAATCGGTACTGTATTTGGTTCTTCCCCATGGCAACATTATTTCTTTTGATCGATTTGTAGTACATAGGCAAAATTGTAATCTGGGAAAAGCATCATTGATTTCATCAAAGATATCAAGGCTATAAATTCAAAATCAACATGGAACGTTTTCCAGATCGTAGCATGGTGCGAAGTGCCTTTAATCAATTTTCAAGTATTCTAAAAATTTGTCTAAACACACAAGAAAACGGCTTAAGCTACCAATGCCCAACATTTCGACCCGGCATGCTGCCCATCATTTGACCCCCCCCCCCCCCGAACTCACGAGCTCCGGGCACGAGCCAAGCCAAGTTTCATAGCCTTTTTCTTGACCGTGGATCGATATTCTATTGTAAGTAGGCCTACGTCCAGGTACGCTTGTTCATTTTCTGCATGGCTGTTTCTGTTATGAACTTACGCCCCTCTGAAATCAAGCGCATGAAAAACTCTCGGCTAACCTTAAGCAAAGTCATTGTTCATTGAACTAATATAACCGTATGACAAAACAGGCAAAATAGTAACTAAAAATTATTTGAGTTTGTAAAAAATCATTTGAGTTTGCAAAAAATTATTAGAGTTTGCAAAAATTATTAGAGTTTGTAAAAAATTATTAGAGTTTGCAAAAATTATTTGAGTTTGTAAAAAATTATTTGAGTTTGTAAAAAATTATTTGAGTTTGTAAAAAATTTGAGTTTGTAAAAAATTATTTGAGTTTGTAAAAAATTATTTGAGTTTGTAAAAAATTATTTGAGTTTGTAAAAAAATATTTGAGTTTGTAAAAAAATATTTGAGTTTGCAAAAAATTCATTAGAGTTTGAAAAAATTATTTGAGTTTGTAAAAAATTATTTGAGTTTGTAAAAAATTATTTGAGTTTGTAAAAAATTATTTGAGTTTGTAAAAAATTATTTTATTATCATGGTACACCGTACTACATGCTATCTGCAGTAGATAGGAAAATCCGTGAAAAAAACATGAAACATCAAAACTTAACAAAAGACTTCTTAAAATGCGTTCTGCTCGCGTTCAGAAAATAATTAGCTGATAATAAAAATTGTGAACGAGACCTATATACCATAATCGATTTTTGAGAAATAAACACAATGTTATTGATCATGATGAATGCATTCAGTTAAACTCGAAATTATCCAGATGTTGACCTGGAGTATGCCTAAATAGTCTGAAGTAAATAGTCATAAAAAGCTAAATACTATAGCCTAGGCACACTAAAAGTACAGTATACGCACGTACCGTAATTGAATGCAATTATAAATCTCTGCAAAAATAATGAGAGCTCTCTTATTTGAACACTTACACTTCTGATTTAGAATCTACCGGTTAAACCCCGAGTAAAATATCACTTGGGGAACTATATTTATATAGCAAACAGAGGAAGTACGTTCACTGAAAAGATCAGATACGGCAATTGTGCACAAATCAGGGTTTATAATGTATAAAGTCTACGACGTAATGAGATCATAATAGAGAAAAATGCAAAAGTTGACTTGTTTAAAGGAGATTATCAAGGACATAATAAGTGTGCGATAAAAATGATAATATCTTCGGTATATTAAATACCCTATACGTGCATGACATGCTATCTTCAGTAGGTAGCGGAAAAAACATGAAACATCAAATATAAGCATATTCTGCAAAAACCAAAAAAACAAAACAAGAAAAAACAACAACAAAAACAACAACAACAAAACCTCAGAATTGAAATCAGCCAATGCATATACCCAGCAAACACAAAAATGTTCTTAAAACGTTTTATTTATAACAATTTAATGACATTTGTCGGGTAAGTATAATTTTGAAAATATCATTATCATTTAATTTTTTTCAAGAAAAATATCACGCCGCCACCCTGTTAAGGGTCCCAATACAAGGTACGTGGCCATGCATATTATTATTGGTAACATACGATAATTAAAAAAAAAAGAGTATAATAACAACAAGTGTTATTTCTGATATATTTGGAAAATCAAATTCTTTAAAACTTACGTATAACATAAAATGTCATTCCTTTCAAGCACTCATGCAAAAAGAACATGTACATGTTTTTAGTAAATGTGATTAATTCCTGATGGAATTACCGACATTTATACAGCGTGATATTGGTAGTCTACAGTGTTTTTATTAATGATAATCATCATGATCATGTAATATCTGATATTTCATATGATATAAAAATAGATAGCACACCAATTGAAAAAGTAAATACAACTAAATTCTTAGGCCTGCTTATAGATCACAACTTATCATGGAACTCCCACACAAAAAAAAAAAAAAAAATAGTTTCCAAATACAACGGTATCATTCGCAAGGTCCGGCAATTCATCCCCTCATCTTCACTTTTTTCACCCTCTATAACTCTCTTGTTCTTCCATACCTGTCTTACGGTGCTCTTGTGTGGGCTGACCCCAACAACACCAACTTACATTCGCTATTTCTTCTTCAAAAGAGAGTTATTAGAACTTGCACCTACTCCCTATGGCTTGCTCATACTGACCCTCTATTTTCCTCCCTTCGCACTCTAAAACTCTATGATATATACAAACTTCAACTTGGCTCTTTTATGTATCAGTTTCATAATGGTCTTCTCCCTCCAGATCTTCTACATGACAATTTCTTTAACGTAGATGTATCTGCTCATTATTATAACACGAGACATGCCAATGAGCCATTCATCATCCACACCAACACTATTTTAGCTGGCAATACTTCTAAAACCAAAGGACCCCTTCTCTGGAACACTATTCCACTCAACATCAGACACTCTGTGTCCCATGTTGCTTTTAAAAGCAGGTTAAAAAAATCTATGGTCCTTGAGTATGAATCGGCGTAGCCGCTGCCTATACTCGAAGCCTTACGGTACTTGTGCTGGATTGTTAATTTTGCCTTTATTCTGGTTCCTTTGTGTGCTTTAATTGTCATCCATTGTCTGCCTTCTTACAATAGTACCCACTGAGCTTCTTAACATTAGGCCCTATTACTGTTTCGTCAGAATCACCAGAAGCCTTCGACACTTGTTCCATCTTGCTCTTGATTTAAGTAGTAGCTATGACCCTCACTATTCTCCTCTATCTCTTTCATTCCTCTCCCTTTTCTATTTTCTTCTTTTTCTCTCTCTCTCTCTCTCTCGCTCTCTTCTTCTTCTTCTTATCGGATAATGTGTGTGTTTGTCTGTCAACGAGGTCTCTGCACCCCACGCCCCGCGTTTAGCAGAGTCCTCGTCAATCATCTTTTTCCCCTCCCATTTTCATTTTGCTCAACAACCTAATTCTAAAATATAATCTCTGTCATCATGTATAGCCCCTCTCACTGTAAAGTATGCAGAAATTGACTCATTAACATTATTATCCATTGTATCAATGGTCATTTATGTATTTTGTAAAATCTAATGTATCATACATGTACTTATCATGCATTACTATGCATCCATTGTATCAACAAACATTTAAAATGTATTCTGCCATCACTATAAGAGAATTAGAAATATTATTATACTATTTTATCATTATGTTATTATATTATTATATTATAATATTACTATATTATCATTACATTATTATGTTCTTATAATATTATATTAAAAACATTAAAATTTTTATATTTATTATCATGTATTACTATGTTATATTTTGATAGTATGTATTATTCACTGAGCGTGTTTGTAGAGAGCCAGCTTATGAATCCGTTGTTAGGCGCTTATCATCGTAGAAGTACTTTAAAATCAATTGCCATTGCAGTGTGATATTTCCGTGTTAAACTACTACAAGCACGCTCGTAATATCATATGCATTTAAAGTGTATTTTGGTCAATCATACATAGTAATGCTATTCTAATTTAATTATATTGATTTAATTGTTACTGCCTAAATGTATTGATATTTATTTATACCAATGACTCTTGTTTACATTTAATTTTATTACTTTGTTGAGCTATTAGTATCACTTGTATATTGATGTTGATGATTGATGAAAATAAAATATGAATGAATGAATGAATGAATATATTGATTTCAAGTGAAAGACCCTATTTTTCTCATAAACATATTGAAATTAGAAGTTCCAACTCAGTGTATTTCCGAAGATATCATCAAAAAAAAATGCCTAATTAATCTCAAATGTGGTATACCATATTTGAGACTAATTCGGCAGTTTTTTTTTTTTTTTTTCTGTAATAAACCGATTTGGAACGCCAAATTTCAATATGTTTATGAGAAAAATATGAGCTTTCATCTGTTACCAAAATCAGTTTTTTGATGACGTAAAGTGGGGATGAGATTGTCGATCAGGTTACCCTACTTTAAGAGTGCTCAAACCCATTACAGGTGAGCTAGAAATATATATTTATATAAAATATCACAAGATGAGTTGGCTATGATAAATAGACGTGGTAGCAGTTGTGGTGCAGTGCTACGTGTTAGGTATTTCACAATTCGGTTATGGATGGTGCTCATTCTGGAAAGTCCCTTAAAATACCGTAAGTGTTTCGCCGTTCATGCAATATCGGATACAGCTGCTTCTTGATGAGTCATTTTTTACTCGCATGAAGAAAACAAACAAATAGCAACAATTTCATATGAAAAAATAATCTTCGTGATTTGAGCCGACTAAAATTTAAAAAAAACAAAAAACTGTTCTATTATACGGGCAGACGGACCTTTCAAGTAAGACAAATTAAATGGCCCCCTAGACTATGCCATAGTCGAATTTTGATAAAAAAATATGTTATTATTAATCATGATGAACGCATTCCGTTGAACTCAAAATTATACTGATGTTTATTAGAATTAAAGTCTTCAATAGTAAAATGGTCATAAAGAGTTTATATAATTAGATGCTTAGTGACAATAAAAGTTATATTGAATTCAACATATCTTGCATAATTATAATATTGCTCACTTAATATTGAACAATTCTGATTTTGGAATCTGCCCGCAGTTTATTGATCGCGAAACAGTTAGCAACCTGGACAACCGATTCTTTTGTTTAGCAAGGCTCACTCAGTCATTTAATGTGGCAATACAAACGATCGAATTTGGTGTTGAAACGAGCTAAATTTTGAGTTACACCTTTTCAATGTAAAATTAATTTTCTCGGCCAAATGAAATGCAATCATTTTCATTTTTTCAGTAAATGTCAGGTCAAATTGTAGTGCTTGATAATTTTTTTTTTTCAAATCCTAGTGTTAAACTTAGGCGTGAAATTCAGTCATTTCGTGTAAGATTTTCGATTTTGATAGGCTTAAACTCTGCCCGCGAGCCTTTTCTTGGATCAACCTTTTAGCTTTTCAAAGTAATATAGTTCGCTAATGAAGGATTTTTCCCAACTTTCTAACGCACATCACCGTGAGCGATATATCATAGTTTTGTCAGAATTTACGTTTTGATTTCACCATTTTTTCACCGGCTGAAATTTTTTCAAAATCAACGCGTGAAATATAAGGCTAATAATACTAGCATTGTGGATCGATATCCCTGGGTTTAATAGGAATACCGGCATGATACAGTGTTGCCAGAACTTCAATATAGCAACGAAATTCCCAGGCCTAATAGCGCTCCTATGTACTGATCATGTTTATAGCACGATGAGGATATTTCATCATCACGTGAGTGATTCGGACCAATGTGTTGAAATTTGCTTCTCCTCAAAACAACTTTGCCCGAAGGCTTACATGCAATTGGGCAATATTTTAAACAAAACTTTCTTTACAAAACATTATATTACGCTGTATGTTTTATGATCAAGCAAACTGTTTGGAACACACTTCCAAAGAAATAACCTTCGTAACGCCCCGGCGTAACGCCCCAGACTTTCGTTATTTAAACGCCAGAAATAGATTGTCCTTATAAGAACCATCAGAGATTGTGGCTTATAAGAACCGTTCATTATCATTGTTAACTTAAACAGGTTTTTGTTTTTAAACATCTTTATAAATTGATTGTTTTTATGTTTGTTTGTAAATTTCGTGCTTTACGCGCTTTGAGTTCCTCATCAGAGATTGTGCCTTATAAGAACCATTCATTTTCATTGTTAACTTAAAAAGGTTTTTGTTTTTAAACAAAAACCTGTTCAAGCAATTGAATACATGAATACAAAAGCCACCCAAGTCCATGGGAAGTGATTTTGAGAGAAAAACCCGTGTATCATTTTAATTCCTTCAGTTAAATTTACCTGGTCAATATGGTAAGTTTTACGTGCAAATGAGTGGATTAACCTGTATTAGGTATGACGATTAGCATTTCAGGGACTTCGTGGGGTTCATTTTAAATTTTGGACTTGGGTGGTTTTTTGAATCATATACAAAGACAACAATGTTAGAAAGAGATTACCACTAGTAAGATCATACAAAATAAAGGACACAGGTATGTATAATGTTGATAAGCATTCTGCCATGTAATATAAACCACACACTTTCCTTTATTAAACCTATGTTTTGTTCAAAAGTCACTCTCTAGCAATGAATGTGTTACAAGTAGACTTTTATACATACTGGATTTCAATCAATGTGTTACAAGACTCAAATCATGGAATTGGGTGATTCTTTCATACATGCTATTTTTCACATGCTCAATAGACACAGAGGATGAATTTGAGTTGTTCTTTCATACATATGACATGCCTATGTATAGCAACAATTTCCCATGCTTAACTCAATTTGGCCAAAGTATGGACTTGGGTGGCTTTTGTATTCATATATTCAATTATTTAACATTGCTTGCCTAAAAACAGAATAACTTGGATGTTAATACTTGACGTAGTGTTTCAATTTTCATGAAGGTGACTGGGTATTGTGCCTTTTGTTTGTGTTTGTTTGAAACTGCTTTTGGAAACCCACCGAAAGTCATAGGCCCTAATGAAGCAGCCAAAACAATAAGCTACAATACCAGGTTAAACATGGAAGTTTATAAAAACTTATTAAATAACCTTAAGGAAAACAAAACATTTGTGGCAACAATAAGCCTTGCATAAGTCATGGTTAAAGTGTGTTGATTACCACACCAAAGTTTCCCTACATACACCCCCACTACCCACCTCACACACCTCTGCACCCACCCCACCCTATAGGCCTACATGTACATGATATTACATAATAATATATAGCATAGCTATACATTTAGGTATAGCGCTCAATTATGACAAATATGAACACAAGTCTGAAGGGTGTAATGAAAATGGCAACCCGCGATGGGGGGGGGGGTTGTAGGTCATACAAAATTCACATGGAGGTAGGAGGGACAGAAGATTAAAATCCCCTGTAATAACACGCTAATTTTTCTAGGTTTGGACCGTGGATTTTCATGAACCTCAAGCGTGCGTCTCTTAATACGGACTAACCTAGGTAAACAAACACACAGACAGACAACATGGTTTTCATAATCATGGAATCCATATAAATTGAAATTGCAGGCTATCACGGGAGCAAATTTTTACAATTCACCTCATTTACCAATTGGGGATTTGGGCTACCAAATCGCTAGTCGGGCAATCTTCATGATCTTTGCTTTTCAATGGAAAATTGCCCTGGATGACAACAATGAAAATATCGACTATTTCTGCTGGTTGCGCACGAGATAAAAGCACCGAGTTTGACATTTTCAGAGCATGAAGGGAAAAAGGGTAAAATAAAAACGGAAATTCTGACAAAACTATAATATATAGACCCACACGATGTGCTTTACAGAGGTGGGAAATATCTTTCTTTAGCAAACTATATTAGTTTGAGACGCTAAAAATCAATTCCGTAAAAAGCTCGCAGGCGACTCAAGGCCTATAAAATAAAAAATATCACACTAAAAGATACAATTTGATGCTTAATTAACACCAGGATTTTAAAAAAATGTATATCCAAGCACCAAGTTTTTAACTGACATTACTGAAGAAAAAAAAATATTGCTTTATATTTGACCGAGAAAATTAATTTCATAGCAAAAAGGTGTATCTCTGAATTGTGCTGATTTTAACATGTATCGATCGACTTTTAGCGCGACTAAGCATTTCTAAAGAATCGGTTGTCCAGGTAGGTGACTGGAAAGCCCGTGTAAAAATTCTTGAAAAGCTAACAAATATAGGGAGTACGGTGACTGAAAATATCAGATGTGAAAATCTATCAATTGCACACAAATTAATACAAATCAGCGTTTTATGCTTAAATGTAATAGCCAGAGTATGCAAAATGGGCAAGTGGACTACGGAGAAGTCTAATGGCCCCCTACCAAAATCTGTAAATATTTTTGAAATGTTCTTTTTTCGTCGCCTGAGCTATGTTATGTGATGTGCGGCCCATACACGACCAATTTGATCAATATTAATTGGGGACCCTAGATGCATGACATGACTGTGTAGCGGGTTGGGGGTCTAGGGTCACTGGTGATTGTGAGCCGTCCCAGGCCAGAACCAGGACAATGCTCTTGGAGACACAGAAAATAAAAAAACAAATAGTTTGATACCGTCTATCAATCTTGTGGTTTATTTGTAGTTACACTTATTCCACCTCCTTCTCTCTCCACACCCCTTCACCCTGCCTCCTTTTACCCACAACCTCTATCCTACCTCCTTCTCTTTCTACAACCCTCATACAAATCCCTAGACATTACAGTACTCAGTAACCAGTAATCAATCAATCTATGTCATCATAATCGTAACCAGTGTCAAACTCAATGTCAGTAACCAGTAATCAAACTGTAATCGTAAGCAAGATCATCAGAACCCTATTTTAAAGTCTACCATGTACATGCATGAGATATAAATATAAACTGGCATGGAACTAATTTCTTTTAATCTAGATCCAAACATTTATAAAAATACATGTCAATTTTTGGTCACCTCTATCAAGCTCACAATATTCGCCAAATATGGTTATTTAAATCTAGGGACATGATAAACAAATTTGTTTTCCTCACGAAAATACATAAACATCAATTTTTAGAGACCTCCGCTTCACCTGGTCCGTATGACCTTAACAGTCAGTCGCGCCACAGAGCACGCCCCTAATTTGCATACGATTGACAGGTAACAAAATGGACTCCCATGCCGGCGCGAAGTACAACTTTTGTGTACATCTTTCCGATTATCAATCCCCAAAATGTCTCACACGACGTCAAATTAAACATTAATATGCATCTTTTTCAAATGAGACTAATCAGGAACATCTATATTCCCTGATTATGGCCTGATTTTGGGCTCCGAACATGAGAACGAGCGAAACAACGATGTTTTTGTATGTGAAAAGTTATGGAATTACCCAATGTTTTTGCGCTATACCATGGTTTGACTACTGCGCAACGAAGTGTTCGCATGTCATATTTTGTCATCAAAATTCACACAAAAATACACGATATGCGATTTAATTTAAGTGATAGATTTAATCTATGCAACTAACCTGATGATAGGTTAACTTCAGATTTAACTGTTCTAATCTGGTTATGGTATATTTATATGAACTACGGCTCTCTCGATAAATACCGATGTAAATCTCAAAATTCCAGCTCCTCACACACACAACGGCCGCGTGCTCTCGCTGCTGTCTCGTTGAAGGGAACACGGAGGTCACACAAAAATAAAAATTATGTCCTGTCACATTCAAGCCCATTACACAGCCCCTACCCAGCTTGGGCCGTCCGCGGCACAAACTAGCGACAAACCGAAATATAGGCCTATATAATGGGATTGAATGTACTTAGACTTATAGACTACTATTTCTTTTCTATAATTGAATATCCTAGTGCCCTGCGTTCCTTCCGGCTCAGTCATGGAATGGCAATGGTAGTCAGCATAACATCTGGCATGCCCGAGGCCAAAATATCCTGGCAATGGTAGTCAGCTTCACATCTGGCATGCCCGAGGCCAAAAATATCAATGATCCAAATTACCCTCTCCCCTCCACTTCCTTCCCTTCCATCTCCTCCTACTTCATAAAACAGCAATCCCTCCTTCACTCCTCCATCAATACACAATATAACAATCTCCTCCCTTCCTCCGCCTATGCTACTCTTTTACATTCTTTCCATTGCAAAGTTGGGGTGTTAACTCGTCAGCTAACCCCCCACCTTTCAGGCTTGATATTTAATCCATTTCCTCACATGTGGTACTCTCCACTTAAACTGTCAAAACTCCCAATGACTCCACTGATTCTACTTCACTGATTGGTCACCTTGATTTTAAAATTAGACAACTCCTCCAAATCGAACATACTCCACCCAAGAACTCATCTACTTTCCTGCTTTTTCAACTGCAGTGTTCGAGGTTCACTCCCCAGAGTACAGAGTTACCATGTCATCACCTTTGTTACCGAATTTTTCAGTATGCACTCTGTCACCTCTGAAGCCTGCTTTGCAATACCTGTCAATCCCGAGCATTTTCAGATTAAATTACTCCTTGAATCACATCTCCACCAGATTTCTCCATAATTACTAACCGTGACACCCCAAGATCACCTGATTCATCCAATACTCACAACTCCATCTCCGTACCACATGAAATTTAAAAAAAACTCTACACCAAGGAATAGTCCATACAAGCCTGCCACATAACAACCACATCCATCTCCTTCCTCCTAATAACACTCCTTCCTAAATCCTCCAAAAATCATCGACACATACACTCTCAATCGGCCCCCACCTGGACATGCCAAAATGGAAAAGACACTTTGAACAAGAACAAGGGCTTATTTACTTGACATCCTTGACCAACCCGACGAAATCACCTGCATGGCGGCGAAACATCACAACAACATGAGTAGTCAACATCATTTTTCACCGGAAATGCCAAAAAGATCCATGTCAACAGTTAAATCCAAGTCATCCAACGCCCCAGCAAACTCATTCAAAGACGCCTGGTTTCTTATTTCACCATGTAAGCCAATAGGTATATATTTTCCTTTTGTGTGTGTGTGTGTTTATAATAAAAGAAAAATGGTTTCTCCATTTTTCCTTTTCCTGTCCATCTAAGCAAAATGTGTATACATTTTTTTCTGTGTATATATAAAAAAAAAGTGGTCTCTCCATTTTTTTTTATTTGGTTGGGTTATTTTTTTTACGGTTTGTGTTTATAACCCTTAATAGGGCACACAAATATAAATAGGGACGATTTAGTCATACATGTCTCAAATAATACACAAGGGGCACTTACAAAATCCACCAAACTCAAAAGACCTTACCTCATGACCACACCCCTAGGACGACAAGTTCCACCCTACCACTGAGTGACCTTCCTTCAAGACAATGTCCCACACTATAGCGTCATGCTCCAGTACATAACCTCTTTTCCAGACGCGGCATAAAGGAAATTGGTCCCAATTTATATTTTATGTCTTCCACGCTTCCACCCTTTCCAACCTCCTCCTTTTCCATTCCTCCAACCTCCTTACTTTGTTCCTCCTTCCTCCTCTTTCCTGTACTTTCCTCCTTGTGGCTGCCACCTAACATCCTTTTCCTGTAATTAACTTCCTCTCCTCTTCCTCCTAAAACTTCTTCTACCTTCTCCTCCCTTACTTTTACTACCTCCTTGTTAACTACATACCTACACTCCATTCCCTCCCCTCCTTCCATCTCCTTCGGTGCCCTTTTATTCTCCTCGTCCCTCCTCTGCCATTCCAAACTCTCTCTAATCCCCCTCGTCCCTAGTTCCTTTTCTGCCAGTTCCTTCTCCCTTTCCCTAATCACTGTTTTCATCCTATCCATCTCATGTTGTCGTCCTAGGGACGGGCAGTCCCTGAGGATATGCCCCTTCTCGTGAAAATAAAAAACAACCTGCATTACTTCTAGACCCTCCTCGTCCTCTGCCTCGACCACGGCCACGGCCCCGTCCATTTCTTTTCCACGGACCACACGTATCTTCCATTATTCCTGTAGCACATTCACAAATGAAAAACAAAACATGACAAAATAAAATTAGTATACAGGTCTAATCTCTGTATCTAGTGGGCTTCTCCCTCGCCCGGTGCGGATTTCGGTGGGGTCCCACACTATCACCCTGCACACTTGACCAATCCTCGCCTGTCCCATTACCTCCACCCTTACCTCTATCAAACCAGCCTCCTTTAATCACCTTCTTCCCCTTCCCCACTAGTGGTATCCAATGTACGTCAACCGCCTCTCGGAACCTGACCCTGTTTTTCCTTGTTCGTCTCTCTCCGCCACCGTCTTGTCCCACCATGATGGTATGGGTCATTTCTTCACCACGAGTTTCTGCACCATGGGATCCTTTCTCTTGGGCCTCTAATTTCTCATCTACCTGCGCAGTTTCACTCTCCTGTCCTTTTTGACCAGCCTCCTCTGTGCTCGCCCTATCCACTTCCACCGGAGTGGGCACCCCATACTCCCACGGCTCTAACTCTGGCCCTTGGTACGGTTTCAGAGGGTCAGCATGTACTACCCTTGGTTTGCTGCGAGCTGTCTTTTGAATCCTGTAAATCACATCCGACAGCACAGAGACCACAAGATAAGGACCTTCCCAAGGGAGCATAAGCTTCTTCGACAGTGACATCTTGCGCTGCACATTAAATAACCACACAAATTGGCCTTTCTTATAACCTGGACCCCGAGCGGACCGGTCATAATTCCGTTTTTGACGTTTTGCGCGAGGCCGAAGGGCATGTCTGGCTCGCTCATGAATTCCCTGGAGGCGCTCTCTCAACTCGGTGGCATAATCAGTGCGACAATCGTCCTGTTCATGCTGGATCTTGCCAAACATGATATCGACCGGAGCTGACACCTCTCGTCCCATCATCATCATGTTTGGTGATTCGCCTGTAGAGGCCTGTACACTGGACCTATAAGCAGATCCTACATATGGGAGTTACACAGCCCAGTCCTTTTGATGCTGATGTGGTAAAATCATAAGGGAAACAACATTCACTATGGTCCTGTTATAGCGTTCCACCATGCCATCCGACGTGGGGTTATATGGTGTCGTTCTGGTTTTATGGATTCCAAGGAGTTGACACATTTCCTGAAAAACGTCAGACTCGAAGTTGTGACCCTGATCTGAATGTAATTCCTGTGGGACCCCAAACCGGCATACGAACTCTTCGACCAATTTTGCTGCCACCGTTTCTGCTCGCTGATTTGGGATGGGGTACGCCTCCATCCACTTCGTGTAGTAGTCGCCTACCACCAAAATGTAACAATTCCCCTTATGTGTCTCTGTCAAAGGGCCCAGTACATCTATGGCAACACGTTCTAAGGGCGCACCAACCGGAAGCTGTTGAAGTGGGGCCCTATTCTTACGCGGGGGACTCTTCTTCCGGGCGCAGTCTACGCATTGTCTAATATAGGCCCTGACATCATTACTCATGCCAACCCAATAGTAACGTTTCCGTACTTTAGGCATAGTCTTCTCCCTCCCCAAATGTCCTGCTGTTTTGGATGCGTGGAACGCATCCAGCGCTTTCTTTCTTAAGGATTTTGGAAGTACCAACAGCCAGCTGAACTCTTTACCATCGTCACTTTCCCATTTCTTGACTAACACCCCTTCTCTTACCGTTAGCATGTTCCATTGCCCCCAATAGGTCTTTAAAGCCGCAGACTGACCTGCAAGTCTCTCCCACCCCGGTCGTTCTTTTTCCCTTTCCTTCCACTGTAATATTGGGGCCATAGTCTCATCAGCTAACTGAGCTTCCCGTATTGATTCTAATGAGACTTCGGGTACAACACTAACACGCCGTACACATGAGCCACCCCCCTTCAATTTGCCCCCTTCCCAAACTGGTTCATCACAGGAGAACTCTAGGTCACTATGCCCACTTTCATAATCACTAGTTTCTATTTCGACAGTTACTCGACTATTAGTACTTCCATCTTTTTCGCTCGCCCTCGACTCTATCTTTGCACTTTTCACCTGTTCCACATCACCTCCTACATCACTTCCCAACTCAGTCTGCGTTCCAACCTCATTTACAACCACCTGAGCACTAACTCCTGTCACATGCACTCTAACTCTCTCCTTTCCCTTCTTGCATTTGCTCTTCTATTTTCTGTTTGGCCAACTGTTCTTCCCACCGACCACACTGTCTACACGGCTTCCTTGATAACCCATCTGGATTTTGATGGCGCTTGCCCGGGCGATATTCTAGAACTATGTCAAAGGTAGCCAACACTTCTAGCCAGCGGGCCAACTGCCCTTCTGGATTCTTAAAGTTACACAACCACCGGAGTGAACCGTGGTCAGTTCTCACTTTAACACAGCTGCCATAGACATAATGCCTGTATTTCTTGAGAAACTCTACTATCGCCAGAAGTTCCCTCCTAGTCACACAATAATTCCGCTCAGCCCTCAACAAAGACCTACTACCATACGCAATCACTTTTTCCACCCCCTCTTGCAGTTGTGACAGGACACAACCAATAGCAAAGTTGCTCGCGTCAGTGTCCAAAATAAATTGACCCTCTGCCCTGGGATATGCCAAAATGGGTGCACTAATCAACGCTTCCTTCAACCTACTAAAGGCCACCTCACATGCCTCACTCCATTCAAATTTTGCAGTTTTCTCTGTCAGCCGATGAAGGGGCCCTGCTATATTAGCGAAATCACGGATAAACCGTCGGTAATATGACGCTAAACCCAAGAAACTACGCACTTGCGTCTGTGTGACAGGCGTCGGCCAGTCTTTCACCGCGGCTATCTTTTCTGGGTCAGTGTGGATGCCCTTCTCTGAGACAACATGCCCAAGGTACTTAACTTCTTTTTGCAGGAGGGCACACTTAGCAGGCTTCAACTTCAGGCCAGCACTTCGAAATCTGTCAAACACGGTAGCCAACCTCTTTAATGATTCTGGAACCGAACGGCCAAAGACTATGACATCATCTAAATAAACTAACAATGTCTCCCAGCGTAACCCGGCCAACACATTGTGCATCAACCTTTCGAATGTGGAAGGGGCATTACATAAGCCGAACGGTATGACATTATCTTATCCAACAACGCAGTCACCTGCCTTTCAACTTCAGCCCTCTGAGTGGGAGACTGTCGACGTAATGGTTGCCTAATGGGCCGGGCACCCTGTATATCAATATGGTGTTTTACTAACTTAGTTCGACCTATGTCAAATTCGCCTTGGGAAAACACATCTTGGTATTCCACAAACAATTTCCGAACTTCTTCTTCTTCGGCGGACCCTAGCCCCGCAACACTTTCTTCGAACAACACTTCCAAATGTTCCGGTATTTCAGCACCTTCTGATTCGACACATCTTGACACTCTCTCTAAATTCTCCTCTTCTACATCCTTCTCGTTCACCAAAACCAAGCGTGCAATCACCATTCCTTCTTTCAATATTTTCTCAGTCGGGCTTAAATTCATTACCCGAACTGGTATCGAATCGGTGCTAGCATCGACTATGGCCCGAGCTATCATCACATCACCATCAACCATCTTCTCGGTTGGCTCCACCAAGCACACTTTCCCCCCCTTTTCTGTTATCCAGCATACAAGCCGGAATCACCATCTCATGTTCGGCTGGGATTCGTACCTCAGATGCTATCACTAACTTTAAGTATTCAAGGGGTTTGTTATCCTTGGTACGACCATCAATCCTCTCACCCGTAATCACTAGTTGTAAGTTTTTAAAATCTATGTTGGCCCCCGCCATTCGTAGAAAATTCATACCTAACAGATTGTCGCTGACCTGGGCAACATAGACCTCTATACAGATACCGTGCTCTGCCCGATTCGCACATCCATGTTGGTTGCCCCTACTATTTTCACTTTTGACCCATCTGCCTGTTTCAAATATACTTCTTTGTCCTTCAAAGAAGGCCGCGCACACTCTGGAATGAGTCGGTATTGCTCAGGCGTTATTGTAACTTTTGATGCGCCAGAATCAACGCAAAGCATCACCGACTCCCCCTGAATAGACGCCTGAACCCACATTTCTTTAATATCACTCTCTAAATAGTCATCTTCTAGTCCTAATGCAATTTCTCTGATATCAATAGCTAATTCAATCCCACTGCCCCCTGATTCAAGTTCTCCCTCTGATTTGTCGGCTGATTTGGTATCGGTGCCGGTCTGCCTGTTTGCTGGCCCTTCCCCATCGGTGGCTTTCCCCCGGGCAGCGGTTCGGCCTCCCGATGTTTCCCTGTCTATCACTACCAGCCCAACAATTAGCAGCGATATGCCCCTCTTGCTGACAATGATAGCACACTAACGGAAATCTCTTACATACACGAGCCATATGCCCAACTTCGTCACACCTGTAACAGCGTACATTAGGGTGCAAGTTAGGGGGTGAGCTTTGTATTTGCTTTTCAGGGCAGTCTCTAGCCATATGTCCAGTGCGCAGGCAATTATAAAGCATTCTACCATCAACTTGGCGGGTTGCCTTGGGAAATTATTAGGGCCATTCACACGCCACTCACGGCCACCTTTCTCCTTTGTCACCATTTCCCCTTCACCATCCGTCTCCAATTTCTTCATTCTCTCTAATTCCCTAGTAAGCTTCCCCATTTGACCCGTCAATGTTTTTATTTGAGCTTTTAATTCGGCAGTCTCACTTCCGGGCTCCGACATACTTGTTTCTACAGCCTCCCTCCCATACACAGTGGACTTAGTGCAAGTTTTAACCTGTCCAGAAGTAAAGAATGACTGTACTATTTCTGCCCTTGCTATTGCATCATTTAAGGTCCCAGGGTGTGCCCTAAATAATAATTCTTTCAAGTTTGGATCGCTGATCGCCCTCTTAAAATGCTCCCTCGCTATGCGGTCCCTTTCAATCTTATCTGTGCGAGGGTGAGCCAACGTAGCCAATCTTTTAATGTCCAACCCCAGCTCATGGAGGCTCTCTTCTGACTTTTGTTCCCTCTGAATAAGTTCTAAAAAGTACTTTTCTTCACATTCACGAGGCCCAAACTCTTGTTTCATAACCTGCACTAGTTCTTCATAACTCATCTCTTCCGGGTTTATGTCATTTGCACTAAGTACTGACAGTGCATCACCCTGACAACTGGTATACAACTGGAAAGTTGTCTCTTCCGCAGACCACTTATTGAATTTCCGTATCACATCAAATTGTGCCAGAAATTCCTTTAACCGACCTTTTCCATCAAACTTAGGTGGTTCTTTCAACCTCCGCTTCCTCACAAGGTCTGACTTATGACCCTCTTCAATGCAATCACTTTCACCGTGCGCCACTCCTCCCCCGTTCAGCGCACCTTTCTCACAATCTGCCTTTTCCACATCAGCTCTTCCTCCTTTCTTAGTCAACCTTTTTCGCCCCCTTGACAATTTCCGTGAACCTGGGTGGCTTTTGTACTGTGAATATCTAGATCTACCAACATCTGCCCCCTCAGTATCCGAACTCTCACTAGCAAAGCATTTCTCGGCACGGGACCCACCCGACTTCTCTGGACTGGCACTACGCATTCTACTCTTATTACTGCCCACTAGGCCATTGCACTTTCCACCCATCTCTTCCTTCTCAAACTATCGAAATCGTTTATCTCGTTTGCACTTTCCTCTCTTCTCCTTCCATTCTTTCTCTTCATCCTCCTCTAACCTAGCTAACTCACGCACCTTAATGGATCTCTTCTCTCTCAATTCCGACATTTTCTTCTCCCACTCACGAGAACACTGTTCTTCAAACTGATCAGCCTCCAGCATCCTCTCTTCTTGCATTTTAACCCACTCCTGCCTTTCCTTCTCAAAGGTCGCCATCCGTTCTTCTCGCATTTTATCCCATTCTTTGATCTGGACCATTTCCATCTCTTTTATTCTTTCCTGTTCCCTACACATTTGACCTAACTGTGCAATTCCTTTCTCCAACTTTTTATTCGCCTCCACCATAACAGCTTTCTGTACAAGTAACCCACTTTCATCCAACTTTTCGCCCACTCTTTTCTCCACTTTATGCGCCTTCTGGGAAATCGGACTCTTTTTCATCAGTCTCCTCCCCTTCTTTATTTTAGTGGCCCTCTCCGCCTCTGAACTACTGCTTGCATGCTTCTGGGCCATCAACCTATAATGTTCCCTTTTCCATCTGACCTCCTCACTCTCAGTATCTGAATTATTTTCTGTTTGACTTACTTCCTGGCCACCTCTCGGGCCGCTTACTGACCCTTACTAGAATCATCCCCCTCAGAATCACTATTACTTGTCCCACATACATCTTCATCACTATCGTCTGTCCCACTATCAGTATCAACATTCGCCTCTTTCCCCTTCCTCGGCACTGCTGCTTCCCAATTCTCTCTCCAACCCGGGCCACCACACGTCGGCGCATCCCAATCCTCCATTATTCTACAGCCAATTTAACCCCTTCGGACACGAAGGAAGATGGCTCAATTAAAAAAATATTTTTTATGCTTATTATAACTATTTTGGATAGTTATTTGTGAAAAACTAAAAAAAAATAATTACCTCATCAATTATGCAAATTAGGGCATGTGTACAATTGTACACATTGTGACTAAGTGACGACGTTTACAATGATTTTTTGGATACAATTGTACACATTATGACTAAGTAATGGCAATAAAACTTGGTAACATATATGAAGCAACAAACTGTAACCCTTTGTTTCTTTTTTCTGTTGTCTTCATACGTCCGTATCTGTAGGCTCTTAACTGTCATTAATTTGGTATAAAATACTAATAAACAGTTCTTGTCTTTGGAGAGACCGAGAAAGACATCACACTTAAAAAACTTGATTTCCGAGACTAATTTTGTTACTCCACTCTACACGATCCATTTTTGGGCCCATCGCCGACCAGTTACTCCTAACTATCTCTGTAATAATAGGCCTACAGAGTGGTTTTGCCAAAAAATGTATCCAGCGCAAATTATAAACTGAATGGAAGTATTAACAAAAGAGTTAAAAATTACTTATAATGATACACAAAGTATACTAAATAACTCCTATATTTTGATAAGATTAGTCACACTGTGTACAACTGAACACAATGTATTGTGCATATATTTACAAGGTGAGACACACTGTGTACAATTGTACACACCATTTAAAAAAAATTCTACACCACATATGTTTGAAGCATTTGATCAAAAATAGTGTTCCATGTGTTCTACAGGTCTTACACTAACCCCCTGACTAAAATTTAGCTTGTCCACAATGATATTTCATATAAAATTAAAAAGGAAAGTACATGTCTTCTGGCAACGTGCTGTAGTGGGTGATGCCCTCTTAGATTATGAAAAGTGACATTCAGTTAGGCGAGGGCGCTCTGCACTGGAGGATAGCATATGAGTACACAATTGTGCACATGGTGTTTCTTTGCAGTAATAAGCTTCCCCTGGTATACAGGGAGCAATAGAAGTCCATGTGTACAATTGTACACAGTATGTACGAAGGGGTATCCTCTCTCTTCACCACCAACAGTTTTTAATTTGTCTCCTTTCTCTTTTTCCTTCTCTCTCCACACCCCTTCACCCTGCCTCCTTTTACCCACAACCTCTATCCTACCTCCTTCTCTTTCTACAACCCTCATACAAATCCCTAGACATTACAGTACTCAGTAACCAGTAATCAATCAATCTATGTCACCGTAATCGTAACCAATGTCAAACTCAATGTTAGTAACCAGTAATCAAACTGTAATCGTAAGCAAGATCATCAGAACCCTATTTTAAAGTCTACCATGTACATGCATGAGATATAAATATAAACTGGCATGGAACTAATTTCTTTTAATCTAGATCCAAACATTTATAAAAATACATGTCAATTTTTGGTCACCTCTATCAAGCTCACAATATTCGCCAAATATGGTTATTTAAATCTAGGGACATGATAAACAATTATTTTCCTCACGAAAATACATAAACATCAATTTTTAGAGACCTCCGCTTCACCTGGTCCGTATGACCTTAACAGTCAGTCGCGCCACAGAGCACGCCCCTAATTTGCATACGATTGACAGGCGCGAAGTACAACTTTTGTGTACATCTTTCCGATTATCAATATCCCCAAAATGTCTCATACGACGTCAAATTAAACATTAATATGCATCTTTTTCAAATGAGACTAATCAGGAACATCTATATTCCCTGATTATGGCCTGATTTTGGACTCCAAACATGAGAACGAGCGAAACAACGATGTTTTTGTATGTGAAAAGTTATGGAATAGGCCCTATGTCACATGATCGATAACGTAAAATAACGAAACATTTTAATAAAACCTAAGAAAAGACAAGAATATTGTAAATAAAACACAAAAATGCACAACATTCTCTAAAATAACGGAAAATATCAGTAGATATTCTAAGGTAACACTGAATTTCAGGAGATATTCTAAAACAATTTGCTTTTTAAGGATACTTTGCGTTATCGATCAAATGACATAGGGCCTCTTGCTTGAGATGCGCGAGTGAATTTCCACGTCAAATCACCTGGCAGGCAGGGTGGAAGTTATTTGCTGTGTACCTGATACATACACATATTGGCAGACCGACCACACGCACTTGAGGAACTCGCGTCGATTTGAATTTTTATCTTTTTTTTTTCATTTCATTTATCCAAATTGTTTGAATTTTTAATATATGGTGTGTGAAGACTTTCCGAGGCTACCATCGGGTCCGCAAAAATTAAATATTGTTTTGTTTAAGAGCTACTGCCTGTTTTTATGAGGATAGCCAATGTTCCCTTGTCATTCCAATTGACCCCTCTATTGCGTTTATTTATATTAATATTTGCAGCTGCAGCCATGATGACATCACGCAGTAAATTACTCTGCTCAGTGGCGTAGATTTCTTTTTGACATTGGGGGGGGGGATGGAGTTTGGAAAAAATTTCAAGTATAGTCAATCCAGCACCTTTTGGCGACAGAATAAGTTTCTGGTTCAATTGTGCGCGAAGCGCCCGAAAAATTTTGCTATTTTGAAGCTAAACTGATGAAATAATGGTGTAAAAGTAGAATAAATTGAAGCGCGCGAAAATTTGCACCTTTGGGGCAAAAAATGGGCAAATATGAGGTTAATTTGGTCAGAAACCCATTATCAGGCGTCAACATTGGGGGGTGAATGTATGGACCATCCCCCGGCCCCTGGCATAATATTGGGGAATTTACCCCCCATCCCCCCGGATCTACGCCTATGACTCTGCTTAAAATTTTGCGCGAGTGATATACTCACAGTTATATCCGACAGCCCAATAGTGCTGCATGTCCACACGTAATTACTATTACCGGACGTAACGTTTCGATCGGTCTTAACAGCTCTTAACCCTGGTCATCTTCAGCCTTAAATTTTCGGATTTAAAGCACATTACGTCGGATATAGTAATGTTTTTTATATCCGACGCTCATTCACACTGCCACTTATATCCGATACTATTACCGACGTAATTTAAGTCCGACTGTGTGAACAAATTGTCGGATTTAAAGCACATTACGTCGGATATAGTTATATCCGACGCTAATTCACACTGCCACTTATATCCGATACTATTACCGACGTAATTTAAGACCGGTAATAAGTGATTTAAGTCCGACTGTGTGAACACGACTTCTATTGTATTATTCTATTAACCCTCCTCGACCTTCTCTAGGTGTAAGGCGGCTTTTATTTGCACAACTGTTGGAACTGTATTGTGTTGTAAACTTCTTTTGTCTACCTGTGTTTTCGCGGAAGGTGTAAAACGGGCGATGGAATGCAGTTTAAAATTTCTGCCAAGGCCTAATCATTACACATTTTGGATGCATTGTAGCCGGCGGGGACCCAACTAAAGGCTGCTAGTCAGGTGTAGGAAGGCGTGAATTTGGATTCCTCTATACACAAAAGCGCCGCAAGAGTTGTTTACGGTGTAGTTAATGGTAATGGCGCGGGCCCAGACGATTTAAACCATAGCGAGGTATGGGCGACCAATCATAAGGCAGATCCATTTAAAGATGCATTACATCATGCCCAATTTTAGTTAGGCCAGAAATTGGCCTAACTCTCCATAGAGTCCCGTGTTAAAAATCTTAACCGCAAGGCAATGTCAGTAGTCCACTTGGGAAGCTAACAAACAGAGGGAGTAGGGTGACTGATCAGATGTGAAAATATATCAATTGTGCACACATTAATTAAATCAGAGTTTTAAGCTTAAATACAATATCCAGAGTATGCACAATGGGCAAGTGGACTACGGGGTAGTCTACATCGACAGCTAAAGCCTCCTTTAGACATCAGACCCACACAAGCACACATTTGGGATACGTGAGTACAATGGTACCACTTTACACATGACTGCCCTTACACATGACTGTAGTGTGGTCACTTATATTGATACTCGCCTGTTGTGTAGAGCGTTAATATGATGCCGGATCAGTGACCAATTTAATGGCGGAACCCTTTATTCGAAACAATGGTACCACTTTTATGAATAGCCTGTCGCAACTTCTAATCGGCATCAAACGAACAAAAGATTATATAATCTATTGCGACTCTATTTCTATTTAAAAGCTCTTTGATTCAATACATGTTGAAATCAGCATAATTCAGAAATACACCCTTTTGCTTTGAAATTAATTTTCTCGGTCAAATATAAAGCAATATTTTTTTTTCCTTCAGTAATGTCAGTTAAAAACATAGTGCTTGGATGTACATTTTTTTAAAATCCTGGTGTTAAAATTAGGCATGAAATTGTGTCTTTTACTGTAAGATTTTTGATTTTTATAGACCTTAATTTCGCCCGTGAGCTTTTTGCGGAATTGATGTTTTAGCGTTTCAAACTAATATAATTCGCTAGAGAAAGATATTTCCCACCTCTGTAAGACACATCGTGTGGGTCTATATATTATAGTTTTGTCAGAATATCCGTTTTGATTTCACCTTTTTTCCACTTGCAACTCGCAAAATGTCCAACCAGTGCTTCATTTCTAATATAACCAGCAGAAATAATCGATATTTCTATTGTGGCTTGCAAAATCATCCATCCATGGGTACATTCGAGAGTCGATTTTGACAAAATTGGTAGTCGGAATTGAAAAATGGTGCAATCAAACCCGAAATTCTGACAAAACTATGACCTATAGCCCATTATGATGTGCTTTAGAAAGTTGGGAAATATCTTTCGTCAGCGAATTATGTTAGTTTGAAAACCAAAAACGTTAACCCCAGAAAAAGCTCGCGGGGCAAAATGAAGCCTATGAAAATCGAAAATCTTACACTAGAAGCCTAAATTTCACACCTAAATTTAACACCAGGGTTTGAAAATAATATACAGTACCAAGCATTATAGTTTTCTTCTGACATTTACCGAAGAAATGAAAATTATTGCTTTTCATTTGACCGAGAAAATTAATTATTGCGTGAAAAGGTGTAACTAAAAATTTTGCTTATTTCTTTCACCGAATTCGATCGTTTCAAGCGCCTAATTAAGTGACTGAGTGGGTCTTGTTGAACAATAGGCATCGACTGACTAGCGTTCAGCCTCAGTATCTTTGGTATTTCACAATTCAAGTACGGCTCCGGGAAGTCCCTTCCAAAATCCCTTCAAAGGTTTCGCAATATTCATGGAATAGGGCGCGCGTTTTCAATTGTCAATGAATAGTACCATTGAAAATAATTTTCGTTTCAAAGGGATCGCATTAATTACCATAGCGCAAAATGTAAATAATCAAATAAACCAAACAAAATAATAGGCCTAAACAAACACACTAACAACAAAAAATAAAAGAATAAATAAATAAGTCGTGTAAAAAACAGAATTTTGAAAAATATTGAAAATAATCCTCATCAAATGTTATAAATATGGCTTTTTTTAATAATGATGATGTCATTTCCCCCGGAGCTATCATGTGTTAATGATGTTGCAGTATAAATTCAATGGCACGTAAGCATTTTCATCATTGGCGTGGTAGCAGCCGAAAAAAATATTCTCAGCAGCATTTTCATCAGATTCAGAATTCGGAAGGCAAAAATAATCAAGTGGACTACACTGGGAACTGGAAAAAGTCGAAATGGACCGAATTAAAAAAAAAGGTGAATTTGAAATGTAATTATGTATAGTCTAAATCTTAAACTCATAAATTGAACCTGTCCAATATACTTCTGTTTGTTTGTTTGTTTGTTTGCTTGCTTACTTGCTTGCTTGCTTGAATCCAAATACACAAATGATAAGCTGATGCACATTCGTTTATTGTGGGAGAGGGTGAGTAATGATATGTGATGCGATCAAGCAAAATCAGTCGGAACTCGGCAATATTGATTTTGAGATATAGCCAAACAAAGGAAATATTTCCCTTTGATTCCTTTTGTTTTTAATTGCTCATAATCATTGGAACTGGTTGTTCAATTTCAATGGGGTTCTCTGCAAAATTTAATATTTCCGAGTTTCGACTGATTTTGCTTGATCGCATCACATATGCTCGCCTTTGGTTCAATTCCTCATTATTCCTGGCGATGATAGAAAGGCAACCATAACAAATGTGTCCGCGCCTGGTTGATGATATTTTGTTGTAGGCCTAATGTTGTTGTAATATCACTCAAGTTAGCCTATATTATACTATTTTACAGGTGCGAGATATTTACATTCAAGATGGTGGATATTTTAAGACAAATACGGCATCAAGATGTTTAGAGTTGATGTGATTGCACTACAACAAAGAGCCAGTAAGGAGATACACTAAGTAAGTTCTTATATTTTCTCTCTTTTGACATGTTTAATTTAATGTTTAATGTTTTCAACCTTTTATTAGCTCATTTATTGTTGCATATAGTATTTGTAAATTATTTTATGTACGATTCAATTTATCAGACCACGGCCCAGTCAGTGGCGTACCGTGGCCGCTCCTACCCGGGGGAGAGGGGCTATAGAAAAGGTAAACTTTTATTTTAATATTAAAGAATTATAGGTGTTACATCCCCCAACCTCCAACACCACCATGACCACGACACGAACTTTTTTTAAACTTTTCCATAATTTTCCGCCCTTTTCATTAATAATTCTTCTTGTCGCCTCTTTTGCCCGCCCCTTTTCTTTAATAATTCTTCTTGCTGCCCTTCTTTTTTTTTTTTTTTTTGCCGCCCCCTGATTTTACCACCGGGCGCGATACGCTCATGACAATCCAGTCCCTATTCTGGTTAATCTTGAAAGAAACTGATTCTTTTCCAAGTGTGAACGCATGTGTACGCTCTTATTTAGGGGCCTACTCATCCAGTGGGTATCCCGTTACATGTAGTAGGCCTATACTTTAAGGGGGTACTACACCCCTGTCCAATTGTGCGCCTATTTTTTGCAATTTTCTCAAAAATTATAGCACATTGGTGACAAGTAAGATATGTATATTATAGGGGCAAGGACTACAACTACTGTACTGAAAATACAGCAACACAAAGCAAGTAGTTATTGATTTATTGATCAAATATTGGTTTTCCTCATTTTGACTGTAACTCCACAACTGTTGGCTGTGCTGAAATAAAATTTCCAGTGCAGTAGTTGTAGTCCTTGCCCCTATAATATACATATCTTACTTGTCCCCAATGCGCCATAATTTTTGAGAAAAATGCAAAAATAGGCACAAAATTGGGCAGGGGTGTAGTACCCCCTTAAAAGGTACTTTTTGTGAATCCTATGTTATAATATCCGTCTTAATTGTAGGGCCATCCATAATTCGCCCGGATAATTCGCCACTTTAAGTTAAGCTCAAAGCGTGCAAGAGAAGGGGGTAAAAAATTTGGGCATGTTTGCATAAGAAAAATAGCGATGGGGGGGCAATAAAAAAAAAAGGGAGTGAAAAATTAAGGTATTTTCCAACATTTCATTCATAACTTTTAATAAGATTTCAATGGAATTGTTCAATTCGTTATACCGTAGAGCGGTGCTCGCCTTTTGCGGTTATCAGTATTCTCGGTTCTCTGTACATGTGGGTTGGTGGTGGGGAACATTGCATTGTGTGATCCTGCCGGTTGATGTGTTTTGATTACGGGAAAACCGTACCGCCCTAGATAATAGTGTCATTTAAACTCATTTTATTTTTAAAACAAACTTCTAAGAAAACGGAAATTTCGGACATATTTACAACAAATAAAGAAACCCTGAAATCCCATGCAGAAGGTTTCCAAAATATTTGTATAAATAATGAGGTTGGCCCTTGCTTAGTTATGTCAGGCGGATTTATCCGCCTGATATACTGTGAAGCTCCAAAATCTTCTTAAGTTAGGCGTGCAGCCTAACCTATTTTTTTCTTGCTGTTTGTTTGTTAAGTTAGGCGTGCAGCCTAACTTATTTTTTTCTTAAGTTAGGCGTCCAGCCTAACTTATTTTTTTCTTGCTGTTTGTTTCTTTCTTTCTTTCTTTCTTTAAGTTAGGCGTGCAGCCTAACTTATTTCTTTCTCGCTATTTCTTTCTTCTTCTTTCTTCTCACAATTTGCTACTACTTCCACATCCTTGATCGGATTTCGACCAAACTCAGTCACAAGCAGTATTGGGTAACTGGCTACAAAAGTTATGGGTTGTTTAAAGTCAGAGGTCATCCAAGGGGTCACAGGGGTCAATAAAAGGTCATTTTAACCAAAAAATACTCCAATTGAGCTGAAATTTATATGCAATGATCTTTATGACATTCTAAACATGTTTAAATTTTTTTTAAAATTATTTAAGGTCATTAAGGGTCATAAAGGGGTCAAAGGTCAAGTTTTTCAAAATGCTCCAATTGAGCTGAAATTTAAATGCAACGATCCTTATAACATTCTAAACATTTCAAAAATATTTTAAAATTAATTTAAGGTCATTAAGGGGTCAAAGGTCAAGTTTTTTAAAATGCTCCAATTGAGCTGAAATTTAAATGCAATGATCCTTATGACATTCTAAACATGTATAAAATATTTCAAAATTCATTTAAGGTCATTAAGGGGTCATAAAGGGGTCAAAGGTCAAGTTTTCAATTCAGCTTCAATTGAGCTGAAATTTATATGCAATGATCCTTATGACATGCTTAAAATATTTTAATATTCATTTGAGGTCCTAAAGGGGTCAAAGGTCAAGTTTTTCAAAATGCTCCCAATTCAGCTGAAATTTAAATGCAATGATCCTTATGACATTCTATACATTTTTAAAAATATTTCAAAATTCATTTAAGGTCATTAAGGGGTCATAAAAGGGTCAGAGGTCAGGATTTTCAAAATGCCGCAATTGAGCTGAAATTTGAATCTAATGATTCTTATGACCTTCTAAACATTTTAGAAATATTTTAAAATTCATTTAAGGTCATAAAGGGGTCAAAGGTCAAGTTTTTCAAAATGCTTCAATTGAGCTGAAATTTAAATGCAATGATCCTTATGACATTCTCAACATGGTAAAGATGTTTTAAATTCATTTAAGGTCATTATGGGGCCATAATGAGGTCAAAGGTCAAGTTTTCAAAATGCTTCAATTGAGTTGAAATTTAAATGAAATCATCCTTATGACATTCTTAACATGTTTTTTAAATATTTTAAAATTCATTTAAGGTCATTAATGGGCCATACAGAGGTCAAAGATCAAGTTTTCAAAATGCCAGCTTTCCACGTTCAATGTATATTGAAATGGCAATTAATGAAACAGTCCTTATAAAATTATCCAGCACAGTATTGCTGCTTGATCAGATCGTCACAATCATCAGCCTAACTTACCTCGTGCCCTTGCAAAGGGCACAGTTGCTCTAGTTCTTTCTTTCTTTCTTTCTTTCTTTCTTTCTCACAATTGACTACTAGTGCTATATCCGTGATCGGATGTGGACCAAACGCATAGCCAAGCCGTATTGGGTAAGTGGCTACAAAAGTCTTAAAATGTTTTTTAATATCGGAGGTCATCCAGGGGGTCACAGGGTCAAAATGGTCATTTTTGCCTCATATGTGCCGCACCCCCATTATAATTAGGGGCAAAACATGGAGACATCTAGTCTAGTGTTTTGATAAACAAGAGATAACCACAGGCAATGGTTCTGCTGTCTGTGCTTCAAAACGTGTAAAATTTCGTCTGGATTCGTCTATTGCCAGGTGGTGAGTGCCGTGCATTCTCTAAATTCAGTAAATTTCCATCGTCAACCGTGTGGAAAATGTCATACGGCCGGGCGGTTTCACAAGTTGCCGGCTCTATCATACCAGTCGCTGCCTGGCTATTGCAGCTGCAATCCATACATCAAAACGTGTAAATTTTGGCTATTTCAACTGCAATCCATACACCCTTCATGCAAGACATGACTGGAATCGTCCACACAGGAAGTGAATATTACAAACGGAGTCACCCATTGAGGTAGGCCCATTCGAAATTCACACGCCCTGTGTGGGAGATTAAGATAATGTCTTCCGGAGAGGTTGTATGAATTTCAACTGGAACAGCCCAGTTGGGGTGTATGAAACCCCAAGTGGGCGATTCACACGAAACAAACTGAGGTATGTTCAGATGCCAATTTCGTTACATATCTTGAGTGTAACTTGTGATGTGATGCCTGTATGCTAGATATAAACAGCTACATCATTTCCACTGATGGCTATAG
Organism: Amphiura filiformis; assembly: GCF_039555335.1. Lineage (NCBI taxonomy): Eukaryota > Metazoa > Echinodermata > Ophiuroidea > Amphilepidida > Amphiuridae > Amphiura > Amphiura filiformis. The sequence goes on from NC_092628.1 coordinate 21,290,833, forward strand.
GGTGTGGGTGTGTGTGGGGGTGGGTGTGTGTGTGTGTGTGTGGGGGGGTGATATCTTGGCTAAAACTGCATCACGCCTTCCCATGATGCATTTATGAAAATCAATAATCCCACTATATAGTTTCTACAGATGACGCAATAATGGTGAATAAGGGGTGAGGGTAAGTAAAATGTTGAAATATGACCGCATTAAACCACAAAGGTCATGTGAGGTCAAAGGTCAGGTCAAATTTAAAGTTGCTCCGATTGGGCTGTAACTCGGGAAAATGATCCCTGACACTTGGGGAGTATGAAACCGCAAAGGTCATGTGAGGTCAAAGGTCAGGTCAAATTACAAGTTGTTCCGATTGGGCTGTAACTCGGGGAAAATGATCCCTGACACTTAGGGAGTATGAAACCACAAAGGGCAAGTGAGGTCAAAGGTCAGGTAAAATTTGAAGTTGCTCCAATTAGACTGTAAGTCGGGGAAAATGACCCCTGACACTTTGGGAGTATAAAACCACAAAGGTCATGTGAGGTCAAAGGTCAGGTCAAATTTAAAGTTGCTCCAATTGGGCTGTAAGTAGGGGGAAATGATCCCTGACACCTGGGGAGTATAAAACCACAAAGGTCAAGTGAGGTCAAAGGTCAGGTCAAATTTGAAGTTGCTCCAATTAGGCTGTAAGTCGGGGAAAATGATCCCTGACACTTTGGGAGTATAAAACCACAAAGGTCATGTGAGGTCAAAGGTCAGGTCAAATTTGAAGTTGCTCCAATGAGGCTGTAAGTCGGGGAAAATGATCCCTGACACTTTGGGAGTATAAAACCACAAAGGTCAAGTGAGGTCAAAGGTCAGGTCAATTTTGAAGTTGCTCCAATTAGGCTGTAAGTCGGGGAAAATGACCCCTGACACTTTGGGAGTATAAAACCACAAAGGTCATGTGAGGTCAAAGGTCAGGTCAAATTTAAAGTTGCTCCAATTGGGCTGTAAGTCGGGGGAAATGATCCCTGACACCTGGGGAGTATAAAACCACAAAGGTCAAGTGAGGTCAAAGGTCAGGTCAAATTTGAAGTTGCTCCAATTAGGCTGTAAGTCGGGGAAAATGATCCCTGACACTTTGGGAGTATAAAACCACAAAGGTCATGTGAGGTCAAAGGTCAGGTCAAATTTGAAGTTGCTCCAATGAGGCTGTAAGTCGGGGAAAATGATCCCTGACACTTTGGGAGTATAAAACCACAAAGGTCAAGTGAGGTCAAAGGTCAGGTCAATTTTGAAGTTGCTCCAATTAGGCTGTAAGTCGCGGGGGTCGCTGCCTCATGACACTGGGGAGTATAAAACCACAAAGGTCAAGTGAGGTCAAAGGTCAGGTCAAATTTGAAGTTGCTCCAATTAGGCTGTAAGTCGGGGAAAATGATCCCTGACACTTTGGGAGTATAAAACCACAAAGGTCATGTGAGGTCAAAGGTCAGGTCAAATTACAAGTTGCTCCGATTGGGCTGTAACTCGGGAAAATGATCCCTGACACTTGGGGAGTATAAAACCACAAAGGTCAAGTGAGGTCAAAGGTCAGGTCAAATTTGAAGTTGCTCCAAATAGGCTGTAAGTCGGGGAAAATGATCCCTGACACTTGGGAGTATAAAACCACAAAGGTCATGTGAGGTCAAAGGTCAGGTCAAATTTAAAGTTGCTCCAATTGGGCTGTAAGTCGGGGAAATGATCCCTGACACTTGGGGAGTATAAAACCACAACGGTCATGTGAGGTCAAAGGTCAGGGCAAATTTGAAGTTGCTCCAATTGGGCTGTAAGTCGGGAGAAATGATCCCTGGGAAGTATTAAACCGCAAAGGTCATTCGAGGTCAAATTTCAGGTCAAATTTAAAGTTGCTCTGATTGGGCTGCAATTCGGGGCAAATGATCCCTGACACTTGGGGAGGATGAAACCGCAAAGGTCATGTGAGGTCAAAGGTCAGGTCAAATTTGAAGTTGGTCCAATTGGGCTGTAAGTCAGGGGAAATGATCCCTGACACTTGGGAAGTATTAAACCGCAAAGGTCACCCGAGGTCAAAGGTCAGGTAAAATTTAAAGTTGCTCTGATTGGGCTGCAATTCGGGGAAAATAATCCCTGACACTTGAGAAGTATGAAACTGGAAAGGTCAGCTAAGTTCAAAGGTCAGGTCAAATTTAAAGTTGCTCCGATCAGGCTGCAACTTGCGGCAAATGATCCCTAACACTTGGGGAGTGTAAAACCGAAAAGTCATCCGAGGTCAAATTTAACGTTGCTCAGAATATGAAACCGAAAAGGTCAACCGAAGACAAAGGTCGGGTCAAATTTAACGTTGCACAGTATTGCTGCGTGATGATGTCATCACAGTCATACGCCTAACTTACCTCGTGCCCTTGCAAAGGGCACAGTTGCTCTAGTTGCTGTTTGTTTGTTTCTTTCTTTCTCACAATTTACTACTAGTGCTACATCCGTGATCGAATTTCGACCAAACGCATAGCCAAGCCGTATTGGGTAGGTGGCTACAAAAGTCTTAAAATGTTTTAATATTGGAGGTCATCCAGGGGTCACAGGGGTCAAAAATGGTCATTTTGCCTCATATGTGCCCCACCCCCCATTATAATTAGGGGCAAAACATGGAGACATCTAGTCTAATGTTTTGATAAGCAAGAGATAACCACAGACAATGGTTCTGCTGTCTGTGCTTCAAAACGTGTAAAGTTTCGTCAGGATTGGTCTATTGACAGGTGGTGAATGCCATGCATTCTCTAAATTCAGTAAATTTCCATCGTCAACCGCCGTGGAAAATATCATACGGCCGGGCGGTTTCACAAGTTGCCAGCTCTATCATACCACTCGCCGCCTGGCTATTGCAACTGCAATCCATACATCAAAATTTTCGTCTAGTAGGCTATTCCAACTGCAATCCATACACCCTTCATGCAAGACATGACTTGAATCGTCCACACAGGGAGTGAATATTACAAACGGAGTCACCCATTGAGGTAGGCCCATTCGAAATTCACACTCCCTGTGTGGGAGATTAAGATAATGTCTTCAGGAGAGGTTGTACGAATTTCAACTGGAACAGCCCAGTTGGGGTGTATGAAACCGCAAGTGGGCGATTCACAGGAAACAAACTGATGTATGTTCAGATGCCAATTTTGTTACATATATTGAGTGTAACTTGTGATGTGATGCCTGTATGCTAGATATAAACAGCTATATTATTTCCACTGATGACTATTATAGGTGTGTGTGGGGTGGGGGTTTTGATATCTTGGCTAAAACTGCATCACACCTTCCCATGATGCATTTATGAAAATCAATAATTCCCACTACATAGTTTCTACAGATGACGCAATAATGGTGAATAATGGGGGGGGGGGGTGGTAAGTAAATTATAGAAATATGACCGCATAAAACTGCAAAGGTCATGTGAGGTCAAAGGTCAGGTCAAATTACAAGTTGCTCCGATTGGGCTGTAACTCGGGGAAAATGATCCCTGACACTTGGGGAGTATAAAACCACAAAGGTCATGTGAGGTCAAAGGTCAGGTCAAATTAGAAGTTGCTCCAATTAGGCTGTAAGTCGGGGAAAATGATCCCTGACACTTGGGGAGTATGAAACCGCAAAGGTCATGCGAGGTCAAAGGTCAGGTCAACTTTGAAGTTGCTCTGATCAGGCTGTAACTTGGGGAAAATGATCCCTGACACTTGGGGAGTATGAAACCGCAAAGGTCATGTGAAGTCAAAGGTCAGGTCAAATTTGAAAGGTCAGGTCAAATTTAACGTTGCTCCGAATATGAAACGAAAAAGGTAAACCGAAGACAAAGGTCGGGTCAAATTTAACGTTGCACATCTAAGTTAGGTTTCAATCCAGTTCGAAGATTACTTGAAAGTTTAGATATTTTTTGTTTAACTGAGACACACTGCGAGATTTCTGACATAATTGATCTTGATGGATATCACATCGAACAAAATCATAGGCCTCGTTCATTAAAAGCCCCTCATGCTTTTGGTGGCCTTGCTGTCGGTGTCCGTCTCAGTTTAGTTAAAGGAATTAAATTCCTCAAACCTTCTCATTCAGAGTTTATGTGGTTTAAATTATGTAAGAAATTTTTTGGTATTCAAAATGATATTTATATTTGCAACATCTACATTAGTCCTACGGGTTCAAGTTATAATTTACGTAGTGATGACATTTTCACATTAATTGAAAAAGACATCACTAATTTTTCTAAACATGGCAATTGCGTTCTAATGGGTGACTTTAACGCTAGAACTAGTGTTGAACCTGATTTTGTAGAAAATGATACTTGTAAATATTTAAACGTTCATTCCGATTATACGATCGATACACCTATCTGTAGAAGAAATTTGGATACCAAAATGATCGACACACATGGTAAACTTCTTTTAGACATGTGTAAAGGTAGTGGTCTCCGAATTGTAAATGGTCGTAAACTCGGAGATTTATGTGGCAACTATACATGTTATAATCACTGGGGTAACCCTAGCTTAATTGATTACTTGTTATGCCATACTGATTTTTTCAACGATATTGAATATTTCAAAGTCCATGAACTGATTCCTTATTCCATCCATTGCATGATCTCATGCACCTTAAAAACAGGCTGGTGCGAGTATAATAAAACCATTTTTGCTAATGATGACACTTGCATACTTAATGATCCCCCTGATCACTTTATCTGGTCTATTACATCAGGTAAACAATGGCGCTGGGCTTTGAAACAGCCTGATATAAAGTCAAAAATTGACCGTTTTTATTTGGAACAATCATCCAACACGGAAAACGGGACGGAAAACTCAGTTGAGAATTGTATTGATGATTTTTATGATTTACTTGAGTGTGTCGGAACTAAAGCGGGTTTAAAGAAGAAGAGTAGGCCTACTACCCGCAAAAAACGTTCCAAAAATAAGTGGTATGATCAAGATTGTAAATCTATGTATCGTAAAATCAAATCGATATCTCGCTCTATTAAACGTCAGCCACATAATCTTTTTTTAGTGCATGATTACCGTAAATTATGTAAACAATATAAGAAACTTTTGAACTCTAAAAAGACGCTTTTAGAGATAACATTTTCGGACGCTTGACAAATTAGAAACCAATGATCCGCAGGGATTTTGGAAAGTTTATGAAGGTTTATGCACTACCAAAAAGTCTTCATCCCAGAATCCTATCACACCTAAACAGTGGTGGGAACACTTTCTGACTCTCATGAATAGAAATGTTTCTCATAATGATACACTATTTGAAGATTATATAAATAATTTTGTGTCAAATTTTAATGAAAATGATGTAAATAATATTGATTCTATTATTACTAATGATGTAAATAACATTAATGCTATTATTACCATCAACGAAGTCAAAGAAGCAATCTCAACTCTAAAAAAAGGAAAGGCAGTTGGAGTTGACGGTATTTATAACGAAATGTTAAAAGAGGGTATATCAGTTCTTGCACCATCTTTAACCTGTCTTTTTAATTCAATTTTTAGGCAGGGAATTTTCCCTCTTCCTGGAGACTTAGCACAGTAACAGTACTTCACAAAAAGGCGACAAAAATCAGCCAAAAAATTACAGAGGAATCGCTGTATCGAGTAATTTATGTAAATTATTTTGTTTAGTGTTATATAACCGTTTAAATGTCTTTTGTGATAAGGAAACTATAATTCCACATAATCAAATTGGTTTTAGAAAGGGCTCTCGAACCAGTGACCACATTTTAGTTCTCAAAACACTTATTAATAAATATATTCATCGTGCTAGTAAATCTTATTTATATGTATGTTTTATTGATTTTTCTGCCGCCTTTGATACCATCTGGCGAAATGCTCTTTTATATAAATTAAGCCAAACGGGTATTGGCGGCAACTTTTTTCAAATAATTAAGAACATGTATACATCTGTTTCTTTCGCTGTAAAATGTGACAACAAACTTACTGATGCGTTTAACACCACAGTCGGCGTGAAACAAGGCTGTGTCCTTAGCCCAATTTTCTTCAATATTTTTCTTAGCGATCTTCCAAAAATATTTGATGCTAATTGCGCTCCAGTGAGTCTTAACAACTCACCTCTCAGTTGTCTCATGTATGCTGATGATCTAATCATTTTATCTGAAAGTGCAAATGGCCTTCAACATGCCCTTGATAAATTGCACAATTATTGCAGAAAGTGGAAACTGTTAGTTAACATTGACAAATCAAATGTCATGATATTCAATAAAGGTGGTCATGTTTTGAAAGGTTGTAAATTTAATTATGGTAATTGTAACATCAACATAACTAATGAATATTGCTATTTGGGTATCATTTTTGTACCATCTGGTTCATTTACAAAAGCAATGATTAGACTTAAAGACAAAGCAATGAAAGCATATTATAAAATTAGGGATAATTTTATAAGTGACTCCTACAAATGTAGCATGAAATTATTTCAGACCCTCATCCAACCAATCCTTAGCTATGGATGTGAGGTTTGGGCACCATATTTGTTAAACAAACTGAACGACTCAAACTTTCTTACAACATGTGATTTGAGTGATGCAAATTCGTGACATTGACGTTTTAACACCATAGAATTGAGAAAGGGACCGATTACCTCTCTCAAATACTACCGAAATTCCATGTAATTTCAAAATTCCTACTATTGCAATTTTGAAAAGACATCCTTAGATGTAATATTACTCCGCAACGGAAGAAAAATGTTTTCAAAATACTTCCAAAGAAAGAATTATACCCACCTTTCACTTGCAGGACTACTGCATTTTCTCTTCCTTGCCTCCATCTTTACTGCAGTACCGTCACGCCGATCAGCTTTCTGATCAGCAAGATCTTGCTGACGTCAGGCCTGAAGCTGCCTGACATAGCAACGCAAAATTGGCATAGCAACGTGTGACAGAATTAGCAGATAAAAATCTGTGCCGTTGCACACCCATTCGTATTTAGCAGTAAACCTCGATAGAAATTGATGACGTCATCGTAATTATTCCTTGATTTCATCGGCATCAAGATTCTGGTCTCAAAACTCCGAGGCTGGAATTTGGCGATTAATCAACAACAGAGGGCGCTATGTAGAGTAATTAACGACAGGGGTGAAAGATCAGCTTCACGATATAAATCAAAGAAATACGATTTACTGAGTCATTGGCGATGACTGTATTTAAAATCATTGGTGTTTTTTTTAATCATGATTGTTTCAACGTCATGCATACGTATTGTCACACACATTTGACACCATAATTAATCAGATATTATAATTATTAGTATTATGTTCTACAAATTGGAGAAAAATTAACGGACAATACAGGTTTTCCTATTGCTCATGATGTGATGCATGTATGCTAGACATAAACAGCTACATCATTTCCACTGATGGCTATAGGGTGTGGGGGTGTGTGTGTGTGTGGGGGTGATATCTTGGCTAAAACTGCATCACGCCTTCCCATGATGCATTTATGAAAATCAATAATCCCACTATATAGTTTCTACAGATGACGCAATAATGGTGAATAAGGGCGAGCGGCGTTTGGACCATGTGACGTCATATTGAACTTTAGAAAGTCTACACAATTCGACAGCAATACCCCTTGGAGCGGGACCACGCCCTTTTAAAAGGAATTCTTGTTGATGAACTTTTCAACAACAATTCCTTTTAAAAGGAATAGTCACTAGCGGTACATGTAAACCTATTTAGTCCGCATTTGAACGATAAGTCACAAGTAATTGTTTAATTTTTCGACAATTTCTTTATGTATTTCTGTAAGCCATGTGCCTCACATAAATATTTACCAAAATATTTTCAGTTGGTAGCTTGTTTGAAAATAACAGTTTAGGCCACATTATAAAAAAAATGTTTCTCGTTAGGGCCCACATTTTTTTGAAATGTGGGCTCATGAATATACTGAGCCCAGTACCCCACTTTGAACACGCGCTATAGTGGGACCCTAAAAATTCATTATTTTGATTCCGGGCAATCCCGCAATTATTTCAAACAACTTTGGTGCCCACTTTTAAGAAGAAACAGTTTTAGATTTCCATTGTTATTTTGTTTTCTTGTGCCATAACAATCACTTACAACTAAGGTTCCTCGGAAGTGCTCGGAGACTTCAAACATATTTTGAAAGGTTCCATGAGTAAAGGGAAATTGAAATATTGGTGAACCCTGCATAGGCTATGAAGAACAAAAGTGTTGCATTTTATTTAATGTACCGTAAAAGTATGCATACACACATACTATCATATTAGCATATTATGACACATTATTTTTTTTCCATCCATATAAGTGCCACTAAATTTCAATCAGTTAGGGCAGAAAACATGACACAAAAGAAAGACAAGTTGGAGAACATACATTTATTATTTCTGTAGTTTATCAGTATATCTGTCCAGGAGAAATATTATTGATTTATTTTAAATCTATGCCAAGTTTACATTTTTAGTTATACCTCATTTCACCTGGAGTTTGTAGTCACTTCATAAAGCATCCGCATGTGCAAGAGCATTTTGATTGCCCCACCAGTACTGGCTCGATGAGAATTATGCTGCGATTCTTAGAGCGATGTGTGCATTTATTTTCATGGCTACATTATCCCATAATGGCTGCACTGTCACTACCAAACTCAAGGGGAAACAAACTTTTGTATAACATTTTATTCTTTTCTGACATTAATTTAGATTAGCAGTAAAGACAGCACACATATTCTAAAATGCTGCTCTATTTTTATCAATTTTACTGCCTAATGTAGTGAGCATGTGCATATATTATAACCGTCACAGAAAATAGGTGAAACAGCCTGTGTAATAAGTATGCAAATAAATGATGAAAACTGTGAAAACTGAAGCGGCAAAGCAGGGACATGTTGCTCTTGAAATGTACCCTTTTTTATTTTAAGGACAGTATTGCTCCCTTGCAATTTGAAAACCGCAGACATTTTTGTCTATATTTTGCCCGTAAATTCTGTCATGAAAATACCCCTAATTCATGGTAGAAGTAGTGATGTAACAGGATAAATTACAACAGCGATAGGTGAAAAGGTCGCTGTCGGATTGTGTTTTTTTGATGCGTCGCCCTACATTATATAAAGTAGGCTACACTCATCACCTGTCATGTCTGTGAATGTGTGCAATCATAGATTAAAAAAATTACCGCTCTTTGCAAAGACACTAATCGTACCTGTGCAAGTGAAGCGTACATGGACCAGGTACAGGTCTTTATGCATGTTCTTTGATCATTAATGGTGCGATACAAAGTTACCATGTATGTCTAGTGCAGGGCAATACGTTCAAAAATGTTTTCATACATCGCTTTGGTAATTAATCCTGTTACATCACTACTTGAACTTCTACAGCAAATTAGAATGATCATACATAACGATGATATTATTTTACTCCCACATTGTCAGCTTTCTACACAATATGTATATTCTGATGAGAAATCGGGTACAGATTAGCTACACTACATGAAAAGCTCAAAAATGTTCCTAAATATCTTGATGCACTTTGTAAAACCACGAGTCGCATCATCAAGCGCAGGCACATGTAGCCATCGCTGTTGTTATTACGCTCACACCATTCATCTCATGGACAAAATCCCAGGTGACATGTCAGGAATCAGGATTTGGTTGGATTTGACAATTTCTTCGAACCGGACATGTTGTGTGTGGGAGATTTCAATTACCCAACTCTACCAAAACCAGTGGACCAATATTGACACTGGGATTAGTAAGGTTGAGCAATCCTTTTCTCCCCAAGCAGAGTCCCAAGTCAATGGATGCTGATCTCTTCACCACTTGAGTATCAGTAATGGATGGTGTCCTGAAATGAAAAAAAATAATAAAAAAATTATAAAAGCGACGATTCGCATTATTTCCTTGAGTCGCAAAAGTTGTTATCAATAGCAAATCACCACTGTCACTGAATTGCATAATTCTACCGGCATTTGAATTTTGATTACCATGATTACGGTACCGTACTTTACTAGCGATTTTAAATCGCACATTTTACTCAAGAACTTTAGCTTCAAATTTGTGCACGATTGTACGCATTTGATACTGGAGTCCATTCTGTCGCTTTTCCGGTCGATCAACATCAACTGACATTTTAGGCAATGGATGTTATTTTGTTATGTAGAAATGCAGATTGCAAGTTATTTACAATGATTCAAGTGTATCTTTTGTGTAAAGGTTGCCTATTTTAGCAAAATTGTAGTGTTGTGATCGGCTGTGTTTACTTCTTAACTTTCACTGCTTTACAGTGTCATGCTTCAGTGAATTTGACTAGATTTCGAGTGCAATGATCTCTAAGCTTGAGTTGCTCGAGAGGTCTAGCCACGAATTTGCTCACTGATAGCTTCACATTCGAGGCTAGAGACCATTGCATTCAAAATCTAGTTGCATTCGCTGAAGCATGACACCATGTAGAGCAATGGAAGTTCATAAATAAACACAGTGGGTCACGACGGGAAAAAAAAAAAAAAATGTTGCTAAAATTGCAATTCAACAAAATTTTAGACTTCAATAATAGGTAAATTTATATCAAAAGGTCCCGCAAAAGGTACAGATTGACTTATTGAAATAACTTTCATCCAAATTTCAACATTAACGGCATAAATAACATCCGGTGCAAAAATGTCAACGCCGTTCAACCGAAAAACGATAGCAATATACTCTAGCATCGAATGCATAACTATCGTGTGCAAATTCGAAGCTATAGAATTCGCCTTGAGTAACGCACACAAACACACACTGTGACTGCTACTGGTATGCCCTTACGCAGCTAGTACTGGAGCAGAAACATAAAGTGGGGCCAAAAAGGGGGCCCTGAAAGTTTTATATCCCTCTGAGGGGGGGGGCTTTAAAAATCACCTAATTGTTCTCATAGTCATCGAACATGAGTTTACACTACGGGGTTGACGTACATCATTTTTCATGGCCAAATGGGGGGTAGCTTGTTCACGTAGCGGTTGTCACACTGGCCTACTACACGTATAAACGTAGATTGCATGGCGATCGGAGTGTTATCGTCAGAGCACCGCGGACTAGGGGGGGGGGGCTGAAAATAATGTTACAATGTAGGTCCGTCCACGGGGGGGCTGAAAAATGTGCATTTTCATTTAGTATCAGCCCAGCTAAGCCCCCCTTCACAAGTGTTTGTGAATGGTCCCTTGAAACACATGACATTAAGTAGAGTGATTTTTAAATGAAATTTTAAATTATAATCCCTGTTCATACAGTGAGTAAACACCAGACAAAATTTCAATTTGGAAGTCAAATTAAGTAATTTTGTAATTTACAAATTACATCAGTCATGGTCATGTGGTGAATAATAATCAAGAATCTGATGCCAGCAAGCAACAGAAATGAGCACAATTTCAACTAGTTCAACAGTCATGACAGTGTGTTGACGCTTCGCACACACATGCACATACACAGCCACAGGGCGCCCACCAAGCTGCCGAATTCTACTCCGGCTCCGCTACCGTAATTTTGTTTAAGCTTTCATGTCGTGATCAAACGCACGAAAGTGTAATTCTGAAGGAAGTAGTGACAGGATAAACTTAATACTATTCTTTACCTTGTATGGATGACAATATTGCCTGGAATTCCAATGTTTAATCGCTAATCCAAATGAATTTAATTGCTGCACATCTTCCCTTCCCATGGGCGCCGCCATTTTGTTGTGACGTCACAGTGACGAAGTCGTGCAATCTGATTGGTCCAACTGTAGACACTGTAGAAAACTGTAGAAAATTGTAGACAACTGTAGACTTTTGACCAATCAGGAGATAGCTCACGAAACTGTAGACATGAACTGTAGACTCTCGGCCAATCAGAGCTAAGAACTGTAGACAACTGTAGACAGCATTGCACTTCCCACGGACTCACATCTGCGAGCGGGGTAAGTAAAATGTTGAAATATGACCGCATTAAACCACAAAGGTCATGTGAGGTCAAAGGTCAGGTCAAATTTAAAGTTGCTCCGATTGGGCTGTAACTCGGGGAAAATGATCCCTGACACTTGGGGAGTATGAAAACCGCAAAGGTCATGTGAGGTCAAAGGTCAGGTCAAATTACAAGTTGCTCCGATTGGGCTGTAAGTCGGGGAAAATGATCCCTGACACTTTGGGAGTATAAAACCACAAAGGTCATGTGAGGTCAAAGGTCAGGTCAAATTTGAAGTTGCTCCAATGAGGCTGTAAGTCGGGGAAAATGATCCCTGACACTTTGGGAGTATAAAACCACAAAGGTCAAGTGAGGTCAAAGGTCAGGTCAAATTTGAAGTTGCTCCAATTAGGCTGTAAGTCGGGGAAAATGATCCCTGACACTTAGGGAGTATAAAACCGCAAAGGTCAAGTGAGGTCAAAGGTCAGGTCAAATTTGAAGTTGCTCCAATTAGGCTGTAAGTCGGGGGAAATGATCCCTGACACTTTGGGAGTATAAAACCACAAAGGTCATGTGAGGTCAAAGGTCAGGTCAAATTTGAAGTTGCTCCAATTGGGCTGTAAGTCGGGGGAAATGATCCCTGACACCTGGGGAGTATAAAACCACAAAGGTCAAGTGAGGTCAAAGGTCAGGTCAAATTTGAAGTTGCTCCAATTAGGCTGTAAGTCGGGGAAAATGATCCCTGACACTTGGGGAGTATAAAACCACAAAGGTCATGTGAGGTCAAAGGTCAGGTCAAATTTAAAGTTGCTCTGATTGGGCTGCAATTCGGGAAAATGATCCCTGACACTTGGGGAGTATGAAACCGCAAAGGTCATGTGAGGTCAAAGGTCAGGTCAAATTTGAAGTTGGTCCAATTGGGCTGTAAGTCGGGGGAAATGATCCCTGACACTTGGGAAGTATTAAACCGCAAAGGTCATCCGAGCTCAAAGGTCAGGTAAAATTTAAAGTTGCTCTGATTGGGCTGCAATTCGGGGAAAATAATCCCTGACACTTGAGAAGTATGAAACTGGAAAGGTCATCCAAGTTCAAAGGTCAGGTCAAATTTAAAGTTGCTCGATCAGGCTGCAACTTGCGGCAAATGATCCCTAACACTTGGGGAGTGTAAAACCGAAAAGGTCATCCGAGGTCAAATTTAACGTTGCTCAGAATATGAAACCGAAAAGGTCAACCGAAGACAAAGGTCAGGTCAAATTTAACGTTGCACAGTATTGCTGCGTGATGATGTCATCACAGTCATACGCCTAACTTACCTCGTGCCCTTGCAAAGGGCACAGTTGCTCTAGTTTCTTTCTTTCTTTCTTTCTCACAATTTACTACTAGTGCTACATCCGTGACCGGATTTCGACCAAACGCATACCCAAGCCGTATTGGGTAGCTGGCTACAGAAGTTGTAAAAAGTTTTAATATCGGAGGTCATCCAGGGGTCACAGGGGTCAAAAATGGTCATTTTTGCCTCATATTTGGCCCCCTCCATTATAATTAGGGGCAAAACATGGAGACATCTAGTCTAGTGTTTTGATAACAAGAGATAACCACAGACAATGGTTCTGCTGTCTGTGCTCCAAAACGTGTAAATTTTCGTCAGAATTGGTCTATTGCCAGGTGGTGAATGCCGTGCATTCTCTAAATTCAGTAAATTTCCATCGTCAACCGTGTGGAAAATGTCATACGGCCGGGTGGTTTCACAAGTTGCCGGCTCTATCATGCCACTCGCCGCCTGGCTATTGCAACTGCAATCCATACATCAAAACGTGTACATTTTCGTCTAGTAGGCTATTCCAACTGCAATCCATACACCCTCCATGCAAGACAAGACTTGAATCGTCCACACAGGGAGTGAATATTACAAACGGAGTCACCCATTGAGGTAGGCCCATTCGAAATTCACACTCCCTGTGTGGGCGATTAAGATAATGTCTTCCGGAGAAGTTGTATGAATTTCAACTGGAACAGCCCAGTTGGGGTGTATGAAACCGCAAGTGGGCGATTCACACGAAACAAACTGAGGTATGTTCAGATGCCAATTTTGTTACATATCTTGAGTGTAACTTGTGATGTGATGCCTGTATGCTAGATATAAACAGCTACATCATTTCCACTGATCGCTATAGGTGGGTGTGTGTGTGTGTGGGGGGGGGGATGATATCTTGGTTAAAACTGCATCACGCCTTCCCATGATGCATTTATGAAAATCAATAATCCCACTATATAGTTTCTACAGATGACGCAATAATGGTGAATAATGGGGGGGGGGGGTAAGTAAAATGTTGAAATATGACCGCATAAAACTGCAAAGGTCATGTGAGGTCAAAGGTCAGGTCAAATTACAAGTTGCTCCGATTGGCCTGTAACTCGAGGAAAATGATCCCTGACTCTTGGGGAGTATGGAACCGCAAAGGTCATGTGAGGTCAAAGGTCAGGTCAAATTTGAAGTTGCTCCGATCAGGCTGAAACCACAAAGGTCATGTGAGGTCAAAGGTCAGGTCAAATTTAAAGTAGCTCCAATTGGGCTGTAAGTCGGGGGAAATGATCCCTGACACTTGGGGAGTATGAAACCGCAAAGGTCATGTGAGGTCAAAGGTCAGGTCAAATTTGAAGTTGCTCTGCTCAGGCTGTAACTTGAGGAAAATGATCCTTGACACTTGGGGAGTATAAAACCACAAAGTTCATGTGAGGTCAAAGGTCAGGTCAAATTTGAAGTTGCTCCAATTAGGCTGTAAGTCGGGGGAAATGATCCCTGACACTTGGGGAGTATAAAACCACAAAGGTCATGTGAGTTCAAAGGTCAGGACAAATTTAAAGTTGCTCTGATTGGGCTGTATCTCAGGTAAAATGATCCTTGACTCTTGGGGAGTATGAAACTGCAAAGGTCATGTGAGGTCAAAGGTCAGGTCAAATTGAAGGTGCTCCGATTAGGCTGTAACTTGGGGACAACGATCCCTGACACTGGGGGAGTATGAAACCGAAAAGGTCATCCGAGGTCAAAGGTCGGGTGAAATTTAACGTTGCACAGTATTGCTGCATGATGATGCCATCAAAGTCATACGCCTAACTTACCTCGTGCCCTTGCAAAAGGCACAGTTGCTCTAGTTCTTTCTTAAGTTAGGCGTGCAGCCTAACTTATTTTTTTCTTGCTGTTTGTTTCTTTAAGTTAGGCGTGCAGCCTAACTTATTTTTTTCTTGCTGTTTGTTTCTTTCTTTCTTTCTTTCTTTCTTTCTTTCTCACAATTGACTACTAGTGCTACATCCGTGATCGGATGTGGACCAAACGCATAGCCAAGCCGTATTGGGTAAGTGGCTACAAAAGTCTTAAAAAGTTTTAATATCGGAGGTCATCCAGGGGTCACAAGGGTCAAAAATGGTCATTTTTGCCTCATATGTGCCGCACCCCCCATTATAATTAGGGGCAAAACATGGAGACATCTAGTCTAGTGTTTTGATAAACAAGAGATAACCACAGGCAATGGTTCTGCTGTCTGTGCTTCAAAACGTGTAAAATTTCGTCTGGATTCGTCTAGTGCCAGGTGGTGAGTGCCGTGCATTCTCTAAATTCAGTAAATTTCCATCGTCAACCGTGTGGAAAATGTCATACGGCCGGGCGGTTTCACAAGTTGCCGGCTCTATCATACCAGTCGCTGCCTGGCTATTGCAGCTGCAATCCATACATCAAAACGTGTAAATGTTGGCTATTCCAACTGCAATCCATACACCCTTCATGCAAGACATGACTGGAATCGTCCACACAGGGAGTGAATATTACAAATGGAGTCACCCATTGAGGTAGGCCCATTCGAAATTCACACGCCCTGTGTGGGAGATTAAGATAATGTCTTCCGGAGAGGTTGTATGAATTTCAACTGAACAGCCCAGTGGGCGATTCACACGAAACAAACTGAGGTATGTTCAGATGCCAATTTTGTTACATATCTTGAGTGTAACTTGTGATGTGATGCCTGTATGCTAGATATAAACAGCTACATCATTTCCACTGATGGCTATAGGGTGTGGGTGTGGGGGGGGGTGTGGGTGTGGGGTGTGTGTGTGTGTGGGGGGGGGGGGTGATATCTTGGCTAAAACTGCATCACGCCTTCCCATGATGCATTTATGAAAATCAATAATCCCACTATATAGTTTCTACAGATGACGCAATAATGGTGAATAAGGGGGTGAGGGGTAAGTAAAATGTTGAAATATGACCGCATTAAACCACAAAGGTCATGTGAGGTCAAAGGTCAGGTCAAATTTAAAGTTGCTCCGATTGGGCTGTAACTCGGGGAAAATGATCTCTGACACTTAGGGAGTATAAAACCACAAAGGTCAAGTGAGGTCAAAGGTCAGGTCAAATTTGAAGTTGCTCCAATTAGGCTGTAAGTCGGGGAAAATGATCCCTGACACTTTGGGAGTATAAAACCACAAAGGTCAAGTGAGGTCAAAGGTCAGGTCAAATTTGAAGTTGCTCCAATTAGGCTGTAAGTCGGGGAAAATGATCCCTGACACTTTGGGAGTATAAAACCACAAAGGTCATGTGAGGTCAAAGGTCAGGTCAAATTTAAAGTTGCTCCAATTGGGCTGTAAGGCGGGGGAAATGATCCCTGACACGTGGGGAGTATAAAACCACAAAGGTCAAGTGAGGTCAAAGGTCAGGTCAAATTTGAAGTTGCTCCAATTAGGCTGGAAGTCGGGGAAAATGATCCCTGACACGTGGGGAGTATAAAACCACATTGGTCAAGTGAGGTCAAAGGTCAGGTCAAATTTGAAGTTGCTCCAATTAGGCTGTAAGTCGGGGAAAATGATCCCTGACACTTTGGGAGTATAAAACCACAAAGGTCATGCGAGGTCAAAGGTCAGGTCAAATTTGAAGTTGCTCCAATGAGGCTGTAAGTCGGGGAAAATGATCCCTGACACTTTGGGAGTATAAAACCACAAAGGTCAAGTGAGGTCAAAGGTCAGGTCAATTTTGAAGTTGCTCCAATTAGGCTGTAAGTCGGGGAAAATGATCCCTGACACTTTGGGAGTATAAAACCACAAAGGTCAAGTGAGGTCAAAGGTCAGGTCAAATTTGAAGTTGCTCCAATTAGGCTGTAAGTCGGGGAAAATGATCCCTGACACTTTGGGAGTATAAAACCACAAAGGTCATGTGAGGTCAAAGGTCAGGTCAAATTACAAGTTGCTCCGATTGGGCTGTAACTCGGGGAAAATGATCCCTGACACTTGGGGAGTATAAAACCACAAAGGTCAAGTGAGGTCAAAGGTCAGGTCAAATTTGAAGTTGCTCCAAGTAGGCTGTAAGTCGGGGAAAATGATCCCTGACACTTGGGGAGTATAAAACCACAAAGGTCATGTGAGGTCAAAGGTCAGGTCAAATTTAAAGTTGCTCCAATTGGGCTGTAAGTCGGGGAAATGATCCCTGACACTTGGGGAGTATAAAACCAGAACGGTCATGTGAGGTCAAAGGTCAGGGCAAATTTGAAGTTGCTCCAATTGGGCTGTAAGTCGGGAGAAATGATCCTGGGAAGTATTAAACCGCAAAGGTCATTCGAGGTCAAAGGTCAGGTCAAATTTAAAGTTGCTCCGATCAGGCTGCAACTTGCGGCAAATGATCCCTAACACTTGGGGAGTGTAAAACCGAAAAGGTCATCCGAGGTCAAATTTAACGTTGCTCAGAATATGAAACCGAAAAGGTCAACCAAAGACAAAGGTCGGGTCAAATTTAACGTTGCACAGTATTGCTGCGTAATGATGTCATCACAGTTATACGCCTAACTTACCTCGTGCCCTTGCAAAGGGCACAGTTGCTCTAGTTTCTTTCTTTCTTCTTTAGTAGAACCAAAAATTGCTACTAGTGCCAGACGCTTGCACCAATTTTGACCAAACTTGGCCACAAGAACCACTGACCCAAGCTTAATATAACTTCTACACGGATAGGGGTCAAAGGTCAAAAATCTTAAAAATGCTACTGCTCTTTTAAATGACATGCTATGACCACCAAACATGGTCAGCAAGAACCACTGGCCCAAGCTTCAAATAAGTTGTACCACAGATTGGGGTCAAAGTTCATGTAAGGCTTAATAGGGGTCATTTTGTGAAAATATTTGCGTGAAATGTAATGAAGCAGCTATCATTACAGGCAGCAATTTGGCAGATACTAAGCTTGTGCAGGGAGACAGCTATTTGATAACAAGAGATAAGCATATAGATTTGTTGCATGCTTGGGCATGTCTACTGGTGTTGTTTTAAGTTTCCAGGAAAATTTAAAGTAAATATTGTACTGCTATTTTCAGGTGGTGGCCGCATTGCATACTCTAAATTCAGTAAATTTTCATCGTCAACCGTGTAATTGAATGGCATTATTTTGAAATTTTAAAACGCTTGAAATATCACAAACAAATAGGCCTATGTTGATAAATAATATAAATACAAGCTAAAACCGTTGGGGTTCGATAATGAACCCCACAAAACTAACTAACTATATTGGAAAATGCCATACGGCCGGGCGGTTTCACAAGTTGCCGGCTCGATCATGTCATCCGCCGCCTGGCTATTTTGATAATAAGAGATAAGAGTTCTTAGGTTTGGAAATTATGCTGTCCCATGATGCATTTATGAAAATACATTCAAAAGGTATGTGATAAATGGTATATAGTTGCTAGTGCGGTGGGGATGGTGGTGAAATTTCATTCCTTCCCATGATGCATTTATATGGTAAATGCTATATAGCAATATGGTGCAATAATGGTGAATACTAGTACTTGGGTGGGGGGGGGGGCAAAATTTTGAAATATGTAGGGGAAACGATCCCCTGCACTTGGGGACTATAAAACTGCAAAGGTCATCTGAGGTCAAAGGCCAGGTCAAATTTAAAGTTGCTCCGATTGGGCTGTAACTCGGGGAAACTGATCTCTGACACTTGGGGAGTATGAAACCGCAAAGGTCATGTGAGGTAAAAGGTCAGGTCAAATTTAAAGTTGCTCCGATCGGGCTGTAACTTGGGGAAAATGATCCCTGACACTTGGGGAGTATGAAACCGCAAAGGTCATGTGAGGTCAAAGGTCAGGTCAAATTTAAAATGCTCCGATTGGGCTGTAGCTTGGGGAAAATGATCCCTGACACTTGGGGAGTATGAAACCGTAAAGGTCATCCAAGGTTACAGGTTAGTAAAGGTCAAATGGGGTCATATGTTAAAATAGGCCCGATTGGGCTTAAATGTGATCCAAATTACCCTTGATTTGAGAGAGCTTGAGTAGTCAACTCAAGTTGACCCGAGATCAAAGGTCAAATGAGGTCAATCAGAAGTCACCGCCTGACATTCGTGGCTCGTGAGCCACAGTAGCTCTAGTTATTATTGTAAAACATGCTCTGTATTGATGTTTGATGCATTGAAATGAACACTCAACATTGAGCTCATATAGGTCACAACTCAACAAATGAGTAAGAAAATATTCAACATTGTGCTCATATTGAGTAATTTTTGTGACCTTTTTACTCAATGTTGAGTAAAATATTTTTTGCAGTGTAATAGGATATTTTGTCTTGACTCAAAAGGGGTAAACAAACAATTTGCAACAACTTTCACGAAAATCGGAGCAAACTGGAAATTAACCATTGACCTGTTGCGCACATAACTTCTGAACCAAAGGTCGTATTGAGAAAAAAATATATATATTTGTGATCCTTGGGCCTAGACGAATAATTTGATATACCTTGAAGTGATATTTGAACACTTTCAATTTTTGACCCCCCCTGTATAACCCTATGGGGTCATTTTGGGGTCATTTATTTCAAAATGCTCAAGGGTGCCAGGGTAGGTCTCAGAGATATAGAAAACACCAAAAAACATGGTGCGGACGCTACTTTTAGGTTTTTGGGGCATGACTTTGTGAAAAGCTTCTAATTTCACTCTTGCTAGATTTACTCCTTAATTGTTTTGCTAAAATTATGCCCAGCTCAGAAATAAAACCACAATATGCTTGGATTTTATTTTATTATTGTTTTCTGATATGCACGGGATAAAATGGTGTGCGTATATTCTTTGTTTAAAATACAAAATTAATGGACTTATAAAAAACACCAAATAAACCGTGACCTTTGTATCACGTTTAAACCAGTTTACCGCCTCTTAGAACCCGATAGACGGTGACATTTAACCATTCTAATTATGTATATTTTGAACATGTTTGTACATGAACTAGTTGTTTACAGGGCGTATACGTTTTCAGTCTTTACTTTACTCAGTATAGTCTGGTGCCTAAGCCAAATAAAAATTCCTTTAAAAAAGGAATGGGCGCCCAATGTGAGCTGGACGGGATATCACGGATAGTATAGAAGACACAAATAAGTAAGCTTCCCCCTAGTCATCTATACACTCATTCTTGTCACACGACGAATTTCGACAAAGTCATGTAAACGTAATTTCGTTTTTCACCCGACCTCCGTCCAGAAACAATCCTGAAATGTTGAAAACCTGGGGTCGGCGCACTCATGCCAGTTTATCCTAAAGTATACTCTGTGTCTTTTGTAGCCAACCCTGTGGCTAAGAGAGGCTAGGAAATACTTAAACTAATACAAAAAAATCATACCCTCCTTTCATATCAAACAATTCCAAGAAATTGACAGGCCTGTTAAATCAAGGGTAAGATCGATCGTTATTCTTCATGAAACGGGCACAGCCCATTTTTATGTTATTAATTCTGCTAAAAATTAATTAATAAATAACAAAATATAATAATAACTAGTGTTGTATACAACACGAACAAGCCGGCCGGCTTAATGACCTTTGACCCCAAATCTGTGAACATCCTGCAGACACTGGCTAATGTATATTCATGTGTGCAATAAGCGTCACTGAGCTATGTTGTTTGTAGCAGAAAATGCAATTTGATGGTATTTCGTCTCTGACCGGAAGTGACTCCTTAATGACCTTTGACCCAAATGAAAAAAAATCACATATATACTGTGTAACAATAATTCATGTGTGAACATACCGTCACTGTGGTATGTTTGACTTGGCTAATGAAATTTTGAAGGTATTTGGTTTTAGACCGGAAGTGACCCCTTAATGACCTTTGACCCCAAATCTGTGAACACCCTATAGAACCTGGTTAATGTTAATGCATGTGTGCAAGTGGCGTCACACTGCTATGTTATCTGTGGCAGAAGAAGCATTTTGAAGATTTTTTGTCTTGGACCGGAAGTGACGCCTTAATGACCTTTGACCTCAAATCAAATTGGTTAACACCTAATAGACATTGACTAATAGCAATGCTTATGCGCAAGTGTCGTTGCTGTACCATGTAACTTTAGACATAATTTAATTTTTTCTGTGTAAAGAACCTGTAAGAAAAAAGACACAGCCGTGACTAACGTCACGGCGCGGCTGTGTAAAGAAACTAGAGCAACTGTGCCCTTTGCAAGGGCACGAGGTAAATTAGGCGGATGACTGTGACGATCTGATCAAGCAGCAACACTGTGCTGGATAGATTAATTTTAATAAGATTGTTTCATTAATTGCCGTTTTAATAAACCTTAATCATGGAAAGCTGGCATTTTGAAAACTTGACATTTGACCTCTGTATGACCTCTTAATGACCTTAAATGAATTTTAAAATATTTAAAACATGTTAAGAATGTCATAAGGATCATTGCATTTAAATTTAAGCTCAATTAAAGCATTTTGAAAACTTTACCTTTTACCCTTTTATTGCCCCTTAATGACCTTAAATGAATTTTAAAATGTTTTCAACATGTTTAGAATGTCATAAGGATCATTGCATTCAAATTTCAGTTCAATTGGAGCATTTTGGAACACTTGACCTTTGACCCTTTATGACCCCTTAATGACCTTAAATGAATTTTAAAATATTTTTTAAATGTTTCAAATGTCATAAGGATCATTGCATTTAAATTTCAGCTCAATTGGAGCATTTTGAAAAACTTGACCTTTGACCCCTTTATGAACCCCTTAATGAACTTAAATTTTTTTTTAAATATTTGAAACATGTTTAGAATGTCATAAGGATCATTGCATTTGAATTTCAGCTCAATCGGAGGATTTTCGGTTAAAATGACCTTTTTTGACCCTTGTGACCCATTGGATGACCTCTGACGTTAAACAACCCATAACTTTTGTAGCCAGCTACCCAATACTGCTTGTGACTGAGTTTGGTCGAAATCTGATCAAGGATGTGGAAGTAGTAGCAAATTGTTAGAAGAAGAAGAAAGAAATGGCAAGAAAGAAATAAGTTAGGCTGCACGCCTAACTTAAGAACCTGTAAGAAAAAAGACACAGCCGTGACTAACGTCATGGCTGTGTAAAGAAAGAACTAGTGTTGTATACAACACGAACAAGCCGGCCTGCTTAATGACCTTTGACCCCAAATCTGTGAACATCCTGCAGACACTGTCTAATGTATATTCATGTGTGCAATAAGCGTCACTACGCTATGTTGTTTGTGGGAGAAAATGCAATTTGATGGTTTTTCATCCCTGACCGGAAGTGACTCCTTAATGACCTTTGACCCCAAATGAAAAATATCACATATATACTGTGTAACAATAATTCATGTGTGAACATACTGCTCTCTGCTATGTTTTTCCTGGCTAAAATGTTTTTTGACGGTATTTTGTTTTAGACCGGAAGTGACCCCTTAACGACCTCTGACCCTAATTAAAGAAATACCACAGTTACACGTGGTAACAATAATTCATGTGTGAACATACCGTCACTGTGGTATGTTTGACTTAGCTAATAAAAAATTTTGAAGGTATTTGGTTTTAGACCGGAAGTGACCCCTTAATGACCAGAAGCTGGCTAATGTTAATGCATGTGTGCAAGTGGCATCACACTGCTATGTTATCTGTGGCAGAAGAAGCATCTTGAAGATTTTTTGTCTTGGACCGGAAGTGACCCCTTAATGACCTTTGACCTCAAGTTGGTTAACACCTAATAGACATTGACTAATAGCAATGCTTATGTGAACGTTAATTTTGACATCTAACTACCAACATTATTTCTCAACTGTCTGTCGATTACTCTACCATTTGATTTTCATTCCAAATTTAAGCTACTTTTGCAAAAAACGAGTTTTTTCGTCATCGATGCGTCCGACTTTGCGGGCGGGGGCAATAGAGGTTATCCGTGTTCTATAAGTTACATATCCTATAGGTAACTGCTATACCTTGTTTAGGACCAGGGCTATTTTAACGTGTCTCACTGTCACGTTCGTGCAATGAGATAAAAGTGTTGATGAAGTAGAGTGCGTTTCAAAAATAAAAAAATTGAAATTTTTACCTGAATGTGACCGTAAGAAAAGCTCTACCATCGTCTACTATTAAAGCATATCTACACGGATTGTTAATTGTCACTGCACGAATATTTTATCTCGTGACGAACGTGACAGTGAGACACGTTAAAATAGCCCCTGTTTAGGACTTTCAAAAGAAGTACCTGCATGTGCAACCATGACTGCTTCAAAATAGCCCGACAAAGTCATGCAGGTAACTCGAGGTCGTGCATTGAAATGGTTTGAATGAGGAATACTACGGGAATGAGCGCCTTTTGTTAGAAGTCACGCATGAGTAAAGTGGATAACCTCTATGCGCTTGTTTATCATAATAACAGCCTGTATGCACTATGCATATCATATTCAGTTTGAGACCATCAATTTTCGTAAGCTCCTTACGTGGCGCAATAGATTAGCGCGCTTGACTCATAGTCTTCTCGATCGACTATGTTATAATTTTGAGCTGGTCAACTAGCACGGGTTCGAGTCCCTGAGTGGTCCAATTATATTATTTTCTATTTTTTCTTACATTTCTCTTTTTCTGTCTTCTTTCTTGTTCGTTTCTTTCTTTCTGACTGCAGTGATTGATTGTTTTTGCCGTTTTTTTAATTATTGTTTAATTCATGAATAGGCCTTCCGTTACTAGTCTAAATAGGCGCGGCCTATATAGGCCTAAGCCTATGAATATTTTTTACAAATTAGATATTGGTTGTTGGTTTTGTTATTGTTGTATATATTGCATAATCAGGGTAGGCGTACTAGGCCTATTATAGCCTATAGCGGCATTGATTTATTTCACGACATATATCATCTAAGGATAATATTTAAAAAAATTAAAATACCATAGGAAAATTGCAGAAAACCGGCTGCCCCCACCCCGGCAGCCCCTATCATGGTTGCCCCCTCCCTACCCAACATAGGATGACTCACGTGCCACGGTTTTATAGGTTCGTGGTCATTGTGCATGTAGATCGATACACCAAGTACGCTTGTGTTCAGTTTTTTCTGCGTGGCTGTTTCTATTATTAACTTACGCCCCTCTGGAATCAAGCCTTGAAAAATCCATTGTATAGGCCTAACCACACCACTCTTCGCCACACATACATTCTCCCAGCCACATTTCCCTAACATAATATGAAATTTAAAAAATGAAGGAAATTTAATTAGGCAGAGGCGGGGCTCGAACCCACGCTGCACTGCACCGCTATCACGTATACCATGCATATGTCCAGCGCCTTAGACCGCTCGACCACGAAGGACTTGATAGTGTCATCGTGAAAATTTAAACATATAATATTAATAAATCGCAACTTCATTACTACATCATATTTTGGAATTTTATCTGCTTAAAACATTAATGTGTATTATAATAAAGCTACCATTATTTATATTGTTGAATTCTCAAGCGCATAGAGACAATTAATACGAGGGAGGGTCCTATGAATAGGCCTACATACACAATACATAAAAACTTTTCCAAATTTGGGGGCCCTGCACCCCCTGCGTACGGGCATGTCTTTAATTCTTGATAAGATAGCTTGTGATTTTCATTTGAACATTTCTTTATTTTGTTTTATTATCGGTTCCAACTTCCACGACACCTCTGTCTGTCACTTTCAAAACGTTATTATGATTTGATGAGACAGGTGCCCTGTTCAATTCTATTATTGATTTATTTCGCGTCTTAAGGGCTGGGGTATGGACGTTTGGACAGTATTTATTGTGGGACATTAGAGCACATCAGACATATCGAATCGCATTCTGAATAAGAAGAATGTCCTTCTGATATCAAATAATTTTGATTTTTTGAAATTTGCAATGTAATACACATTTTATGGCAAATCATTAAAAATTGATATTTTGATATTTAACAGTACTCGAAGTAAACTTTATAAATCTGATGATTTATACTTAATGTATGTAGGTGGGATGAAATGCCGACGATCAATTGAAAATTTTGACCTTTCGTATTGAAGATATGGATTTTTTCCCAAAACACCAAAAAAATTAGGTCTTTTTGGGAAAAAATCCATATCTTCAATATGAAAGGTCAACATTTTCAATTGATCGTCGGCTTTTCCTCCCAGCTACATACACTTTAAGAATATATCATTAGATTTATAAAATTTACTTCGAGGACTGTTATATATCAAAAATTTGAAAAATGTCAAATTTTTATAATTTGTCATAAAATTTGTATTATATCGTGATTTTCAAAAAATGAAAATTATTTGATATCAGAAAGACATTATTCGTATTCAGAATGTAATTCGATACGTCTGTGGTGCTCTCATGTCCCATAAAAAATACTGTCGAAACTCCATAAACGCTCATTCCAGATCCCTTAAGTATTTCTTTATTTTTGTTTTAAGTGTATATCATACACATTTCCTTTTTTCTTATTAAATGATTTCAAGGGGAGGGGACTTCTTACAATTTCTTTATTTTAAGTGCTACGACAGTGCAACCTACATTGAATTAAAGCTTGTGAGTTGGACTTTCACTTTTTAAACATTTTCTGCCCAATTGGGCGACTTTTTACAATTTCTTTATTTTAAGTCCTCAGCAAATAAGGACTGTAAGTTTGGGTACACCGATAACACCGTATTTGTGTACAAATATATAGCCTTCTAGTTCTTCTTCTTCTTCTTTGTGAAGCAGAATTACGATGAAAAGCAGAAAAAGCAGTTTTCATAAAAAGGGAATAAAAAACACAAAAACCCCACAAAAAATGAAAATAATGAACAATCTTATCAATAAAATGATATAAATATTAAAATCGGCTTCAAAATGTAGCATTATAAAATGTTTTACCATATATTACCAATTTCATCTCTGCATCATCTTACAGTCCACGATCACCGTACATGTAGCGTGTAGATATCGTAACACTGTTTAGAAAATAATCCCTGACACTTGGGGAATATGAAACTACAAAGGCCATCCGAGGTCAAAGGTCATCCGAGGTCAAAGGTCAGGTCAAATTTAAAGTTGCTCTGCTCGGGCTGTAACTCGGGGAAAACAATCCGCGGCACTTGGATAGTATGAAACTATAAAGGTCATCGAAGGTCAAAAGTCAGGTCACATTTAAAGTCGGGTTGAAACTTAAATCCCTGGCACTTGGAGGAGAAGAAACCGCAAAGGTCATTTGAGGTCAAGGGTCAGGTGAAATTCTAAGTTGTTCTAATTGGGCTGCACCTCGGGGAAATGATCCCTGACACTTGTGGAGTATGAAATCACAAAGGCCATCCGAGGTCAAAGTTCAGGTCAAACTTGAAAGTGCTCCGATTGGGCTGTAACTTGTGGAAAATGTTCCCTGACACTTGGGGACTTAAAATCGTAAGGGTCATCTGAAAACAAAGTTCAGGAAAGGTCAGATGAGGTCAAACGTAAAATGGCCCCAATGGACTTAATTGTGATGCAAATTATCCTTGATTTGAGCGAGCATGAGTAGTCACCCCGAGTTTACCCGAGTCAAATGTTAATTGAGGTCAATCAGCAGCTACCGCCTGATATTCGTGGCTCGTGAGCCACAGTAGCTCTAGTTTCTTCTTTCTTTAATGAGCTATCGTAGCCATAAGCGTTTGTGAATTTTGATCAAATTTGGTTACTAGGACCATTGGGGTGTGCCACAAATGTCACGTGAAAATGTCTGGCTAAAATGTCAAGTCAAGGTCATTATTATGGCCAAAAAGTGTTTTTCACTAAAAATGCTACATCTACATATTACATAGTACCATAACGTCACTTGCATATGCATCGTCTATAGCCAGTGTAAGTTGTACACTGTACTTGCGTAATATTTGTTTGTGTGTATTGGGTTGGTAAACTGTTCATTCTTTCTTATTTAATATTATTCAGTTTCCTCTCGTAGCGAGCAATCGTTCCCCATTGTGTTTATTTGTACTTGTGCGTAATGCGTATCCCCATTACCTACTTTACTTATATATAGGCCTAGGTCACATAACAACTCAATGAGTAATTTTTTACTCATTTGTTGAGTTGTGACCTATATGAGCTCAATGTTGAGTAATTTTTTACTCAACTGTTGAGCTGTGACCTTTTTACTCAGTGTCGAGTTTTTGCAGTGCACTGGACACCCTTTAAGTGGCTAAATGTAATGAAAAATCTCTGGAAGTAAAAATATTTAAAGAAAACAGAATATGGGCCCTATAGTTGCAATGATTCGATGAAGGACCGTCAGGACGGACGTGTCATGTGGATTTAAATGATGTTCGAAATTGTACGAATTCCTTTAAAAGGAATTGGGCGAGCAAATGAAAAAAAGAGAAAATGTATGAATGAGTAGCCCTTCACAGCATAATAGCATACTGCAGTTACTGTCCATTTTCGTATACACAATACACAATGCTCTCACCATTGACGTGTGACCTCTACAAACAGTGTTTGTTAGAGGGAATTGCCTAGTTAACGTCAATGTGTGAAAACTAACCGGCCAATATATTTTGTACCGTCTCTGAAATTCTAGAAAATATAGTTTTGTAAGATTGTCCTAAATTTTAGCTAATTTAGATGTTTGGAAATATTCGCACTTTTGTGTTTTAGTAAGGAAGGGCACGGCATGGCCTGCAAAATTCTCTGTGTAACTCGTTAGGGACTATCACTCATTATGGACCGCTCTCTTACGAAGGGAATTAAAACTAAACCACTTGACGGATATTTTTTGTACTTGCTGTCAATCAAGAATAATTACACGTAGGCTAAAAACTGAGTAGGTGGGGCATCTGCAAATGGTCGTAGCTCCCTGATATTTAAATGACAGATAACGGCAAAAACAACTCCCAAATCTGTTCATAACTTTGGTCAGTGGAGAGAGTCAGGGATTTCAAGTGGGTGATTATTGATTGGCAAGTGACATATTTGGGCATAAGTGCAGCCAACCATTCAATGTGGATGATGTAGGCCTACTAGACTTAATCGATTGATTTTGCTGGAGTAATTTCCTGTTAACCAGGTTTAAGTACTGCAAAGGTCGAATCATGTTTGCTGTGCAGCATAACTGCACTATGGAAAACGTTTTATAATAAAACATTGTTGTAGATTTTGTAGATAATATATCATCATCATCATCATCATCATCATCAGCCGTATTCAGCCCACTGCAGGGCGAAAGCCTCCCCAAGTTGGCACCAAAGTTTCCTGTCATTTGCTTTTGCCATCCACCTGATCCCTGTGAAACTTGCATCTGACTTTCTGTCTGCCTTGGTGTCTTGAGCCCAGCCAAGGCCTCCATTCTGTGGCATTCTTTGTCCATCTATTATCTGTTGATCTTGCAAGATGGCCAGCCCAATGCCACTTCTTCATCTTTATTGTGTGGATTATGTCTGTAACTTCTGTTTGGCTCCTGATCCATGCCACTGTTTTCCTGTCCCTTTTGGTGTAGCCCAGCATACATCTTTCCATGTTATGCTGTGCAGTTTTCAGTTTTTGCTCCATCCTCTTAGTAAGTGACCATGTTTCAGCTCCATAAGTCATGGCTGGTAGTACACATTGGTTGAAACCTTTCGTTTCAGACAAGTTGGCATCTTACTTCTCATGATGTCATTGAGCTTGCCAAATGCACACCAACCAGCCCTAGTTCTCCTCTTTACTTCATCCATGTGATTGTGAGTCATGTTGATTAATAGCTGTCCTAAGTACACATATTGGTCCACCATTTCTATTTCTGTGTTCCCTACCATGACCAGCTGTTCTGTGGCGAACTGGTTGAACATGACTTTTGTCTTTTTCATGTTTATCTTTAGTCCCATTTGATTGCTTCTCTGGTTGAGATCATTGATCATTTCTCTTAAATCTTTAGCATTGTCTGTTAATGACTATGTCATCTGCGAAGCGAAGGTGGCTCAGGTTGTCTCCATTTATGCCAATGCCCTTACTTTCCCAGTCTAGGTGACGTATAATTTCCTGAAGTGCCACATTAAACAGTTTAGGTGAAATGGTATCACCTTGTCGCACCCCTCGTTGGATAGATATCTTATCACTGTCCTTGTGGAGGCGGATTGTTGAAGTGCCCTTGCTGTAGATAGTATCTATTATCTGGATGTATGCAGGATGGACGCCTTGCTTTTTGAGGGCTGTGATGACTGCCTGGATCTCAATGCTATCAAAAGCTTTTTCGTAGTCAATGAATCCAAGACATAGTGGCTGTCTATATTCACCCATCTTTTCAACAATTTGGTTGATGACATGAAGGTGATCCATGGTTGAATAACCGCTCCGGAACCCCGCCTGTTCCCTGGGTTGGTTGAAGTCAAGGATGTTGGTAATCCGATTTGTAAGAACTTTGGTGAAAAGTTTGTATGTGTTTGAGAGTAAGCTGATTGGTCTGTAGTTCTTCAAGTCTTTGATGTCCCCCTTCTTGTGGATGAGAATTATAAGGGCATTATTCCAACTGTCCGGTGTCTGGTTAGTCTGGATACATAGTGTGAATAGCTTTGCAAGCTCTGCCTTAACAGCGCTGCATCCATCCTTAAGAATGTCGACTAGCACTCCATCTTCTCCTGGTGCTTTACGTCTTTTCATGTCATTGAGACATTTGTCAACTTCATCCTCTCCAATTGGTGGTATATTCTCTTCTGCACTTTCAACGTCTATAATTGGTGGAGTTATTTGGACTTTGTTGGAGTAGAGATCTTGGTAGAACTCTTCTACCCGCTTGATGACTAATTCTCTGTCTGAGATTATGTTTCCGTCTTCCCCCTTCAGTGCTATTATTTGAGATTTTCCAGTGGCAAGTCCTTGCTTTGTTTTCTTGTAGCTTTTGTTATCTTCAAGAGTTTTCTGGATCATCTTTGTGTTGTGTGCTCGGATTTCATTTGTCATTCGCTTCCTTATGGTTTTGCATAATTCTGTATACTCGATATGTTGGATTCCAATTGTGTTCTTCATTTCCCGTCTCTTTTTCATCATTTCAAAAGTTTCCTTTGAAATTTTGTCTATCTTCTGTGGGTCTTTTTTCCCTGCTGTCTCCAAAGCACAATCTAGGATTGTGTTTGTAAGTCTTTCACAGACATCATTTACAACATCTATATAAAGTTATTCTAAAACATTTTCGTAATCATACCTAGAGTCGACATTATAACGTAGAACCGGCACGAATATTTTTTGCAACACTGCATGTGAAAAAGTAGGTCAAAAATCAAACGAATATAGGGCGGTTGCGGCGTACCGCACCTCGCCCAAAAACACTTTCAATGTCATCAGGGGTCATACGAGGTTATATCAATATAGATCATTGGATTTTCATAAAATGTTGTGCAAACGATCAGCATTGAAAGCGAACATTTAACACAATCGTTTTAAGGTCATCTGATGACCTTAATCATTAAATAAGTAAAATTGTTGGTCATGAGAATCAATGGAAATAATGAAGCATTCAAAGCCAAAGTAATGAGCACACGATATACAACACCTTCCTAATGCTTTTTAAATTTTATTTTCATTTCAGATATGGCTAGCAGCAATTTTCCCGTGGCTGTTATCGGGATGGCCGTAAGGCTTCCGGGAGCTAGAACATGCAATGAGTTCTGGCAGCTATTGGAGGACGGTAAAGACACAGTAAGTAAATTATCTCCAACACGTGCAAGTGACATAGCCCACGTTGTCAAATCCTTCAAAGGCAAGCTTTTAGACGAGGATAACCCCTTTTTTACGGGATCTTTCTTCGATGAGGTCGACAAATTTGACGCAGACATATTCCATATTAATCCAGGCGAGGCCTTGTTCATTGAGCCTGAGCAACGTTTCTTCCTAGAAACAACATGGGAACTTTTGGAAGACGCCGGCTATGCTTCGAAGATCAAGGGTTCTCGAACGGGTGTGTACGTTGGCAATACAGTGAACAAGTACAAGTACATTCTTACAGAAAACCATCCAAGCATTTCCCATGGCAATCACTCGCCATTTATATCTTCCCGCGTGTCTTACACGCACAATCTTCAAGGTCCAGCAATGATGGTTGCCACAGGATGCTCTTCATCATTATTAGCTGTCCATCTTGCGTGTCAGGGTTTACTTTCGGGAGATTGTGATATGGCCATAGCTGGTGGCATAACCCTTGACCTACTACCAATCAGCACTAAGACGGATATATGGAACCAACTCGGGATTACTGGACCAAACGTGAAATGCAGGGCCTTCGATGATTCCGCAAATGGTATAGCAAAAGGAGAAGGGTGTGGAGTTGTTCTTCTGAAGCCTCTTGGAAAAGCTCTGGAAGACAATGACTACATATATGGAATACTAGAAGCAACTACAGCCAACCAGGATGGCCATTCCAATGGGATAACAGCCCCGCATCCTGTAGCTCAAACCAACATGCTCAATCAAGCGTGGAAACTAGCTGGTGTAAACCCGAAAGATCTGGAATATTTTGAGGCGCATGGAACAGGCACAGAATTGGGAGACCCAATAGAAATGTCAGGTATCACCAATGCTTTCAAGAATCACGGAGTCACGTTCCCCAGCAATATGCAAAGCAAAATTCCAATTGGTTCGGTAAAAGCTAATATTGGACATCTGGCTGATGGGGCTGCGGGAATCGTTTCATTGATCAAAACGTTGATTTGTATTAACAAATACAAAATACCAGGAGCAGTGAACTTTACAACTCCCAATTCACATATCAACTGGGAGAAAGCTCCGGTTTACGTAAACCGGTCAACTGTAGAGTGGCTACCACATGCGGACAATTCACCGAGAATTGCCAGTGTTAGCTCTTTTGGTCTGTTGGGTACAAATGTACATGCAGTAGTGAAAGAACATGTAAAATACGACAGGCCTGGATTCCATAATCTTCCGGAGGAAGTTACGACACACAATGCAATGCAAGTACTTACACTGTCAGCAAACTCTCAACGATCACTGATGTTGATGGTAAACAAGTTAATAGCATATTTTCAGGAGTCTCATGACACAAGCTTTACATCTCTGAAGAATACATGCTATTCCATGAATGTAGGTGGAGATCATTCACGGTTCAGATTTCGGGTCATTGTATGTGCAGAAAGGTGGGAATCAATGTTAACTTCCTTGAAAGAGTTCAACCAAAATGAAACTTCGTGTTCTGAATCACGAGTGTGGTCAACATTAAATCAAGATGATGATCAACTAGGTGGTGTACATTTTCTGGAGGCTGACGTCAAGGGGAAACTCGTGGCCTTCCTACAAGGAAAGAAAGTTAATTGGGATGACTGCTCTCTCTTCCGGGGTGCCAGGAGGGTGCCTTTTATACCTACATACGCTTTCGATCGCACTCGATTTTGGCCTAATGTAGGCTGTGATAGAGCGATAAACGAAGATTTGCTGCGATTGGAACACCAAATCCAAGAAAATGATACTGATGGCGAGAACATGGACGGTACAAGAGGAAAGGATACTCGATACCTAGAGCCACCGGTCATGTCTCCGAATATCGATGACACCATCAATAAAGCACTAGATTCAGTTCTCGGGACACAAATCAATTGGGATGAAGAGAAACAAACCAACCTATTCACACTTGGCCTCGACTCACTAATGTTTTCTCGTGTCTGTATGACAATTCAGGAGGTAAATGGTTGTACTGTGTCTCTGGCGGAATTCCACAAAAATCCGTCATTTGCAGGTTTGAAAGCACTGGTAGAAGCAAAGATGATACAACATACCACTTCTAGCAAAGGTGAAATTCACCACCAAAAGCTCCATAAAGCAGATGATGTTCAGTCGGTTCTAACAGACCTGCTCAATTCTGTCCTTGGTAAAGATCTTGACTGGAAAGAACTTGCTGATAGTAACCTCTTTGCACTCGGTATGGACTCGCTACTCTCCACACACATCAATATGAAGCTAGCAGATATGCTTGGGAAAGATGCCTCGTTTACTATGTCAGAAATGCATGCAAATGCAACGTTTACTAGTCTGTGTGAACTTATAAAGCAAAAAATCAGTAAGGTATCATACAAACAGTCATCTCCAATTTTGGCATCTTCTACTTCACCCTCGACGTTATCGAAGCCTAGGATGTATCCAGTATCGCTCGCACAAAGGCGATTGTGGGTCATGCAAGAAATGATCAGCAACCCGTGTGTTTACAATGCAACAAATTGCATAAGGATTGCCGGTAACTTTCACCGAGCAGCATTCAGTACTTCAGTGAATTCGGTTCTCTCAAGACACGACGCCTTTTTCACTGAATTTGTCGAGAAACCGTCAGAAATAATGCAAAGACACATACAGTGTCCTATGCTCGAAGAGATTTCCCTAGAGACGACTGATGAAACTGCTGAGGAGATGGTCATGAAAATGTACGACAAAGACTACAAGACTGCGTTTGATCTCACAAAAGGGCCTCTTGTGAGATGTAAATTATACATGCTACCACAGGAAGTATACTATTTTACAATGGTCATTCATCACATCGTTTTTGACGGGTGGTCACACTTTCTCTTTTACAACGAACTGTGGGATACGTACCAAAACACATGTAACGGCCAACGGACGGAAACAATCTGTGACCAGCCCCACTACGTGGAGTTCGCAGAGCAGGAAAAGAAAAATTCATCTATGTCTGCGTCAAATGACGTCCACCTTGCCTACTGGAAGGAAAAGTTGTCAGGAAATTTACCACAGACTACATTTCCAGGTGATAAGCGAAGGCCTCCCGTGTTTACATACTATGGAGATCGACTCACCCGTTTTCTTCCGAACGAAATTGTAAACTTACTTGATCAGTTTTCAGCTGACAAGTATACGACATTCATGACGTTGGTGTCTGCCGTATATGTCCTGCTATACCGCTACACAGGAGACAAAGATCTTATCATCGGCACTCCTGTCGCTGGAAGATCCTACCTGCAATTCAAAAGTGTCATAGGGTGCTTCATCAATACCATTTGTCTCCGACTAAAGCTGCAAGATCATTCAAGCTTCAAAGATATCTTGGAAACCGTGGCTAATACTTGTCTTGAAGGGTACGAGCATCAAAGCACACCATTTGATGATCTTGTGAGTCAACTTAATCTACCGAGGGATACAAGTATTACACCAATATTCGGTATCAACGTGTGCTATCACAACACTGAAGCAAAAGCTTCTCATATCGACCCACCGAGTGACATATCGGTTGAACGAAGACTTATCCATAACCAGTCCTCGAAGTGGGATATGCAGTTTGACTTCTTGCACGAAAAAAATGGCATGAGATTTACGTTGGAATACTACAGTGACGTTTATTCACATACTTATGCAGAAAGTGTCGCCGATAACTTTGTAGCATTACTAAACACTGTATGCGTCCAACCAACTGCAACCATCGACAATTTACCAATGTCTGAAATGAAGTTTGGGGTCAATAAAGACTCTCAGAATGCTGTGTCTGTTCTTAGAGGACCAGTTGTCGACTATGGAACGGTAGCATTACCAAAGCGGCTTTTTGACAGTTTGAAAAGCCACGGTGATGACATGAAGATATACGACAGTGATGAGAAAGCATCATCCTATGGAACATTGCTCAGGAAAGCAGGAAAGATAGCAATATTTCTACGAAATAAGTGCCGAAACCCGAAACAGACGAGAATTGGAATTTTGCTTGATAACTCTCTTCCAGCACTTGAATCAATACTGGCGTGCATGTTTGCTGGATTAGTCTACGTACCATTGGACTCATCATCTCCCAAGACTAGACTAGAACATATTTGTAGAGATGCAGCAGTTGCAACCATCATTTTCAGTAACCCATATTCATCGTTAGCCAATCATCTGCAATGGAGTTGTAAGTTAGTGAAGACGATTGTTTGTATAGATTGTGATCCCAAGGGCGTCGTTGTTGTTGATGATGATGATAATGATGATGATGATGATGATGATGATGATGATGATGATGATGATGATGATGATGATGATGCGTCTCAAGCAGCACTTATGGATACAGAACTTTGGGATTACGTTGCATCTGAAGCTACAAATGATATAGAAGGTGGTGGATGGAAGAGTTCTTACACAGGAGAATATATGAGTGAACAAGAAATGAAAGAATACTCGGAAAACGTATGTACGAAACTGAAGAAGTATCTGAGAGCAGACAGTAAAGTGTTAGAAGTTGGATGTGCGTCGGGTCTAACAACCAAGATGATATATCCTGTGGTCAAGCATTACGTAGCAACTGATCTCTCTCAAATGATGATCGATAGACTCCAAAATAATTATCACGGAGACACCAACATTAAATTTCACTGCATACCTGCCAACAAGATAAATGAAGTAGTAGGAGGAGAAAAGTTTGACGCCATCATCATGAACAGTGTCTCGCATTGCTTTCCCAGTCATAACTACATGCGAAAGGTAATGTCCTTGTTCAAGGAGTTGATCTCTGATGAAGGAGTGATATTCATTGGGGACATCATGGATTTAGACTGTAAGGAGAAACTCGAAGAATCACTACGAGCTTTCAAAGAATCGCAGCCACAAATGAGAGTCAAAACTGAATGGCATAACGAGCTTTTCCTTTCAAGAGAATTTCTCCAGCACATCTGTCGGACAATACTTCCGGTGATGGAAGTGAATTTTTCAAACAAAATTCACAAAATGCCCAATGAACTGACTGAATTCAGATTCGACGCAATATTCAGGAAATCTACACAATCTCAGGACGAAATAGTGGAAGCAGCGGATTCTTGTTACGTATTCGCATCACCTGATATGAAACTAGAGGAAAACGTATCATTACAGTCCGTGATCAGCAATTGGTGCACCGATATTGATCTTACTGACGAAGCCTATGTACTTTACACTTCTGGAACTACTGGACTTCCTAAAGGGGTCATGATTAGGCATGGAGCGTTACTCAATTATAGCTTGTGGGCTTGCAAAACATACAAATTCAACAAGTTGGCGTGTGTTCCACTGTTCTCACCACTGACGTTTGACTTTACTATCACTAGCATATTTCCGCCCTTGCTTTCTGGCAGCTCGATTCGAATCTTTAAGACTTTTCGCGAGTCCTACCAAGATATTGCAGCATGCAGGAACCTAACGTTAGTGAAAATTTCACCGATTCATCTAGAAACCATCCTCGCAGCCGTCACTCGACCTCTGAGTGCATCAACATTCATACTTGGTGGGGAGGAGTTAACTACAACTTTGCTATTGAAATTGAAGGAGAACAAACCAAATGAGGAGTTTGTAGTATGGAACGAATATGGCCCCACTGAGGCTACTGTAGGATGCGTTGTGAAAGAGTTTAGAAGCGACACGCTTCCACTTGAAAAGTCTGCTCTTGTCCCTATCGGGCAACCTATCGATAATGTTACTATTGCTGTACTGGGAAACACCATGAAGCCAGTTCCACTTGGTGCAAAAGGAATACTGGCAATTGGAGGAAGCAGTCTTTGCTATGGATATACTGGACGAAGTGGCTGCTCAGCATTGAAGGCAGCTTGCTGGGGAAGACCTGGAAATCGCATGCTGGTTACGGAAGATATGGTTGAAATAACGCCAGCTTCCAAAGATGTCGTGTACTTTGGTAGAAAGGATTCTAACTCCTGCAAAATCAATGGCATAAGAATCGACTGTATCGAGATTGAGCAAGCTTTTGAAACCAGCGACATAGTCGATAGTGCATGGGTCGCTACCTTTGAGTATCAAGCAAAGACTTACCTCGGGGCAGCTTTGAAACTCAAATCTTCAAGTCTAACGCAACAGCCTGAAATCCACTGGAAGACCAAAGTAACGTCAACTGTATCGCACACTATACCAGCAAGATCAATTCCTCACGTATACGTGCCTGTGACAAATCCACCGACAAACAGTAATGGGAAGAAAGACTACGGATTACTGAAGAGGATATTCGCTGCCACGATGAAGCAGGGTCATCCGCCTGAAAAGGAAATGGAAGGGCTAATACCACAAGACCATGTTCTTAGATGCAAGATGCAAGATAT
Organism: Amphiura filiformis; assembly: GCF_039555335.1. Lineage (NCBI taxonomy): Eukaryota > Metazoa > Echinodermata > Ophiuroidea > Amphilepidida > Amphiuridae > Amphiura > Amphiura filiformis. The sequence goes on from NC_092628.1 coordinate 21,327,999, forward strand.
ATGGCAGAGTATTTTGCCAATCGATAACCTACCAGGATCTCGGGATAATTTTTTCTACGACCTGGCAGGGGACTCACTTCAAGCAATTCACCTTACAAGGAAAATGAGAGCAGAAGGCTTCCAAGTCTCAGTTACTGATATATTTCAGAATCCAACAATCGAAGGCTTGTTATCGATCATGACTAAGCGCAACTCAATACCCGCGCAAGCTGAAGAAGCAGTTCTCATACACGGAGATACAAAAGAAGAAGCAGGATTCAGACCCACTCCAATCATCGAAGACTTTCTGAACAGACCTCTTGCATGCCATGATCTATTTTCACTTTCTGCTCTTTTGAAATTTAATTCCTCGTTGGATACGGCTACTTTGAAGAAAGCAGTTAGGAGTGTTATGAGAAAACACGGTTCCCTTCGATCATGCTTCGAACTAGCAGATGGAAAGGCTACGCAGCGTGTTCTACCATTGCGACCAAATGAGCCTGAAGTTCTAGAAATTGACATAACTAGTGAAAGCGATAGTCTTACGAAAGAGTCCAAATTTGCCGATGTATGCCACGAACTTGAGCAACATCATTCACTTTCTGAAGGAACTATATTGGCAAGTGCTATCATCCGATTCCGTGGCGGAAATGGCCGACCTTATCCCGATTCTTTTGTCTTACTAGCAGTACACCACGCTGCTATAGATATTGTGTCTTGGCAGCAGATACTGGAAGACTTGGCATTAGCACTGCGATTGCTTTCAGGAAACGATACCATAGAGCCACGTCTAGCTCCATGTTTGACTTCATTTCAAAGTTACTGCAACCTCCTACACAAAGAAGCAAACGAAAACTTCGCAAATGACATACACTACTGGACAACCGTAGGAAAAGAATGCCAAAGTGCTGGAAGATTAGACATGGCTGATGATCGGCAGAGCACATTTGAAACAGCCAAATGGGCAAGCAAATCACTTGACGCACATGTCCTGCGATCAATATCATCAAAACTTGCCTGTTCAGATGAAGCTGTCCTGTTAACTGCATTTGGAGGAGCACTTTCGACAATACATGGTCGCGAAAAAACGGCTATATGCTTGCAAAGCCATGGAAGACAGCTACAAAGTGTTGACACGACTGATACAGTAGGATGGTGTACAAGTAAGTTCCCGTTCGTGGTAAATACCCCTGCTACAGCAGATGTGATGAAGCAAGTAAAGAGTGTTCAATGCGATATAAAGAAAATACCAACTCATGGTTTAAGCTTTGGAGTCCTCCGATCTGCAGAGAAGTTAAACATTCAAGATCCGAAGATAATGTTTGTTTTTCAAGGTTCTCTAGATGCAAGCTCGAAAACAACATTTGAAGGAGGAACTTTCAAGTTTGAACAAGTCCCATGGATAGATATCATGAACGATGAGCTTAATGAAAACCGCTTTCACAGACACCCCGAGGAGTTGCTTGAATTTCATTTACAGATCATCACATGGATACATGGTGGAAATTTGCAAATGGGGTGCCTTTTTGACGAGGAAAAGATACACCGGGAAGAAGTGGAAATGATGCTGACAAATGCAAGTAGAATGATCAACGCCATGTACAGGAAAATTTACCACATTCCAACGGAGATATCGGTTGCAATAGTCCCTGCTTTTAATGTTACACCAGAGTGTATTGCAACGATGAAGGAAGCCCTTGTACATCATGATGTCTCGGTACATAACGTAGATGTATATCCCCCTGATCAAATCATTCAGTCACTTTACAAGTCATGTCGGAGTGATTCAGACATCACAGTCATTATCCCTCGGTTCGCAGCAGAGCAACAAGCAAAAGATTTTCTCGGGACACTGCATAGGGCTAGAGAAGAGAAGAATCGCCAACAAATGGTAGTGCTAAACACAGAGAAACTACCAAACACAGTACTACTTGACAGCCAGCGCCTCACAGATACAGACACTAGCGTACAAGCTCACAACTTGGCTGCTGACCATTACGATAGTGTTGCAGATGAAAAGTATCAAATGCCATTTACACCTACTGGCTACACATACTTAGGATTAACTATCGCAAGAGCCATCAACCGTCTCATGAACAAACGAAGATACAAAGCAATCGCCGTTGATGCTGACTACACGCTGTGGGAGGGCGAATGTGCCCGAGAAGACGTGACTATAGGGGCTCACAACAAGATTCTTCAGACATTTCTCCAAGAACAGAAAGAACAAGGAATGTTACTGGTATGTCTGAGCAAGAATAACTCCAGTGATGTTGAAAGAGTATTCACAAAACAAAGTAAAGAAATGGCTTTGAAGTACAGTGATTTCGTTGCCACAGTCGCAAACTGGGAGCCAAAGTCTGTAAACATCAAGAGGGTTGCCAAGAGGTTGAACATAAACCTGAACGCCTTCGTATTCATCGACGACAATGCACTTGAATGTGAAGCGATGTTAAAAGCATGTCCTAGTGTACTCACGATTCAGCTGCCAAGTTGCAAGAGCAGAGGTCTTGTTTTACCTTTCATCAATAACTTGTGGTTATTGGAATTCAACAGTGCTACCAACGAAGCCAAAGAAAGAACAGTAATGTATCGGAATGAATTCACTAGACAAGAAGAACTCAATGCCGCAGAGAATTCCGGAACTTATACTGGTGAACTAACAGAGCTTCTGCAAAACTGGAAGATGAAACTTGAGTTCTGTAAGACTACTGTTGCTACCATCAAACAAAACAAAGTCCTTTACGATAGAGTAGCAGAGCTTCTGCAAAGAACAAACCAATTCAAACTCAACGATGCGTATACTGACTTAGACAAGATGAGTTCGGAGTCGCAGTGTTGGCTCATAGCATTGAGAGATTTACATGGCTCATACGGCATAATAGGTGTTTGCTTATTGGAAGATTCAATCTCATTGACACAGTGGGTGATCAGCTGTAGAGCTCTTGGCAGGTATGTGGAGCATAGGATTCTAATGGAACTGTTCCATGAAACAACTCAAAACAGTGATGGATGTCAAATCCGCTTGGCAGTGTGTAAAACAACCCGCAACATCCCTTTGCTAAGTTTTTTGGCAACACTAGGGTTAAAGGAAAATGAAGTTCTGCAGCAGATACAACGTGTAGATATTCGATGTCCTTCCAATAAGCAGTGTAGTAGCACGCTCCATAGTGTTGAATACAAGACCCCATCTGATTTCAGAGCAACTTGGTGTCCTGAAGCAGAGAAATGTGTTAATGTATCTGATGGGAACACACAGTCACCTTCATCATCCATCAACGATTTAGTGACTTGGATTGAAAGTACGTGGAGCGTGTCGCAAAAACAACAAAGTTCCTTTCACAATCTTTACCCAATCCTGCCACAGTGTTCCGATCTACAGCGCATACGACAGAATACAAATACATCAGGTAAAGCGGTTCAAAGAGAAGATGTATTAAAGGAGATATGGATGGAAGTTTTGGGGTGTGAGAAAGAACCTGATGAGCGTGCAAATTTCTTAGAATGTGGCGGGAACTCCTTCAAAGCAGTCTTTCTGGTGTCCGAACTAAGACGCAAATGTAACAAAGACATAAATATCACAGACGTCCTTCGCAACCCTATATATCAACAAGTCAAACGAGTGGTCCTACAATCACAGTGTATCAACGATGTTGTAATACCATCTTCTACCTTGTCGCACAGTGTGTTACCGTCATCATTTTCGTTATCATCAGCTCAGAAGCGTATGGTGTTATTGCAGCAAACATCGCCAGAGTCAACAGCCTATGTGGAGACATTAGCTTGTCATGCTTCCGGACATTTTGAACCAACTACGATTTTGGAAGGATTAATCAAAAAGCACCCGATACTTACATCCACTATTCAGATGTCCAACGATAAGGAGACGTACACTATGACTACAACCAGTACAGCATCATCAACGATTGAATCAGAAACACTGGAAGGATCTCTCAACCTTGGAGAATACGTAACGCAGTCTATACCCGTCATCGGCGTTATCTCATGTCCACTGTACAAGTTTCGTCACATCACTATTGCAAAGGACGATCATCTCTTTGTGCTCCACGTGCATCATGTAATTGTGGATGATGTTACACTTCGAATTATTTTAGACGATCTTCATGAAATAATCCGAGGTAGCGAGTCAAGCAACCGATCACCATCCCTATATTTCTCAGATTATGTACATGATGAGCACATTTACAACGCATCGGCAAATCATGAGGCTGACAAAGAGTTCTGGGATGCAAATATATCAACATTACCAGGCGATTACAATCTTGCAATACAACCAACATCGGAGAATAACCATGCCCATGCTGTGGTGTATGGAGCAAAAGAGAATAAATGGGAGATATGTCCAGAATCAGTGGACGAGATCAAAAAGTACTGCAACAGTATAGAAGCAACAGAGTTCCACTACTTTCTTGCTTGTACATCTTTGGTACTGCAACGATACCTTGGTGTTGATGATTTTTTCATTGCTGTTCCTGTGACAACCAGAACATACCTGTTTGCAGACACTGATGGAATGTTCATCAACACTGTCATGTTCAGGGTAAGAGTCAAGAAAAATCAAACGATGGGTGACTACGTGAGATATATCAGAAATGAGTGGTTGAAGACACAGAGCCATTCGAGATTTCCATTAGACCAAGTAACTGGATTGCTGTGGAAGGCACATGGTCGCAGTATGCATTCACTGTGTTCTGTGTTGTTTAATTACACAACCCAGTCTCCTCACAATGCATTACGAATCGGATCAAAACATGCCAAAATGCCTCTCAGCATAGACATAATCTTCAACGAAGTAGCAAGCACCTACCACCTTATATCCGAATATGCAGAGAATTTGGTAGATGGTGGAATAGTGGAAAGACTTTCCGATGCAGTTTTACGACTATGTTGTGAAGGCTTCAAGATCAACGAGCTACTGTCCAAAGTAGAAATTCTTTCACCAATGGAGCTCCAGTTACTTCAATCTCTTTCCAAGAGCAGTGACAGCGCAGCAATTTATCACCAGTTCGTGCCAGTGCACAGAGAATTTGAGAACCACGCCTTACAAGATCCAAACGCAACAGCAGTCTTCTGCGAGGAACAATATACATCTTATGGAGAACTTCATGCGCTTTCCACAAAGATAGCAACTTTCTTGCGTCGTAACTTGTCGACGGAGGATTTGAGGCGAAGATCAGTAGTCATGGCTTTGAAAAAGAACCAGTATGCTATTGTTTGCATTCTCGGCATCTGGAAAGCAGGAGGACATTTCTTGCCTGTATCATTGAGTAACGAAGCCTGTTTAAAGGATATATTTGAGCGAGAGATGCCTGCAGCCTTGATATTTGATTTCCATTCAGCAGCAATACAAGACCTTCCTCCAGTGATTCCAATGTGGAAATTTGAAGATATGTTAAAATCGTGTGAGAAGGAATGTCCAATAGAGGAGGAGAACGTCGATACTGTGGTGGCAAGTGACGACACAGCCTATATCATCAGAACATCGGGGTCTACTGGAAAACCAAAGCAATGCCGCATTTCACACCGAGGTCTACGAGCTATTGCTGAAGCTTGGAAGATCAAGTACTCCATGCAGAGTTATGCGGTACACGTTCTCCAATGGGCACCTTTGTCATTTGATGTATTTATTGGTGATGTTGTCAGGGCACTAGTGTGTGTCCAAGGAAAGTTAGTGATTTGTCCAGACAATCTGAGACTAGAAATACCACATATTTTGAGCCTCATTCGAGACCAGCACGTGACCATGATTGAAACAACGCCCCAATTTGGTTTTCAAATTGTTGAGCATGCCCATCAAAGTGACATCCAATCCATCAAAGTCTTCATTCTGGGATCAGATGTACTACAAGAGCACTTATACAGTCAAATCAGGCGTCGGCTCAAGTTGGATCAGAGATTAATCAACAGCTATGGAATGACCGAAGCCACTATTGATTCTTCTTGTTTTGAAGGCACCGAAGTGCCAAAAACAAGAGGCGGAACTATTCCGATTGGAAAACCTCTACCAGGGGTGACAATGCATATCATTGACTCAACGACACTCCAGCCATGTCCTATTGGAACGGTAGGCGAACTGTACATCAGCGGCAATGTAATTGCTACCGGAGATACTGATGTTGTTCAAGTCAATTCTGTCAAGGCTCTTAAGACTGGGGATTCAGCATGTTGGCTACCAACAGGAGATATAGAGCTCATGGGTAGATTAGACGACATGGTCAAACTTCGAGGCTTCAGAATAAGTACAACAGAAATAGAAAACAAGATATTGAATTTGATTGCAGGAGTAAAAGAAACCCATGTTGCTACGATGCCAGACAGGAATACGGATGGAACTGAATTCCTTTGTGCGTACTTAGTTTTGGACGATAATTCACATCAATCCGATTCAATCACATATCAACAGATTTGTAACAAACTCAGAAGCGAAATTCCATACTATATGATACCAGACAAAATTCAGATCATATCGGAAGTTCCACTGACACCACATGGAAAGGTAAACAAAAGAGCCCTATCAAACTTTCACACAAGTTCGACGGTATTAACAGACCAGAGCCAACGAAGTGCATCCGGACCCGATTCGACAATTGTCACCAACCTTAAAGAATGCCTAGCTGAAGCTTTGGGGGTGCAGGACCAACATTGCGTACAAGCTGACATGACTTTCATGGAGCAAGGTGCTCACTCTCTGATACTGGTACGATTTTGGTCTCTCTTGGCGAAAAGATCTATCACAGTAGAAGTCACAGATCTTTTTTCGTATCCAACCATATGTTCTCTGGCGGCATATCTTGAGAGTAAAGAGAGGGGAGATTTGGGGATAAATGAGTATCCACGAATCTCAATCCCAAATGAAATAACGACCAACGTTGACGCAGACATAGCGATTACTGGAATAGGTATGAGACTTCCTGGAGGAATCACATCGCTTGCTGAATTCTGGAGAGTATTAAAGAATGGATCAGACATGATCAACGAATTTCCGCAACAACGAAGACAAGATGTCATAAACTGCATAGGTCTAGCCAATGGCAGCGCTCTAAAGAAAGATGAAACCTTCCAAGGGGCATTTTTATCCGACATCGACAAGTTTGATCACGGTTTCTTCAAAATAGCACCAGGAGAAGCAAAGTTTATGTCCCCTGAACAACGCCTGTTCCTCCAAGTAGCTACAGAAGCATTGGCGGAGGGGGCTTCGCTATCAGCAATGAGAGGAGCTGACGTAGGTGTCTTTGTTGGTTGTGCTGATGTTGGATATGCGAAGTTAAAACACCCCGATACTGCGATTTGTGTGTCTGGTTTAATGCCCGGAATGATTGCTACACGCGTAGCATACCAATGGGACTTGAAAGGTCCCACAATGCTTATTGATACAGCCTGTTCATCGTCACTGATCGCCCTGAAACAAGCATACGAATCAATCAAGAAGAAAGAGTGCACCGGAGCGCTTGTTGGAGGAGTAAACATTGTATTATACCCATCAAGAACTGGCGTATTTGGACAAAGTAGCATTTTGTCACCAGACTTTCATTGTAAGGCTTTTGACGAAAATGCAACAGGGACTGCTGTAGGTGAAGGAGTGATGTGCCTGTACATAGAGCCTTTACAAAAGGCATTGCACGAAGGAAAGACAGTCTATGGTGTTGTAAAAGGTATAGCATCAAACAGTGTAGGTCATGGGAATGGGATAACTGCTCCAAGCTCCAGATCCCAGGCTAATGTAATTAGAGCTGCACTAGCCACAGCACATCTAAATCCATCAGATGTTACATTTGTTGAAGGACATGGCACAGGAACCAAGCTTGGCGACAGAATTGAACTTTCCGCGCTATCAAGCGTGTTTGCCACCGATAGAGGCGTCGGTCCAGTACCAGTTGGTGCTGTCAAAAGTATATTTGGACATCTCGATTCAGCAGCTGGTTTGTTAGGAGTATTCAAGGTACTAGCATGCATGGCATTTGAAACTATATCACCTATGGCAAACTTCGAGTCGCCACATCCTGAGCTATTAGATGGAAATATCTATGTACCATCCATACCTACTGAATGGAAGACGAATGACCGTGGCATTAGGGTTGCTGGTGTGAGTTCGTATGGGTTGACTGGAACAAATTGCCATGCTATCCTAACTGACTGTACATCTTCACTGGTTCAATGTGAGACTTCATGCGAAACAAGTTTTTATCCGTTGATATTCATCGGAGAAACAGTCAAACAAATATTGCAACAAGCAAACCTGTACAGAATACACATTGAAGAAAACCAATGTCACTTGAGCGGCAAAGTACTTCCCGGTTTGTGTTTAGCTGTTGCAAAACAACTTGGAGAATACCAAAAAGTAGGCCTTCGAGGAAATAGAAGCTGCTACCGCATGGTGATAAATGCCAAAACAGTTGAACAGGTGTTGAAACTCCTACAAATGATCACAGCCAAGGTAGATACAGATTTTGTCATTCACTTGTCAAAAATGCGATCTGATATCCATTTTAGAAATTCAATAGGTGAGTTGCACTCAGAAGTTGCTGACAACATACATCAATTCTTACAAGACGGTACCATTGACATCGAATGCCTCTTTTACGGACGACAAGATCGTATTAAACCGGCGCTCGGAGTTACTGTGGCGATTTTCCAAGAATCCCGCCATTGGCTAGAAGAGCAGACGTCAACGGGATTAGAAGTTGCACCATACACATATCTTTTCGATCTATTTCACGAAAAGCTGAACAAAGTGAGGGAAATGGTGAGGACGTTGCCTCTTTCTCCAACAAAAGATCTGGAAAATATGCAAGGACAATTCTGTGCCGCTATCATAATCAACTTGTTAATGACGACCCGAATTGCAGAAATGCTACAGACCAACAAGGAGACGTCCTTCGACGAAGCGTTCAACGTAACTGGCATGCTCAAGAAATACAAGAAACTGTTTTTTGTCATGATCAGAGAGCTAGCAAATAATGATTTGTTAGAACCAATGGGCTGCGATGACTCTGTCAGCTGTCTTGATGTCATCAAGTTCAAGTGTAAGGATGCATTGAACATTGATGCAGAGGTTATCGCTACTACTGCCATCAAACAGTATCCAGCATGGGCTGACTGCTTTCGATTTCCTTTGTATTGCTCCAAATACCTTCGGCAAGTTCTATGGGGTAAGATGAGTCCACTATCTGTCATATACCCACAAGGAGATCTAAACTTCATGTATCAGTTCGACAAACTGGGTGATTTACTTGGTGACGTGTATTACAATATGTACATCCAATTGATAGCAGAATATGCTCAGAATCTAGCAAGACGTGGAGAACAAGTTCGAATCCTTGAAGTTGGCGCTGGAGTTGGATATGTTACTAGGCAGCTTCTTCCCAAATTGAAAGACACGCCAAACGTAGAGTACTGGTTCACAGACCTAGGAAAGGCATTCGTAGAACACGCAAGGACCATGTTTTCCGAATATTTGTACATGATGCAATTCAGCACTTTCGACATCACAAAGAGTGCTCCAAAGCAAGGTGTTTTCGGTTCATTTGACATTGTAATATCGTACAATGTCATACATACTACACAGAGTATCGAGAAGTCTCTCCACAACCTCAAAACATGTCTGGGTGAGGACGGCTCATTGTTCATTATAGAGAGTGCAAGAAACGACACGTGGGCAACACTAGCCTGGGGCATTCTCGATGGATGGTGGTTTTTTGAAGATTACCAGCTTCGATCAGCTGATCCAATGCTAGAACCAGACAAATGGGAACAGGTTTTGAACAGTGCAGGTTTTTCGACATTATATTCCTGCCCTCAAGATGATGCAGAACGACAGCATGTGGAGAAATATCTTTTCCTCTGCAGCCAAAAGGCTTCAGTATCTCATGAGTACAAACCCCAACTAGGCTGGTGGGAAATAGATGCCAACCGATTTGAACCAATAAAAAAGCTCGATGAACTGGAGGAGAACGACACTGACAAAAATGCTCAGTCGATAGCAATAGTCAACGAAAGAAAAATACTTGAAGAACTCAGAAATATCTGGGGCGAATTGCTTGGAATTGATGATATCAATCCTGAAGACGATTTCAACGCTCTTGGCGGGGAGTCCCTTCTAGCAATACAGATGATGAACCTTGTACGTAAGCGCATCGGCTTCCAACTTGAAATAGCTGATACCTTTGGTTATCCGACTCTGAATGCGCTTGCCATGTTCATTGCAGATCAGGTACAAGGGGATTCAGAGATTGATCTTCTTTCAAGTGAAAGCGCTGAAACAGTGAAGAAATCAGGAGACGACCATGATGCCCACAATAATCCTGGCTGCATTTCTGAATGCTTGAAGACTAGAATTGTACCTTTCGATACAGGGAAAGCCACCGGAACTTTGCTAATGTTTCCTGGTCAAGGTGCTCAAAAACGAGGCATGTGTATGTCAATGAAGGGCAGTGCAGAAGCGCAGGCGATTTTCTACAGAGCCAAGAAAGTGCTTGGCTATGACTTACTTGACATCTTCTTAAGTAACGATGATAACCTTGCGCAAAAGCTGAAATCAACAGAATTTGTTCAGGTATCATTGCTTGTCAGCTGTATCGCCAAAGTTGAGCAACTGACGAAGGACAGACCAGACCTGATAGCAAAAGTGACGCACGTGGCTGGACTAAGTGTGGGAGAATTTGCCGCCTTAGTTTTTGCTGGTGTCATTGAATTCGAAGATGCATTGTATCTAGTTCAAGAACGAGGAAGAGCAATGGAATTAGAAGTCCAAAGATCGCCAACTGGAATGGTAAGCGTTTTTGGCATTGGTTGTGAAGTTCTTCAAAACTACTTGGAATTGAACTTTCCAGAGATGCAAATATCGACATACCTCGCAGATAATCAGCACACTATAGCCGGGAAGGAAAACGAGTGTGACGCGTTGACGGAATCTTTGAAGAAGGAATTCAGTGGAGAAGTCATCGATGTACGCAAGCTGCGTGTGGCAGGTGCATTTCATTCCAATTATATGGCAGAAGCATCCCAGGTAATAGATCCAATAATCAATGGTATTGAATTTAAAAGTCCAGCTCTGCCAGTGATAATGAACGCAAACGGGGCCATTGTTCAAGATCCACAAGAAATGAAAACGCTTCTCCGCGAGCAACTCGTAAAACCTGTCCAATGGAAGAGGTCAATACTTACAGCTTACAAGGATGGAGTACAGAGCTTCGTCGAAGTGGCACCTGCGCGGGTTTTGTCATCGATTGTGAAAAATAGAATAGAGCAATGTCAAGATTGTGACGCTGAACTGGTAATTGTGTAAAGAATGCATGCATGCCCATGTCTACGTTAATAACTGCTCCCGATTCCAGAAAAATACAGAACTATTTTTTTTTTAACAAAACCAAAATTATTATGTCTTGCCAGAACAGTTCTCTATCCTAATATTTAGTTCAACCTAACTAAAAGTTGGTATTGACAAAAGAGTGAAATTAAGAGTGATATTTGTACACGTGATTTTGAATGCTTAGGCTTGTACCAAGTCTGTGAATTATTGCAATAACACATTGCAAGTAATGGCTTTTGGTTAACGTTTGGCCCGTTTTCCTGTGTTTTTTTTTTTAAATAGAATAACATTGATTTATTAAAACATTCTGTACTTTTTCTGACATCGGGCATAACATGATGAAAGCGACGAACTGTACATGAAGTAAATATTCGAACAGGCAGCTTACGCGGTTCTTTTGTACATGACATGACTGCCATGACTATGAAGTGCAGTTTAGCAATAAACATAAAAATGCAAGAAAGTGGACTAGTTTGGGGGTATAATTTCAGGAGAAAACTTTTTAATTTTAGAACAAGATTTTTAGATATAGGTATAGACACAAAAAATATTTTGAAACCCTATTGTCATGTAGAATTAAGTACGTATACCAAGTTCATCTCAATTATTGGGCTTATGAATGTCGGTAACCAAATTGGTTGATATTGTTACGTCTATTATTATTGGCCTACTAATCTGAAGTCGATATTATTATTATAAATAGTTAAATGAAGTATATATAATGCGTTTCCTCAATAACGTAGAATGTATGTTTCTAACAAGAAGTCCTATCAAGTCACTTCGATTTTGTAAATATATGTACAATATATAAATTTATATATAGATGGTATAATGCAGAAACAAGACGTATAAGTACAATTATGCTACATTTGCGTTTATTTTAGTTTGTATAGTTCGTATGTAGGTTGTAAATACACATGATCCGATAATGTACAGCATTTTGTTCGTATTTTCAATGCGTGTGTAACTGAATATTTTGTACAAGTCTTGTTCTGTCAAGCTACCACATTTTTAGATGATGAGTGCGTTGTTAGTCTCGTATTACATGCATACAGCATGCTCCAGGTTGCTGGTTCGAGTCTCAGTGGAACGATTATTTTATGATTTTATGTATATAAGATTATATACATGACTATAAGGCTAGGTCATATAAAAAAAAAGAGAAGTATCACTTTTCAACTGGAAGTATCAATTAAGTAAAAAAACTTTTGTACACGGTAATTTAGGAACATTACTGTTTATTATGAAGTGTAGAACTTACAGTGTAGTAAGCTGTATTTGTGTACGTATATAAGCCAAAATATGTATTGTATAACTATATGAAATGTTTAAGATACAATGTAGACTTTAATATTATGCATTTCAAAAAACTGTATTATAATATTTATATTAGTCAAAATTATGTACAACATTAAAAGTACTATGAAGGATTAAAGCCATAATGTACGATCTTATAATAGGAATTTTTTTTTCAAACCTGATTTTTTGGCATTTGTAATGTTTACGCAAGTCATAACTTGTACTTAAATGGAATCTTTTGTATAGATCTCCATGTTAAACAGCCAAAAAACGGCCAAAATTTGATGGAAATCGTACATTAAGGCTTTAAGTGTGACAAACACAACGAATTTAAGTGAAAAAAGGAATCTATACACGAGTTATATAATTTTTATGAACTGTTCCATTCAACGAGGCTTTCATGGAACAGTCAACATTTTGCCTCGTTAAATATATTCTTACCATTGTACTTATAATCAAACATTCAATATTTTGTATACTGTTAACACTATAACGTGTTTATTATAGCGTTGTTCACAATAAACTCATTATAGTGTTAAAATATAACAGCTATTTAACTCTGTCTTGTTTTTACAGCGAAAAACAGGTGAGCAACAAATTTGGTTTGTTAAGTGGTCACTAAGGGAGTGTTCAGAAATACCTTGGTGGCAGTGGCGTAGCCAGGGGGCAGGGGGCCCTTTCAAAGGATGTAATTTTGGCTCCATAATAGCCATGCAGCATCTCTAGCATATCTGCCCCCCCCCCCCCGCTTTCAAGGGCAACACTCCCTAAGTTGACATAAATGTTACAATGATATATAACATGACTGTATCAAGTTTAGAAAATGCAATAAATTTGTAAATATATGTACATGTAATATATGTATGCACACAGATACATGGCGTGCACTTGACATTATAGCCCAATCTGCAGTATTTATAGATACAGATACAACTTCTATAATTATTAAGAGTGTACAGAATTCTGTATTTTAATCGGTCAAAAAAAACAAATTGTGAGATGATGAGTACGTGTTAGTCTCGCATTACATGCAGCCATACAGCATGATCCAGGTTGCTGGTTCGAGTCTCAGTGGAACGATTAATTTTATGATTCTATGTATATACGATTACATTCATGCCTAAGGCTAGGTTATAACAAAATCAAAGAGATCAATTTGCAACTTGAAGTATAATAATGAATAGCTGCCCTAATATACTATATTTTCGGAACATTTTTGTTTGTTTTTATGAAGTGTAGAACATACAGTGTAGTAAACTGTATTTATGTACGTATATTAGCCAAAATACGTATTGTACAACTATATGAAATGTTTAATATACAATGTAGACTTTAATATTATGCATTTCAAAAAACTCTATTATAATATTTATATTAGTCAAAATTATGTACAACATATTAAAAGTTACATGTACCTTTTAGTGTTGTTGTACATTTCGAACAGTCCACATTTCTCCTTGTGAAATATATTCTTACCATTATATATACTTATAATCAAACATTCAATATTTTGTATATATATTATTAACATTATAACGTGTTTATTATAGCGTTGTTCGCAATAAACTCATTATAGTGTTAAAATATAACAACTATTTAACTCTGTCTTGTTTTTACAGTGAGAAACAGGTGAACAACAAATTTGGTTTGTTAATTGGTCACTAAGGGAGTTGTTCAGAAATACCTTGGTGGGGTGGGGCCATGGAAAACTTTTTTGACCCCTTTCAAATAGTGATGTAAATTTTGGCCCCGTAATAGCCAGCGTTTCTAGCATGTTTAGAGTCAAGGTGTTCATTTCAACTTGAAACAGAGTTGCCATACTTGCGTCAGTGTATATACGACACATCGTGTGTTTTGCATACAGAAACAAACACCTTGAGAAGTTGAAAACTGCCCCCCCCCCCCGCTTTCAAGGGGCCAACAACTTGTTTGACCCCCCTATATACTTTACCTGCTCCTACCAAAGATATGTCTGAACACTCCCTAAGTTGACATAAATGTTACAATGGTATACATGACTCATGAGTGTATCAAGTTTAGAAAATGCAATAAATTTGTAAATATATGTAGGCCCTACATGTATGCACACAGATATGGCGCACACTTGATTATACTAGCCCAGGATTTTAGTAATCTATATAGGCTACATTATATATATATACACAGATACATGTACAACTTATTATTTATATAAGAGTGTACAGAATTCTGTATTTTAATCAGTCAAGCAAACCAAAATTTGAGATGATGATTACTGTTAGTCTCGCACTATATAGGCCTATGCAGCCATACAACATGCTCCAGGTTGCTGGTTCGAGTCTCAGTGGAACGATTAATTTTATGATTTCATGTATATCATTACATACATGCCTAAGGCTAGGTCATAACAAAATCAAAGAGATCAATTTGCAACTTGAAGTATGAATAGCTGCCCCTTTTCGGAACCGCATTTTTGTTTTGGTTTTTTATGAAGTGTAGAACTTACAGTGTAGTAAACTGTATTTATGTACGTATATTAGCCAAAATATGTATTGTATAACAATATGAAATGTTTAATAATACATGAGGTAGACTTTTATATTATGCATTTCAAAAAAACGTATAATATTTATATTAGTCAGAATTATTTACAACATATTAAAAGTTACATGTGCCTTTAGTGCTGTTGTGCATTTCAAAAATACATATTAGGGCCTACACGAAGTCTTGCTGCTCTAAATTTTTCAGATCTATTTATTGATTTGTATAACAGTTAGCAACCTGGACAACCGATTCTTTTGTTCTGCAAGGCTCACTCAGTCATTTAATGAGGCAATACAAACGATCGAATTTGGTGTTGAAATGAGCTAAATTTTGAGTTACACCTTTTCAATGTAAAATTAATTTTCTCGGCCAAATAAAAAGCAATCATTTTCATTTTTCAGTAAATGTCAGGTCAAATTGTAGTGCTTGATACTGTATTTTTTTTCAAATCCTAGTGTTAAACTTAGGCTTGAAATTCAGTCATTTCGTGTAAGATTTTCGATTTTGATAGGCTTAAACTCTGCCCGCGAGCCTTTTTTTGGATCAACCTTTTAGCTTTTCAAAGTAATATAGTTCGCTAATGAAGGATTTTTCCCAACTTTCTAACGCACATCACCGTGAGCGATATATCATAGTTTTGTCAGAATTTCCGTTTTGATTTCACCATTTTTTACTCCCGCCTGAAAAATTTTCAAAATCAACGCGTGAAATCTAAGGCTAATACTAGCATTGTGGATCGATATCCCTGGGTTTAATAGGAATACCGGCATGGGTACAGTGTTGCCAGAACTTCAATATAGCAACGAAATTCCCAGGCCTAATAGCGCTCCAACTGATCACAGCGGCGTAGCTGGGATTTTTTTTCCCAAATCCACCAAATTTCCCTGCACTTAGGGGAGAGGGCGGGGCCCAAATAGACAATTTTGCCAGGCTTATTGAATATAATCGTATGGTATTGCATATCGTATGGATTCTCCATCTCTCTGCCCCTCTTCTCCCTCTCTTCCCCTCTCTCTCCTCTTTTTTTCTTCTTTCTCCCTCCTTTGTCCTCTTTTTTCCTTGCACTAGGGGGCGGGGGCCCAAATAGGCAGATTTTGCCAGGGGGCAATTGCCCCCTGCCCCCGGCAGCTACGCCACTAACTGATCATGTTTATAGCATGACGAGGATCTTTCATCACGTGAGTGATTAATTATTTGATTTCATCGTCACCGTGATCATCGGACCAATGTGTTGAAATTTGCTTCTCCTCAAAACAACTTTGCCCGACAATCTTGCATGCAATTGGGCAATATTTTTAACAAAACTTTCTTTTACAAAACATAATATTACGCTGTATGTTTTATGATCAAGCAAACTGTTTGGAACACACTTCCAAATAACCTTCGTAACGCCCCCAGACTTTCATTATTTAAACGCCAGCTTAAAACCAATCTTTATAAATTGATTGTTTTTATGTTTGTTTGTAAATTTCGTGCTTTGCGCGCTTTAAGTTCCTCATCAGAGATTGTGCCTTATAAGAACCATTCATTATCATTGTTAGCTTAAACAGGTTTTTGTTTTTTAACAAAAACCTGTTCAAGCAATTATTTAAAATTGCTTACCTAAAAACAGAATAACTTGGATGTTAATACTTGACGTAGTGTTTCAATTGTCACGATGGTGACTGGGTATGGTGCCTTTTGTTTGTGTTTGTTTGAAACTGCTTTTGGAAACCCACCGAAAGTCATAGGCCCTAATGAAGCAGCCAAAACAATACCAGGTTGAGGTTAAACATGGAAGTTTATAAAAACCTATTAAAAAAAACATTTGTGGCTACAATAAGCCTTGCATTGGAAGTCATGGTTAAAGTGTGTTGAGTACCACCCCAAAGTTTCCCTACATACACCCCCACTACCCACCTCACACACCTCTGCACCCACCCCACCCCATAGGCCTACATGCACATGATATTACATAATAATATATAGCATAGCTATACATTTAGGTATACGCCTACATGTCAAATTAAAAACAAACCCGAACACAAGTCTGAAGGGTGTAATGAAAATGGCAACCCGCGATGGGGGGGGGGCGCAGGGGGGGTAGGTCATACAAAATTCACCTGGAGATAGGAGGGACAGAAGATTATAATCCCGTAATAACACGCTAATTTTTCTAGGTTTGGACCGTGGATTTTCCCATGGACCTCAAGCGTGCGTCTCTTTAATACGGACTAACCTAGGTAAAACAGACAGACAAAATGGTTTTCATAATCATGGAATCCATATAAATTGAAATTGCAGGCTATCACGGGAGCAAATTTTTAAAATTCACCTCATTTACCAGAAAACCCAATTGGGGATTTGGGCTACTGAATCGCTGGTCGGGCAATATGCTTTTCAATGGAAAATTGCCCTGGATGACAACAATGAAAATATCGACTATTTCTGCTGGTTGCTCACGAGATAAAAGTACTGAGTTTGACATTTTCGGAGCATGAAGGGAAAAAGGGTAAAATAAAACGGAAATTCTGACAAAACTATAATATATAGACCCACACGATGTGCGTTACAGAGGTGGGAAATATCTTTCTTTAGCAAACTATATTAGTTTGAGACGCTAAAAACCAATTCCGTAAAAAGCTCGCGGGCGAACTCAAGGCCTATAAAAATCAAAAATATCACACTAAAAGACACAATTTGATGCTTAATTTTAACACCAGGATTTTAAAAAAAAATATATATCCAAGCACCAAGTTTTTAACTGACATTACAGAAGAAAAAAAAAAATTGCTTTATATTTGACCGAGAAAATTAATTTCATAGCAAAAAGGTGTATCTCTGAATTGTGCTGATTTTAACATGTATCGATCGACTTTTAGCGCGACTAAGCATTTGTAAAGAATCGGTTGACCAGGTGGCTGACTGATAATTTTATGAACTGTTTTCAACGAAGCTTTTATGAATGGTTTTCATGGAACAGTCCACATGTCGCCTCTTGAAATATAATTCTTACCATTGTACTTATGATCCAATATTTTGTATATAGCCTACTATTAACACTATAACGTGTTTACTATAATAGCGTTATATAAACTCAATATACAGTCCGACGAGTAGGACCTTTTTTCTAAGTTACCAGACTATACACACTATCTCACATGGCGCAAGAAAGACGAATCGCGAAAGTCCAGTCTTTCTTGAGCGATCAGAGTTAGAGTATATTTGGTAACTAAGAAAAAATCAGGTCATATACTCGTCAGAATATACGGTACTCATTTTACTGAGAAGCAGGTGGACTTGCACGTATAAAACCTTCTTCAAGTAAAACATAAAACTTTTTTGACCCCCCCCCCCTTTCAAAGAATGATTTTGGCCCGTAATAGCCAGCGTTTCTAGTATGTTTAGAGTCAATGTGTCATACTGCAGTTACTGTCCGTTTTCCTATACACAATACACAGTGCTCTCACCATTGACGCGTGACCCTACAAATGATGTATGTTGGGAGAATGGACACTTGCCTAGTTAACATCACTGTGTGAAAAATAACCAGCCAATATTTTATTTATTCTCCAAAACTTCTAGCAAATATATTTCTCTAACATGACCTAAAATTACAGCTAGGTTAGATGTTCAGAAATGGTCGCACTTTTGTAAAATATGAGTGAGGGCAAGGCATAGCTAGCCAACTCCCCGTGTTATTTGAATGGAGATTTGACCGAAAATATTGGTATCGGACCGCTCACTTCTGAAGGATGCCACAAAAAACCGGTAAAAGCTACATTTAAATTATTCTAAATAGGTTCTAGAAAATAAAGTTTTGTAACATGTCCTAAATTTTTAGCTAATTTAGGTGTTTGGAGAGGGTCGTACTTTTGTGTTTTAGGAAGGACATGTAAACGACAGATAACACCAAAAATATGAAGAAATTATTTCTAAACCGTGTTAAGTCAAAAATCATTATGTTGCTCATTTTCAAGAATGCTGGTTTACTTAAAAGCACGACATTGTCTGATTTCGTGAACAAAGCCACACATAACATTGTTTCCTTTCGTTTCCTTTGTAATCGGTTACCCAACTGAAGCTATGAATACCAGCTTTATTGCGATATCGCACATGAAAACAGTCACTTGTGCACAACCAGAGAAGATCCGATTTAATCAGTTGAGCTGTTTCAATGAGTGTTATCTTGGTTTAATAGCTTTTAATGGGGTTAAGTCCTGCAAAGGTCGAGATGAATTCTACTGTAGACATGACTGCATCATGTTCATTCAACTTCAAATAGAATTGCCATACTTGCGTCACATCGTGTGTTTTACATGAAAAAAAAAACACTTTGAGAAGGGGAGGGCAGGACATGTAGGGGAGAGCGGGGAGTGTTCGCCCTAGGGGTAGGTTCGTCCACCCCTTGTTTCTCAGCACTCGGGCTATCGGGGAATTTGGTGATGGCAAAATTAGGTGACATAGGTCATTATAAACGTCTCATATTAGCTACGCGACATATAGGGACGTATTCATCGAACTGCAGCCAAAACAAAAAAATTACACCAAAACGTAATTTGTTCTTGCATTAATAATGTTGTATTATCATTGATACATAAATACAGATGGTTTTAATGGAAATCTGTATTGGGAACATATGGGATTTGTCAAAGATTTAATGCAGTTATAAATTCCTTATTCGATTTGTATTTTGCATACCCTGAAGAAAACACAAAAATGTGCACAAGGGGCTAGTTCGCCCTTTTGAAGATGGGGCATGTTCGCCCTGTATCTTCCGCGGGCGGACTTACCCCAAACTGGAGGGCGGACCTGCCCCATCAGCGTATTATGCAAAATATTTATAATTATACCATTAAACAAGGTAAAACTGCTGAAAAGCATGTTTTTTAAAGTTATGTGGTATCAGTATTACTCATACCATCGTTTATGTCCTAATCCATACTCCCCCCGAAGTTGTAAACATGATACGTTTAAGCTCACTTTGGATCCCTCCATTTGACCCTGACCCGACCCCTGCAACAAATTTAGGGACTCCCCCAGAAGAGAATGAAATCCCTATATAGGCCTACTCTTGCTAAATGTTTGCATTTAATATGTTATTGTTATGCAATGTTTAAACCTTTTTTTGTGATTAGGGTGAACTCACCCCACCATATGGGCGAACCTGCCCCAATATGGGGCAGGTTCGCCACTTTGCAAAACTTTTTGTTTGCTCTATCCTGTTGCTATTGTAAGGCCTATAGTTCTGGGATTGTGGTCGTATATAGCTAAGACATAGGGCTTTCACATGGGCTAATCATGTCATCCCTAACCTTAAAATTGACATCGCTAGGCTGGTCAGAAAAATATAGGGCGAACACTCCCCGCTCTCCCCTACTGTATCACCAGTACCCACGGGTATACGGGTGACCGGACCATGAGTTCGGGTACGGGTCCCAGGTCCGTGAGTACGGGTACGGGTCCCAATCTACGGTATAGGCCTACGGGTACGGGCCCGGAGCCATGAGTACGGGTACGCCCAGGGGGTACGCCAGAAATTGGGACTCGAGTAGGCCTAGGCCTACGGGTATGGGTACTACAAGCCTGATAATGAATATCTGCCCGAAATATATTACATAATTGCATGAAAGACTTTTGTGCACTATTTATTTTGTATAAGAGCATGTAGAACTTATACGTGTAGTAAACTGTAGGTTTATTCGTCAAAATCTGTATGTTTAATGTACATGTACACTTTAATATATGCATTTCAAAAACCGCTGTATATCATGATATAAGTATATAAACATAAATATATTATTCAAAATTGTGTACAACATATGAAAATTTATATGCACTATAGTATACAGCCTGTCTCAAAAAAAAAAATGTGCAAGTGAAAAGCGCCCTCGTTAGAAAATACCGTTGTGACATGATGCTTACATCAACGTCAAGGGCGTAGTCTTAGCTCTTAAATGCCGTTTATTTTGTTCAATTTGTTTATTTTAATCTCGAGATATGTTTAGTTAACAACGAAGGGCTAAAATCACATTAAGTTTGCCACTTTTGCTAGGGAAGACATGGAAGATGGCTGTACATGTAAATGAATGATTGCATCAAATTTATCAAGAGTTCGTGAAACCAAAAGAATGCGTCAATTACACAATACAAAATTATTTTAACTGTTTTTACTGTTTAATCATGATACAGGTATAATGATTCTCAAACAGATCAAATAATAAATAAATATTTCATATTCTGCTGTAAAATTAAATAAATGTGCATGTCAATGATTTTATCATGTTAAATACTGTTCTCTTTGTCACTCAAGACATGTTAAAAGAAAAACAAATATTGCACACTTAAATATGTTAATGAATGCGTGTTACTTGTTGGGAGAGACATTAGACAAAAATGCACGCGTGCTGATATTGATGCGTCTAATGCACGAGCCTCAAAGGAGGGGGGAGTGTGTTAGACGCATCAACATCAGCTATCATTGATTTACATTGTACAGCCCTCTTCCCTATAGTAAAAGTGGCACAATTGTGATTTTACCCTTTCGTTGTTAACTAAACATATCTCGAGATTGAAACAAGCAAATTGAACAGAACAAACGGCATTTGAGAGCTAAGACTACGCCCTTGACGTTGATGTAAGCATCATGTCACAACGGTATTATTTAATTGCCCAAGAGGGCGCTTTTTACTTGCACAACTTTTTTTGAGACTGTATAGTCACGTGTTCTGCAGTTTCGAAGATGCTTAACCATATGCAGTCTTGCTAGTTGCTCATTTCAAAACGTGATCTTAAAAGATCTATGCATTGTACATGTTGATTTTATATTATACATGATGGAAATATATCAAATGTAGGGCCTAAGTTAAAATAGAGTAATGTGAGGTTTCATTTGGAAAACTGATAGAATATGTCATTTTGTGTATAAAAGTTACCGATGTGAGTTTACTAAAATTATATTGATATCTGAAATATATAGGCCTATATTTGGGCATTCGGTACAATGTCGAGTACACAAATTTATATAGGTTGTATCCAGGGTCGGATTTACCATAGGGCCAGATGGGCCCGGGCACAGGGCCCCAAAAAGTTTGGGGCCCCCAAAATTGCCCTGTGCAGTGTGCATCTTCCATTTGAGCTGAAAACACCATGTTTTTTGGGTACAAAAAATTGCAAATTTTGCGCGCTTCGCGCGCACTGGACTACTATATAGCCAAATTCAGCTTCAATTTCGGCTAAAATTGAAAACTTTTCACGTGCTTCGCGCGCAAATGTCCTTGTAGAATCTAAATCTAAAAACTTGAGTGCACATACCTTCCTCGCGGTGCGTTTGGGGGCCTCCAAATTTTGGCCTGGCCCAGGGCGCCCAAAAAGGTAAATCCGGCCCTGGTTGTATCAAGAGCAACGCGTTTTTAGCGTTATTATGAAGATTATTATGAGATTATTTTATTCTATTAACTTTCTCTTAATTATTTTTGGAACTTTTTGGTTTTAAAGGGATGGTCACCCTATATGTGTAGTGTATGTAAGGCTTATGTAGGCCTATACCGTTATCTAAAAGATTTAGTGTATACATGCATGCTATTGTTCATTTCAAGAACTGTATTATTTAACAATTTACTATACCTGCAGTCTTGCTATATACGCAGATCTCTATGCATTCCTTGTTGTACGATTTTATTTTGATACAATCATATTAAATAGAAAGATTTCTAAATAATTTATGTTAAAAAAGAAAACCGTAGACCTATGTCATTCAAAGCCATCAGGGTGAAAGCCATTTGTTAAGGAGGACGCCCTCAATATTTTTCAAAATTCTGTTTTTTTTCTTATTAGCCCTGAGTTTGATAGGAAGAAATCGAATTTATTTCATCATGTGTTTCTTGACTTGTTGAATGCATTTGGTAAAAACAGCTGCTAGTTCAGCTTCCTTCTTTAATTACGATTTTGCGTGCATTCGATTCATGTCTTTCAATATTCCCTTGAATGCATTATATATAATACCTTGTACGAATATAATTATATGTGTAAAATATGAAACATAATTATTTGTTCAAATTAGAACGAAAGTGATTCCGTAACTATAAAATAATAATTCATTTCCTGCAGATTCACTTTGTACTGTGTGTTTATTTTGTTTTGCGCCTAAATTTTGAACATTATTTGAGTAGAGTCATTAGGCCTACCAGTCATGCCAGTTTTCCACCGCGAGAGGCCTACACCTG
The DNA here is from genome assembly GCF_039555335.1 of Amphiura filiformis. NCBI lineage: Eukaryota > Metazoa > Echinodermata > Ophiuroidea > Amphilepidida > Amphiuridae > Amphiura > Amphiura filiformis. The sequence continues at coordinate 21,351,333 of NC_092628.1, forward strand.
AGTGCACAAATTTGTCCAAGTACAGTGAGCCTAGCAATGTCTTGTCTCTACACAGTCTGTGTTTGCACTTACACGCTTGAGTGCATAGCATCATAAGAGCTGCGTGAGCTCCTAGCTGGTGAAAAATACGGTTTTGTCAAAACCCCAATAGTTTCCTCCCGCTAAAACCACATTTTTTTCATTACATCAACAGATCGCGCAATTTAGTATTTATAGCAAGGCGAATGTGGTAAATCTGTTGAAAACGGCTTATTCACGTACAATTTTTGACCGCGAGATGTAGGTTTTTAAAGTCAAACCCGGTTAATCCCTACAATATTGCAAAATTTTAAGTCATTAAACTTATATTGTCTATATACTAGATTAATTGCAATGAGCAATGGCCAATTCTCTTTAAATTGCAAATATTGTGCAAAAAGTTACTATTTTGCCTGTTTTGTCATACGGTTATATTAGTTCAATGAACAATGACTTTGCTTAAAGAACGCTTAGAAATTGATATGTACAGTGGCGTACTCTTTTTGACATTGGGGACGGGGTTAGAGATATTTCTTGAGTATAGTGAATGCAGCCGCTTTTGTAGCGAAGTTAATGGTAATGCGCGCGAGCTAAACTGATGAAATATGGTCAGAAACCCATAGGCCTATACAGGCTGGGCGTCAACATGGGGGGGGGTGAGTGTATGGCTCATCCCCCTTATCAAAATATTGGGGGATTAACCCCCGTCCCCATCCCCGGAATCTACGGTTGTGGGTGTAAATACCTCTCTATCGTGAACCCAAGACCATTATGCACGTAGCCTACTATTTGGCTGCCGAAGTGCTACTTAACTTTTTATACACTCCAGACCGCGGGGTGGAGAGGGGGTCGGATTCCCCCCTGTGCGCCGTGTCAGATGCCAAAGCCACCAACTCAAACATTTTAGCTCATTTTTGCGCGTAGGCCTATAACAACACATGAAAGACCGTTTTTTAATGCCGATTATGGGCCAAAATAGTGTGCAATACCAAATTTTCCGCGCTACGTACGCACATTGTCCAAAGCCCTTTGTGTTATGGTTTTATTTTCCTATATTAGTGGAACCAATGTTTTTTTGGCATCCTTAAACCTGAAATGATACAAATTTGATTGACATTTTTTATATGCCGACAAACAGTCCAAACAATAGGCCTACGACTGGAACAAAGTATAACATCTGATCTGGTCACAAGAGGGTGAAATACTGGAAATTTATAGTGGTCTCTGGGTCTTACGGGGGTCTTATATAGGCCTATGTCTACTTCAATACAGGTCTTACGGGGGTCTTATGTCTACTCAATACAGGTCTTATCGGGGCGGGGTCATATTATGTCTACTTCAATAGGCGTACCTATCGGCTTTTACAGGTCTTTGATGTCTACTTCGATACAGCATGCTCTTGATTTTACCAAGGTTAACATGCTGCTTATTATTTGTAGCCTATTTCAGTGCTTTCCAAATGTTACGGTTGCCACTAAACAAATATTTTGGTAGCTTTTGGTGGATTAAGGACCACTACATATCGTGACTTTATTTTCAAAATGATACTATTTAGGGGCTGTGCAATAATTATGAGCCTACCGGGGGGGGGTAAAATTTCAAACGGCTCGCCAAAAATCGCTTGCCCCCTCTCGGCCCGCCAAATATCGCTAGCCCCCCCTCTCGGCCGCCCCCCCCTTGCACATGCCACATTTTTGGGATCCCAATTTGCAAACCTTAGATGCTCTATATAGGCCTACCGGTAGGCCTACATGCTGCGAGCGCAACGAGCAGGAAAATTTGCATTAAACGTTTCTGTAGGCTACGGTTTTCCTAAGCCGAGCCTTTTTAGAGCGTTTAAAGGCGCTCAAGAATGTGTGCCAAAAATCACTTGCCCCCCCCCGGCTTGCCAAAATTGCCCCCCCTTCGGCTCGCCAAAAATTTCTTGCCCCCCCAATTTTACCCTCCCCAGGGCTCATAATTATTGCACAGCCCTTTATAGTATGGTCGTTGGACATTTTGACCCGGAAAAAATTGGCAAAAAGCTGATTTTTGCACCAGACAAGCAGAATACATCATAAAACATCATATCCAAAATCCGAAGAAATCCTCCTTGGGGAATTTGTTTTATCCAAGATGGCCGCCAAAATGGCTGCCACAACATATAATTAGCTGTATCTTAGCTTCTAAAGCAGATATGATGATGATTTTAGTGTCTTTGAATAGGTTTAAGAGGTCAGAGAATTCAAATTTGTACAAATCTAACACACTGATGTTTTCAATTACACTGAAATCCAAGATGGCTGCCAAAATGGCCGCCACCACATATGATTAGATATATCTCCGCTTCTGAAGCAGATATGATGATGATTTTAGTGTCCTTGAATATATTTCAGAGGTCATAGAATTGAAATTTGTACGTATCTAAAACACTGAAGTCTTCATTCACACTGGAATTCAAGATGGCCGCCAAAATGGCCGCCACCACCACGTGTTATGTTTAGGTATATTTTGGCTTATGAAGCAGATATGATAATGATTTTAGTGTCTTTTAATTGAATAGGTTTTAGGTGACGCAGAAGTCAATTTTGTATTTATCTAAAGTACTAAGTCAAGTCTTCACTCACACTGTAATCCAAGATGATCCTCAATATGGCCAAAATCAAACATGCTTAACTGTATATCTCAGCTTCTGAAACCAATATAATGATGATTTTAATCTTTGAATAGGCTTTTAAGAAAATGTAGGTTTTAGGGGTTGCAGATTTCAATGTTGCAATTACTTAAAACACAGAAGTAAGCGCTCAGTAACAACAGAATCCAAAACAGCTGCCACCACATGATTTTCTGTATCTCAGTTTCTGATGCAAAAGTAGCTATCTTCGACTTCATCTGCAAGTATAATCGCTACAGCGTTTTGGCAATTTTCTCCTCTGCAATCTCCACAAGCTGTGACACATTTAAATCCCTTTTTGCAACAGGAACATTCGTTATTTCCACAAGGACTCCTGGAGGATAGTTTACATTTGTATCATACAAACTTAAGCAAGCCTTGTGGTGTATCTACATCCGTAAGGACCGGTGCTAGTACGGTGTCAGAGAGTTTCCAACCCCATCGATTTGGATCCAAGTTATTGTTTGCGAGCTTTCTCCAAAGGGGTGGGGTATGAACGTTTGGACAGTATTTTTTGTGGGACATTAGAGCACAAGACATATCGAATAACATTCTGAATACGAAGAATGTCCTTCTGATATCAAATAATTTTGATTTTTTGAAATTCGCAATGTAATACACATTTTATGGCAAATGATTAAAAATTGATATTTTTGATATTTAAGAGTACTCGAAGTAAATTTTATAAATCTAATGACATATTCTTAAAGTGTATGTAGCTGGGAGGAAAACCCCTTAATGAAAAACAATATAATTAAATGAAATGTTAACTTACCCTGGCCAGATACTTTATATGGTAAACTTTTTCACTTCTTGACTCCTCTGAGGTGAGATGGTGACTGCCCAGGGTTGAACGAACACAAAGCAGAAGTACATTGACATGCAAATTAGGCTAAGGAACAAAGTTTTCCAACCAAGGGTGCCAGATGAGGGGGGCTATTTAGGGCCTAATAAATGTTACAAAACCAGAAAACCTTCCTTTTCTTTGAATAAATTTGAGTCTGGAGTTTGCCTTTTTTAGAACTTTATCTGCTGTAATTTGCCCACTAAGAGTTTGATGAATATTGAGGCCTAAATACTTTACTTCAGATTGGGAGTATTAGTGTGTTACCACATTTGATGCTGAGCTCCGACTGTCTCGCAAGTTTACGTGCAGTGCCAAACAGGACATGTATAGAACGCCAAAACCAAAAAAAAAATTGCACTAAAGGCACTATGAACAAGGCACTATGAACGAGGCACAAAAAGCAAAGAATAAACAATGATTATAGAATGAGGGTGATATCCTTTGATGCAAGCAAAATATACTATCACTACTACATTAAATTAAACTAAAAACTGTTATTGGTGTAAGCAAATATGAACAGAATTTGGGGTCCTGGGAACTGATTTTGTAATATTTTGGTCTCAGGGAACTAAAGTCTGCTCAAACTGAATGGTGGTTTTGGAGCTTAAAAGATCAACATGTTCCCAATTGTTTGGCTCAAAAACTTTCTGAAATCTTTGAAGAAAAATTCTATTGAACTTGCACTTTTAGAAAAAAAAAGGTGCAACTTGGAACATAGACACTGAATAGGGCGCATCCTCGGGGAAATAAGTTTTTTTTATAAATATATTCAGGAACTCCCCAAAATAGAATCAATATGGGTTCTAAAGATCGTTTAGAGAACCTTCAATGGTTCTTTGAAGAGGTCAAGAGGACAGCCATTAGAACCCCTTTTTGTAAAAATTTAGAACTGAGCCATGCTCCAAAATCCAAATGGAGGTCTTGGGATGTCGGAAGCATGCATTTTACTTTGGAAAAAGCCAGATTAAAAGCACCTGCATTCCACGTAAGAAGCATTATCTGCCTTTCTTTTTTAATCTTTTACTTGTGAGGGAAGATAAACTTTCCAAACTTTTATTTTACAAGTAATTGCTTAAAGGGGGGTAACCCTATTGGTTTTGGATATGGATTGTCTTTAAAATTACATAATAATATCAAATATCGCCCCCTTTATGCTGCTTTGTGAGAAAACGAGAGCATTAATTTTCAGCGTAAATGTGAATAAATAGCCAAATTTGCAATCCAATACCTTGGTATACGTGAATTGCATTCTGGGCAGGCAAGCAACAACAACAACAATTCCCGTTCAGATGGCGACAATGCTGTACAATGCCCGGCTCGTATTGAACGGAAAATATTTGGGTTTTTTTTCCGTTCCGTTTCAGAAAAAAAGGAAACAAAATATATTTCCCCTTGCAATATGTACATTTCAAATGAATATAAAAAAGTTTGGGTTAAAAATGGAAAGGAAAAAAAAACCTTCCGATACCGGGTTTTGAACCGGGTATCTCTCGGGTAAAACAAAATGCGCTAACCGATTGAGCTAAATAGCCCACTGCGACCACCTTGGAATTGTATAACTATATACGGCGTACCGTCTCCTCAGCAGTTAGTATGGTTCGCTTTTTCACAGAATGTGTATGACGCGAAACCAAAGTAGCTGTTGAGGAGACTGATTTTCATTCATAATTCCCTGCCCAGAAATCGGAAGTAATATTTAGTATTTACAAAATGGTAGCCTGTAAAAACCGCTGTGTTTCATGATTTCTCCGGAAATACATCGACTTGGAGCGTCAAATTTCAGGATAGTAATGAGAAAAATAGTATCTATTATGTGGCACCAAAACCTCATCAACAATGGAAAAAATCGGGGGGGGGGGGGGATGATGCTGTCGATCGGTTACGGACCTTTAATTGAAATGCACCATTTTGATTAAGAAGAAAGAATAACAATGCAAATCAAAATAATGACAAACAACTGCCATACTATTCAATCAGAGATATATTTATTTATTGTTGAATATTATAAACATTGATGTCCCTCAATTTCTGACAAATATCTGCCTCCCAGGTAAAAACACAGTATCTAATATCAAAGGTCCTATCTGCAATAGCTGCCAGGTGTCATAATTTTTAGATGTATACAATATAGAATGCAGAAAGTGTCAAATATCAATAGGGCAGCTATAATTGCAGATATGCAAAATATCTAATTCTCGATCATGAGAGGTCATACCTTCCGAATGCTGTTGCATCAGCGGACTTTTCGTGGAACAACACGAAAGTGAACCAAAAGCGCGATTGGTCAAAGATGTGCTTGCGCCGTAAAGCGTGTGGTCTTTACATAGAACACCCAATGCAAATATCTGTGTGCACCCAAGTTGGCTCTCATGATCGAATATTAGATATTTTGCCTATAGCACTAATTCCTTCATATATATTATTTCTGTATTAGACCTAACCAATGCCCCCCCCCCCCTAATAAGCACCCCTACAGAATTTGTCAAGTGACAACTATTAGCACCCCTTTCCAACGCATCTGTACAACTAAATTCAATTCTGTCAAATATCTAAACCTTTTGGTTTTCAGAGATTAGCTGACTAAAGTTCAATTTTAGAGTACGGATTAGGATTGCAAACAGCTTTTGACAAGCATCCTTGAAATTGGGTGGATTCAAGCCACTTAAAAATCAATATTAGATTCTTTTGTGTTGTAAACTGTCATCTTTCTTTTGTCTGACATGTAACACAGGTGATAGAATGCAGTTTAAAATACCCTCCAAGGCTGCATCATTTCACATTTTAGGTGAAATGGTGCTGACGGGGACCCAGCTATGGCTGCCATTGAGGTGTAGGAATGCGTTAAATTGGATTCGTCTATCCGTTACTACTATTTATTTACCTTCATCACACCCCTGGTCCAAGAACATCACATGCTAAGAGGGTGCTGAGCAGTATGCTGAATTTGGGGTCTTGTACAACTACAATTCAATTCAGTCAAACATCTAAACCTTTCGGTTTTCATCCAAGAGATTAGCTGACTAAAGTTCAATTTTAGGGTACGGATTAGGATTGCAAACAGCTTTTGGTTAGCATCCTTTATAAAAGTTACTACTATTTATTTACCTTCATCAAACCTCCTGGTCCATGCACATCACATGCTAAGAGGGTGCTGAGGAGTATGCTGAATTTGGGGTCTTGTACAACTACAATTCAATTCAGTCAAACATCTAAACCTTTTGGTTTTCATCCAAGAAATTAGCTGACTAAAGTTCAATTTTAGGGTACGGATAAGAATTGCAAACAGCTTTTGGTTAGCATCCTTTATAAAAGTTACTACTATTTATTTACCTTCATCAAACCTCCTGGTCCATGCACATCACATGCTGAGAGGGTGCTGATGAGTACACATTTCATAAAGAAGTTATTTAACTGGACGGATTAAAGTTATGGACGGAATAAAATGCATCGTATACTATATTTTGGTAGCTTATTCACACACAAGTAAATATATACATTTGTACAAATTACAATATTAATAAAGAACCAGAGATGCCAGTCTGTGTTGTCAAAATATCCTGAAATGGCAAAAAATTTCCTGAAAAATGTACTTTGCCTATACATTTGTACAGGATCATCCGAGTAAAATTTCCTGAAATCAGGAAATTTCCTAAGACTGGCAACACTGAGAACATTGTCCCCAGTCACATTGGGTGATTCCAGTTGGAATCCATACACCCTCTATGAAAGACATAATATTCCACATATTGAGTGTGAATTTCAAATGGGGGTTTCCAGAATAGGTGAATCCATTTGAAATTCACACTCCCTGTTTGGGAGATTAAGGACATGTCTTTCATAGGGACTGTATGGATTTCAATTGGAATAGCTCATTAAACTGTTTTTTCTAATCACAGGCACAGGATATTTGTCAGCTATAATGGTAGATTTATCTTGTCCTTGTAGTAGTGCAGACTGTTATTCCATTCCATACGCAACTGAAACATTAAAGAACAAAACACAGAGTTGGTAAGAGACCATGGAGGAAAGAGATAAACAGAGAAAGTACCACCAGTCAAAGTCCCTGTGTATTGTATGCTACCAGTTCTCGCATATTCATGAGGGCCGATTGTTCAATTGTGCCGTGTCTAACAATCACGCCAGCGCTGCGTGCTTTAAATATCGCAATAGAGCGCCTTCGCGTATACGCAGTAAAATACCGGAAATTGTGTAGCAGTCTCGCCTGTCGCATTTCATGGAACACTCGGCCCTCATTATCGGATGAGGCGGAGACTTTGACTGGTGGTACGCGCTCTTTAGTCCTCTTTGTAAGAGACTCGCTGACACATACCAACAATGAGAGACAGTACACACTAGCATTTTAGTATCACATACTTTACCATATCAAATATAAAAGTGCATGGAGAGCAAAACATGCAAACACAAGAACATATTACACTATACAGTTCACAGCTGTCAGTATCATGGGCGTGGGGGGGGGTGTGTGGATGGGAGGTGTGTGGGTGGATGGTAGGGGTGTGTCAACAACAGAATTGAAAAAGCAATGGCCGGGGGGGTGGTCACTCACATATAAAGGTGTTACAGGTATGTGCCGTGGTCAAGGGTCCCTTTTTCAGACTCTTTGGCAGCTCCTTAAGACCCACATTTGCCTCATGCTCAAGTTCATTGAGCCTCAAACTCATTGAGTTTGAAAATTGACTCAAGTTCATTGAGTCAATTCAATGAGTTCATTCAGGCTCAAGTTCATTGAGCCTGAAAATTGAGCTCAAGTTTGGAAAAAATAAATTTTTAGCTCCAAAGCCTATAATTTGGCTCAAGTTTAGTTCACAGACCCCACAAAAATTTCAGTTCATCCTCTATTTTGCCCAAAAATCAGTTAAACTGGGCAAAACTGGGCAAAAACAGGTTTTTGCCACTTTCTCAGCAAGGGTCCTTCTTGTTTACAAACTTAAATCAACATTTGTACCCCCCCCCAAAAAAAAAATGTTAATTGTCATCAATCTTTTGGGTTGTTCTCTTACTTGGCACATTGATAATGATAATGACTAAATTTTCAAAATTGTCATCTTTGTCCTGAGTGGATCAGATCGAATCACATATCATCGGTCACATCGCATACTGATCTAAACGTAATCATTTCACATACAGAGCTATAAGTTTAATAGCATACTGGTGTTGAATTGTGCTTCAAACTTGCTTATTGCTCAATTAATTTTTCTCAACAGGGTATTTTTTATGAAGAAGACACTTCAAAGATTTAATTGTGGTGAAATTTACATGTCAATCTTTCGAGTAACATTGTTTAACATGGTAATAAACTTATAGCTCTGTATGTGAAACAATTTTAATGAAAATGGTATTAAACTTATAGCTCTGTATGTGATGTGTGACTGACGATATTTACACTTGTTTTCCTCTCTCTGTTATTCTGTTGTACAATAAATGCGTAAATTATTCAAGTACCTGATGTTCATGCTTGCTCTACTTTAATTTATCATGTTTTCTTAGTATTCTTACACTAAACATTTTACAGTGTTTTCTATATAATTGCATACTCACTTCCAGGTATGTTGACTTTGTTTGAGCGTAACACATCGGCTTGGACTGGATTCATACTCATGTACAGACTCTCAGGGTTAGTCTGGTAAATAAGAAAAACAAAACCAAAATTGATAATCATATTCACAATTCAGTTGAATGTCAATTTTAAAAAGAAAGAGAAACATGTGAGAGGGGGTGAGTGTTAGTGTTTGTGGGTGTGCTTTTGTAAACACAGACAAAGGAGGAAACATACATTGAAATTTGAATACTGTGTAACTGTAGATGCAGAGGAACTGCTGATGGGTCCTGTACAGTGTTTCTGGATCAAAAACAACAAACAAATTAATTAAGAATGTATTATAGCCATTGACCATAGCTGCCAGTATTGGGGCAGTACTTGGACAGAGTGAAAAACCTCAGAAGTGTATATCCATAGTTTGTTAAATAAAAACTCAACAGGGTAGATGTCCTTGCTTGCCAGTGTTTACATGAAGGCCCAGGAGGTTCTCATTACAATTGAAGGTACAGGGATGTGTCGCAAATATGGGTCATATTTTTGGCCATTTTGTATATCAATTACCCGCTTTTAGGCCAAATTGAAGAAAAAAAATTTGTAGCCAAATGTTTGAAATTTGCCAAAAAGTTTGAATTTTGGTACAGCGATGGATCAACATTTCCTGGAAAATTGGTATATGGATGGGTCCATTCTCAATGGCACATCCCTACCCAAACCAAACTTGAGTACCCCCTGGGCATGTTGGGGTGGCCGTGTATTTGTGCACATTCAGTAAAATATTAAAACATGTGATAGCTGAATACTCTTTTTTGTCCATTCAGTTTTGTGAATACAGACAAACAGATGGACTAACACTCTAACAAACTCACATACAGACAGATAAGAAATTAAATTCAATCTAGTCAACCAGATTATTCCAACATACCTTAGAGCAACCCATGTTGCAGTCAGTACCACTGACCAACAGCTGGGTTGTGATGTTAAACACCTTGATTCCCGATTACTTGCACCCAGATGGCTTCTTTTAATCCTCATTCGTACCACGGTGCCTCACAGTCAAGGACTTTGACACCCTTAAAGTCCACCTCGTGTTTGCTGGCTTTAAGATTTGTGTAAACAGCCAATTCTGCAGGACCCGAACTGGATTGTTGATCTTGTTGTAGCTTTTTCTTGAGTGGTTGGGATGTTTCTCCTATGTAAGCGTCTGTGCAGGTACAACTCTCTGCGCACTGTATACCATATACCAGTCCGCTCTGCCTGCCTTTGGGTTGCTTATCCTTGGGGTGGACTAAGGCCTGACGTCATCAGGAATCAAGGTGTTTATCATCACAACCCAGCTGAAGGTCAGTGGTACTGCTCCAAGGTATGTTGGATTGTTGGAATAATCTGATTTTCTAAATTGAATTTAAATCTCTCATTTTACGTTTACCAGATGATTGAGAGTATTCACAATTTGATACAGACAAACAGTATGACAGACAGACAGACAGACAAGATGGAATGAAGACAGATGGACACAAAGACAACATGGAAAAACTTACCATAAAGAGTTGATAGAGTACATCTCCCATTGCTTCTCTAATGTTTTCATTAACTATTGTGAATGTGCTTGCCAAGTACTGGGGGAAAAAGTTATGCAATATACTTAGAAGTTTATGGAAAATATTTAAAAAATATTTGTTGATACTTCAGTATTTGATTATAATCACGAGATCATTCTTAAAAGATAAACTTTCAAGAGATTTTATATTCAATGATGTGAATGCAGTACTAGGCATTTATCCCAATAACAGTGGTCTCAAAAACAATATTATTCAGCTTCTTACCTCTAATGTAATACTAGCTTGTCTCTGGCTGTCTGCATGGTCTTCATTACCCATTGCAACCATCAAATTATGCACACACCTCAGCTGGATAAGCTTCTCAGCAATGGGTCGGGATTCTTTTACTAGGATGCTAGAACAAGTAAAAGATAAACAGAGAGTCATCAAACTATGAAGCATTGTGGTATCACTATCACCTCACATTAGCAGCAGGGTTTTAGCTAGCTACCCGTCTGGCCGTCATTTTAGACGGCCAGTTTGCTCCTGGGACAGGCAAAATTAATGCATTTGACAGATGATATATTATAAATTGTGTGTTTTGAGAAGCTAATTGCCCTTTTTAGTAGACCTAATTTGTAGAACAAGGCCATTTCAGCACATATTTGAACTCTTTGAACCCCCAATGGGCTATGGATGTCTGGTAAATGTTTTTAAAGGTCAAATTAGGACAGGCAATTTTATTCAAATGACGGGCAACCCTCAATTTCTAGCTAAGACCCTGATTAGCAGTTTAATATTGGTGAATCTTATTAGGTTATCAAACTCCTACTCCTAAGGTCACGTTTCTGCAAACACTTAACAGACTTGTAAAGAGTCATGACTCGAGACTCGACTTTTCAAAAATGAAATGACTTGACACAGATTTTCCCCATAGAGATTGTACAGTGACTCGAGTCATTTGACTCGACTCGAGATATTGCAAGAAATAACTTGACTCGACCATGAAATGACTTGACTTGTTACAACTCTGCTTTATACACCTAGTATGAGTGTGCTTGTTTATCACATGCTCAAAGAGGTGGCTATCGTTGACTAAAAGCCAAGATATTTCATTAGAAAATGTCATGAAATAGTAAATTGTTCATGTCTTCAGGACATTGGATACTAGCTGTTACAAACATTGGCATTCCCCTGTGGACAAAAATAATCACTCTCTCTCTATGATGACAAAGCAGTAACATTTCACACTTTGCTGTCAACATGTTTACCACAACAGACCCTTTCGACCAAACTAACAAAACAAAACAAAAACAACAACAAAACATTTTATCAAACTGCTTTGTTGGCTTTGTCAATTTTTACGCTTTCAAAGAGGCCCGCAAGAAGCAACTTACCCTATCACCTTTGCTGCTGATGCCTGTTGTATGAACACAGGCAATGGTCGCTTTAGATCAGGTGCACTTGGATCTAAATCAAGAGTATCATAAGTAATATATCATTATCATTATTTCATAATTGCAAATAATATATTGACATTTATATACCATATTTAGTCAAATAAACGCCCGGGGTGTTACATTTTCCCAAGGGGGGCGTTTATTAGAGGTCATTTTAGCACGACAATTCCCGTTAAAATCATTAGGTAAGCTTAAAAGTCACGCTAAAATGACGAAATATGAACTTTTGACACTGACTTTTGGTTCACTTCCGGGTTTACGATGCAGATTTTCGCCACTTATTGACACTATTATTGACCATGTGGGCAACTTGGTAAGCTTACTACACAAGATAGCATGGAAATATCGGAATTTTTGAAACATCTTGGTTGAAAAAAGTGGTGGGGGGGCGTTTATTTGAGGGGGGGCGACTATTTGACGAAATACGGTAGGTGATCTGAAAAAACGGAAAGAGTGGAAGAAGTTGTGATACAAGGCTAGTTTGAATAGAATTCAAATATTCAAATAACTACAGAATTTAAGAAGAAAAAAGGGTATCTTTTGTTTTGTAGGAATTAGTTAATTGATGATGAATTGGCCAATGCTGATTGATAAATCAATCCAATCCAATCAATCAATCAATCAATCAAAATATTGATCATCTGACTGACTAATCAAGCAATCAATCCATACTAATTAATTCCTATTTATTTAATGATGGATTGATCAAGCTTTTGACTGGCTAATCAACTAATAAAAAAAATGATCGACCAACTGATTGATCAATCAATCAACAAATCAATCGATCTTTCAATAAGCCAACTTACCATCTAGTATTTCAGGTCTTTTCAGAAGCTCATCTTTCCTAGGTACCAATGCACTGACTAAACTCAGCAGGAGTTGATCCTGTACATCATATTCCATCAGGTCCTTGATCAACTCAATAACTGGTAAGAACAAAATAAAAATACAAATAATTGAACGGAACTCAGACGGAAAGATTACTTTCTTGAACTCCACTAGTCTTGTAGATCACAATTTTATAAAATTACACACTTAGATTAATCATACAACTTTGCTAGGATTTAGCTTGTTTACACACACTCGCATTACTTTTCCCTTTTCTTTTTCCCCTTCTTATTATTTGTTCATCTGGGATGTGCAATCTAATTAATCATCATTGTAGCTGGGTTCAAGATGATATTCTAATTGCCTATTTCTACAGATTTAATTTTTACAAGTCATTCCCATAAACCATTTCAACAATATTATTCATGGAAGGTCACTTATGTAACAGGTATTTGAAATTATAAAATCAAGTTTCCAAGGGGCATTCATCTTGAACAAAACAACAACCAGACACACTTTTGGAGTAAAAAAAAATGAGAATATTATGTAATTATACTGTACTGACTATTCCTTACCTTCAAACTGTACCTCCAGATGATAAGATTTCAATAGGGTTACTAATGGATCTACAATGCTAGGGTTAGCTTGACCAACAATTTTCTGTCAAAGAAATATAATAACAGAAGTAGTGTAAACATGATACCACAAATCTTCTAATACTGTAGAATTCCATCATCTACAAGCAAATTAATGCCTGTAAATGAGATTTTTTGACGAAAGAGACAAAAGTTTTGTGGAGGGTGTCTGCCATTTGTCTCTTTCATCAAAAAGAAAACTTCACTTATTGGCATTTATTAGCAATTATATGCTTGTACAAGGAATTCTACCATGTTATATCTACAACTTACAGTACTTGTTTTTGTAGTATATGTCACTCAATGGCTTCCATCTTTTTACAGAACTTCATTGAATGATCCTCTTTTCCCTCAATTTTTCCTGAGAAATTTGTCACTAAGTAAAAATTGATACTCAAATAGGCACGGATACACCACTTTTATATGTGAAAATCATCTTTAATTTGAAAATGTTCAGTTTGACTTTCATATCAAAGAAAGTAATATGCACCCTCTTGAAATTACTAATAAGCCCCCCCCCCCTAGAATGATGCTCTCATTCGTCACATTCTGTGTTGACAACTGAAAAACGAATGTGTTAAAAAAGTGACAAACTTACCATCAGAATCTAGCTGGTGGTCTGAGAATGTGCAGTTGTGTCCAAATTAAACCTTTGACCGCATTTATTTTCAGCACATATGTGACACGATCAAGGGAAATGAGTCGGATGTCGCTAATATTGATTTTGAGATATTGGCAAAGAAAGTGTTAAAATTCTTTTGTTTTATATTGTTTTCAGCGATTGATAAATTGATGTACCTTTGCAAAGCAAAGTTGTATCAACATGGGGTTTTCAGTTTCAGAAAGCTCTAAGTGTCCTCTTTAGAAACATGTAAAACTCATTTTCGACCATGGTCGACATGTGACTTATTCCCTTGATCATTTCACATATATTTAGAACAGCAGAGTGATCCTGTCACTACAGGAAGGACACAGGTGCCGACAGAAGTCGCGCTATGGCGTACAACGAAAGTGGTGCCAAAATATTTTTGTGAGTCAAACAAACGATAAATTTTTAAGTTGTTACTACAAGCATAAAGCAAATAACATGGGCAGTTGCAGGTGGTGAGGGATTCAGTCTAGCCCCCCCATGTTGATTAGATCAAATATGGTATTAAGAACTAATCAAAGTACACTGGTGTATTACCTGTACTATTCTGAGTGTCTGTGCAGCCATCTGCTGTGCTTTAGGTGAGCTAGCTGGTAAGAGTGCAATGAGCCCTTTGTAAACTTGGTTTTCAAATTTAGGATTGCCTTGAGCTAGTGTCTGTAATGCAGTCCTGGCACACTCCTGGGTTTCCTCAGATCTGGAACGAGCTAAACATTCTGCTATTGCACGGATACCTGGAAATAGTTGTATTCAATTGGTATAGACAGATTAGTTGGTTTTAGTATACCCTTACCAAACTTGAATGCATTCCTGTTGCATTCGGAATGCATTCGGCAGCATTGTGGTAGAATGCATTATGAATCCTAACAACCACAACCTATATAACCACAACCATAAGGTCGCCATGCTTAGCTTTTGTTGTCGAATGCATCCAAAAAAAGTTGTTTTCAATATGGACGAAATATTTAAATGAGCTCCAAATGCATTCGAATGCAAATTGCATATGTGTCTAATCTAAATACTTGATTTTGGTTGCCATCTTATTGGCTCCTGTTTAATTGCATATGTTATTAGCAATGCCTACACTAAGGAACTCAGACACAACATGTTTTGCCTTTTCCTTGTTACTTTTTTACTTTGGTTATCCACAGGGATCAGTTCTGGGTCCCTTCAGTACTTACCATAGCTTTCACAGATGAGTTCCTTGTATTTGCGTCCAGAATTAGCAATACACATTAACACTCTAAGAGCTTGTGCTTTATCATCTTCTTTAGCTTGTTTCAGCCCCAATATTTCTAGTAATGTAAGGACTCCACCAACTTCCAAGAACTCTGCTAGAAATTTGTGCCTGTTAGACAAAAGTACAAAGAAGACACTTTAAGACCTGGGTGTTCTGCAAAGACTGGTTATGTAGTATTAAATGACTGTAATCTTAGAAATATGTGTTAGAACACTTTAAAGGCCTTATTGGAAATGGTCCCCCGTACAATGTTGGCATGCCCAATATGCTCATCTTCCAATTCTTCACCATATCTTCTCCCAACATTGTTTGGTGGGGAAAGGGGAGGGGGTACACATAAGATGAACAATGACATAACACTATTATAATTTTTAGTTTCCAGTGACTCGTATAGCATAAGCACTATAATACTTCGAACATGGAAATCCGAGTAGGTGTTCGAACACATTCTTTCCAGGATTGTAGGTCACTTTAGTATCATAATGCTCCTGGGAGGCTTTTCTAAGCCATTAAAATGTGCACTCATGTGAATCTTCATGTCTTATACCAAAATTCAAACTTTTTGGTGTCATTGGTCTAGTCCAGTTGAAATCTGTGTACACCACAGAATTAAACCAGAGAACCAGGACTCGACCGCCATCTTGATACAGGCATGGAGCAAAAATTGGGGGTATTCGGTTTTCCTCGGAATGCACTCGAGGCATTCGTTGTCATGCAAGTGCGACATGGATGAAGGGCGCATTTGAGAGTCGCACATGATGCGACATGCACGCGAGTACCAAGACGCATCAGATGAGACGCAGAATTGTTTTCGTTCGTCTCTGCGCACCGTCGGTAAGGACCCGAATACCCCCAATTTTCTCCCCATAGCTGACGGTGCGATTGTACGTGGCGGTATAGGGAGTCCCGGTTCTCCTTCTCTAATTCTGTGGTGTACACCCTCTATGGAAAACATGACCTTATCTCCCACACAGGGAGAGTGAATCTCAAATGAGTTTACCAGAGTGGGTTGACTCCATTTGAAATCTACAGCCCCCGGCTACAGCCCCCCTTGTGTGAGATTTTACCTTAAAAGTAATGGCTTCCATAGAAGGTGTATAGATTTCAAATGGAATAGCCCAATTGGCAAACACTTGACAATTGATTTCTGGTCCCAAAGTTATAGGTCTGACTTGAACATGAGGAATGTAAACAGTTTGAAAATGTACAGAAATTGGTACATGATGCTTTTCTGCAAAAAGTAACTCACATGCTAAAGTAGAAGTTCAAAATAACATGTTTATACATGTACACTTCTTTGTATGCCAAAAGAATAGTGACAAAAAATAAACATCTCAAAAAAAGTAACTAACCCCCCTTAAATAATGGCCATTATTAAAAAAGGGGCAATTGTATTACAAATCCGTAAAATGCGTTGGAATCAGAGTTTATTTCTGCCCATTTTGACACCTCATTTGATACGATCAGGGGTCGCATTTAAGGAGTCTGCTCGTCCAGGGACTCCTTATTTTTTTATTTTGGCCATTTTGGACTCCTTAGATCACAAGTTGAAAGTGACCAAAGGGTCCTATAAAAACTGTATGGACTCCTTAATTTTACGATGCACAGAGGCATAATTCAGTATAAGAATAGAATTTCGGACAGATGGACTCCATAAATTCTCATTGGTCCCCTTAAATCTGGTTTTGCAGGTACCAAAGGGTCCAGAAAAATTAAATTGGACCCCTTGATTTTTTGTGCTTGTGCTACCCCTGGATACGATAGCCCAGAAAACAATAAAACACCGGTCAACTTAATGTAGTGAGGTCCAGATTTAAAAGTTGCACTTACATACAAATTTTTACAAAACAAAAACACTCAGATATCATTACACAGATTTCCTTCCATTACACTGAATACAAAATCAATACAATTTACTGCAACTTTCAAATCTGGGTGTCTTGGGATTGATTTAAATGTACGCTGTGACGTCAATATTTAGTCAATTGCTGCAAATGAGGTGTCAAAATGTGCAGAAATAAATTCTGCTTCCAACGCATTTTACAGATCTGTAATACAATCACCCGTTTTTGAATAATGGTCATTATTTAAGGGGGGTTAGTTACTTTTTTTGATATGTTTATTATAATACTCACCCACTGGAAGCTGAGAGAAATATTGTCAGAGCTTGGAGTTGTAGATTTAAACATGTCCCTACCATGTATCTATTTAGGATTATGGTTAAGGTTATAACAATCATATAAACATATTTAACATGTATTAAACTTATAATGTCACATAATTTATATTGTTGTTTTCAGTCACAATGACTCATTAAAAGATGCCATTTTTAAAGTAAGTTGCACTTTGGTCCATTCAACTCTATTTATAAGTATGCAGTCAGATGCATAATTGAATCTAAATTTGGCAGAATTTTCCCTCAGAAATAAGAATGACCAACAGATGCAAACAAACACACAGTCACAGACACACACACCAAGTGAATCTATAGATAAACTACACACAAAGTGAATAAATACAAATAAACAATGAAAATTGACTCCTGTGTATTTTCTTTTACGCAAAATTCTGTAAAACTGGCTATATCTTTTAAAATTGCAAATTTAAAAAAAATTTGCAATTTTAAATCAAATCAAAACAAAACAAAACAAACAGAGAAATTGACAGTCAATCGTAAAGGATACGATAATCGTAGCCAAGCTGTTATTCTAGTCAGAAATAAACTAGCTGCTTGTGCGAATTCTGACTCCAATTCTGGTCCGGTCTTAGCCTGGTTTCTGTTGACAAAATCTGCCAGGATTCTTGCCCTGACTACCTTGGAGCCTTTATCCCATTCACTGAGTAAACTATTCACAGAACTAATGGCTGGGCCTGTACTGGACATCGTGCTGTTCAAAAATGCAGTGGTTATTGATGGAATTTTAATAAATGAAATACATACATGTAAATATGTTAGCAATTTAAAACGACACAACAATATGAGATCAGATCAAGCTTACTGAGTCGTTTGATTTAGAGATAAATAGCCAATTCAACTTCTTCTGTATTTCATCATTGTTCCGAGTAATACCGTACTGACTCAAGTATAGTCCCACCCCGTTTTTGGGTGAACATTTTTCAAAATTGGGGGTGGGACTATATACTCGAATTTCAAAACAAAAAAAAAATTAAAAAAATTGAATTTTGCACAAAGTTTTGTGTTTTAATATGAAAATTGATACTTTGTTTTCATGTCATAATCTATTAATGATATCAAAATGCATTCAAATTCAATGCATTTTGATATCATTAATAGAATATGGGGGTGGGACTTTACTCGAAGGTGGGACTATACTCGCGTCAGTACGGTACTTTTTAAGTTATAACTTTAGAACCTTGAGCAGTTTGAGCGAAATCTATTTATAACTTAATATTTAAATCGGACAAGAACTGAAAAAAAAAAGTTTTTTCAGCAAAAACAGAGCCATTTGACCAGTAGGTTTTTGTAAAATCAGTGCTTCCATATGTTGCGTCGCGCATGCAGATAAGTGTTATGCGTATGCATAGCGAATTTGTGTGTTAACAAAATGCGCGAATCCTATGCAATGCGATGTGTTGTTGCGCCTGTGTACCCCGCTTAATATTTCACTATTTCAAATTAGTACAACAAGTCATACCTAGAATATTTTCTCAATTTGAATTTTATCCTTTTTAGGTATGACTGCTTTTACCGTAAAATTTGCATCAATTCCTGATGTCATGATATGTGCGCCATGTTTTTTTGGCTCCGCGATTGCCGATTACATAGACCAGACCCGAGACGAGAGCAACTGGTAACCAGCGAACCTGTGCAGTACCAGGCTGCTATTCAAGGGGGCGCAACACTAAATCACTACGCATTTTATGTAAGAACGAAATTCGGCTAATATAGTCCATAGTGAGTATGAGATTGTAGCGACCATATCCACCGACATGTTCACTTCAAATCACTCAATATCAGCTCATATGAATTCGACAAGTGTCTTCAATGATAACATGCAGAAAAAACCGGACATTTTATCTCAAAAGCAAATTCTCTGTGGCGGATGAAGATAACTTCCGATTTTGAAATGTGAGTGGTGAATTTAGTATATTTTTAGGCCATATTTTTTGCACCGTGAAATAGCGAAAAAAGTCAACGGTCATCGATATATGCCGACAAATGTTTTGGAATCTACAGAAACAGAGCTTTAATTTGATACCAAATTTATTTTTCCAAGTATTGCAGGGACGCCAGGAATGGCGATCGAAGTAGGCTAGTTCACCACATAAACTTGTATGGCTCAAAATTCGTACCGCTCGCCATTAAGTTTACTGCTTTCTGTGTTTTGAAATTTGTTGACGTTTTAACGATCCCCGATTCCCGGTCGATTATTTTAGCTGTGTCACGTCACATGCATGACGCTGGTGGGTACCAACCAAACTTCAGGAAAAAAAAAACCCTTGATCGCCGATAACGATGTGATATGGGACTTACATAGGATTACACAGAGATATTTCTTGCCAAAATTTGACCATTTCTAGGCAAGTTGGCCCTTCTTTGTCTGCGTTATGTGAAAAAGGACAGTCTTAAGTAAGTATAAGTGCAACGCTTTTGATGTTTTGATGTTTCGGGAGAATGGGAGGGATCATAATAAAAAAATGATGGTGCCTATTCTTGACTGTGTAATATTCCTTCACCACATTGCCGTACGGTAACAGTCTTATACGATGGACAGATAGTATCAGTTTGTGAATGAGGACATCGTATAAGTTCCTTGTACTAGAAGTAGGCCCAAATCACACGTTATCCTATGGGACGCTAATTTAGTGTTGCGCCCCCTCAATTGCGTGGTGCATGGGTGACATGTATTTTCAATGTAAAATGCCTATACGGTGATCCACCCAAAATAAAAAAATCACCGTATAGATCCCTGTACTAATTTCAAAATAGTGAAAATAAATTAAATCCATAAAATAGTGCAGTTGGGTTTACAAATCTGGATTTTCTTTCTTTGTATTGATAAAAAAACATTACAAATTACATACATATCAAAAAAAGCTCAATTTCGCAAAAGAAACAACCGCGTTAAACAATACAAATTAAAATAATTTTTAAGCTTATTCATGATCATAATTTTTTGAAGTAAATGAAGCTTACTTGAAATATGGAGTTGAGATTTTAGTCTGACTGAGCTGAGTGTCTTGACTTGAGTTTATTCCTGAATGAAACCAGCCCACGTTTATTATTACCTTTACCTTGATTCTTATACAATGTATGGAGCAAAATTCGTTATAATTTGTACACAAGATCAGCTGCATTTCCCCATTTTGTTTACATGTTGCTAGATGAGTGAGCCCTCTATTGATGAAATACAGAAATGTTGGGTTATTCCATTTCAAATTAGGGGTGATCCCATTTAATCGGAAACTAACTTCTAGTGTATAGAAATCCCTTGGAAAAAATGCCTTCAAGTTCAAATTCCTGCCATTTGAATTTGTATAGTTAACACTGATTGTGAGCTGTTCGTACGAAAATTAATAAAAATATGCAAGAAATTTAGCTTCACTTCTTCAGTTTAGCCCTCAACCTGGCTTTGGCCTACTCAACTTTTTATATCATGCATTTTATTTCAGTCAAAGTTTTCACTAAATATTGTCCATAGTTACATTGTAGGCTTCAATTTTTGAACAATGCTCTGACAAGAAGAAGCTCTTGGATTTAAATCCGGGGATTAACCCCCAGGAGGCCTGGCACTCAAGTGTTCATGATGAAGATGGCCCGCTCCTTGCTACACTCAAGCTTCTAATTAAACTTCTGTAGACCTTAGGGACCGTTCACAAACACTTGTTAGGGGGGGCCTGATGCAAAAAAATTTCATCGCGAAAATTATGGGTCAACCCCATATTAGAAAAGCATATAAACTCAATTTTCCCAGGAAAATTTGTGGTCATTTTTTTCAGGCCTCCCCCCTTAGGAGGGTCAAAAATTTCAGGGCCCCCCTTTTGCATCAGCCCCCCCTTACAAGTGTTTGTGAACGGTCCCAGTATAATATTGCGAAGACCGAATTAAAACTTAAAAGACTATAATATATATATATATATAATATTATATACTAAGTTTGCATATGATGTTATGATGTCCTGTCAACCAGACCAAAAATGCCATACTGTGCAGCTGGGTCAGCAACCAAATCCATTTTTGCACCATATTTCATCAGATTAGCTTCACTATGGCAAATTTTTGCGCACACTTGTACCAATACCATAAACTTATCCCTTGATTTTGACTGTTCGCAGCTCCAAAAGTCCCCATTTTACTTGTTCGCAGCCTGGTTCACACCCGGGTTCACAACTCCAAAAGATCCCCTTTTACCGGTACGCCATCAGCTCCCAAAGACCCACCACCTCAAAATTTTTGATGTGCCCCCCACTCATGTGAACGCCATTGGTCACCTGTCACATCCAATTATAATTTGGTTCACCTCAAGTTTGGTAGTGACGTCAATGCTTCTTCGTGGTTGCGCTGCACTAGCATGCCAACAAAATGCTCATGTACGCGTACGTGCACACTCCGGGCGTTTAACTTTACGTGCGCGATTTGATACTGCGGCACAGGAAATACGCACATACCAGTGGCGTACCGTGGCCGTTCCTACCCCGGGGGCTGAAGAAAATTAAATTTTGCCGCCCCTTCCTCAAAAGCCCGAAAAGGTTAACCCAATTTTTTTTCGGTGGTTTGAAAAAGTGAAGAGCTAGTGCCCTAAAGCAACACATTTCAGGGTCTTAGCTAGCTACCCGTCTGGCCGTCATTTTAGACGGGGAATTTGCTCCTGGGACGGGCAAAATTAATGCCTTTGACAGATGCTATATTATAAATTGTATGTTTTGAGAAGCTAATTGATCTTTTTAGTAGACCCAATTTGTATAACAAGGCCATATAAGCACACATTTGAACTTTTTGAACCCCCAATGGGCTATAGATGTCTGGTAAATGTTTTAAAGGTCAAATTAGGACAGGCAATTTTATTCAAATGACGGGCAACCCTCAATTTCTAGCTAAGACCCTGACACATTTTGATGTATAGTACCATTTTTTCACAAATTTTTATACTTTTTAAAATTGTTTTCACCCTTTTTTTTGCTAATTCTTTTTGCCACCCCTTCTTCCGCCGCCCCTCTTTTTGGCGCCCCTTCTTCTTCCGCCGCCCGGCCCGCCCCTTCGTTTTGGCCGCCACCTGCTTTTACCCCAGGAGGCTCGCGCCGCCAAAGCCCCCCCCCCAAAAAAAATACGCGCATGCATACGTCACTACCAAACTTGAGATGAACCAAATTATAGTGAGGTGCCATGGGTTAAAGATATTAAATAGCGAGGCTTCCCACCGGTGGCCACCCCACCCGCTAAGGTCTTTGTCACCCTCCATCTCAAAAAATAAATCGGAATTGATAAGTTATAACAAAAATTCTTGTCAGTCACCATCTTTCTCAAAAATATCCAGGGCTCTAACTTGAAAATCCTACATTTTGGTATAAAAGTATTTCAGTTAGGCAACACACAATAGGACAACGAGTAGGCAACACCATTCCTTACCGGCGAAAGAGAAAATGGCCGAAGATCTGGAGTATCATGCTACTTTTCCTCCGAATGTTTCCACCGAAGACACCGAAGGTGGTGGAGAATATCCTGCCAGGAGTGGCAGAAATGAACCTTTGGTTATTCTTTTAGGATGGGTTGGCTGTGTAGACAAACATTTAGCTAAATATAGCGCAATATACCAATCTAAAGGCCACGCAACAATCCGCTATACCGCACCACCTGAACAGCACTTTTACAAGGCAGAAAGACTGCAAGAAACATCAGTGAAGATTTTGGAACTGATTTTCGATTTAGGTTTAGAGGAAAGTCCAATTTTCTTCCATGTTTTCAGTAATGGTGGTTGTGCTCTTTATCGTCATATCACAGAAACCGTCCATGGACCTTTCGCAGCTGAATTTGCAGCCTTGAACATTGCAGGCTGCGTGTACGATAGTTGCCCAACACAACCTACAGTCAGGTCGGGTATCCGCGCATTGTCTGCTATGGACCCAAAAGCTGGGTTCTTCACAAAACTTGCCAGAATTATAGCATTTGTTATATTGAATCTACTCAGTGTATTCATTCCATCTACTTGGGAGGCGCGTAAAGCTCGGAAAGGATACATCAAAGCTCTAAAAGAAGATCGTGCACGTTTTCCACAGTTGTACTTTTACTCGAAAGCAGATAAACTTTGTCCGTGGAAAATGATTGAAGATGTGATTGCAGCAAGAGGAGAACTTGGGGTAGATGTGAGGCAAATATGCTGGGAGGACTCAGAACATTGTGCACATTTGTTGAAGCATGAGGACGAATATGTGAAAGTATGTCATGATTTTGTGGACAACTGCTTGCAGAATATTTTGGATTCAGTTGATACAGACAGTCAATCCGGGAGTCAATCATACAGTGACTAAAACAGATCACCAGGGATTTCAGATGGTGTATTAAAGAGAAGAAATCTACAGACAGACCTCTACTATTATTTGTAGTACAGTACTAACTGTTAACTGCCATGACTACATGTAATACTAAAATGCAGTAAACCTTTGATGAGCGCGTATTGTAAGGATACATCGCGTATTTACTGCGTTGCACGCACTTGTCTCTGATTGGCTGCTAAGACGATATGTTATTGCTGAGTGGAAATTTATGAATGAACTGTGCGCCGTACGCGTTGTTAGCGCCGAATTTGCAACATCACGGTAGTCGCGCTCGTCAAAGGTTTGCTGCATTTGATTATATGACTGTGTTGTATTAATTCGCTCAGGACTCAAGTACATTGTAGCTTCCCAGCAAACACTAACAGAAAATGCCAGGTTATATATTTTAAAAAGGTATAAAAATAATATACATTCAGAATTAGAAAATATTTTTGAAAACTCAGGGGTTCAGATTTGCAATCAATTGCGGGAACCTGTTTAGGTTCTCGTAAAGAGCTTTTGCGAGAACCTTTGGTTCTCATCGAAACCAGGCTACACAACATGCGATCTGAGACTTGGGAGGCTTACGAGAACCAATTTGGGTTCTCCTAGTTGTAATCCAGCGAGAACCTTCAGGAGAACCGGTTCTCGGGTTCTCCTCGGATTTGAATCCCTGAAACTAATGCAAAACATTCCAACATAATGTTGTTAAGTGTTGGCAAAATATTTGCCAAAAAATATTTTGCAATTAAACATTTTGACAACACATTGTAAAATGTTCTAGTGTTTGTTCATATGAAATATTTTTAAATGGTTTTTATGACCTTAATATTATAACCCCAAAAAATGGATGACCAAAACCAAAACGTGTTTATATCATGTTTATAATGTTTTAAAAAATTGTCTGTGTTTGCTGGGTGACAAGTTACATTTGTGTGGGCTATTTTGAATATCAGATTTAATGGAATTTGTGGCCTGTACAAATTGCTTTTAGGCTAGCCCCTGTGTGTTTTAATTTTTAGCCCAGATTTTTAGCCCTGTAATATGCTACTCTAGTTCTAGTACTGTGTTGTACTACATGTACAATGTACAACCTACAGGCTGCAACCAGTTTCCAGAAGCTTCCGGACACCCTTTTCCACCCCTCAGAAACTGGACTGAAGTCCAAAGTTCAAAACAAAAATGGTCAATTGACAATTGTAGAAGATTAAAACAGCCTGCAAGAGAGCCCAAATCTTGCACTTTGCTATGAGTTGTGCTGTACTGTACATAATGATGGCACGATCAACAGGAATGAGACTCATTTATAATGTTGTTATTATCTTTTAAAATTTATTTAGGCAGGGTAGCTCTTTCAGTCATTCAGTGTCAAAGCACTGATTTCCAAGAGAGGCCTTGCAAGCACACAACATTTGGTAATGAATTAAAACAGTTGATGCACTAGATTGTCAATCTTTAAAACTTCATAATCGTAAGTCCCAATTTTAGTGGAGTTAAAACCGGTCAACCATACTTTTAACAAACTTTAAAGTGTGAATAAATAATGAACAAAAATCAAAATTGAAAATTATATGTAAATGATTAAACTCGTCATTCCTCATGATTGTGTCACAAATCTTAAACCATTTTTTTAGGGGCCTGAGCTTTCAATCATAGCAGGATCTTTTATCAATAGTGCTGCATAATGGTGAATTATAGCAAAATTTTTAAATTTTTGTGAAAAGTGGGAAATTTGGCTCAGATGTAGTATTCAGTCAGGTGAACAATTCTAGGGGGAGGGCCAAAAATATTTTGTCCAATATGGCCGCCATAGAGGTCATCAAACTTTATACAGGGAAAAAATTCAAAGTTGTTCAAATTGAGTTATAAACCATGCCAACGTGTTCCCCTGGTCACAAGGATCCAGAAAAAGTATAGTTTGACCTATCTGTGATCATGATGTACGGTTCTTAAGTTATGAGCAAAAAGGTCAAAAGTCAAGGTTTGATCTCTACAGGGCTCAAATTTGAAAACTTGCTCCGATTGTTACCAAAATGGTCTCAAATTGTTCTCAAACTCGAATTTTTCCCTGTATATAGTTCGATGACCTCTATAGCGACCATATTGGACAAAATATTTTTGCCCCCCAGAATTGTTCACCAGACTGAATACTACATCTGAGCCAAATTTCACACTTTTCACCAAACTTTAACAATTGGTGTCACCGTTCTGCAGCACTACAAAGGCAGTGACCAATCTATTAAAATCTACAGTTGAAACTAGGCCTACTCTTGTTTAACCCGAAGTTTCCTGGGCTGATGGTTTGAGCTTGTGTTATCTGGAGTGTGTTTTATCAGGTTAAATGTGTATAAACATAAAAACTTGGAACTTTAAAAGCACATAACGTGCATGTATGTAAGTTTGAATATAATTAAAATAAACCCTAGAAACTGAGAAATGTTAAAATGAGCTTACAATGTTAGTCTGAACAGGGAAATGGTCTGAATTAGGATTAAATTTTGAATTGATTTTTTTGAAGTCACAACTAAAGTTGTTCAACTATATATTCAACAATTATTCAATTATTACACCAAATGTTTGTACACTGAAATAGCAATAATTTATGAGAGATTCTAATTATTATATTGTTCCCAGTAGTACTGCTACTGTATGGTATTTCAAAATAAGTTTAAAAACTACATTCCCTTAAATGTACAACAAAACAGTACATCCTTATGATCCTGTATACTATTTATGTAAATGTGAACTTAAATGCAGCTTCCTTTCTATTTAATATCCATGTACAAAAACAAAAGGAATTTACTCCTTGACTTGAACTTCTTTCTGTGAGCTGAAGTGTGCTGATGTTTAATTGAATTATAATATGTTACCTCAAATTTATGGTACTAATGTTTAATGTACTTTCATGTTTTGAATCTTTAAACATTTTGATCAATAAATTATATGATCTGTATTTTGAATATTGCTGTGTGATTGTTTTCAAATTACTACATTGTATGGCCTGTTGTTAGAGGATTGTAAGTCCAGTGGTGGTGCCCCCAAATGAGCTAATTTTGTTTTTGTTTCTTTGATTAGTTTGATATGTATGCTTTGGTATATCCTGATCAATATTAATTGATTGACCCCACCCATCCAGGGACCCTAGGCTAGTAATATTAGAACAAACCAACACTACATGTAGTCTGATTTTAACAAAAATGGACTCAAATTGGTCATCTTGCAAAGAAATTAATTAATATTAGTTTGCACTGTTTAGGACCCATGTGAAGCCCAAAATATGACCTTTGACCTTTTTGCTAATAACTTGTGAATCCTTATGACTAGAAGAATACTTTGGTAGTTTTTAAAAAGATTGTTCTAGCAATTTTGAAATTTGACCCATGTATGACTTTTCCCCGCCAAAAACTACCTTTCCGCTAAGTATATTTACATAGATTTGTACTTTTGGTATATTCAGAGGACATCTCTAAAATGCATGTTTAGATTGACTGCAAGGCATTTTTGTTTATAGGACATCATCAAACTTGGTAGTTCTCTGACACAATAAGATGTAAAAAGAACCAAACAAGTTTAGTATTATATTAGGGCATAAAAAGTGGATTTTAGGTGAACCAGTGAATGGTATAAAGGCCTAATATATCCCGGGTGCAAAGGTCTAATTTTTCACCAGTCCCTAAAAAGAGCCAATTTTCATATGCTGGTGCTATCTGTGCGAATTAAGTACCCAAATCTGATCTTACAAGTACAACACATGCCTATTCTGATCAATATTTGTTGGCATGTCAAAAAAAAAAAAAAGGTAGGGGGCAACAAAAGTTTGGCAGACCATTTTGAAAATTCACCACATTGTGGGAACACATAATTATTCCACTCCCTAGTAAGGAAACAAAAAAGTAGATTGATTCAGAGTTTTTTTGGCAAGTCAGAATTCCTGCATTTTTATTATGTCAACCTGTTTGGGGCTTTTTAAGATAAAAGGTATGCTTTGCTGGTTTTCCCACCAGGTGTAGAATTAGATTTTTGAAGGAACTGAGCAACATCTAAACAGTGTTTGAAAAGTTGAAATCTTCAAGGGCCATTCAAAGTGTAAAGTTTTACTGTCACATTGGTCCACACATATGTGACACCTTCAAATCTACAGGTTATGCCATGGATTGATGCTGAAGTCGGGGATGGTGTACCCCAGGGTGGTGAATTAGGGGGGGGGGACAAACAATTTGTGGCACAAATATTTGGGCACCATTTGACCATTACACCCTAAAATGGTGTAGAAACAATTAACATGTTAGGAAGTTTAAGCAATAAAGTTTTCTGCTCGCTGCACTCACATCACATTTCGGGTTTTCAATTGAGCAGTCATGAATCATGATACAGGAGCGAGTTAGTTTTGCCAAAAAGGAGGAAATGGTCCAAAAAGGAGGAAAAATAAATGATATCTTATACTTTTGTACAGAGGTGAAAATTTGAGTGGGAGAAGGGAAACAAAGATTATTTTGGCATGTGAAAAAAAAAAAAGGGGGGGGCGGGCAAGCACATTTTGGCAGACCATTTTGAGGATTCACCATCCTGTGGGTACACATTTAAATATTGCACAGCATTGAGGCCATTTGTACTGATTTTGATTTTGCTGGGTAACGTATTGTCATTTGAATACTCTGTATAGAGCATCTGACACAATGAAATGCTAGAATCACACATATTTTAGTGAGATATTTTCAAAAATTAAATTCTATTGATAAGTGGCCGGTGCCTCCAGTCAGACTTGATGCCCCAATCGAATGACCCATGCTTCGCCACTACACCTATGTGTAAGGGAACAACCCAAAAGATCTATGACCTATTATATAATGAATAAAGTTGCGTTGGGGAGGGGTTAAAAATGTCAATTACATTTCTCCAAAAACAACATTTGGCATTATTTTGACCCCTTCCGGGTTTTGTTACTGACAGGGAGAGAGGATGTCAGCTATTAAACAAAACCAAGGATTCTCGAGTACTAATATACTAGTTATGTTTATAGGATGTTATCATTCATTAGGCTGTTCCCTAACCAACACCTTACTAATATCTAGATTCTAAATATGTGACGTGTCATGTCAAAAGCAGCCACTTTTGGGCAGGTTATCAATTTTGAGGTTTTTACATATCTTAAATATAGAGATATTTTGCTCCACAACGCAGTTTTCCCCAATGAAATCGGACATTCCTAAGCGAAGATATTGAGTTCATAAGTTATGGTATTATAAAATTGGAAATTGAGATATCGGCCTTTAAAAACATTATTGACAATGTTGAGAGTAGGAATTACATGTACCTTGACAAATGTCTCAAAAAATACAAGATTCCAATTATATTCCGGTCTGAAACTATCAGACAATATTTTAAACATTAGTAACATTACAAATTCGCAACAAACCCAAATTGTGAAAAATCACCCCGGGCAGATTTTTGGCTATTTCTCCATTTACGATCCTGCCCAAAAGTGTCTGCTTTTGACATGACACGTCACATATATTCAAACAAAATTCATAACAAGAGACACGGTGTGGTCACTTTTAAACTACAATTACATGTAGATACAAAAACATTTATTGTCATTTTTGTACCATATCATGCTTATTTTAAATGTCAAGCAATACACTGGTAAAAAATCTCATGTACATACATGTAAGGTATTAACAATGACCAATTCACTACTGTGAGGAAAGGGGGGGGGTGAAACTAATTTGAGGGAGGGTTGGAACTCCCCCCAACATGCCCCTAGCACATCACTGCCACAAGTCTATTCAACAATACTCATTGTTTCAATCATTTACACTGCACTTTACCACTCAATAATAACCATTGTCTAGTCAACCCCTCTTAGAAACCCCTACATTTGTATGTGACACAATCTGATCCACTCGAAAAAAATCTGAAATTTTGAATAGAGTTATTAGTACCATTACTAACTTGTTCAGAATCTAAGCTTACTGGTGTAAAAATCCATATGTCTGTGGCATTATTGGTTTAATAGAAAATTTTATTTGTCATTTTTTTATGTTGTTTATTGTTTTGCTCCTTATTTTTGCTGAGCTATCTGATTTTCATTATTGCCAAGTTTGGTCTGATTGTGTCACATATTTAGAAATCTTACATGTACACTTCGCAAGATCTGTTACCCAATTAACTCAGAAATTGTGTATGTTACATGATTGTAAAATATGTATAAAAATCTTAAATTAAACAGATTCTTATACACAATTTTTTCATTTGTTTTTGTATTTGCTTGTTTTACACTCAATGACCTTTCATATGGCACTGGTAGTCCAGTCACTAATGTCCAAATTCTCGAAGCTTGGCTAGTGATCAGACTTCCTAAGCCAGCAGGCTACCAATGTGGATCCATTTTATTGATTTATAATTCTACGTATTATGTATGATGTGAAATTGTAAGCACTGACTGGTATGGCCTATATAGGACTAATGGCTTAAGAAGCCTGACTACTAGCCATGCTTCAAGAAACTGGCCCAAATGAACATGATGAACACGATCCTTTACTTCTAAGTAATACTTTTGACAAATTAAAATCTGTCAAAATCTGTATTATAAATTTTCAATTAATTTAATGTGAATGTGAGCACTCCACTAGTATGATTGATAATTACATTATTTCACTTACAAAATACTTCTGATTCTCACAAAATCTCTTACAAAACTAATAAACTGTTCTGCATCACAACTGTTAAGTGGATTTCTATAGCTAGGTTTTAAGAATTCAACCCATCTAATATTTAATATGAAAGACAATACAATAGCACTTTGTACAAAGGGTACATTTTATTAGAAATTTGGCTTTGATTCAGCTATGCAGGGGCGGATCCAGGAATTTTCAATAGAGGGGCGCTGAGCCACCGCCCACACAAGTCAGACGCCGCTCTGCAAAAATACATAATGTCAGACGCCGTTCTGCAAAAATAGAGGGGGCGCGTGCCGGGTGTGCCCCCTCTAAATCCGCCCCTGCCATGGGACCATAATACAATTGTTTAATGTTTTAAATAGTATATACAGAAATTTATCGATTGCCATGGCCTAAAGCTTTTTAGTTTTTGATAATGTGAGGATTGGCTCAATTCGTGCCTAAATTAATTACTTTCCTTTTATAGCATGGGCCTAAATTGACTTGTGAATTCATGCTACTCTTGCTAAGTACTTGTACTTTCATTCATCACACCAACTCAAATCTACAAATACTTGGGTTTACATTACTGTTCAAACCTGCATTGCAACTATAAGTTTAAGAATTTAGACAAGGAATGTCTGGATTCTTTCATGTTTTAGTGTCACTCATGGAGGAGAAACTAGATTAGTGCACATCTGGATTATTTCAACATTTGGCTGGAAAGTTGTATACAAAGTGCATCCTTGTTTGACATCTGCATGATTAGATGCACTACTTTGGTTCCCATACATGACACTCTAATAGTAATACAGCTGATTTGCCATAGTGTTACACAAAAGGGCTGAATGGATACGGGGTTACAAATCACTACCCATGTCTGTAACACATTTAAAATTCCCTATTAACAACATTGAATACATGCATATCAACTTCAAGTATGTTATATTTGTAAATAGAATAATACAAAATTTCAACATAATTCTAAGTACAGGCTACCACATGTATCATTACAAAAATATGATCAGCACAACATCCATAGCTCCCTATTCTTAAGGTCTGTTAATCACTAAACAAAAATCCAATGAGCTTGAAGAGTAACACTTAAAAAGATAGAAACAAGGCATTAGTAGAGAACAACCTGTCCCAGGGACTGCCTTTTGAAAATTAGAAAAGAGCTGTAGAATGCTCTTCTGATCTCTTCAAGAAGAGCTGTAGAGGAGTGATTGCTCTCACTCCTCTCAAACGGCAGTCCCTGCTGTCCATCGTCTTTATGACAGGCAATGATGAAAATGAGCCAACACCATCATCCAATATAAATTTAAGAACACATAACCGTCTACATTTAAATACAGAAATGAAAGAAACATGACCTTCAGAATAGTGAACAGTTCTAATATTTTAAATAAATTACATGTTGTGTACAATGTTCAAGTGACCATTTCAGATATTGGTAATACATTTTCAAACATTTCCAATATTAAAGTTAAATTACTTCCCACAAATTGAGATTTCAAGAAATTGCAGGCCCTAGCTAACACATCTTCAAGCTTTGATAGCTACATAAATAATGTATTTAGCCTATTCTTTTGTACATGATAGGTTCCAAGGCTACAAACATTTTAAGGTGGCAGTGAATAATTCAGCTGACATGTTCTGTGATGAAGCATACATATGTATTGTATGTGGAATTGTTTGTCAGTCTTTTTCAGTGCATGTTGCACCAGATCTGTTATATGTCAGCAAATGTCTAAAACTTAATAAATATGCATCGACCATGAGCCACACTACCTTATTCATGCATGTGTAGTGCAAAAATAAGAAGCAGATTTTGCAAAGTATTTGAAAATGACATTTTTTGCATAGTACATTATGTTAGGTTATACATACGTATATAGGGAAACTTCTTTTACAAACAACAATTTTATATTCCCAGATGCTGGAATGGTTTATATCATCAATACATTTAACTATGAAAATGCTTTAATTCATCATTATAATACCATTGCACTATTCCTTGTTGACAAGGTGTTGGCGAATCTGTTTGGACAATATACATGGAGTAGTGGTGTAACCAGTCATAGGTCCTCCTTGGCCCCTCCTAATGACCCCACATGTTCAGTCAAATGGCAGTCATTAACAATTTGCCAATGGAGACAGTTCAGATGTTCCCCCTTCTCCATGGGATGGATACTGAACTTGGTCTATCCTTGGTGTAAGCCTACACAAAATTAGCCTATTGCTAAAACGTCATTGAATGATTATATTATACATTTACATGTAGCTTAATTCTGTAAGCTGCACAACCCCTGTCTTGATATTAGACTAACTCTTAAGTAGACTTACATGATTATGAAGGTAATACACTGATTTTGCCCAAGTCTGAGACTAGTAGTATACGGCACTGTATACCTGAATACTAGTCTCAGGCCAAGGTGGAACTCCCAAAACAATGAGGCAAGACTAGAGCTCAAACTGGGAAGCATTTAGTGTTATACCTACACTATTTTTTGTAAGCCATCCTTATTCCTACAAATGAAATATCCAGCTTTTGTCCTCCTTTTAAGTAACTTCCCCATGTAGATAATCCTGAAAACAATTGGCTGAATCAAATTCCACAAATCTTTATATCCATGGGATTGTATTGTAAAAAATGTCACATGCATGTAGACCTAAATGTCACAAATATAGTACATAATAATATCACCACATCTCTTGCTGACACGTAACTTAAAATGCAATGCAATCAAGCTAAAACTAATGAGTCATTTGCCATGACATATCAATGATATTATCCTTTCTTTTTAACCCATTTTAATATTCTTGCCGATTTAACAGGCAATACAATCTGGAAACTCCAAATTTGACTTTCAGTGTGAGTATCCAAGTCTTTCTGAGATAACATCTATTGCAATAGTAGCAATTCAGATAACAATGAAATAAAAGAATTTGAATTAAACACTTCTTTGGATCATATGTCAAAATCAATCATCATGACAAATGACTTATCCTGATTGTTTGCATCACAAATACTCCCTTTCTAAGACAACTTTATTAAAAATGGGAAATTTACAAAAAATATTATTTTGAATTTGTTGGAAAAATGACATTTGTATCAATTTGGCCATAACACCTTTAACATGTAGTTTCTTCCAGAAAATGTGCTACATTAATTAATGTCAAAGTAATCATTTCAGAATTTGCCTTTTACATTATTGTCCAAGGAAAGTTGTATGGAATTTTTCTAGGAAATCATTTTGATCCCTATAAATTTATTACGTTTATAAATAATAGGAGTTCTATGTTGTTGTACAGTTCTAACTTTAACCCCATGAGAACTACCTGCCGATTGGCCCAAAAGAAGTTTTCATTATCAATTCACCCAATCAGCAACATTGTTAGAATAATTTCACCACACAAAAAAATTGGGGTGAATTATTTGTAAAGCTCCATTCTGATTGGTGATTAAAGTGATGATATCATGTAATTGACCAATCAGAGGCAATGTTAGATCGGCAGGTAGTGCTCAGGGGTTAATAAGTAGTCTGCATCATTGTGCAGATGGGTGAAAGATTTAGTGCTAATGTGGACGCTAGTTTGGTCGATGCAAAGATCCACAATGAAATGAATTATATAATATCATCATCATCATGTTTCTGTGGATTGATGCGTAGGGTAGTTCTAAGTTTACTCAGTCTTCCATTTTCCATCCACATTGATGTAAAACAATCCACACCAGCACTACATTGAGTTCCTTTTCATCAATCATTTTTCTTAGATCCAGGGTGGGGCCTACTACTCCTTGACTGTCCTCTTGCTTTAGCAATGTTGGCCTCTCTTTTTGCTTTCCTCTTCTTTTCCTTATCCTTTTCTCAATGTCCTTAAGCAAAATCCAAGACAAGATTCCACTTATTATGAAAAGAGGAGTTAGGAATAGAAAGACAGTGTACAGGAAACCGTATGGATCCTTGGCTACCCATTTGATTATATTTTCTTCCAACCATTCTTTCCAAGTGCCATCTCCAGTGTCAACGGTGATGGTTTCGTCTAATGGTACTTCGTCTTCCCCAGACATGGTTGAGGATGCTTTGCTCGGTGGGAGTTAGGACCTGTACAAATGATACATGTAGGGTAAAAGAGAACACCAGATTTAATTTTAATTTTAATATTTACAACAATTGTAGCATAGTACATGTAGTAACAATAAAACAGATTCCTGGGAGACTGATTGACATGATAAATTGATGCAGAGATTTAAGGTATTTGAGCCTATTTAGGCCATTCGCACTAGATTATTAGTTTACATGTACCGCCTGCATCCAAACTTGAAAATCACAAAAAAAATTTTTTATTATTTTTGTTTCTGATTTTCTCCATTAAAATAACTTTCAACTACTTCTATTTGCCATTTTCTGGCTTTAAAATAATATCAACAATAATGATGAATAAACAAGGAGTACAACTCCACCTTCACTTATTTATAAAATCAAATATTGTTGTGAAATAATTAAATGCCCGCTCTTGTCAAAATGAGTTGAAGGTTGCTTGTATCTGTTCAAACTAAATAAAGAAAATAATAGATATAAATTAATAAAATAACTAAAAGTCACCTTGTCCCTTTTTCAAAATCTTTAACAAGAAACTAATAATCAAGTGCGAAGGGCCTTATCATTTTAAGTAAAATGAAAAAAAATGATTGTTTGGTTGCCATTAGACAAATTTTGGAGGGTCGGTAGGTCGATCCTTTTTTTTTCTTCATGGGCTCTTCCTCCATTTTGAAAAGACTAAAGGTGTTATACCAGCACCCTCTATCTTCTATCCACACAGTAACTACCGTGTCAAAGTGGATTTAATATAGATTTCTCGATCAATCTATCTTCTATCCACACAGTAACTATCGTGTCATCGCGGATAGATTTCTCGATCAACCTGCAAGGGGGTGTTTAGCAGTACTGCAACCAGAACCAGAACCATCCATGGTACGTACATCAATGCACCTGCCACATGACATGATGCATGAAAATGATGAAATAATCCAGTACCGTAGTAACGCTGTTACTTTCCTATTCGGCGAGGATGACAATTCTGACATTGTCTGTTTACAAACAAAAGACCTGTCAAAACTGTTCCGGTTGTCAAAATACTCAAGTATCAGAAGGATTGTCCACAATACTACTTACTAGTGTGATTCGCGCAGCATGAATAGGGGATTAAAAAGCTGTGAAGAAGGACCATTGTAGGCCTACTTCTTTTGTCCAATTTGCCAACAACATTTCGAATGGAAATAGTTCAGACCCAGAACAGGATAAAATTAACGTTGTGGAGATAGGACATCCAGGCGGCCCTACTCTGCCATGTTTGGCTGAGTAACAGTACATGAACATGTCCTTTTGTGCCTATAGATGTAAATCAGTTATTGTGTTTAAGCTGTGTTTATACAGTACGACGGCAACTTCGTGACCTCTTTTGTTCTATAGAAATTTTTACGGGTTGGTGAACATGGGTTACGTAACTAAATGTTGAAAATTTGGCCGGCAAACATGTTTTAGCGAAATAGCTCCAGAAATGGGAGACACGGGTCGTTTTTTGCTTAGACTGCGTACCATGATCACGCTTAAGATACCAAACATTTGTGCAAAGAACAAAAAATGAGAAAAAGTTGAATAATATTGAAAATAAAGAAGCTTGAACATGTCCAAAGTGGCCGGGAAAATGAGAAAAATTGCATGTCACGATCACCAAAATGGTTATATCTACAACAGTGAGTAAACGCCGGTCGATGCTTTTCTCTAATGATAGATATTAACTAACGTTAGCTTGTATTAAATTTTCAGCGAAAATGATTGGTGGAATAATCGAGTCGTAGGTTGGAAAGTTACTCTCAAAACAGCCTGTGTTGCAATCTTGCGTGACCCGTTAGTGACAAGTGTCACTAGCAAAATAGCAGCTGGCCTTGTCATTATAATCGAATAATAATCGCCAGAATCGTCCAGTTGACTCCAGTGATATTTATTTATTCAAGCAAATATACTGCATTGACTTACAAAATATTGAAGTCAATATAAAAAGTAATATCACCTCATTTGGCTGAACTTAAAAGCAGTTTTAAAAATATTATTGTTGATCGAGTCTCTGAATGAGAAATAAGATTGCAAAAGATACGAGTATGGTACAGCAGGTTGTGATAGTCTAGTGGTTGACGCCATGGTTTGAAGTGCGAGAGGTTGAAGGTTCGAATCCTACAGCATTTCGATTTGTTTTTCTCTCTTGTTCTGTTAGGCCTATGGTATGTGTGTAGGCCCGTCAGTATTATGATCATTTGAAAATATTTCTATGCAACACGTTTGCAATGTTTTTTCTATGTGTAGGCTTAGGCCTACATATTAAAAAAAAATGAGATAGCGTCAGCCATAATTTACGAATTTCAAACCTGATATCGGCGGTCAAGATAAAAAAATGCTTTCTTTCATTTTACCTCATTAGGGGGCTGGCATTTTCTTCGGGAGGGGGGGTCCCATAAATACTGGGGGGGGTCATAGAATTTTCAGACCAAAAATAGGGGGGGTTATAATTTTTTTAACACCCAAAATAGGGGGGTTATAGAAATATTAAGGGCTGGTGGCTCAAGATTTTCGCGAGCTGCGCGCGCATTCTTTAACTTTGCAATCGAAATGTGCATACAATCTATGCAAAATTTTTACACGCTCTGCGCGCCTTCTTTACACTTGCAATAAAAGTTTTAACGCATTCAACACACTTTTTTCACTTTAAAGTTTTGACGCGCTCCGCGCCTTAGTTTCGGCAATGAATAAGTTTTCTTGAGTCTGTGTAGTTGGAAGGGGGTCATAAAATTTTTCGACCAGCGATAGGGGGTCGTAAAAATTTTTGCCCGCGATAGGGGGTCATAAAAAATTGACTCCGGTCACTGACATATTTGTGACCCCCCCCTTCCGAAGAAAATGCCAGCCCCTTATTTCGTATGAATAAATAAATATCACTGTAGTCAACTGGACGATCCTGACAATTATTAATCGATATATGGACACGGCCGTCAATTTTCCTGCTGACACTGATCACTAATGGTCACGCACGATTGCGAGGAGAAGCCGTTTTGAAAGCAACTTTCCAACCTATGACTGGATTATTCCACCAATTATTTTCGCTGAAAATTTAATACAAGCTCAAGTTAGTTAATCATTACAGAAAAGCATACGACCGGCGTTGGCTCATAGTTGCAGATCTTATCCATGG
Source organism: Amphiura filiformis (assembly GCF_039555335.1). Classification (NCBI taxonomy): domain Eukaryota; kingdom Metazoa; phylum Echinodermata; class Ophiuroidea; order Amphilepidida; family Amphiuridae; genus Amphiura; species Amphiura filiformis. The sequence continues at coordinate 21,389,164 of NC_092628.1, forward strand.
GCTCAATATGGAAATGAAGGGAGAAACGACTCGTGTATTCCATTTTTTTGATGTTTTCTGAAAAACTGTATTTGCCACCTGATTTTCAAGATTACGTTACGTAACAGCAGAGGTCACGCCGGTAAAAATTACCGGAAGTGAGTTAAGTTGCTGTCGTACTGTATACTCATGGGTTACTCATCATCAGACTGAATCATTGTCGTTTACAACTGCACAAATTATGTGTGTAATTTTTGTGAATGTTGACCAATAGAAGGTGTCAAATATAGGCCTATGTGTCGCTTTTGAAAAACAGCAAATCATGCGCATGCTTAGTATGCAAATTTATACGACGGCGATTTAGTACACAGATCATGCGTGCGATTCAGGTTTCTGCAAAAGCGATTGAGTATACATCTTTAGAAATGACCGGCGTTTGTGTGTTCTCAAGTGGGTTGTATCAAATTTATTAGCACATTTGTATTGGTTCGATCAAGCATTGAAATGCTTTCAACTTTTGTACTGGATCGTTCAAGCATGATCAACAAATTTTTCAATGTAAAGTGCCTCTGGCCCTAGAAGTAGAAATAAAAACGAATACTATATTGGCCTGAGTTAACTTTTAAGTTCTAGGGCTAACCATAGCTGCATCCCTGTTCGGACTAGAAATAATCATGAATTATGAACATGATGAATTGAACCATTGAGTTACTAAATAGATTTAAAGCCATAATGTACGATCTTATAATATGAAATTGGTTAATTTTTTTCAAACCTGATTTTTTTATGTAATTTTTACATTACATTGTATGTCCCAACTTGCACTTAAATGGAATCGGCCAAATTTGTTGTCTTTGTAGGTCAACAGAGCAAAGTTCAACATATGATATAAATAACATAATTTAAAAATTATGATATGTCCTCCCATAGAACTGCGTGTTAAATGGCCAAAATAACCAGTGGGGTTTCTTGTTATTTCAACCTTAAAAATGGACAGCAACCCTTCTCGTCAGTTAATATTATTTCAACATTTTGAATAAAGAATAACAAAATCAAAATCGTACCTACATTAAGTAGGTATGCTAGGTGAATTCAAATTTGCCATCAAACTGCATCATTTTACATATCAAATTAAAGCCCTTGAGTAAAGAAAGCCAAAACTGAAAACATTTTTGTCATAGCACTTTTCCATAACAAAGTTACATCTTGTCAAAGATTGACTTTCATCAAAAAGATTCTGCTAGCAAAATTCCCCAAAACGGCATTTAGGGTGTTTCTAGATCTTAGTCTCATGGCGATAGCAGCTTTTTAACGGAACTGCTATCAAAATCCTCTAAAATTCCATATGCGACTTGATTATCACCATAAAAATCATATATTTGGGTCAAGTGAAGTATAGAAAACATATTTATGTAGGTTTTCTTCACCGACCTATCCTCGAAAAAAATTCAAATTTCTATGTAAATATGCATTGTGTTTGGGCCTTGGTCTCGGCGAATTTCGCTGACTAGCAAATGTGTTAACTAAGGTTTGCCTGGGATACCTACATTAAGTCTTTAATCATACCGCAGAAAGTAGGCATGTTGCCACGCGCCTCTGGGGGTCAGGTTTACTTGAGTTGACCAAACTCAAATATAGCGCAAGAGCCAAAAGTACACAAACGAAACATCTCACAATTTGCGCCTATCGATATTAAAATAAAGCGATGTCGCCAGGTCTGAACGCTGTACAGTACTATAGTAAGAATTCCAATTGAATGAACGCAGCTTTCAACAGCTGCACTCGATCTAACCGCGATCGTATATCGCGTATTTCAAACTACAACGCGAACGCACGACCTTGGATACAATGCTAACCAATCATGAGTGCGTTGGCATGGTTGATTCACTTTCGCGTTACTCACGCACAGTCGCACACGCTGGCGTACATCACGCAGTGTACGCAAAAACTCGTCACGCTATTAAAAGCTGCGTTCATTCAATTGGAATTCCCACTATAGTCTAGTGTACCGGCGTCAGCTGAATTCGAGTACGCTTAGACTTTAGAGGGCACACGCATGGAAAATGTTGTGTTTATTAATTTATGGATTTAATACTACTCTAGCTCGATGATAATGATTGATTTTGAACTGAAAAAAAATTAAAGAGATTTTAAGCTTCACACACATCATAGACATAGTATGACACTATTTGTTCATCATTCATAGAGAATAATAAATAGCAAAAAAGCAACTTATTTACCTTAATCTGTATGACTTAAGAAAGTAGACTTCAATCGACAGAGTAGCACAACGATCAATGGCCTAAATGCAGGGAAATTAAATAATTTATTTCCGGTGGAGAATATTTTTTTGCTACATGGGCGCGGCCATATTTAATGATGCATAGTGGGATAGATTAATGAGTTTTTATTTTCTAGTACCTGTTTCATCCCAAAAATGTTTTACAAAATGCAATATTACATAAAAGAAACGAAAAAAAGTAATTTTATTAATTCATAAAATTTTGTTTGTATATTGATAACATTTAATTATTATTTTTTTCAAGATACGTTACGCCAAAATATTCAATTTATTGTTGAATAAGCATCTGTCAATAGTTAAATGCAACGGGATAAAGTTGCGAAACTTGTGTCATGTGTGTTCTGCTGCATAACACATGACGATTTTGAGACTGAAAAGAAGCGTTTACAAGAAGCAACGTTTTAACTATATAATGTTTTCATGATATATCTTTGACTTTTATGGTGTGTTTTGTAAGTATAGCAATATACGATGTTCAGGATCTGCTTTTTGGGGCATTTTTAAAATGATTTTTACTAATTTTAGTAAGCTTATTAAATTTAAAGGCAGGGCTGTCAACTCTCACGCATTGGCCGTGAGTCTCACGCATTGGGTCACTTTCTCACGGTCTCACGCCAAGGTAGTATAATCTCACGCCAAGGTAGTAAAGCTCACGCAAAAAGCTGGAAAATGAGTAAAATCTCACGCATCGTCATGAATAATTTGTTGCTCCTACCCCCCCACCCCCCACCACCCCCCCCACCCCGCTTTTCACATTCTCGAGCGCCGTGGCTCAAATAATCATGGTACAAAATGAACATTGAGTCGTCAAATCCTGGTACGCCTCTGTCTCACGCCAAGCAATTCCAAAAGTTGACAGCCCTGTTAAAGGAGTATTTCGTGATCCTAGCATCCTCTTTTTATGACATTTTCAGTACATATCCACGAAAAAAGCATATTCCCAAAATTTCAGTTGATTCCGATTTTATGCTTATGCGAGTTATGCATGATTATGTGTATTACACTGCTCCATAGACAATACGTTGTAATTTCGTTCTGGTGCACCAGAACGAAATTCAAATTTCATGATATCTTTGCTAAACTAATTAATCTGCAAGAAATATTTTGTACATAAACATTATGTAGCCAGAGTATTCCAGTGACATAAAAATCTCAATTTTTTTTGAGAAAAGTGGGGGATGAGGCTGTGGATCACGAAGTGCCCCTTTAAAATCATGAAATCAGTGTACAGTGAAATTTAAAGTTAAAAATTGAAAACATGCATTGCATTGTCATTGTCATTCATGACATTAGATATAGACTGTGGAACTCTACAGGTATTAAATTAAGTAATTCTTGGCCAAGCTCAAACACTATGAAGCCTGAAGGCTATAAGTGTCCGGCTGTCCGCAAGTAAACACATACATGTAGGTATCACAGGGAAACCTCAGTTAAGGAGGCACACAGGATCACTAATTATCCATTATTATTCACCTCATAACTCGAAAACTATTTATGTAAAGTATATAAAAGTATACATTTTTTGAACGGAAATGAGCTCATAAATCCATTTAAAATGTCAGTTTTGGGTCAAAAGTACAATTTTCGAGAAAATCTCAAAAAGCGGCTTTTTGACCAAAATATTTTGGTCCGCCATAAAAAAATTTTTTGAAAATCAAAAACTGTAAAACATGAATTTTATTAATTTAGACAAATAAATCTAGAAAGTGTTTTTTAATTTTTTCGAAATTTTGCTTAGTTTTTGGCTCTTAGCGGAGCTAGTGAGCCTTAGTCATTGCAGTCAGTGAGGACTGTATTTTTGCTACATATTTTGGCCACTTGCATTATTGCTTTTTATGCTAAGGCTTCTTTTGTGTATGATATCTGGCTTTGAAATTACGCTCCAAGGTTTGCTTAGTTATTTAGCAATCGATTGCACTCCTTTAGAAGTGAATTTGGGGTGGGGAAAGTACTTATTTTGAAGTGAGAAAAGTCAAAAGTCGCCATGAGAAACAAGTCATTTCTATCGTTTTGCTTGGTTCCCTGTATGCGCTAGAGATTATTTTGGTCTGAGTAATTTAAGTTGTGAGATCATGGCGGAATTGACGGATTGCACTATTTTTCTTTGGGGAAAGTGACCTTTTATCATGAATTTTTGCGTGATCTCACATGGATAGAAACGTGATTGGATGATTCCTTTGTCCAGATTGTTTATTGAGTTCTCGGGAGTTTTGTTACCATGGGACAACACTTCAAAATATTTAGAGACCAGCGGCGTAGTAATTTAGTTAAATTAACGCTAAATAACCAGGGTTGGCAAAAAAATTCAGCCCGAATCGCAGGTCAAATAATCTAAAAGTCGCCCAATTTTTTTCTTTACCCTTTGTATTCTATGGGGCAGGAAATTGTCCCGGGAAAATCTTCAAAAGTCGCCTAATTGGGTTACCAAATCGCTGGTTTAACAACCCTGAAAACAACGCCTCGACAGCGAAGGTCACATCTGGCTATTCATTATCATTGTTTGTCTGGCACGCTTTCTACAGCGTGGAGGGTTGGGAATTCTGAAAATCTGTAAAAATTACAATTTTGCGGAATAAAGGGTGGGTTTCTAAAAAGCGTGGGAGCAATATATAATTATAAAGCGTGTGGTAACGCTACCAATTGAAAAAAAAATATAATAAAGTAATTTGATGATCTGTTGAAAAACATTCATATTTTCTTCATAAATCTGGAAAGAAAATGTCAAAATTTATTTGCTGATGTTTTCAATTCATACGACGTCACCAGTAGTATAATCGACGCTACCGTGAGTTTTATGAATGAATATAATTTTCAGTCTCTACATCAGCCGCTTTGGCCCGCTCGCTCACACTAGAAGTGGAGCGATCCGAACCACAGCGGCCGTGTAGAGAGTATAGACTGACCATTCATGTATTCAGGATCTCACAGGTATCTCGGCCCTTTATCATTTGCCCATGTGTTAATGATAAACAAATTAAACAATCTAAAGTCGTATCTTTTCGATGCAGTTGCAGTGATGCAGTTTTGCCAACATTTAATATCATAAATATGTCGCAAATGTTTCAGATGAATAAGAAAATCATGAGTGTTTGATAGATGAGGATAAATTCTGCATCAATTCGGATTCTGAAATGGATTGATGGCGCAGATAGTGATAAAATGGACCCGAAGTGACTGTATGAAACGGCGATAGTGCCGATGTTCAGTCTTCCGAATTTGATAAAGTAATGCTGTTATGCTGTAAGTTTTGGTCACAAACACTGCATAAGGGTGGGGGTTCAATTCGAAATTTGTAGTTGCTACAACTGATCATCACTATTTAATTCACTAGAATCTGTTTGTCTGTCTGTGTAGTAGTAGCTCGTTCACGTAGTGATTCCGTTGTCCCACTGGCCTACAAAACTTAGATTGCATGGCGATCGGAGTGTTATCGGCAGAGAATATCATCAGAGCGCCGCAGACTAGCATAGTAGGGGAAGCATGTTCCTCTAACTTGGTGGGTGGATGCATCTTTAGTACAACAAGTCACACATACAATATTTTCTCAATTCGAATTTTATCCTTTCTGTGTAGGCCTATGACTGATTTTTTACCGTAAAATTTGTGTCAATTCCCGATATCACATGTTAGTACCGTACACTATAAATGCACCACATTTTGTAGGCTCCAATTGCTGATTACATAAATGAGAACAACTGGTAACCAAGCGGCACTGCTGGTCTGTTATTCAATTGCGTTGTGTGTGGGTTACGTGTATTTTATGTGTAAAATGCCTATGCGGTGATCCACCCAAAAAACAAAATCCCTGGTTCTAGGTGCATCTTGACCCCAGCATAAGTTTGTATTGGTTAGTGGGTCAAGGTCACCTGAGGTCATCCAGGGGTCATCTGAGGTCAAATTTGCAAAAACTGTTGTAGGGGCATGAAACTGTGGGTACAGTCAACATTTGGAGTCAAATTTTGGGAAGGTCATCTGGGGTCACCCAGGGGTCATCTGAGGTCAAATTACTAAAAACAAGTATGGGCATGAAACTTGGTGGGTCAACATTTAAAGTCAAATTTTGGGAAGATACTAAAAATGGTCGTATGGGCATGAAACTAGGTGGGTACAGTCAACATTTGGAGTCAAATTTTGGGAAGGTCATTTTGAGGTCATCCGGGTTCACCTGAGGTCAAATTACTAAAAATTGTCGTATGGGCATGAAACTTGGTGGGTACAGTCAACATTTGGAGTCAAATTTTGGGAAGGTCATTTTGGGGTCATCAGGGGTCATCCGAGGTCAAATTACTAAAAACTGTCGTATGGACATGAAACTTGGTGGGTACAATCAACATTTGGAATCAAAATTTTGGGAAGGTCATTTTGGGGTCACCCAGGGTCATATTACTAAAAACTGTTGTATGAACATGAAACTGGATACAGTCAACATCCAATTGCTGATTACATAAATGAGAACAACTGGTAACCAAGCGGCACTGCTGGTCTGTTATTCAATTGCGTTGTGTGTGGGTTACGTGTATTTTATGTGTAAAATGCCTATGCGGTGATCCACCCAAAAAACAAAATCATTGTATAGATCCCTGGTTCTAGGTGCATCTTGACCCCAGCATAAGTTTGTATTGGTTAGTGGGTCAAGGTCACCTGAGGTCATCCGGGGTCACCTAGGGGTCACCTGAGGTCAAATTACTAAAAATTGTCGTATGGGCATGAAACTTGGTGGGTACAGTCAACATTTGGAGTCAAATTTTGGGAAGGTCATTTTGGGGTCATCGGGGTCATCTGAGGTCAAATTACTAAAAACTGTCGTATGGACATGAAACTTGGTGGGTACAGTCAACATTTGGAATCAGAATTTTGGGAAGGTCATTTTGGGGTCACCCAGGGGTCATCTGAGGTCATATTACTAAAAAACTGTTGTATGAACATGAAACTGGATACAGTCAACATTTGGAGCCAAATTTTGTGAGGTCGCATGTTCCTCAAATTTGGTGGGTGCATCTTGACCCCAGGCAGAACAAGTTTGTATTGGTTAGTGGGTCAGGGTCACCTGAGGTCATCCAGGGTCATCTGAGGTCAAATTAGCAAAAACTGTCATATGGGCATGAAACTTGGTGGGTACAGTCACCATTTGGAGTCAAATTTTTAGAAGGTCATTTCAGGGTCAACCGGTGTCACCCAGGGGTCATCTGAGGTCAAATTACTAAAACTGTTGTATGTGCATGAAACTTGGTGCGTACAGTCAACATTTAGAGTCAAATTTTGGAAGCTCATTTCGAGTCAGCCAGGGGTCACCTGAGGTCAAATTACTAAAAACTGTCCTATGGGCATGAAACTTGGTGGGTACAGTCAACATTTGAAGTCAAATTTTTGGAAGGTCATTTCGGGGTCGTCTGAGGTCAATTTAGATGAATTCTAATAGTTGCCAAGGCTTTCTATAGTTGTTGAAAGCTTCAAATACTAAAAAAAGGGATTTTAAAATTTTGCAGAACAAATTATTCTTGCTGGTTCAGTAGTAATTTGCACAATAATGAATTTTTTCAGATTTTGCAACTAAGTAATAGTAATGCTGCAAAAAATAATAATGCTGCAAAAAATAATAATGTGGCGGAGGAAGATTGACCCCCGCATCGAGTTTCAAGGACCGTATTGAATATTTGTGGGAATTTTTTCAAACTGAAGGTTTAAAAAATTGACCGACCTACCTAACCTTTCCATAAAGCTACCAACCTGTTAGCGCATTCGACTCCAAGAACAATTGCTTTCCCACAAAAAAGCGTAGAGCCACAGCGCCATTGGTGCTCTTGTTAAAATATAGGCAAAAAATCAGTAAAAACGTGTGACCCGTGTTCAAATTTTTGAATCATGGGTGATAAAAAAAAGTTCTAGGCCCTAATTTAAAAAAATGAAAAAACACTATCTAGATTTTGGCCATATCTAAACGTTTGACATAAAAACTTACCTCAGTGATGCTTCATTTAGACGCTATGGCGGACCAAAAATGGTTAAAAGTGGTCAAAAGTGAACTTGCCGAAAATCGCGATTTAGCAAAATACAGCGGATTTTAGGTCCATTTTTGAAGATTATTCCATAAATATATAATCCGATGACTTGTGACGTTTGGTCAAGTCAGAAAATGAGAAGGGGCGTCCAACTGCAGCAAATTGGCATTTTTTTGGTGATTTAGAAGGTAAAATATACAATATGACAAAATTATCTGTGCACATTCGGCAGATGTTTATCCACATGGTGTAGCCATTTTATTTACTGCCGTCTTGTTTCCATGGTGCAGCAGAGCTTCCGACAAGGCCGCGGCGTCGCATCGGCGTTTGAGGAACGACAGGGCGCGCGGACAGACAGGTTACGCAAATAAGTGCATGGTCGTGTTGCCGCGAACGAAACCATGATTATTTAAGCACAATTTTGTCCTGTTCCATATAAAAAAAAAGATCATGCTCTGTATAAAAATTTGCGGACATCAGAACATTAAAAGTAGCATAGAATAACTGACAAGCAATTATTTTAGCAGATAATCAGGAAGTTTTATGAAATGAAGAATAAATTGAGACATAATCATGATAATTGCGATTTCTGTTTTGTACTAATTTTCATAATTTTGCTTTAAAAATGCAATGTTTTTAATTTATCGCTTTTGGTGATTTTCTTTTTTTTTTTTTTTTTTTTTGGTGTTGACAAATATTGCATTTTTATGTTCATTGTCCTTTTCTGAACCGCAAACATGATGTTGTTATAGCCAAAATATCAATTTCTCGATCATGAGAGGATATACCTTCTGTGTCAGCGTACTTTTCATAGAATAACACGATCGCGCGACCTGCATGACCGAATCTTGATCTTGCCTAGCAACGATCGTGTGATTGGTCAATTCTCAAAAGCTGTGTTTGCGCCCGTAAGCGCCGGTATTTGCGTAGTACGCTCGGCGCAAATAACTGTGCGTACCCAAGTTGGCTCTCATGATCGAGCATTTAATATTTTGGCTATAGTACTCGTTGCTTTTTCTTTTTAGTTGGTGCTTGAGAGGCACCACAGCGGCCCGTCCGCGCCAAAGATAGGCATTTTAACGACCGTTATAGCTAGGCCTACACCACAGGAATCCCAAGTAAAATTTTAAAAGATTCTGATGTATTGCATTACTCAATATTCCGTTTTTGTTATTGTAATTGTTTGTTGTTATCATATTTTATTTTTAACTTTTTACGGAATATCAAACACGTACAAAAGTCATAGGCCTATTATAGGCCTAAAGCCACAATAAAGTTGTAAAATATTTTGGACCGCATAAAAAAGTGAATAAAATACAACAACAAAAATTTAAAAAAGTGTGTCTGTTGTTGTTTTCAATCGAATAAACGTGTAAAAAGTGGGGTAAAAGTTGATTATGTCTTGAATAAACTTCTTGTAAAATGGACAAAAAGTAGGCATATGTTAAACAGGCAAAACACGGAGAGATCACAAGAAAACTGAAAAACACGGAAATTTACATAGCCTAACAAAACCAAATTTCAAAAGTAGAAAACGGAACACTTATGGCTTTAAATTAGATTGTGGTTTATGCAGTAGGCCTACCGTATATAGGCATCATGCTATAAAGAGCGTTTTAAAACACTGCATGAAAACATTCAAAAAAAATTCTTTAAAGCAGTTTACCTTTTAAAGTATGCAGAAAACATTATAAACGTGAAAGTTGAAAGCCAGACAAACATTGCAAATAAAAAGGCATTCGGCCAAAACATTCGCAAAAAGTGTTGTAAACCCAAAACCTTTTATTGCAATCATGGTATATATGGTAGACCTAATAGGCCTAAGGAAATGTAGTTAAAATGGGTTATGAAAAAAGCACGCAATTTGCGTTTTCGATTATATTTCTCGCTTGAAATTATTATTTAGCATTAAAACATTCATGAAAATGCTTTCATAAACGCTGCTTTCGCTATGCGATTTCAAATATCGACATTTTTGACATAGAGTTGTAGGCCTATGCCTAGATGGTCGATATGATGTATTGAAATGTCAACGTTTTTGATATTGCGTTAATGGTCAATCAGGAGTAGAGAACGTTTGAAAACGAATCTTAAATCCATGTTTTGATAACACTTTGAAGCATTATTCAGGGCCTTAGGTATCTAATATAGGCCTACCGGTAGTGACTGCTTGCATATTTTTTATGGTCTTCAAAATTAATTAAGACGAGAATGAACGTCCGCATGCAGAGGCCCCCGAACCAAGGCTGGGACTGCATAAAATATAAGCTAATATAATAGGCCTATATTCTTGTCCAACTACACCAACTTGGTAAATCAAATAATAACAATGAAATGAATGAATAATGAATGAATGAATGAATGAATGAATGAATGAATGAATGAAATAAAACAAATTTTTAAACATAAAATAATAAGCCTAATGATGAACTATAGGTACGGGCTAAGTCTAGCCTAGTAACAAAATATTTAGGGCCTACGTTTTCTATCGTATCTACCAGATGGCGTCATCATTACAGGGCTTGTTACGGGTAACTACTTCCTACAGATAAATTTCATCTTTTCAAGTTCAGAATGAAACAAAAACAAAAACAAACAAACAAATCACTATTATGTTCATATATATATAAAAAAAACCTATAATTTATACCACTATATCAGTATATCAGCACTTTTTTGGCGAAATTTATCGAGTAGGCCTACTGATTCTGGGACGGGGACGGTGGTGGTCTGTCGGCCCGCAATTTCGCAATGCAATGGTGCAAGCTTTACCTACCTTGGAAGAGATCAATACGATAAACTACGGTAGTGATCGCGATTGGCGACTCCAGCGCCTCAATCAGTAATCACCTCGCCCATCCAGTTTACCATGTGTGCGTGTCTTTGCTAGCTATGCGCGCCAGCAGTACGCTAGCGTTCGAGAACGCGATCTATTGCGGAAAACAATGATTTATTTGCTTTTGCATTTTGACGAATTTTTAATGAAAAAAGGGTCTTTAAAATAGCTTTCCTTATGGTTCAAATTTTAAGATTTTTTTAAAATCTATTAATGATAAGATAAAATACGGTTTGAAGATGACATTAGTGATGAAAACTCAATTTTGGCCATGTAACACTTCAGTGATCCTGTGTGCATCCTTAACACATTTGTTAGTCAGTCAAAATGGCCTAAACCGGCAATACAAATTTACATAGAAATTAAAAAGAAGCTTTTTAAGAAGGAAACCTTCATAAATATGTTGTCTATACTTCACTTGACCCAAATATATGATTTTTTTGGTGATGAGAGACCCGCACATGGAATTTCAGAGAGATTTTGATAGCAGTTCCATTAAAAAAGGTGCTATCGTCATGAGACTAAGATCTAGAAACACCCCCGTAATGCTGTTTTGGGGAATTTTGCTAGCAGAATCTTTTTGATGAAAGTCAATCTTTGACAAGATGTAACTTTGCTACAGAAAGTGCTATGACAAAAAGGTTTTCAGTGTTGGCTTTCTTTACTCAAGGGCTTTAATTTGATAAAATGATGCAGTTTGATGGCAAATTTGAATTCACCTGGCATTAGGCCTGGCATTTTCGGGTAATTTTGTACCCGGGTACCCGCCGCAATTTTCGGGCGGGTAACCGGGTACTGAATTGCAAAAAAAAAAAAATTTTTTTTTTTTTTTTTTTTTTATTTTTTGGTTTTGTAGTGGCTCTGGACCTAGACCTAAATGCCAGGATCATTCATGGTTGACCTAAAAAAAAAAAAAAATTTCAAGATATTTTGTTATTTTTATATGAAAATTGATAATTTGTATTCATGTCATAGTCTATTAATGATTTCAAAATGTATTGAATTTGAATGCATTTTGAAATCATTAATAGACTATGACATGAATACAAATTATCAATTTTCATATTAAAAATAACTTGAAAATTTCTTGAATTTTTTTTTTTTTTAGGTCAACTATGAATGATCCTAGCATTTAGGTCTAGGTCCAGGGACACTAAAACCGAAAAATAAAAAACTTAAAAAAAAAAAATAATTTTTTTTTTTTTTTTTTTTTTTGAATTTCGGGTACCCGGGGAGGGTATTTCCTACCCGGGTAATGTAATCTCGGGCGGGTACCCGTTTACCCGACCGAAAATGCCAGCCTTACCTGGCATACCTAATACATGTACACACACAAATAGCGGGGCCGGGGTAAAGCAAGTAAAGGAAGCATGCATAGTTAGGCATGTTCATAAAATTTAGAAATTTAATAAATTCATCTGAAATTGCTTTCATTAAAAAGAGAATCATTTAACTTAAAAAATGAGCAGTCAATCATGCAATCATGTATGTATTGAATACAATTGGCAATGTTATGAGGAAAAGTTAGCCGCAGTCTGTGGCCCTCATGGACTTAGTCTTAGGACTTAGCGAGCGCGTAGCTCGAGGTGTTCAATCGAGCGCGTCTGCGCGAAGACTTGACGCAACCTCTCTGGATAGTATACTAATACTATAGCAACAGAGCCCAAAAGTAGTGCTATATATAGAAAAGTATGCTCGCCTGAATGTCCCAAATTTTGTGTCCGACCTTGCTCGAGAACTCTAGCTTCGAATTTGCACACAATAGTTACGCATTCGATGCTAGAGTACTTTACTATGGTTTTTCAGTCGGACAGCGGTTCAATTTTTTACACCGGAGGTTATTTATTCTGTTAATGTTGAAATTTGAATGAAAGTTATTTCCATGAGTCAACTGTATCTTTTGAGCAAGATTTGCGTATTTTGGACAGTCTAAAATTTTGCTGAAGTGTAATTTTAGCAACATTTTTGATGCAATCACCTGTCGTGATCGGCTGTGTTTACTTCTGACCTTCCATTGCTTAAACACGGTGTCATGCTTCAGCGAATCCGACTAGATTTTGAATGCAAAGGTCTCTAGCCTAGAATGTGAAGCTATCGGTGAGCAAATTCTTGGCTAGAGTTCTCGAGCAAGTCCGACCCAGCATTCAATGGCTTCCTATGTCTGATTTGATTTGAGTTTAGTCTTAACATGTGTGTATGTATTTTATGGCTAAATTTTTCAAGGGGTACCTTAAACCGTGGGAACGGCATTCCCAGAAAGTACTTGAGGTCACAGAAAAAAAAATTGATTATTGATATTCTGGGCACGTCATGACCATGCTGACGCTGAGCATACACACATTACATGCGCCTACGTGTGTCTGTAATGCGTGTGCGTCACACTGCACGGTGGCAAGTGCCATTACAGTATGAAACCAGAAAATAGTAATTTCATGAATTTGCATTAATTTTTAGTGTTACGTACCACGTAGCCTCCTGTGTGGCAGCAGCATTTTTATCCAATGGCGATACCCAGTTGCCCATGATCCACTGCTTTTTCAGAGTTGCTTTTTTCAAATGTTTTTGTCAATATATCCAAAAGTGAGACAGTATACCTATTAATTTCATGAAAAGCTAACTGAAAAAATTCACAATCCGAACTCATCTTTTTGGTTTAAATAAAACTTAAGGTGAAAAAGTGTAATTTGTTCAAAAACTTTTTAATAGAATGTCATCATATAAGATTCATCAATGTTCATACAAGACAAAAAAGAGAGTTTTACTTCTTATTTTTGCAGATACAACAAAATGGGTGCTTCAACTTCAACACAAGCTGCTGCAGCTGCTGCCTTGCCTGTGACAGGGAGCCCTGACAACAGCCCGTCTACACCGCCTCCAGAGTGTCCAATGCATGCTGGTGGAGCTGCTAGTCAGCCAAAACAAAATATACCAAGTGAATGCCCAATGCATGCTGCTGAACAGGTATACATATGTAAATCACTTGATACGTATTATAGTCATGCGTGTGGTGGCTCAGATATGGCCAGGCACAATGGTTTGCCTGTCAGCATTTCAGTTTCCCTAGATATGTTTTGAAATATTTTCTTGTTTATGATGATGCTAAGTGAATGAATCTGATAATGCCATAGGTGAAATTTTATGTAAAATGCTCAAATTTACAAGTAGACACAGTGACACCTGCCATGAGCGAGTAGCGCCTATAATGCAATGAATATATGCCAGATGTGTTCATCTTAAGGGATCTAAAATGAGCGTTTATTGCGTTTCGACAGTATTTTTTGTGGGACATGGAAGCACCTCGGACATATCGAATTGCATTCTGAATACTGAAGCATGTCTTTCTGATATCAAATAATTTTCATTTTTGAAAATCACAATATAATACAAATTTTATGACAAATTATAAAAATTTGATATTTTTCAAATTTTTGATATATAACAGTCCTCGAAGTAAATTATATAAACCTAATGATATATTCTTAAAGTGTATGTAGCAGGGAGGAAAAAGCCGACGGTCAATTGAAAATTTTGACCTTTCATATTGAAGATATGGATTTTTTCCCCAAAAGACCTAATTTTTTTGGTGTTTTGGGGAAAAAAATCCATATCTTCAATACTGAAAGGTCAAAATTTTCAATTGATCGTCGGCTTTTCATCCCACCTACATACACTTTAAGTATAAATCATCAGATTTATAAAGTTTACTTCAAGTACTGTTAAATATCAAACATATCAATTTTAATGATTTGCCATAAAATGTGTATTAAATTGCGAATTTCAAAAAATCAAAATTATTTGATATCAGAATGACATTCTTCGTATTCAGAATGCAATTCGATATGTCTGATGTGCTCTGATGTCCCAAAATAAATACTGTCCAAACGTTCATACCCCAGCCCTTAAGTCAACTCTTGATGTGGTGCCCTCACAGAATTAAAACCAGAGAACCAGGACTCTACCGCCATCTTGATACAGGCATGGAGCAAAAATTGGGGGTATTCTGTTTCCCTCGGAATGCACTCGAGGCATTCGTTGTCATGCAAGCGCGACATGGATGATGGGCGCATTTGAGAGACGCACTTGATGCGACCTGCACACGAGTACCAAAACGATTCAGATGAGACGCAGAACTGTTTACGTTCGTCTCCGCGCACCGTCGGCAAAGACCCGAATACCCCCAATTTTCACCCCATAGCTGATGGCGCGATTGTACGTGGTGGTATAAGGAGTCCCGGTTCTCCTTCTCCAATTCTGTGGGTGCCCTGGTGTGTTTGAGTGTAGGTGGGGTTGTGTAACATAGAGTTGCACATACTATATCAAATTTGTATTAAAAAAACGCTATAAAAATACATTACCCAGGCCAGCTGGGATTAGATGCACATATTTAGTAACATCAATCTACATTGGCAATGTACATAGTTTCTGAACAATATGTTGAATTAATGACAACACACTTAGATGGATATAATGAATGGAATATTTTGAAAAATATAATATTGTTACTTTGTTATCATAAAAATAAGAATTTTATATGAGAATTTGTCAAGGAAATAATCAACATCAAAGAGCTAAAAAGTATATTGTATTTTCACCATTCACACAGTCATTCTTAGTACCAATATTTGATTCATTTACTTTTTCTTACCAGCAGAAGACAGCTGTTCCTACCTCAGGGGGTGATGCTGCCTCATACCCAAGTGAATGCCCTATGTCAGGAGCCACAGCCGGAAGCCCAGCACTAGTGCCTCAGAAAGCTGATGATATAGACCCTACAAATATGGTAAGGAAATTGGAAAGGAAGTTGTTGCCAAAAACTGGTAGTGGTGGTTTACATGCAACATAACATATTGCTGATAGACAATAGTTGCCAATTTTACTGTACAAAATTTATGCCAGGCTATCATCTTTGACATAATATTCCAGTCAGAGGAGATTTGGGGATCTGAATGTAATGAAGCAAAATACAGCTTAGAAATTATTGAACATGACGCCTGTCTCTTCAATATACTTAAATGTCTCTTCAAAAATGCGTTGACAATTGACCTTTTGCACGAATCTGCCATCTTGATACCTAATAGGTGACTAATGACAGTGATGACCCTGGAAGTGAAGGGGATGTGCGGGTAGCAGTTCGGTGAAAACCTATACACCAAAAAAGGGTGTCTTTCGGTGAGAAGGCCCCAAAAGAGGTCTTTTTGTGAGACTGGGGAAAATCTTACCAAGAGGGGGTCTTTCTGTGAGACTGGGAAAAATTTACAGTCAAAATATAAAAGTTGATACAAAATTGTCAAAAAGTCATCAAAATTTGAAACGTTTTGAAAAATTTCAAGAAAATATTGAAAAAAAAAACGGTCATTTGGTGAGAGATTATCAGAAATTTCTTGAAAAAGGGATCTTTTGGTGACAGGAAAACAGGGGGTCATTGGGTGAGAGGGAGGTCAGTAAAACAAAAAAGGGTGTTATTGGGTGATAGGGAGTTGAAAATAGGGGTTAATGTGGCGCACATCCTCGCCACCCATTTTAGTGAGCTGCAACTAATTGAATGCATTGTATCAAAGAAATCCATGTAACATTCTTGTAAAATGCAATTGTAACTTTTCTAATTATGTATCTTCAATTACTTCCAGTTGCCCCACCTAATCAGAGACCATCGCCAGACCAACCATTTTCCCTCCCCACATCACGAGTCACGTCCAGCATCCCAAAAAAAAAAAAAGAGAACGAGAAGTGGGTTTATCCATCCCAACAGATGTTCTGGAATGCTATGCTGAGGAAAGGCTGGAGGTGGAAGTCTGGCGACATAGAGCAAGCAGACATGGGCAATATTATTAGAATTCACAATGCCAATAACGAGCAGGCATGGCAAGAGGTCTTGAAATGGGAAGCAATGCATGCCAAGTAAGATAAACTTTTAATTCATCAGGCCTCAGGTCTTGCCATTTGAGGCGAGCGATAGCTCTCGCTCGCCACCGCTCGCCCAAACTCAATTTCTAGTGAGCAATTTTCCATTCGCCATAGACACGAAATATCACTTGCTGCGAATTACCCAAAATTGAATCAAATTTACATTTGACATTCAACACTTTTAATGTATTTGATTTATCGTAATAAATTAGTCTTAGGCTAATGATGAAGAAAGTTAAACATTAGTTTAATTTTGCTCACCTGAGAGCATTCGGAATGTGGTCTTAATCCCTAAAAATGAAAGGTAGGGCCAACAGCACGTAGGTGTTCCATATTGGTACGAATGATCTTTCAGACTTAGAGAGTGATTCAACCACTAGAGAGTGATTCGACCACTCGCCTGGCATCATACTAGCGAGTGATTAACCACTCGCCTCTAAAATCTAGACGGCAAGGCCTGAGGCCTTGGAATAAGTCAATTTTGCTTCCCCGTTATTTCTTTCTGATGCTGATATGCATGTTGCATACAAAGAGTTGAAAACATTGCATATAAGTTTAAGGGCATTTGGCCTGAGGGCATGCCCTATTGGGCTATTTCAGTTGAAATCCATACACCCCCTATGGAACACATGACCTTCATCTCCCACACAGGGAGTATGAATTTCAAATGGGGATACCTAAATAAGCGACTCCATTTGAAATCTACACCGCCTGTCTTCCCCGGGCTGTCTTTCATAGGGACTGTATTTATTTCAACTGGAATAGCCCATTTCAAGACCTGCGATTCACTATATGTGACATGATCATGGGGAATGAGTCACATGTCGACCCTGGTCAAAAATGAATTTTACATTTGTTTCTATGAAGGACATTAAGAGCTTTCAGAAACTGAAAACCCCATGTTGATACGGCTTTTCTTTGCGAAGTTACATCAATTTATCAATCATTGAAAACAATATAAAACAAAAGAATTTTGACACTTTCTTAGCCAATATCTCAAAATCAATATTACCAACATCCGACTCATTTCCCTTGATCATGTCACATATGTGATGCGATCAGGCAAAATCAGTCGGAACTCGGAAATATTGATTTTGAGATATAGCCAAACAAAGGGAATATTTCCTTTTGTTTCCTCTTGTTTTGGAAAATCTTTAATTGCTCATATCTTTGGAACTGGTTGTTCAATTTCAATGGGGTTTTGTGCAAAATCCAGCTTTGTAAATGCTTTTTACTATCCTATAAGAAACTGAAAATTTAATATTTCCAGGTTCCGACTGATTTTGCTTGATTGCATCACATATATGTCACTGTATTATTGACAAACTGAGGACTGAATTCACAAAGATGTATAAGTGCTTAAATCTAGCATAATATTTCCAATTCCAACACTAATAATTTGCTCTATTACCATTCATTTATGGCAAAGAAGAAGGGCAGTTGTTTACATTTTGAGAGTGTGCACAGCGTAAACACAGAAGTGGGGTTCTGATTGGTTGATTCAATTGTCTGACAATCATAACAACAAACCGGTAATCTGATTGACCGATTGTGTGTCAAAGTGTTGGTCGGCGCAGAGCGGTGCTCTTGATGGGAACACAGAGCTCTGCGTATGTCGCTCATTAACAGGGTGCTCGCGTCAATCAGAGCAAAAGACTGTCATACTTCTATGGAAGCTAGAGTAGGGGATATAAGATGGGACACTTTATAGTTGAGGCAACATGTGCCATCAAATTGCTGACATCTGACTGGCAACCTGGAGGACTATATGGCTATTGATCAGCTTAGTGGTTAAATCATGTTTTGCTATGTAAAGCGTGAATAATAGTTCTTGATGTTTGAGTAATTCTCAAAACATGGACTTTTTATGCTGAATCTTATGGCCAGCACACAGAACATTAAAGAGAACTTGAAGAAGTTAAGGATTAAGCTTAAAGAATTACATTGCAATAAGTTTCTATGCTGTCTTCTATTTGCAGGCAATGTAGTGAACCAAAGCTGGCAAGTTTTGGTGGTCGATATGGTGACTTATCACCAAGGGCGAGGATCAGGACATGGATGGGGTAAGTTTACAGCAGATAATATGCTAGAAACTAAAAAAGCCTTTCACTCAATGTATAATTGGTGTAGCATCTTTAAACTTTTCAAAAGTTCTAGCTTCACTGAGCATAGCATCTACTGTAAAACACTTAAATTTTGTGGGTACTTTTTTTCGCGAATTGAGAAAAAGCAAGAAATTCGCGAATCCAGAAGAGTTACTGTTAGTTTCAATGTAAATTATATATTTTGTGGGGGATTTAATTTCGCAAATTTCAGGTCCTCGCGAAATTAAATACCATACAAAATCTAAGTGTTTTACAGTATTTAATACATTGTGTACTTGCTGCTCTGGACTGATTGGACAACACTTCTTTGGAACAAAGCAAAGTTACACATGTATGCCCCAGTCAATTTACCGTAGTGTTATTCTCTAATTCATGAGCTTAACAGCAAATAAATCATTTTCTATCCTGCCATCCTGAAGAAGTACCGTATCGGACTATGAACCTACACAAAAATTCTTTTGAAAAGGTATGAGGCACACATGTATTTCGTGTGATATGCTGCTAAGTAATATTAAATATTATAGTGCCCCGGTTTGCCGCACGTGAAACATATGTCACCTGGCTTGAAGGAATTGGCTGTGTTGGCATACGGAGAGAATCTGTGGCTTTTGCGAGGGCCTCTAAAAACTGGTAATTAGGATAAGCACTATCTGGATTAG
Source organism: Amphiura filiformis (assembly GCF_039555335.1). Taxonomy (NCBI): domain Eukaryota; kingdom Metazoa; phylum Echinodermata; class Ophiuroidea; order Amphilepidida; family Amphiuridae; genus Amphiura; species Amphiura filiformis. The sequence goes on from NC_092628.1 coordinate 21,408,948, forward strand.
GATAGGTCGCCACGGCCCTACTTGTGCCTCTTTTTTTTAACTTCTTGAGTTGTTGCTTGGTCGCTTTGTGTTTGTGTAAGGTGCGAAGTGACGCTGCCCGCATTTTCTTTTCTTCATCGCTGTCGTCTGCGACATCATCAGATTCATATTCTTCCACGGCACCCCAACCGGCCTCCCGACTTGTCCGTGAACCGAATCAGCTCATTACGATGATTTATCTTCTCCACTACTTCCCCTAACAGCTTGTCACTATGACCAGGAAGCTCAGAGATTTCTCTAGCTTCTACTACGTTCTCTAAGATTTCACTATTGAAGCTGTATTGAAGCTTGTTAAAGGACACGTCTACCCCTCTTTTCAGCTTATTCACTTCCTGACTGGTCTTGGAAAATTTACTAACAGTGTCTTCTTTGAACTGCAGGATGGTCTTGTCAAAATATTTTTGGAAGTCCCCCAAGGCTTTTACAAATGGGTGAGCGTCAACTGCGTTGGTGCAGAACTAGTGCCACCGGCGACCCCGACAGGGGATTGGGCGTAGCCCTTTGTCCGTCACCTTTATAATTTCCCCAAGTTTGCTCGCATCCGCTGTACTCGCCCTGTACACTACTAGTATTTGCCGCTTCTGACTGTAGACTCTCTTGCTCTGGCATAGTATTTCTCTAAAGATGATCAATTATCTTGAAAGAAAATTGTTGTGTTGCCACGTCGAGTGCAAACAGCTCAAGTGTTCTCTAGCGAACCTTCCACCTATGAAAATCTTTCATCCTATACATGGAATACCTAATATAAAGTCAATTCTTCTTCTGGTAATGTATAGAACATTTATGTTCTGACTGCTTCCTTCACCATATTTCTTGTTGACCAGTCCCAGTGGCGTAGCCAGCACTTTTTGAGTGGGGGGGTGCAAAGGGGGGCAAGACAAATTTTAAGGGGGCACCTTTTGGCGACAAAATAAGTTAATGTTACAAATGCGAGCGAAGCGCGAAAAAAATGTTGGCATATTGAAGCTAAACTGGTGAAATATGGTACAAAAGGGGAATAAATTAGTGCGAAGCGTGAAAAAATTTTAGGTTAAAATGGCAAAATATAATGTCAATTTGGTCAGAAACACAAAAAAGTCTTAAATGTCGGGGCGGCCACCATCCCACAGGGGGGGCAAGAGGGGGGGGGGGGCAAGATTTTTCACATGGGGGGCAGCTTCCTTGCCCCCCTGGCTACGCCACTGACCAGTCCTAACCACAGTTAATAGCAGCAAACACAAAGTGTGTGAAACCTGGTGGCTACCGGTCTTTGTATCAAAATGAATTACTTCTGGATAATTTCCTAATTCAAATTTTTCTCAATTTTGTTTCCCTAGGTATGATGAACCATTTGACAGACACGACTGGCAGGTGGACCGATGTGGGAAAAAGATACGCTACATCATTGATTACTACGACAGCGGTGCCGTGGAGAAGGACACTTACAAATTTGCAATATTGGATGTTAGGCCGGCATTTGATTCTCTCGGTGCAACATGGGACAGAATGAAAGTTGCGTACTGGAGATTTATGTACGCAAAGAAAGAAGATTGACGGAGAGAATGTGCTACTCTTCTAGTCACAAATCTATGGATTTTTAGTCTGGGATGACATGCTGTACTCTGATCAATCCTAAATTGAAGGCTAATGGAAGAAAAAATTGCCTGTTATGTGCACTGAGCGCTGTGCAAAAACCTCCTTTGTAACAGTAAAACCTGAAGATGCTACATAATCATCCGATTTTGGGCCTTTGGTAGCTATCCATCTGTTGCTGTGCCTATGGCACCAACTCACTTGTAGTGTTATGAAGCATAATGGTTTGGGCTGATCAGAGTATAGTAGAGGTACCAATCTGATTGTTACCGTGGCAAGTGGGCCTTTGGTAGCTCTCGATCTGTTGCTGTGCCTATGGCACCAACTCATTTGTAGCGTTGTGAGGCATACGTGTTTTGGACTGATCAGAGTATGGTAGAGGTACCTGATTGTTGGATTGGCACTAACTATGATCAACTCATCTTGGAAGCCTTAGATTTGTGACACACACAGATTAGGAATTGAATTGTGGTCATTGAAGTCCACCATGTTGTTTGTGTTTTAAAGTTTTAATTTATTGCATGAGACTTGTAATTTAATGGAAAATCTACTTGGAAACTTTTCTGAAATTTTGTTTGACCCAGAGTATGTTTAAATATAAATAAGTTTATGGTGTACAGAAGATATTCAAGAACTAGTTTCTTGTACATATGATCTTTTTACTGAAATGAAAATGATGGTTAATTACGAGGGTGTATCAAAAAGTGTTTGAAATCGCCCAGAAGTGAAAGAGCTATATCAATGAAATTTTGTCAGTGCAATCACTAGTCCTTATGTACACTATGGTGCAAAAATGGTCTCATAAGTATGTTTGCTTTTTTTACAGGCGCTAGATGTCAGTACCTGCCTATGTAATCGCATAACCAGCAAAATGATGAAAATTGAGGCAAGTAGCATGATTAAGTTCCATTTTAAGGGTTAGTGCCCAGAAAATCTGTGATGAAATAAAAATTCCTTTAACAAAAAGCAACAGTGACATATCACAATCACCACCGAAGATAACTTTCATTTCATCATCAATTTTCTAGGCACTGCGACCCTTCAAAAGCAGGATCTTAATAACGCTGCTTGCCTCAATTTTCTCAATCTTGCAGTTCATGCACAGTAACTGGGGCAGCAGGTTATTGGCATCTAGCGCCACCTGTAAAAAAAGTAAACATACTTATGAGACCATTTTTGAACCATAGTGTACATGAGGACCAGTGATTGCACTGACAAAATTTCATTGATATAGCTCTTTCACTTCTGGGCGATTTCAAAAACTTTTTGATACCCCCTCGTATTACCATTTCATGCACATCAATTCTAATTATCTAACTTGCTACAATAATAACATACTTAGGGCCAAAAAAGCTCATTTGTAGAAGTCAGCAAGCAAATTTGGGCAGAAATCAAGAATCTGTTTGAAACTCAGCCAAATTCAAGGTCAAATTATATTAACCCTATCTGCTGGCTGACAAAGTTGATTTATACCTTATTGTGCCTTTTCATCTTATTTTAATTATTTCTTGCCACAAATGGGCCACAATGTGGGCGTTAATGGTGTTTTTTTTATTGTTTTTACTACTTTGCTCAACTTTGTTCACCCCAGTTTGTCAGTGACATAGCTAGGTGTGTATTTCGAGCACCCAAAGTTAATTGCGATAACGTACACACACACATACAGGGCGTTTTTTCAGCACACCAAAATGCATTGACTGCACAACCGAACTTGAGGCGAACTGAAGTATAACAAGCAAGGTGTTTTTGAAGATATTTTGTTTCTCCAATATATCAAAAAATGAGAATGAAACAATCACAAAAAAGTCATACAACCCAATTTTGATGCTGATACATGTTATGTGAATGAAAAGTATGTGGACAATATTGTTGATATTGGAATTTTAAATTGTAGGCCTCTGTTTTTTCGACATGCCACTTGTTTGACATGATAAACCCTAACCCTACTGCCCTAAACTTAACCCTTTGGTCTTTGTTGCTGATTGGTTCTAGAAGCGATTATCGTGTTGAACAAGTGGAATGTCGAACAAACGGAGGAATGCGCCTTAACACAATTAGCAAGTTGATCCCCTTGAAGTGCTCCCAGTTAAAATATGTATGATGATGAATTTATGATATTGTTAAACCCTAACACTGCCCTTGGATTTTTACTATGGGAAGGAAGGGTACCCTGCTAGGATTTGAACCTTAGATCCCTTGTGTGCCAAGCTGAAGCACAAGATTACTGACCGGTAACCACAGGGGTTTTGCTGGCCCGGCCAATGAACCAGGGGCTATTTTAACGTGCCTCACCATCACGTTCGTGCAATGAGATAAAAGTGTTGATGAAGTAGAGCGCGTTTCAAAAAAAAAAAAAAAAAAAATTGACATTTTTACCTGAATGTGACCGTAAGAAAGGCTCTACCATTGTCTACTATTAAAGCATATCTACACGGATGGTTAATTGTCACTGCACGAATATTTTATCTCGTCACGTACGTGACAGTGAGGCACGTTAAAATAGCCCCTGCAATGAACCCATGCGTATATATGACTTGGGATGATTGCATGGGGTTGCATGCATGTGAAGTGGTTTTCCTTTCATGCATGCCCAGTGGTTTTTTGTGGTTACGATTGAAAAGTCATTAAAAAACTTCTGCACTACAAATTGTTAACACAGGTGCTTTCACTTGTTCAACTGGCCTGATGTTGAGATACCTCCGATGGTGTGATAGGTGTTGATGACATCATTTAAGATGTTGTGGCCCCCACTACATGTATGCAAAATCACTAGCAATGAACAAACTTCAGTGTAATAACATCTGCAGAAGATGCTAGTTGTTTGTGAAAGCGCTCCGGTGAGTGTTAACAATTTGTTTAATTTGGTTCACCTCAAGTTCAGTAGTGATGCCGATGCTTTTTCGCAGTTGCACTGCAAGCATGCAGACAAACTGCCCCTGTACGTGTGCGTGAAGCGTGTACTCTCAGCGCATTTAAAAACTTTACGTGCATGATTCGATACTGCGGCGAGCGAAATAGTCACATACGTCACTACTGAACATGAGGTGAACCAAATTATAGTGTAGAAGTTGAAAAATAAATATTTATTTAGTCATTTCTCCCTGTGGAATAAATAAACATGTATTTTGTATGTTTGTTTGCACAAATTACAGCAGAAGGCTACAGGGTGATCCAAAGTCTCAGCTGGTAATATAGTATTCATTTCTCCATTGACCAGTACCTGTTAACAGAAGTTTATGTGGAAACTGTTGCATTGAAATAAAAGAATTTTTATGTCATAAACTTGACTAATATTGATCAGCTTATCTATTGTACAGTTAACTACAGTAGTTGAAACGCACATTGTGTGCCTTACTAGCCTACAAAGCACAATTTAAAACAATAGAAATTATGAGTGGTTTAAGAATATAAGCTTCTTGGTTTTGTTTGGAGAATTTCTGTCTTAAAGGAACACTCCGGCAATCACAACATTATGACTTTTATGTTAGAAAAACAATTATCAAGCACGAATCATGTGACCATAAAAACAGCCGTCTCTCACCACTCGATATTCCAATTTCCCGGGCAGTGAAATTGTTGTCAGCAGCCCTTCATTGTGTTACTGGGACGCCATTGCCACTGGCAATTTCGGTGCCGGGAAATTTGAATATCGTGTGGTGAGACACAGCTGTTTTATGGTCAATATGACTTTGTTTTAAATAAAACCATGTGGTTCATGCTTGATAATTGTTTTGTTTTCTACTAACATAAGGCATAATGTTGTGATTGCTGGAGTGTTCCTTTAACAAAAATGGGATGACACAAAAATAAACAATAGTCAACATACAAGACACTACATTCTCAAGTCATTTTATTCACAAATATGTATCAATTAATATAAAACTAGAGCTAATTGCGCATACACATATACGCGACCTTAGCAATAGCTAATTAACTAGGCCTTTGGCTAATTAGCCCAGCTATCTAGCATGCATGCATGTATTAAGGCATATAAACAGCCAGCAGTAGTATAATATGCTGATTTTACTGAGAGGTCTTTTTTGGAATGCACTGTAATTTGAAATTGACCATAGGGACAATGGGAGCAAGGTTAATTTGTTAGCTCACCTATAGCATATGTGAGTTCAAAAGGTCCAGCAGTTTGGTGTAATTCATTGGAATATACATGTATAAGAACAGAAGTTTGTAGTATCATATAATTAGGCCAAGTAAAATAAAAAAGCATGTTTCAGTCCGGGTTTTTGAAAAAAGGAGGAAGAGGGGGCTTTTTATTATATATTTTCATGGCAAAATCGGTGTGAATACCCATAATTTGAGCTGTTTTAGCATACACAATAATGCCTGGAAAAAGGAGGAGGCCTCTTTTTATTTTTTGTTCTGAGGATATAGGCGGCCCCTCTAATTTTCATAAAAAGTGTTTCTTGTATATTAGCAAGGCTATAGAGACATTTCTGCTTCCTAGATATATTTTTTGAAAAGTTATAACTGAATAAATATATAATTGAAGAAACCTCAAAAAAGGAAGCGGGAGGGTACGTGAAACATGTTTATTTTTTTTATTTGGCCTTATAATTATTAATTATATTACATAATTATTTTCCATAGTTGTGAAATCATTTTGTTAACCAAAAATTATTCAATATTCATGTAAATATTTCTGTGCAACTTTGGTCATGCGCTATTAGAGTATTTTACTACATACCGGAAGTAATATCTGCATGACCTTTGACCCCAATGACCTTGGACCCCAATGGATGAATACAATGTGTAATGTTATCATGCTATATTATAATTTGTGGAATGACTTAGCATTTTTAGTAACAGAACAGAAAATCACATCAGCCATAATGACCTTCGTCTGACCTTTGACCTCAAGGCTAATGCATGTGTCAAGTGACATCATCTTGCTGTGTAATTCGTGTAAGGAGTAGCAGTTTTAGTAAAAATAACAGGAAATAACATTTTCGGCCATAATGACCTTTCCATAACCTTTGACCTTGAGTTGGTCACGTGACATTTGTGCCACCAGCTATTGGTCCTGATGATCAAGTAACATTGTTGTACCATATATATTTGCGACAGCAGCAGCATTTAGGGTATTTGGTCATATACCGAGTATCCCTTAATGACCTTTGACCCCAATTCTGGACAATAACTTTTAGACACTGGGTATAGCTGATGCATGTACCCAAGTGCCATCATCGTGCTGTATAATTTGTGGAAGAAGTAGTATTTTTAGTGAAATCACGTTTTTGGCCATTGACAGGAAGTGGATGACCTTTGACCTGTAGTTGATCATGTTTCATGTGTCCCCCCACCCAATGGTCCTAATGACCAAGTATGGTCAACATGGCTCAAAGCATATGGCTACGGTGGCTCATTATAAGATTGACAGAAAGAAAGAAAGAAACAAAGAAAGAAACAAAGAACTTGACAGAAACAGACCTTAGCAATTTTGCAAATTGCTAAGGAAATAAATCAATATTTATTGCTTTATATTCAAATTCTAACATAATTATACATTTCATATCTTGTGAGTTGTAACAAAAAGATGACATATTTATGACAAGACTTGTGGCATCACCGTGGATACATGTAGGTACATTTAATACACAGCAACACCTGGTAACAACAAAATTGCTATGTGATTGTAAGAATGTCTTAAATTCAGTTGAATACCATATCGTTCCTAATAAACACAAGAAAAGAACAAAATTGAAAAGAAATGGGGTTTTATATTGAACTTTAGAATTTGAAAAGTATAAATAATGTTAGGTCAAAGGCTTTTCTTTGATGACTTTGACCACAATTTTTTATTTTTTCAAATATCTTAAAAATTCAAGAATCTAAGCTAATTGAACAGACAGTAGGAGAAATCCATACACCCTATGGAAGACATGACCTTAGCCTCCCACACAGGGGAATGAGGTTACTCCATAGAGGGTTATGGTTGTCAACTGGAAAAGCCCATTGTGTTTTCCAAAATTTCAAGTGGCAATTTTGCTATAAAACGAAACAAAATTTGCATATTTTTTTCTCTTGTCATGCTGTTCAATTCCATTTGAATCCCCTAAATCACATAATACCAGCATGAGTTTCAGGCTAACAATTCCTGATTAAAGCCGCTTAAAAATTGTGTTGTTAACTTTCATCATTCTATTGTCTACGTGTAACACAGGTGATGAAATGCAGTTTAAAATCCCCGCCAAGAATGCATCATTTCATATTTTAGGTGGGATATACCCGACGGGGACCCAGCTATGGCTGCCATTGAGGTGTAGGAATGCATGAAATTGGATTTGTCTATAGCCATGGGTCCAATTTCAATGTCAATCATAAGCAGTACACCCTTACTCAAACCAAACTTGAGTGCCCCCCCGACTCCCATTAAACTTTTCTATAACATCAATACAGATTTTGTTTGGATTGAAAACATTTATTACTTACATTTTAGTACCCGTAATCAAGAGTTTGTAATAAATGGTTATCTGCTAGTACAATGTACAACTAACATGACATTGAAGATGTCTGATGGACAACCAAACTCTTACAGACTACATTTAATCATCTTATCAATACAGTACCGACAATTAATGCTAATTTATTGTGTTTTGGTATGTTTCTTTGTTTGTGTGAGGGGCCCTGGTGGGGGATCTCAGTGTCGGGAGGTTTGAGTGAAAAATAAAAGAGTAACAAAACATGGCACAGATGTGGTAGTATGGTACAGATTTTTGTCTTCAAAATTGTAGTAAATGAACAAAACTAGAACAACCAAACATGAAACCTGGTTTGGTTGTACATCAGACAGCCTATATTCATGCTATTTGCCCCCTTAAATCAACTACTGCTGATACTTTGATTTAATATTATAAACCTTTAAAACCAGACACAATCCTTCAATATCCAGACCAGGACATGCCCGTTCCTATACCAATTACATGCATCATAATTCAGTTTTCTTATTGCCAAACTTCCTCCCTTCCTCATATTCCTCTGGAGGGGTCTCTTCTTTCTTTTCTTCTTTCTTTTTATTTTCTTTATGCTCATCCTTCTTTTTCTTTTTTTCAGTCTTCTTTTCAGTTTTGTCTTTTTCTTTGTCTTTTCCTTCTCTTCCTTTCCCTTTACCTTATCTCCTTTCACCTTTTCTTTACCATCGCTGCTTGCCTTAGCTTTTGCACTAGGTGACCCTTTGACATTGACACGAAAAGGGTCATAGGTCGTGACCTCTTTGATCTTATCAACATATTTCACATTAAATCTTAGTTTTTCCATCTCCATCTCTTCCTCCATTTCTAAGATTTCTTCATCATCGGCATGATTCATACCCGGGAGAGTTTTACGAAATTCATAGTTGACACCATACAGAAATTTGACAATATTCATATAATTCAAAGCCCCTTGGCTTTTAGGACTGTATGAAATCACATTGAAGTCATAATCCAGGTTTTCTCGTGCGTCGGGATCCGTAGTAGCGAAGTCTTTTGCAATCAGGACAATCATACCAGGAAGACCAAGGCGGTATTGGAAGACATCCATGTCGTCTTTGGTGGGGTTTTGTATGAACCCAAAGTTGAAATAGTTATGGTAGTGCAGGGCTACTGATTTGAATACTGGAGTCAAGATCTCAGCCTCTGTTGAAGCAATGAAAAGAAATTAAGATAAGCATACTATTTAAGGGATCTAGAATGAGCGTTTATGGCGTTTCGACAGTATTTTTATGGGACATGAGAGCACCTCAGACGTATCGAATTGCATTCTGACTGAATATGAAGCATGTCTTTCTGATATCAAATAATTTTCATTTTTTGAAATGCATGATATAATACAAATTTTATGACAAATTATTAAAATTTGATATTTTTCAAACTTTTGATATAATTATATTATAACAGTCCTCGAAATAAATTTTATAAATCTAATGATATATTCTTAAAGTGTATGTAGCTGGGAGGAAAAGCCGATGATCAATTGAAAATTTTGACCTTTTATATTGAAGATATGGATTTTTTTCCCAAAAAGACCTATTTTTTTTTTGGTGTTTTGGGAAAAAAATCCATATCTTCAATACGAAAGGTCAAAATTTTCAATTGATCGTCGGCTTTTCATCCCACTTACATACACTTTAAAATATAAATCATCAGATTTATAAAATTTACTTTGAGTACAGTTTAATATCAAAAATATTTTCATTTTTTAATGATTCGCCATAAAATGTGTATTACAAAAATCAAAATTATTTGATATCAGAAGGACATTCTTCGTATTCAGAATGCAATTCAATATGTCTGATGTGCTCTAATGTCCCACAATAAATACTGTCCAAACGTTCATACCCCTTCCCTTAATATAATACATGTTCGTACAGGGACCAACAAGCCGGGGATTTTCAAATTGTCTCACTGACAGGCCCGAAAAATTTGCTGACCCATTTTTTTCACCAGGGCACTTGAGAATCTAACAAGTGAGGAGAGACCCAGTTGTAGGAACTACAAATTTCGAACGTTTGAGGACTTGTTCTCAAGTTGTAGCAGGTTCCATAGGGTGTCTTCAGTGTTAATTGTTTTCATTATAAATGTCGCAAAATATTAAATTTGACAATAATTTACAACCTGTCTGACCTCTCCTTAATTGCTCACCTGTGTCTTCATATCATATTTTGTGGTGAAAAATGATTACAAATGTGTAATTTGCAAACATTTTTGTAGCAACGATTTCTTCGTACTGACGGCTAAGTGTGGATGTGAATGCACATTAAACACATACAAACACATACACAGCACCTGTTGGAACTCTCAGTCGGAGCCGGAGTTTCACTTTGCTCCCAATGCCCCCGATGCCACCACTACCCAGGGGGCTACACAAAAGGGAATAACATTTATATGTAGTACAACCACATAATGAGTCTTGGGCACTAAACTTACTGGCAAAAAATACAACGGGTAGTCTGGACGGTACAGTCGAGTAAGATGCAAACAGAAACTCATGAAGCTCTTCGGGTACAAACTTCATAGTGGGATCTGGAAGACTCTGTATAGCCAAGGTTTTAGCTTCTGCAGGACTGGCCACATCAGTCCATTTCTTCTTGAGCCGACTACTGCCCCATGGGTACACACGAGCCGGTGGAGCTTTTTTGAGTGGATATTTCTGTGGATGACAAAACATGACATAATAACTGACAACATGGGAGAAAGATTCAAATTTTAGGTAAGATTGTGAGAAATTAAGAAAGAAAGAAGAACCAAGAAACTAGATCACAAGGGAAATATCAAGAGAGGGAGAGAAGCAGAGTGAAAGAGAGGAGAGACAGAGAAGAGCAGAAGAGATGGGGGGAGTGGTTGTACTGGATATGCTTAAGACAGTTGCACCATTCCCACAGGGATGAAAGTTTTCTGGCTTTGATTCAGGCTTTTTTAGTCCAGATTTACGCAATTTCTTTTATTTTCAGCTCATTTTAGGGCCATTCTGGTCATTTTCACACTGTTTTCTAGGCTTTTTGTCAAAAACAAACTTTCATCCCTACATTCCCCCTTCCCAATCATAACCCTGTCCTCCATTTGCCCTTCCCATTAGCGAATTTCTAAAATTAGAAATGTTGCATAATAAATATGTTATTTAATTCTACAAACATACTTTTCTGATGCTTGATTGTCTTGTCCACCTAAAACAGTTTCCTGGACCCCATCAGAGGTTCTATATATATTAGGCAGGTTGCTGGACCCAAGCAGGTGTGACTGTGCTACACATGGAGGAGGGGGGAGGCAGAGGGAGGGGAGTGGAGATAATGGTAAGGTACATTTTTATCAAATGAGGGGGATTTTCAAAGATTCTGGGGAAAACATTAGCAACAGGTAATGTAAACACCACCCTGTTCCAAGGGGCGGACAGACTTGCCATGTAGTGTCGGTAGGGATTTTTTTCTGAAAGAGGCTAAATGACCCTAAAAAGTCACCAAAAGTTTGAAAAATCTGAAAATTTATTTTCTTACATTTTTCAATCCACTTTGGCCAAAAATGGGTTGGTTGGGTCAATACTACAGGTTTTGGTTTTCTTCTCATCACCTGACCAAGAATCTCGCAGTGCCGTGAATTTCCCTATCTGAGAATTATCTGCAAATTTCACTCCATTCTTACCATTTCATCTATAAGATCTTCCTGCTCCAGTTTATGAATGGTTCCAAACCACACAATACCCCTCAGGGCTACAGCAAGAGTTTTCCATGGTTTTCAATCATTCCATTATGGAACAGAATAATCCACGGATCTGGCGACTCCAAAACACGCTCCTCAAAATCATCCTCTGAAAGATGTCATAGAAAAACATAATAAAGCTATTATTATTATTATTGGGCTCCTGAAGCAGTGCTTTGTAGTTTATATAAATGTTGCTGAATAAGAAACAGATGTTTGCAATATTTTGCATTTAGTGGATAAACCAGGGGGAGGGAATGGGTGCAGCTGCCAATGACCTTTATCTTCCACAGAGGGAGTACCTGAATGGGTGACTCTCTTTGAAATCTACACCCCCTGTGTGGGAGATTTAAGGTCATGTCTTTCATAGGGGGTGTGTGGATTTCATCTGGAATAACCCAATCACTCCCAGCCTTCGTGTTCTGATGAGGGGTTAAAAGCTGATGGCTGGGAATTTTGTTCTACTTTGGGTGGGAAAAAGCATCCGAAAAGGGTTGATTTTGCAGGCATACATTTGTTGCCATCTCAATTGTACCTGAAAATATGTTTTGTGAAGGTGCAGTCTTCTCTCACTGCCCCCACCACTCTGCTTCCTGATCCTTTCCAACACAGGACTGCCACTGATCTCTGCTATGCTGTTATGCAAGTACTTCCCTCATCGATGGGAATGTGGGGGAATGATGGGACTTGTGATTTTTGGACTATACATGCAAATGCATTCCCCAACCACAGTAGGCATTACATGCCCTACTGTATCCTGTTGTTCCTACCATTGCCAATCCAACAGGTTATACGGTCGGGAAAATCATGTTACAAAATGCTGTATGCCTTTACCTCTGGAGCAGCGCCAAACAGGTAATCCTTTATAATCCCAGCTTACAATCACACCAGTGCCCACATTTCCCGGTTAAGGGGAGGAAAGTACTTGTATAGTGCATTACACTTTAATATTTAAAGAAAATATCCATAGCATTAGGCCAAAGAAAAAAAATTGTTAATATTGTCCTCATCCAACAGACCCTAATCTGGCAAATTTGGAAAAAAATATTGTGCAAAAAATACAAATATCCTAGTTAGAAATTCCAGAAAAGGTTTTTTCTTTCAAAAGTTTTGACATCCTGAAAAGTTTTTAAACAGTTTCTTCACACTTTTAAACTGTTTCAAAACATAAATGATGTGATCAACTATACCCCTTGGAGGGATCTATAGACAATCAAACATTTTTGTTGCCTTTAATATTGAAGTATATCTTACAACATTTTATTAAGCAGATGATCTTTCATAAGTAGATGGGAATTCATAATAAGTTACAATGTTTAAATGAGTATGCCATCAGTTATAGACGAATCCAATTTCACACATTCCTACTCCTCAATGGCAGCCATAGCCGCGACGGGGACCCAGCTATCTCACCTAAAATGTGAAATGATGCGGCCTTGATGGGTATTTTAAACTGCATTCTATCACCCGTGTTACACGTAGACAAAAGAATGATGACAGTTTACTACACAAAAGAATCTAACATCGAATTTTGGTCAAGCTTTTGTCAGAGCTATAGGCAAAATAACAAATTCTTGATCATGAGAGGATGTACCTTCTGCGTCAGTGTACTTTTCATAGAATAACACGATCGCGCGACCTGCATGACCGAACCTTGACCTTGCCTAGCATCGACCGTGTGATTGGTCAATTCTCAAAAGCTGTGCTTGCTCACTCCATAAGAGTGTGGTCTTTGCATAGTACGTTCGGCGCAAATAACTGTGCGTACCCAAGTTGGCTCTCATGATCGAGAATTTAATATTTTGGCTATAGTCCTGATGAACTCAGAGCCATATATCACCAAAGCTTGACAACTCACACAGAGACCGGCTGCACCAGGATTACCGACAACATTTTAAATACCTGTTAGTTGGAAAAGATCTTGAAATTTCTCCTCATCAGTGAAACCCATCTCATCCTTTTGACCTCCAACATGTACCGTTTTCTTAACCACTCTGCCATCATCAATGATTTCTATTTTTTCTTCGTTAGCGGCATTAGCAAGGAGTACCACATAATTTGTGGACAGCGACAGGGCAGCTACCAGGAATAGGATAGTGTGAAGAATCCCAACATCATCACAGTTTGGTACTTACACTGAGTGTGGTCTGGTTTAAAGTGTGAACGACATCAAAACTAAAAACATAATAGAAATTGTTGAGATAAAATAAATTTTCTAATTCTTCGCGAGGTGGTGATCATCGTCGCCGAGTGAGTAGAAGCTATCAAGTTTGTTCGGCTTACATAAGGCAGAATAAAAATAAGACTCGTTACACAGTGTTATGTGTATCTATATAAATAAAAGGAAGTCGCTAAATCTTGTCCAGAAGCAGGCTCCGAGATGATTTGACTTTCAGCTCTGATTTATTCGATGCGTTGATCGGGTACATATTGCCATTAAACCATCTGGCGTTCATTTTTGCAATACGATTCAATCACTATGGAAATAACAAAAAAAATGGTCTGTTGCTAGGCCGTTGAGGTCAATAACCTTATGGGTCAGGTCATGACAGCAAACGCGTCAAGTGGCGAGTCACGCACCTGCGCGTCTGCGGCACCATGGTTTCATCGCGCTTTACACGCGCATGGTATGGGCGCACTTAATGTAGGCTTACGTGTGTGTACGCATGCATATCGTGACTGACTTCTTCTGTGAGTGGCGGATCCAGAAATTTGGGAAGGGGGGCACACTCGAAGTTTTTGCCGCCACCTTCTTGAATGGCCACGAAGCCCCATTGTGTCGCGCGCCGTGCAGGGGGTTGTGTCCCCTCAGAATTGGAAACTTGGTCAAAGTAAAGGCCTTGAAGCCATTTCGGGGGATCATTGGGTGTAAGCTGATGAAAAAGGCGGTCATTGGGTGACAGATTTGCAAAAAAGTCCACTTTTCAGAGGGAATGTTAAAATGTAGCCAAAGGGACCGAATTAGTCGTTAACTGTTCAGTATTAGCTCGAAAAGGTTAAATGTTAGGGTTTGGGTGAAAGTCCACAAAATAATGTTTTGCTACAACTTTTAAACATGTTTCTTACATGTTTTATACTCAGAATTGGAAACTTGGTCAAAGTAAAGGCCTTGAAGCCATTTCGGTGGGATCATTGGGTGTAAGCTGATGAAAAAGGTGGTCATTGGGTGACAGATTTGCAAAACAGTCCACTTTTCAGAGGGAATGTTAAAATGTAGCCAACAGGGACCGAGTAAGTCGTTAACTGTTCAGTTGCTCGAAAGGTTAAATGTTAGGGGGTGGCTGAAAGTCCAAAAATACGGAAATGTTTTGCTGCAACTTTTAAACATGTTTCTTACATATTTTATACTATTATAACCCGGAATTGAAACGTTTCCTAGCAACCTCTTCTAACCTTAATGTTTTATGTTTGTTGGGATAAAGTTAAAATCAATCATTCTGTCACAAGCTGTTTCAAAAGTAATCTGAGGGATTGAGTGAGTAGGCCTAACAACATTATCACAGGTCTGGATAATTATGTTTATCAAGCTAACATGATCATGTCTTTACTGGATGAATAATCTACATTTGTACACCAAGACACCATGATTATCATCACCGTTTACCATGTTTACCAACCACTCCCGTTTACTAACCGCTCCCGTTTACTCAACTAGTGGGGACCCGCACGAAGCGCGGGTCTCCCGCTAGTTGATATATAAAATGTTGTGCACAGAGATGGCAGCTGTGCAGTGCTTATAGTTGTGCGTTGCGTAATGTGTGACTGACGCACACATATGTGAATTACATGACACACGCAGTGACGCAGTATTCAAAAGCCGAATAATTTTCGACTTACATAAGCTGAACAAACTTCAGTAGAACTAGAAGACTGAATTCAGAATTCCGCAGTCTTAAGGTTCGTTCATACTACCACCACATTTGCGATGCGTTGCTTTGCGATGCGGTGCGTTGTCGCACCGCATCTACTGCATTGCGATATCGCAATAAAGTTAAATACATTTTAACCTGGAAATGCGACGAGTTGCGTCAAAAGTAATCGATATATCGGCATCGCAAAGCAAAGCATCGCAAATGCGGTGGTAGTATGAACGAACCTTTAGACTTAGTACTAGTTAATTTTAGTTTAGTCTAGTAGTATATAGTATATAAATTTTAAGCTTACTAATAATCCCGGGCCAATAATAATACTACATGTATGCCATGACGGAAACAGGACGGTTCGCACCCTTTCAATTTCGGACCCGTGCACTTTCGCCCCCTTTCAATTTCGCACCCGTGCACTTTCGCCCCCCTTTTTAAACCGCGGGTAATGTGCTGCTGTTGATTGATGATGCACGATCGATCGCTTCAACTCCCGGCGGTACAGTGGGGTGTTGTATGTGTATAGTATTGGTTGACTTTTGAGTGTTGATTGTCTGTGTTTGCAGTAGGCCTACCGGTACTGGGTTCAGCGTGTACAAAAGCAAATAGTATGTTGATGGACTCTCCGGTTCGATTGAATTTAATAGGCCTATATTATTACGATATATTAAATGTGCTTCGACTAAAGATTGGTATTCATTATGGTTTTGATTTGTTATTTTGTTTTACTTAGGCCTATTTTATTTTATTTCATTTCTATTTTATTTTATTTTAAGCCTATTAATTATTTTTATTTTATTATTATTATTATTATTATTATTATTATTATTATTATTATTATTATTATTATATTAATTATTATTATATTATTGTTATTATAATTATGTTACCTTATTAGTACTTTATAATAGGCTATATAATTTAGTATTCAATTATTTATGGCCTATAAAGTATAAAATTTATAGGGCCTAATATTGATATGGCCAAAAATATGATGGCTTATAATTTATAATTTTATCCCATCTTTATGTTGCCTAATTGATCTTCTTTGACATGACACTAATGGAAAAAAAATATTTAGCAAATTTCTCAAAGACAAATGCGCACAAGCAAAACAAATGCCTGCAGCAGCTTTGCGATAATGCTGTGCCGACTTTCTGCCACTAGTACGCGAAAGCGCCGGGCGTGACATGGGTTCAATCAATGCAATGGTAGCCTACGGTGACTAGGCAGTAGCACGCATATATTCGTCCCAGAACACACCTGTACCGGATCGATTGCTTGACAAGTCTCCGGGCCACACGGCCGCGTGATTGTATAAAGTGTGACTCCTTCAACCCATTATGTAATGAATGACTTACGCGAAAGCGCCGGGTATGGTGTGGGTCCAATCAATGGTAGGGTACCGTAAACAGACACGCATAAAGTGCCATATGCCTCTTGACGTCGATCGTAAAAAATATTATTAATCAGGAAAGTTTTCTGTTCGTTTTAATGAGAAATGTAAATAATGAACCAAATGTTTTAACTTTTATGTCTTTTAATGAATGATGTATTTTGTCTGTGTTCTTAATTAATTTAATATATATTTCTACAAGTGTTACGTAAATTGTATAAAACAAAGAAATGTCAATACTTTTAATGAATTTTGATATATTTGATGTATGATTTTTTGATGTTTATGCTTTATGTTTTTAAAAAATTCTTACATATATAGGGCTTATGTATAATTCTACAAATTGTTATGTATATTGTTTTTATGACACAGAGCCCCTGTAATAGCAGATTTATCTGAAAGGTAGCCCTGTATAAATATGGTTTTAATAAATAACATAAAGTAAATAAACAAATTTGTGGAAAAAATGCTATACAATTCTGCATTGTAAATGATTGACATTTATGTGTTCATGATTCATTTTGTTTACTGGCCTGTCAATCACGGACTCATTATGACGATGCTTTATTAACACCACGGCACATCTTATATCTTAATCTGCTTAATATGCCGACAATTTTAAGGCGGGATGTTTGAACTCGAAGATGTCAATAATGTAATATAGCATCTATTTCTTAGATAATAAAGATCGTGTAAAGGAGATGAATTTCTTTCTTTATTTACAATCGCAAATTTCCAATTTGCGAGTGTTCTGTTTTTGGTCAGTTCTTTCTTTCTTCTGTCAAACTTTTAACGAGCCATCGTAGCCATATGCTTTAAGCCAATGTGACCATATTTGGTCACAAGGACCATTGGGTGGGGGGACAAATGTTAGATGACCAACTCGGGGTCAAAGGTCATCCAAAGGTCATTATGGCCAAAATGTGATTTTCACTAAAAATGCTTCTTCTTCCACAAATTACATAACACAATGTCGTCACTTGCATACCTGCATCGCCTTTAGCCAGTGTCTAAAAGTTGTACAAAGAATTGGGGTCAAAGGCTATCCAGGGTTAAAATCTTACAATTGGGGTAAAATCTTACAATTGCATTATCTCAACATCCGTAAGGGGTATGGGGCTCAAACTCAGTGACAACAAATCTCATGACCAGGGAAACATTTTACAGTGGTCAGGTCAAAGTTCATGCAGAGGTCAAATTTAAGAAATGCATTTTCTGTACATCTGTAATGGGTACGGGACTCAAACTCTGTGACAACAAACTTAATGACCAGGGGAATATTTTGGAACACTTTGCAGGGGTCGGGTCAAAGGTTATCTTGGGTCAAATCTTACAATTTCCTTTTCTGGACATCTGTAAGGGTAGGGATATGGGGCTCAAACTCAGTGACAACAAATCTCATGACCAGGGGAACATTTTGTAGGGGTCAGGTCAAAGGTCAAATTTTAGAAATGCATTTTTGGGACATCTAAGGGGTGCGAGACTCAAACTCGGTGACAACAAACTTAATGACCAGGGAGAATATGTTTGCAGGGTCAGGTCAAAGGTTATCTGGGGTCAAATCTTATACCGTAATTTCATTGTCTGTAAGGGGTACGGGGGCTTAATTTCGGTGACAACAAACCTCGTGACCCGGGCAACATTAAGGTCAAAGGTCAGGTCAAACGGCCATTAAAGGATTACATGCCTTGCGATTGTCTGCGCTCTGTGAGCAAATTATCTCTAGTTTTCTTTTCTTTTTCCTTTTTTTTCGTTTTTATAGTGCCTTTTTTCTTCTTTTTTTTAATCAAGAAAGCTGCTTTGTCTTTTGAACCCTGTTTTGTTTTTGGATGTTGCTGCACATAATAAACAGTTTTAAACAATCAATTTATTTCTATCAATTAGATTTGTTCAGTTCATCTTAATTTCTTTGGATTTTTTTTCTTTCTTTCTTTCCTTTCTTTCTTTTTTTTTTCGTTTGCATGATCAGGCTATAGGGGTCCGACGCATAAATGACATCTATCTTAAAGGAGTATTTCGTGATCCTAGTATCATCTTTTTATGACATTTTTTAGTAGACATGGTAGATATGCTTGAAAAATCTTATTCCCAAAATTTCAGTTGATTCCGATTTTGCATTATGCGAGTTATGCATGACTATGTACTGCTCCATAGGCCACTGTTGTAATTTCGTTCTGGTACACCAGAACGTAATTCAAAATTGACGATATTTTTGCTAGACGAATTAAATCTGCAAGAATTATTTTTTGGACATAAACATTATGTAGCCAGAGGTTTCCAGTGGTATAAAAATCTTTTTTTTGTTGAGAAAAGTGAGGGCTAATAATAATAATAATAATAATAATAATAATAATAAAAATAACTTTATTTATACACGGTAAAACATGTTCAATACAATATTGATCTTCCACATGTCCGTGTGGATATTAAAACATTACTAAAATATAAAATATAAAAGTTTGTTAAAAGATAATTATAATGCAAAAATGTACATAGACTAATACAATATTTCACTAAGAGACAAAAAATTATAATAAATGAATATGATAAAAATAATCTGCATTCATCCTCATATCATTGTTATTCTTCTTATTATTATTATCATATTATTATCATTATGTTATATTATTAAATAAACTTTGTTTATATTATTAACATTGTTATTATTATTATTATCATATTATTATTATTATCATCATATTATATTATTAAATTAACTTTGTTTATATGTTTTGTGTTACTCCCCCATTGGATGTTGTGTCATACTTTCATTGTTTTTAATTTTATCCATTGCTTGTTGACACTTGTATCCTTTTGGATCCATCCTTTGGTCGTCAGTTGGAACAAATTTTCACTGTTTTTATACATATTATAATTAATAATTAAATATAAATTTATTATTATTATTACTATTTATTATTATTACTATTTTTATCATTGAATTCTAATTATTTCATTATTTTGGGTAAGCCTGCTGCTAAAATATCTGGCCTGTAATATATACTGAGAAAAAAATCGTTCCTCTATTTTGTTATAAAATATCCTTTCTTTCCTTCCTTCCCGGGTTTATCATGACTTAATAAGTGCATGCCCGACGGCCCCAGCACTATAAACATATTACGCTGCACCGCCGGGAGTTCAAGCAATCGATCGTGCATCAATCAACAGCAGCACAATACCCGCGGTATAAAAAGGGGGCGAAAGTGCACGGGTGCGAAATAGAAAGGGGGCGAAAGTGCACGGGTCCGAAATTGAAAGGGTGCGAACCGTCCAGCATTCGCCATGACATGTACTTCCACAAATGCAAATCCATTACTTCAATTTTTGGACAGACTAAAAACTAGGTTTCTGATCATACTCATAGACGCAGACCTGTAATTCAGTACTACACATATTCAGTATTAAATACCTGCTCAATCATTTGCATGATTTTCCAATACCGATTTCCTCCTTTGGAATCACGAAACTGACCTCGCTGGTGTTTTGACCTCTGGTCAAAGTGAAAAACACGTGTGTTTATTTTGTAAACAAACCATTGTTTCTAGCATAAAATATCACTGAAACAGTCATGATTTGTATTAATATTTAAGAAAAAAACACTTATGTTACAGTTCCTAATTAGAAAAAGTAAATAAAAATGAAAAGAGTCACTGGTTACTTCAATCAAGCCAAAAAAATCAGAATATCGAAGAATTTTATTACGTGAAATTATTAAACACCGCATTCTGTTCTTCGTGTGCAGAAAGAAAAGAGTATCGTATTTCTGATACTGTCCAGATTTTTAATGTTACAGGCACATTTTATACGCCTTTGTACATTTGCGCGTGTATTTTACATTTATATCCTTAAATTTCCTTACGGGGCGAAACATACAACTTCGCGGGTGTTGTGGTCTTGGTTCTCATTTATTCGTCATTATACGTTTTTGACGTATATTTGTTTTCCTTTTACATTGTCCCTTGCTACATGGTGCGGAAGGAAGGCAGTTGTCGGAGAGCATTCATGAACTCTCTTTTATACGTCAAGACATGATAATGGTCGTATGGTAGATATTTGTTGTGTAGCATCAGAGCGTCACAAGGACCCCCGCTGGATCGAGCGGGTTATCCCGCTGGACCACAGAATTAGAGAAGGAGAACCGGGACTACTCCCTATAGACCTTTTTCCCTCTATCCCACAATGCACTATTCCAGGGGGGTATGACGTAGTTCATCAACCTCATAGATCGTGTGCATCCGATGGTCTTTGCCAGGCCTTTGCAATTATTTTGTCTTAATATGGGCATACTGATTCCATATATGCGGATTATCGTAAAGGCCATCGATGTTACTAATTATGCAATTATTGAATACACGAGTGATGCAGTTACGGAGCGATGCAGAACATCTGTGTAAGAGATTTTGTGTTCGTTTTATTTTCAACTCCGAAAAAAAAGTGAAACGGACGCCGGTAAAATATCACTGCGTGTCCCGTCATCAGTTTTTCACCATTAGGTCTATAAAATGTATGCAAAGTTAGGTTTCAATAACAGGAAACTTTTTGGGTGAATACACCATGTCCATAAGGCATAGAAATGTTGTTTTTTGCCCCCGAAAGGTATTAGGGGGGCGCAACACTAAATAAGCGTCCCATAGGATAACGTGTGATTTTGGCCTACTTCGAGCGCCATTCCTGGCGTCCCTGCAATACTTGACAAAATAAATTTGGTATCAAATTAAAGCTCTGTTTCTGTAGATTCCAAAACTTTTGTCGGCATATATCGATGACCGTTGACTTTTTTCGCTATTTCGCGGTGCACAAAATATGGCCTAAAATATACTAAATTCACCACTCACATTTCAAAATCGGAAGTTGTCTTCATCCGCCACAGAGAATTGCTTTTGAGATAAAATGTCCGGTTTTTTCTGCATGTTATCATTGAAGACACTTGTCGAATTCATATGAGCTGATATTGAGTGATTTAAAGTGAACATGTCGGTAGATATGGTCGCTACAATCTCATACTCACTATGGACTATATTAGCCGAATTTCGTTCTTACATAAAATGCGTAGTGATTTAGTGTTGCGCCCCTTATAAGGATTTAAAAGTTTTCAAAATCCACATTTGTCACTTATTAATTAAATTAGAGACAATTTGTAGCTCAACACCGAAGATTTCATGTCTCTGCGACATTTCGTTCAAGAGAAATGTTGTTTTAAAGACCAGTGCCGAAACGCGGAAAATCGCATATTTCGACTTTTCCTCCAATATGCGAGAGTTTGCACAAAACTCACTAAAACTAGTGACAGACAACAATTTAAGCACGTCTTTGAACCAAGTTTAATTTCTTTTCTAGATTATCTGTCTTGCCATTTTGTTTTGGAAAGCACTTGTTAATGAGTGTGAAGTACAAACACCCCCCCTGTTTCAGTAGTAACAATTATGGTCTTTTTGCATAGGCCTACTGAATATGCAGCAAAACGGCTTCATGCAGATTAACAATGCCTATTAACTTAAAACCCATTTTTGAGCCTTTTGAAGATTTTTGGATACAATTTCTAGACTTTGCAGGCGCCTGCTCGGCCAATAAAGCATTTTTCCCAATAATAATTCATCAGGGTGACTTTTCGTAATCCTTGTTTATCATCATGATTGAAATAGAACACATTTCATGACGCGCATTTCTTATTTTACGCGAAGAATGTAAAAAGAACGCGTTCATAGCGACGGCCGTTACAAGGGGCGCAACACTAAATAAGCGTCCCATAGGATAACGTGTGATTTTGGCCTACTTCGAGCGCCATTCCGGGCGTCCCTGCAATACTTGACAAAATAAATTTGGTATCAAATTAAAGCTCTGTTTCTGTAGATTCCAAAACTTTTGTCGGCATATATCGATGACCGTTGACTTTTTTCGCTATTTCGCGGTGCACAAAATATGGCCTAAAATATACTAAATTCACCACTCACATTTCAAAATCGGAAGTTGTCTTCATCCGCCACAGAGAATTGCTTTTGAGATAAAATGTCCGGTTTTTTCTGCATGTTATCATTGAAGACACTTGTCGAATTCATATGAGCTGATATTGAGTGATTTAAAGTGAACATGTCGGTAGATATGGTCGCTACAATCTCATACTCACTATGGACTATATTAGCCGAATTTCGTTCTTACATAAAATGCGTAGTGATTTAGTGTTGCGCCCCTTAGTGACCGTGGCGCCATTATCATCATTATCGGGGATTCCTTTTTTGTGATGAAGGCACCAGTCGAAATGTCCGTATTCCAGAATGTGATGAACATAACTCTGTACTCCCCGGGGAGATGATGTATTTTGCGACACTCATACCCCCCTGGAATAGTGCATGATGGGAAAGAGGGAAAAAGGTCTATACCGCCCCAGACAAACGAGAACCTAGACCTATGACTTTGACTCGCGTAGTGAAGCCGACACTGCTTAGCAACGAATTTGACAAGGACGCATACCTGGACGCAAACAAGCAGACATGTTCGCGTCTACGGAACATGTTGCATTTAACGCGGGCGATAACAGCGCAGTAACCACGCAAACGAGCGCGTCAGAATGTACGCGTTATATCTCCGCGCCTAGTAACCCCGTCAATCCGTCAATATCACCTTGGATACGGGGCTTCACCTCCCGCTGTGGCAAGGGAAGGGCAGTGATAGGTCTAGGTTGGTATGTCCCCAGACAAACAAGAACCTAGACCTATAACTTTGGTTTGCGTAGTGAAGTCAACACTGCTTAGCAACGATTTTGACAAGGACGCAACCCGGACGCAAACAAGCAGACATGTTCGCGTCTGCAGAACATGTTGCGTTTGAC
The DNA here is from genome assembly GCF_039555335.1 of Amphiura filiformis. Taxonomy (NCBI): domain Eukaryota; kingdom Metazoa; phylum Echinodermata; class Ophiuroidea; order Amphilepidida; family Amphiuridae; genus Amphiura; species Amphiura filiformis. The sequence goes on from NC_092628.1 coordinate 21,432,831, forward strand.
GCGGGCGATAACGGCGCAGCAATCACGCAAACGATCGCGTTTTTCGTTCCAGACATGAACGCTTATTTCTCCGCGTCCGACCACCCGACCAAAATCACCTTGGATACGTGGCTTCACCTACTGCCATGGTTAGGGATGGGCAGTTACAGGTCTAGGTGGTATGTCTATGGGTATGTCTATGTATACCGCCACATACTATCGCGCCGTCAGCTATGGGGAGAAAATTGGGGGTATTCGGGTCCTTGCCGACGGTGCGCGGAGACGAACGAAAACAATTCTGCGTCTCATCTGTAGCGTTTTGGTACTCGCGTGCAGGTCGCATCAAGTGCGTCTCTCAAATGCGCCCATCATCTATGTCGCGCTTGCATGACAACGAATGCCTCGAGCGCATTCCGAGGGAAACCGAATACCCCCAATTTTTGCTCTATGTCTGTATCAAGATGGCGGTCGAGTCCTGGTTCTCTGGTTTTAATTCTGTGCGCTGGACTGATAATGTAGTGTAAATCTATTAAGCTACACGTCTTCAAACTTTTTCATCGTACAATATTTATGTACGTTGTTATCTGCACTAAAGTTATTGTCGAAAGTTATTGCGAGCTGAAATTCATATGCAATGATCGATGATCCTTATGACAATATTTTTAAGAATACTACACCCCTGCCCAATTTTGTGCCTATTTTTGCATTTTTCTCAAAAATTATAGTGTATTGGTGACAAGTAAGATAAACTACAACTACTGTACTGGAAATTTTATTTCAGCACAGACAACAGTTGTGAAGTTACAGTCAAAAATGAGGGAAAACCAATATTTGATCAATAAATCAATAACTACTTGCCTTGAGTTACTAAATTTTCAGTGCAGAAGTTGTAGTCCTTGCCCCTATAATATACATATCTTACTTGTCATCAATGCACTATAATTTTTGAGAAAAATGCAAAAATAGGCACAAAATTGGGCAGGGGTGTAATGATCTTTATGACATTCTAAACATGTTTAAAATATTTTAATATTCATTTAAGGTCATTAAGGGGTCATAAAGGGGTCAAAGGTCCAGTTTTCAAAAATGCTCCAATTGAGCTGATATTTAAATGCAATGATCTTTTATGTCATTCTAAACATGTTTAAATGTTTTTAAATTCATTTAAGGTCATTAAGGTGTCAATAAAGGGGTCAAAGGTCAAGTTTTCAAAATGGTCCAATTGAGCTGAAATTTAAGTACAATGATCCTTATGACATTTTAAACATGTTTAAAATGTTTTAAAATTCATTTGAGGTCATTAAGGGGTCATAAAGGGGTCAAAGGTCAAGTTTTCAAAATGCTTCAATTGAGCTGAAATTTAAATGCAATGATCCTTACATACCGTGGAAACTTGGCATGTTGGCCATGGGGATCGACGCAAAGTCAGGTACCACGTGAGCAAACTAAAAAATAGCGCGAGCTTACACAAAAGAAGCTTCGCGCGATGTCGCCGTTCAGGTCTGAACGCTGTACCGGCGTCGGCTGAATTCGAGTAGGCCTACGCTTAGAGGGCACAGGCATGGAAAATTCCAATCTGTGTATTAATAATCTAAGGATCCTTATGACATTCTAAACATGTTTAAAATAATTTAATAATTCATTTAAGGTCATTAAGGGGTCAAAGGTCAAGTTTCCAAAAATGCTCCAATTGAGCTGATATTTAAAGCAATGATCCTTATGACATTCTAAACATGTTTAAAATATTTTAAGATTCATTTAAGGTCATTAAGGGGTCATAAAGAGGTAATATATGGTCACATGTCATAAGTTGGGTATGCAAAAGGGTTAAGGGTGGAGGGATTACATTTTTCGGAAAATTGCGTTACAAATTTGATTGGCTTTCCATAACCCCATATCCTACAGCAGTGGTTGATACCTCATTTTAAGCCTAATTTTATACTCTTTCAGTCTACTGAAGCATATAATTATACATTATTCAATCAAAAAATCACATCAGTTGAAACGAAAAATGCCAGGGGTGAAGGAGCAGGCGGATGTGGAGCAGGCGGATGCGGGAGTGTGCAATAGGGCCTATGTGAAAATTCACATGTCAGCATGTCAAAACTACTGGTTACTTTTTCAAATCTAGTGAGGGTATGATGTATTGACAGCTTTGAATGTTGAATTTGTACAACTAAAACAATTACTGACTACTTAAGGTGGTACTTCACCCCCTGATAAATTTTTTGACTAATTTTGCATTTTTCTCAAAAAGTAACTACACACTGGTAACAAAAGTTATGTATATTATAGGGATAAGGACTCCAATTACTTCACTGAAATTTCAGTGATTCAAGACAAGGGTTCATTATATATGTTAAGAAATGAGGTACATTCGAGCGGTACCTCTTTTCCTATCATAAATAACATACCGCTTGTCTTGAGTCACTGGAATTCAAGTGTAGTAACTGGATTCCTTACCCCTATAATATACATAACTTTTGTTACCAGTGTGTTATTATTTTTGAGAAAATGCAAAAATAGTCACAAATTTATCAACAGGTGTAGCGCCACCTTAAAGGGTTATATGTTCCTTTTTTTTTTTTTGATGAAATCCTAGTTGAATTTCAGTATTTTTAGCAACATGCTAATGTACATTTCTCTTCTTGATATTCATTTCCTCAATAATAGAATAAGCGTCTCGCTAATTACTCGTAAAAAGGTCATTGACCTTCACAATGTAATTAACATACGTACAATTATTTTAAATAGTTCATTTGAAGCATTAATGTATTGAGAACATATCCTCCAAATCTGATGACATTCTTGCATAAAATAAAAATTTTACAGTCATTTTTGTAATTGAGGTCCGATTTGAGAAAAATGCATTTGAAAATTGAGATTTACATAGACGCCTGTGTATTAATTAAAAGTAATTAAGCATTATCTCATTAATTAAGCATGTGTTATGGTTTAAAATGGTGTTAATTATTAGAGGTTGTCAATATGTACAACATATCAAAAAATACATTTTTTGTCATTTTTGACCATGTAATTGAAATTGTACCCAACTTATGACATGCGACCATATACATGTACCACAATATACTGCCAAAGCCCCATGGTTCAGCTATGGTGCGGTAACCGCTCTAGGTGACTGTTGAAGTTCTTATTGATATTAAATTAAAAGATGACTTTTTTTTTAAAGATGACTTTTTTTCTGAAAAATGAAGATTTTATTGTAGGCCTAATATAAGATAAAGAACATCGGTCACTCTGGAAATTAATTACAAGATGACTTTATAGGATGATGAAGAGCTAGCACTTTTTTCTGTGTTCAACGAAAATGCACTGAATTGAAAAACAAAACAGACTTATATAAATGAAAAGTACCACCAACTTTGATTAAATTGATTTAGAAAAATTCAAAATGAGTCAAATTTAACAAAACCCCATAGGTTAACTATATGAATTGGTAAATTGGTTTTTACATTACCAAAATAAATCTATTTATAAAATACCGGTATACGATTTCGGTCAAATTTTAATTTGGTTATTCTTTGCCAAACTAATCACAGATCGAAAAATTCCCTTTCCTCCCGAGTTTTACAAATTGGGTATGGGTGTAAAATGTAATTTCCAATTTTATTCAACAACATTGAACTACATGCAGCTTGAAATTCCTCTGGGTACGGAACTATACAGTAGAACTATCGGGGAAGAACTTATTAAAGCCATAATATAAGATATTATAATATGAAATTGGTTAATTTTTTTTTCAAACCTGATTTTTTGGGGGCATTATTTGTAATGTCCCAACTTGCACCTAAATTTAATCGGTCAAATGTGTTGTCTTTGTAGGTCAACAGAGCAAAGTTCGACATAAAGTCGTAATTTTATGTCTATAGAACTGTATGGCCAAAATTACCAGTGGGATTTCTTTCACTTTACCCTGTTATTTCGACTTAAAGGGGCATTTCGTGATCCACAGCCTCATCTCCCCACTTTTCTCAAAAAAAGTTGAGATTTTTATATCGCTGGAATACTCTGGCTACATAATGTTTATGTACAAAATATTTCTTGCAGATTAATTCGTTTAGCAAAGATATCATGAAATTTGAATTTCGTTCTGGTGCACCAGAACGAAATTACAACGTATTGTCTATGGAGCAGTGTAATACACATAATCATGCATATTAAACTCGTAAACGCAAAATCGGAATCAACTGAAATTTTGGGAATATGCTTTTTTCGTGGATATGTACTGGAAAATGTCATAAAAAGAGGATGCTAGGATCACGAAATACTCCTTTAAAATGAACAGCAACCCAATTATTATTATAATATTATTTCAATATTTTTAATGAAGAATGAAAAACAATTGTTTCAGTACAAAATATCATTGAGATTTTGTATTTATCTTTAAAATATCCTCATGTTACAGGTTCCTAATTAGGAAAAGTAAATGAAAATGAAAAGAGACGCTGCTTTTATACTTCAATCAAGCCAAAAAAATCACAGAATATCGAAGAATTTTGTTTGGTGAAATTATTAAATGTTCTTCATGTGTAAGACAGAAAAGAGTCTCATATTTCTGATACTGTTCAGGTTTTTAATGTTACAGGCACATTTTATACGCCTGTTTACATTTTGCGCGTGTAGAGTACATTTATATCCTTAAATTTCCTTACAGGGGGCGAAACATACTTCTTCGTGGGTGTTGCGTCTTGGTTCTCATTTATGCGTCATTATACGTTTTTGACGTATATTTGTTTTCATTTTGCATAGTACCTTGCTACATGGTGCGGAAGGAAGAGAAGGAAGGCAGTTGTCGAAGAGCATTGATGAACTCTCTTTTATACGTCAAGACATAATAATGGTCGTATGATAGATATTTGTTGTGTAGCATCACAAGGACCCCGCTGGATCGAGCGGGTTATCCCGCTGGACTGATAATGTAGTGTAAATCTATTAAATACACGTCTACAAACTTTTTTAATCGTACAATCTTTATGTACTGACTGTTATCATGGTTTATTGATAAATTAAAAGATGACTTTTTTTTTATGTAGAGCCTCTGAACAATGAAGATTTTATTGCAATATAAGATAAAAAGAAACCACCGGTCACTCTGAAAATTAATTACAAGATGACTTTATAAGATGATGAAAAGGCCTAGTGACCCTGCAGCGAAAGTGGCAAATTGAGTTTGTTTTATAAATAAATATAAGTGAACATTAAAATTGTCATTAGCATTTTTTAAATGAAAAATTCTGGAAAAAAAGTTAAACAGCAGTATTGACAAAATTGAAGCCCCATTCAAATACAGTGCAGCTAATTTCTCTACTTCAGTAGAGAAATATTATTAGGCCAAGTAAAATAAAAAAAACATGTACCGGTATATCGTCCCCGCCCTCACCGATTTTTGGAGATTTTCAAATATTTTTGTTATTTTTTCCTATTTGCTTCTTTACTTTGTTTCTAAAATTGTTGTGATGAAAAGACATGTTCAGAAGTTCTTGGTTATCATTTATAAACACATGGCACTGTGACACTTTCTTCGGGACTTTCTTCAAGCTAGGGGTAGAGCTTTGAAGAAATAACAAAAATATTAGGGGACCTCCCCGATTTTATGATGACAAACACTTTGCAATATTGCA